>NC_137857.1:20387784-21587784 GCF_948465745.1 Chenopodium album | reverse complement strand
GGGGTTTTATATTTAAGCATAACTTCTAATGGAGTACAAGACGCTGTACATTCCTTTTTTTATTTATTATTATGCTCAGGAATTCCGCCACCTTTGAGTGGTTTTGTCGCTGGCACGGTTAGCTCCCGTGTCAGTTAACCTCAATTTATTTGGGGGAGGTATAGTTGGAAACCCGTTCGATGCGTAATCAACGCTAAATGAATTATTTAGTGTCTAGTTAAAATGTCTTGTTGATTGTTGTGTGTGCTTGTAAACAAGTGCAATGAGGTAAGTGTGTGATGATAGGAGAAAGCATGTTAGTGTGTTTAATTACGCTTATGTACTCAGCTTTGCTGATTGTGTGTGTTGTGTGTGTTTGGCCATGTCTTTATCTTGGCCCTATGATGACCCATTTTTAATGGAGAGTAGTGGGGGCATGTAGAGATACACTTTTCAGGTATTGAAGCATGTTCATGACGGGGCATGAGTGAAGAGAGAATCATGCTAACTTCCATTAGATTACGATGTGTTTTATGCTTTGATTATTGATGATGTTTATTTTATGGACTAACGCAAAAGTTTGGTTTGACACGGTTTTGAATAAGGACCTTCAATGGGTCCAAGTTGTAGTGGATTTCATTTGACTTTGGTTTGTTGGTTTTTAACTTACTTTTGTCGGTTTGGCTTTTGAATTGATTTATTTAAATAGTTTTAATTAATAAGTCTTCCGCTGTGTATCTTTGATAGTTGCCTTAGCCGTTTTCACGGTGGCGGTAATGTCTTAGATATTCCTAAAACGTATTTTAAAAGAGCAAAGTGTGTATTTAAAGGAAAGGAATTTCTAGGGTGTTACAAAGTGGTATCTGGGAACTTTGGTTGAGATTTTAAATTACCACTAACCCGAAAACATTTTTTATTATGATTTAAACTTGGCCTAGTCCTAATTTGATTATACAATGTTAATTTCATTCCGATTTTATTTTATTTTATTTTTTTTAAGGAGGGCCAAATTTTTTTTTTGTTTTTATTTTTTTTAATTTTTTTTTATTTTGGTCCGATTTTTTTTAGAGGACACTCGAAATTTTTTTTAGTGTCCGAAATTTTTTTATTAGGGTCGAAAATTTTGGCCCCCTTCCCAATACTTTCGAAAATTTTTTTTAGCAGGGTAAAAGTATTTTTTAGTTTGTTAATTTTTCAGGGAGCAAGGATTGATGTAAGAATATTGTGTTATAAGCTTTTATTAACATGTTGGTGAGCTTGGGTAGGAAAAGAAAGGGCATATAGGCTAGAATTTAATTTGTTCCCTGTGTGTATAAATTTTATTTTAGAGTGTTCAAGCATGTTGTATGACTAAATGTTGTTGATGAAAGCATGCAATATGTGTATTATTTTATGTGATTCTTCAAAATTGTATGATTGAACACCGAACTTAATTTCTTACAAGAACTGTAGTATTTATTTTATTTCTTTGGGAAGGGAATTCTTTTCTAAGCCTTTTTCCTCTACAGGATGCCTAACCTTCCTAGCAAATTTACACAAATGGGATCACTAGTAAAGAAAAATGATGAACACCCCTATGATTTTGTAGAAAAGATCAGATAGATAGTTTTGTTCCTACATGAGCAATGTTTTACGAGACAAAATTTATGACACCCCTGATCGTATTTCAGCTATGATTGTTCATTGTCTGCCAGAGGAGCCTCCCTACATTGCTATCAAAGAAAGATTTTCTGACTTTTACCTTCCAGGAGACATCCTAAATTATTATAAGTACAAAAACTATTATGGCTAGTGGTATCCAGATTATGCTTACTTGACTAATTACATCGTAGAGTGGAAAGAGCTCATTACCAACGTTTAAATCTTCCACTACAAAAAAGAGCCTATTTCCAATGGCTTAAATCCATCGGAAATTGCTCAAAATCCGTCGGAAATATGATTTCCGATGGTTTTCCGTCGGAAAATGGTTATCGAAAAGTCCCTCATCGGAAATTTACACTTTTTCGATGGAAAAGCCATCGGAAAACTTATTTCCGATGGTTTGAAATGGCCATCGGTAATTTCCGATGGTCAGATAAGCCATAGGAAAAATCCGATGGCCAGGCCATCGGAAATGCCTAAAGAAAAAAATAATAAAAAATTGCCGCCGCTCTCTCTTCCTCCACCCTAACCCTAAACCACCCATTCAACCGCCCATCTACCTACCCTAAATTTGCAACCTATAACAACCTAAACCCACTCACCATAAACCACCACACCAACCACATTTTTTACCATACCCACCTCGGCCCACCCTCACGCAAACCCAACTAACCCACCGCAACAACCACCGCGGCAACATCCATACCCCACAACGCCAAAAAATTCAAAAAAATATAGAAAATAAACTAAAAAAAAAATCAAAAATTCATGCCCAACAACATTATACCGACAACAACCACCAGAAAATTCACCAACCATAATAGAAAAAATTCAAAAAAAAAGTGGGAAAAGAAACTAGCATTAGAAGATAGAAATTTACAAAAATAAACACTTACCTTCCAATTTCACCTCGAATTTGGTTTTATGAGGCCAAATTCGACCACAAAAACTCTAGATCTAGAGTTTTCATGGTCGAATTTGACCTTAAAAGCCTTGAATTTGTTTAACATAAAAAAAACACTAGATCTTGCATTTGTTTCATGACAATAGCATCTTGCGGAGAGAAAAGGAGGAGAGGAAATGAGAAGAAAGAGAGAGAAGACTAAGATGAGAGTGATAAAATGGAGCCATGGAAGGGAAAAGAGAAGAGAAGAGAAGAGGAGAGGAGAGAGAATTGAGAAGATGAGAATTAAGAAGAGGAAATGAGAAGAAAAAAAATGTAAGGAGCGGCTGGTGAATTTGTATAAGGTTAGGGTTTTTTTTATTTATTAAATTAGATTCCGATGGTTTATTTCATAAAAGCCATCGGAAATTTCCGATGGCTTTTAAAACCGTTGGAAAATTTGTATTTTCCGATGGTTTTTTCCCATTGGAAATTTCCTATGGCCTTTTAAGCCATCGGAAACTTCCTATGGCTTTAAAAACCATTGGAAATTATATAATTTCCTATGACTTTTAAAGCCATAGGAAATTTCGATGGCTTAAGCCATCGAAAAAACCATAGGAAATACGGTTTTCGATGCTTATCACAGCCGTCGAAAATTTCCAACAGCTTTATCCATCGGAATTTTTTTGAAAACCATCGGAAATATCCGATGGCTTTTAAAACCATCGAAAATTACGTATTTTCCGACGGTTTTAGGTGGCCATCGTAAGGAACCCATCGAAAATAGCGTATTTTCTTGTAGTGTTCCCTACCCTGACTACTACTACGATAACCCAGTAGGGAACAACCCACCTCCTAATCAACAACCAGAAACTTCTTCTTCTACTTCATCAGGGGGTAATCAAGCAGAAAATGGAGAACAACAAGAGGGAGATAGTTCACTTATGGAGATTTCTGATCCTAATCCACCTCCAACTCTAATTATTATAGACATTTCATCAGATGAGGAGGAAGAAGGGGAGTTCATACAAGTAGAACCTGAACCTGAGTCGCCTGGACCAATGGAGGATTCAAATGATCATGACTTCGATCCTTCAAGCTACAAACAATCTACTGATAAAAGGGACAATGTTCGAAAGGATTAGACTACTATAATTTCTATTCATTAGGAACTCTTAGTTTATTTTCAGCATTTTCATTATTTGCAGCTTAAGTAATAAATGGTATGCCACAAGGATTCAGTGAGCTTATGAACATTCATAAGTGATTAAACTCATTTATATTTCAGTACTTATTCTTTCTTTATATCAATAAAATTCCACTTTCTTCCTTTACTACTTTCTATCAATTTATTCATTTCAATCACAACAAATAATCCCATCTCCAAATTATTTCAACTTGCGTGGCCATCTCAAATCTACAAACCTTACTCCATTAAATCTAATTCTAGTTTCAAACCTCGAGGGTTCATGGGAATTATTTTATTTATTTATGCGATGCTTTATTCACTACTAAAATTCGGTCAAATTGCGACCGCCTCAAACGGTCGCAAAAATAGCAAAAACGGTCGCAAAAAATTGCGACACGTCAACGGTCGTAACATGGCGGTCGTTATTCTCGTGGTCGCAAAAAAACAAAATTACGACCGTTTGACGGTCGCGGATTTTTTGCGACCGTTTTTACTGTTTCAACGACCGTTGTGAAAACGGTCGCAAATATTAATAATTGCGGCCGCTTTATGAAACGGTCGCAAATCTTGAAATTAGCGACCGTCATAAGCGGTCGCTAAAAACTTTTTTTTTAAAAAAAAAAAGAAAAAGACCCATCACCCACCCACCCTTAACCCAGATCCACCGAAACTAGATCCCATCCAAACCACCGCCATCGCCCACCCTAAACAACCACTAGCCGCCGCCCGCTACCCACCATCACCTTCGCCCACCTGCAACCACCAATACCCACCACCACCCACCCACCCTTAACCCAAGAAAACATAAATTTATCAAAATAAAATTAACCCAGAAATTTAACCAAAAATCAAACCAAAAATCGAAAAAAAAGCAACATTAATTAAGCAAAACAATTTAACCCACAAATAAAATGCACAAAAATTAAACCAAAAAAGAACAAAAATTAAATAAAAAATGAACAAAAAATTCGAACACAAATCAAACCCACAAACACTAAGCAAAATTTGAACAAAAATTCAACTTACAAAAATAAAACCTACAAAAAACCCACAAAAATTCGAACAATCACACAATTTCGACAAAAATCGAACTACTATTCAAACAAAATCAACAAAAATTCGAACCAAAACTCAAACAAAAACACAAACAAAAATCGAACCAAAACGCAAACAAAAACATGAACAAAAATCGGAAAAAAAATCGAACAATCATGGAAATTAGAGAACAAAATCAAACAACAAAAATTGAAAATAAACAAAAATATAATAAAAATTTAAAGAAGAAACACATACCTTTCACAAAACGTCTTCCTCTTTAGGTTTATATGGTCAAATTCGACCATAAAAACTCCAGATCTGGAATTGTTATGGTCGAATTTGACCATTAATACCAAACTTTGACGAAAATACAACACCACAATTTGTTGGTTGAAAAAGATAGAATGAAGAAGAAACAGAGAGTAAAAATCCTAAGGAAATAGTAGAACTAGAATAGAGAAGAAAATGATGGAAAGGGAGAAAGGAAAAAGAAGAGAGATAAAGGAGAGAGGAGGAGCAAATCAGGGAAGAGAGGAAAGAGAATGAGAGGGAGAAAGGAGTGAGGAGAGAGAAAGGAGTGAGGAGATATGGAGCGGCGGTTTGGGCTAGGGTTAGTTTAGTACTCCTTTTATACGATTTTTACAGAAAAAAAATATTAACCCTGTTGCGACCGCCTTAAACGGTCGCAAATTGCGACCGCCTTAAACGGTCGCAAATTGCGACCGTTTCTAAAACGGTCGTAATCGTCGCAATTTGCGACCGTTTTTTGCGGTCGCAATTGATTTGTTTTTATTTAGAATAATTTTTAACATGTATTTTATTTTTAAATACGTTTGCAACCTTTAAATAGCCTAAAAACGGTTGCAAATCTGCGACCGCCTTAAAAACGGTCGCAAATCTGCGACCGCCTTATAAACGGTCACAAATATTATATTTTGCGACCGTTTTAATGACGGTCGTAAAAAAAACGGTCGCAATTTGACCGAATTTTAGTAGTGTATTAAATGCATGGTTGATTAGCAATCATAATTAATTGATAAAGCTATGAATTTTGAAAATCTTAGTTTTTACAACTCAAAATTCATTAGCTTCAAATGTATTGTGCAAGCTTTAAGGGTTTTGAACTTAGACGAGTGAATGCCTTAGGAGCTAACCTAAACCATGTTTAATTTAGAACCTGATTCTTTTAATTCAGGAGAAGAAAAATGGCAGGAGGAAGCAGTACTAACACTGGAGGAAATGAACTTAGTGAAGTAGTAAGGCAATTGGCAGCAGTTGCCCAACAACTGGCTAGAAACTCAACTGGAAATGGGGATGCTCAGGGGGAGCTCTTTAAGAAAGTAGCACAGAGTAAGCCACCAACTTATCAAGGGGAGCCTGACCCTACCATTTTGGAAAACTAGTTGAGGGAGAATGAAAAGCTATTTGGGGCTGTAGGATGCCTTGAAAACTCAAAAGTGAGTTGTGCTATTTACTACCTGAGGGGTGAAGCTGACCTTTGGTGGCAACAAAATGAGACTACCATTAGGGCACTACCTGGGTTCAATTGGGCTAAGTTCTAAGAGAAGGTGAGGGACAAGTTTTACCCTAGCTTTTTACGGAAGCAGAAGGCCGAGGAATTCACGAACCTCAAAATGGAAAAGATGTCAGTTACGGAGTACTATACTAAGTTTATGGAGTTGTCATGTTTTGCTGAGGAGTCTGTTGCTACAAAGAAAGCAAAGGCTAGGAAGTTTGAGAGTGGTTTAACTACTGATCTGTAGTTAAAGCTGTGCGGACAAGTATTTGAGACCCCGGATGAAGTGTATGGAAGGGCCGCACACCTTTACGCATTGGAGGAGAAAAAGAAAAAAGAATTAGCTGAGATAGAAGGAAGGGAGAAGAGGAAAGAAGTGGTGCAAGTTTCTGGTAACCAGTACGGAAACCAGAATGGTTTCAAGAAGTAGAAGTACCACCACAACAATAACTTCCCCAATAATAATAATTTCCAGAGTAATAACCGTCAAGGAGGACGTAACAACAATGGAGGGGCTATAACCAGGGGAATAATAAGAATGGGAGGATTTATTTCTGCAAGAGGTGTAGAAACAATCACCCTGGAAAGGATTGTGAGGGCAATTTGGTTGCTTGTCGAGCTTGCAATAAACTGGGGCATAGGGAGTATGAATGTTTCTCTAAGAATGGTAATGGGAACATGCAGAACAACAACAATTCAGGAGGAAACCAGAGGAGTTTTCAAGGGAACAACAACAACTTTACTGGGAGTAAGGGAATACAACAGAATGAGGCGAAGAACAGTAACATTAATAATAACAACAACCAACATAAGGGTGGAGCTGCTGGGAAACTGAATGTACTGAGTAGTGTAGACACCTAAAAATGTCTCCCCAAAACCAAACCCGATGATGAACAACCTTTCACCGCCATTATTGGTCGGGTTGAGTATTTAATCTTTGGAGTGTTTAAATCCATGTTTCTACCCAATACATTTCATAAACCAATCCATTTCCTCGCTCTTTTCCCTAAACCATAGCTTACTTTCCACTTTCCATATCCACATTACAAAACCGAGCTGAACTGATTTTATGTTTATATAATTTTGATCCAATTATTATTTTTTTATATAGGCCTTTCAATAAGCTTTATAACCATATATTATAAGCCCAATTCCGAGCTATAACGAAAAAGATATGAGCAAAACACTAAACTCGGCCTAAAACCGACACCCTTCTATTAAAACGGCCATATCATAAAATATACAAATTATTTTGACCTGATTTTAATTGAGTTGGAAAGTATACTTGATAAGCTTTCCAACGATATATTATATGCCTCATTCCAAGTTACGGATCAAAAGTTATGATGATTTTAAAAACGGGTAAAAACTTGGAATCACCGTGCACAGTGCAATTCCACCATGTCACGGGAAATTGCACCGTCTGACGGTGTGAATTCCCGTGACACGGTGCCCCTGCTGTGACACGGGGCCATTCCGTGTCTTTTCCGCGTAAACCCTTCACGCGTTTTATTCCCCGTACCCTAATTATTTCCCGCGTCACACTATAGTCCACCGTGTCACGGGATTTTTCCCCGTCTGACGGTGGGATTCCCCGTGATACGGTGCCTTCTACCGTGTCGCGGTAGCTTTTTTTTGGGGGTTTTTATCTTTTTAGGGTTCCGTGTGTTCCCTCTGCTCTTTTTCCCTATAAATAGGACCCCCTTTTCTGCAGTTCGGGGCACCAAATATCATTCTCTCTCACCTTACACCTAAATAAAATCATTCTCTTCTCCCTCTTTAACCTAATTTCTAGCCTTCTTATTCTTCCATAATAATTCCCCTAAGCACTCCAAGGAGTCCATATAATACCCGAAGTTCTATACTGAAACCAAGGCGTGAAAGGTATAATTAACTGAGGGTTTGGACCAAATCAACTCTACTTTTATTTAATTTAATTTCCATTTGATTTATTTTTATTGAAGTTACTAACAATTTATTCATGATGTAGCAATTTTAAAGAGCGCGCGTAATGTGAGTAATTAATTAATTTAATTACTTATTATTATTTTATATTGCTAATATCATGATTTTTATTATTATTATTTGATTTGACTAACGCTATTATTATCGAATTGCTTCCAATATTATTGTTTATTTATTCTATTATTTATGATCTTGAAAATCACGACTAGTAAGATAATTTGGACAACCGGTTTAGGTTCCTTTAATGTTGTTGTTTAATCAAGTGATCACAATATTTTAGAATTATATGTGTGCATTAATATTCAACCAATTTAGCATAATAATAGTTTGGAGCGAATTGAATTTTTTTTGTATGCCTTTGAGATCACAGGAATACTTTTCACAATAAGAATCGAGTAGAGGCCAATACGGGCGAATGTGACTCTATGACTCACTTCGTACCATCATCCCCGATCCTCTTTTCGTGGTTCCAAACCACATGGAGTTAGTAATCTCATGGATTATGAATGGGGTGTAACCTTCACGGGTCAATCGTTGTTGCCTTCGTTGTCCCTTAATCGTGGTTGCCTTATAATGATCCGTGAACGGTTTACAAGTTCCTTAAAAACTTGTTGGCGGCTCCCTACTTTCCTTGTCTCTAATCGTAATGTCAATTCCCACTTTCTATGAGTGCCAAGCATATTCACCACATGCTTTTACGTAGGCGCACTTCAAACGACGCCTACAATTTGGCGACTCCACTGGGGATCGAACGCAGAGTCCACCGTGGCACGGGAAAGCTCACCGTGTCACGGGAGAGTCCATCGTTGCACGGGAAAGCTCACTGTGTCACGGCAGAGTCCACCGTGGCACAGTGGATTTCAGCAAAAAAAAAAAAAAATTCTTGCCACGTCATCTTCCACCCGTGTCACGGGAGAGTCCACCGTGGCACGGGAAAGTTCATCGTGTCATGGCAGAGTCCACCGTGGCACGGTGGATTTCAGCAAAAAAAAAAAAAAAATTTCCGTGCCACGTCAGCTTCCACCCGTGTCACGGGAGAGTCCACCTTGGCACGGGAAAGCTCATCGTGTCACGGGAGAGTCCACCGTGGCACGGTGGATTTCAGCAAAAAAAAAAAAAAAATGCCGTGCCACGTCAGCTTGTGCCGTGACACGGTATAGTTTGCCGTGTCACGGTGCCTAGCAAATAAGTCCAGTTAGTTTTCCTTTAGTCTTCCGTGTTAATTTGGTCCTTGCATCAGTCATTTTGGTTACTGTTCACATGTCTAGCCATACGATCATACCACGAGTCTTATGACATCACTTAATCACTCACGAGTCAAGAATAGTCCACACACTTTCTTTATGTTCCGACTTGAGTCGTGCACCATGTCGTTTATGATCGTATACTAGGTTCATGCACCCCCATTTTCGTCATAAAAAAATGAGTGGAGTTTTCTCACTTGTTTTCAAATGTCTTTTTTTCCTTCCTTTCCAATGAGTCAAACAATTAAGTGATTTTATTTCATTTCACAGCACTTGGTCAAGAAGCAGGGGTAGACTGTTATGGTTTGAGTTGCTACCTCAACAACCTCTTATACCTAAGAAGCGTACAAGAAAACCACCACAAGCATCCCCACAGAATCCATCTCCCATTTACATTCAACCAATGGCCACTAAGGAAGATATGGAGAACATAAACTAGGCCATCGAAAGGTTGTCTACTATGATGGAAGCACTCACTAACAGGGTTATCACGGTAGAGCAAAACAATCAAAGCAATGCCACTGTAGCTGCAATAGACAAGATCAGAGAACAGATGAGTAAGATCTCTAAAGGGTTTACCTATGTAGAGCAACCTGCCACTTCTATGAACATAAGGGAGAGGCTTCCTGAGAAGTTTTCCACCGCTGACATTCCCAAGTTCAAGCCTACTGATAACCCTATGTTTCATTTGAAGGCTTTCTCTGCAACCATGGCTCTAAAGGGATTGGACGTAACACTCTTCCCTACAGTGTTCCCTCTCTCCTTAGAACATGCTTTCCAACAACGGTTTTATTCCCTAAATGCCAAGCGTACTGCGACTTGGCAAGATGTCACCGACAGTTTTATGAATCGTTACAAGTGTAACATTCAAAGTAAGACTTCTGAACGTGAACTCTCAATTCTCAAATAGAAAGAGAATGAAGGCTTCACTGCTTATCTAAATAGGTGGAGGGAAACAACCGCGCTCTTGGTAGATCCTCCCAAAGAAAAAGAGATGATTCGCCTCTTCATCCAAAATCTGACTCACAAATACAAGCAACATCTCAAATTTCATCCGTTGAACACTTTTGAAGCTGTATATGACATTGGCATCAATATCGAGGACGAGCTAATAAAGACCGCTGGTAGTAACAATAACAACACTTGGAAAAACAAGAAGAACGACCTTCCTTCTTCTTCGTCTTCTAAGCAGGAAAGTACTACCAACAATATAAGCCAAGTTGATCTCAATGAAGTATTAGCTCTTGATTCTCCATTGCCCAAGAAAAGGAGAACCTACACTCCTTTAGGAATGACTTATGATGCGACCTTTGATCGCCTTTACAGACAAGGCTTGATCACACCTATTGGGCCATTTCCAGAGCCTAAACCTGAAGAAAGGAGCGCCAAATGGAACCCCAACGCCCATTGCAATGCAAGTTCCATCAAGGAAGGGGTCACTCTACCGAACAATGCTGGAATTTGAAGGATGCTATTCAGGATCTTGTTGATGCCAACAAACTTCCAGTCCCTCGAGGTGGTAAAAAGTGACAAGCAGCAATGAAGACAAGGCGCGCGGCGAGCTCCTCGTGCAAGATTTCATGATTTTTTCCCTTTCCCCCTTATAAGTCTAGCATAGATATCCCTTCCTAAGTTTAGTGTTTAGATTTCCTTTTTCTATAATTTGATAATTTTGTTATCTTATTCACCATTTCCATCAATAAAATGAGCATTATTCCTTTATATCTCGATCATAGCAATTTTCAATTAAAAAAAAAAATTTGCCGAACTAAACACAAGGTACACCCATGATTTGAGGCACCTTTGCAACCCATTCATTCCTTTAAAACATTATTAAACACTCATTCCATTCTTCGTCAACCACTTTGAGCCTCGTCTAACGATTGACTTTGTTTATTCAACCCACATTCACTTAACCCAGGGATGGAAAGATGTGCAATTTGTGTAACAGTAAGAAAGCAAGTTCAAATAAAAAAAAATAAAAAAAAAGTAAACAATAAAAAACTATGTCTAAAGGAAAGTGTTCCAATGTCTTCGATATGAACACGTCTCAAATTGCGTCTCTCATCGAGTGCTTGGTACCATGGCTGAGAAACATGAATGCTAAGTGAGTGATGAACCGCATGATCTGAGATTGCCTACATTGATTCAAAAGAATAAAAAAAAGAATAGAAAGAAAAGAATTTCAAAGCAAAAAATATGTGAAAAATAAAACTTGCAAATTCAAAGTTTTCAAATACAAAATTACACATCTCGGGGGGGGGGGGGTTTCTCTCGGGTCTTGAGCCTTTTATCCCTTTCTTCCTTAAACCATCAACTTAACCACATTACAACCCTTGAAAGACCTCTTTGAGGTGTACATACACTTGTGCAAAGTTCGGTTAGAGCTACGTTCGGCCTGATTCCTAACGGATACATAGGCAACCTCACATTGAGGTGCGGCCACATTCATATTCATATCTATGCATGATTGAGTCAAAGAATATCCAATGCTTATCCCTTACCATTTAGAACTAGACTTGGGGGCTTGAACCCACATCACTTAGCTTACCCAACCTAACGAGAGTCATCATCTTTGACTCTTCTCACATCTATTTCCATCACCACAACCTTTGCAGCCAACCTTAGTATCACTTTCACACACTTCACTCACACATACATAGCCTTATCATCCTTCCCTTTAAGAACCCTTTATCATGAAATCTTGTTTCAACACTGTGCATGTCATCATCTTTCAAGACAACATTCTTTAGAAGAAACATTGTTTAATTGCTTAGCTTCCTGACCTGAGCAATGTTCATTGTTTCACGCATCGCATAATGCGTTGAGTAACATTTATATGTCAATAATTTTTAATAATACAAAGCATATCGTGCTTAGCTCCTTGATCTAAGCAACGTTCATTATGCAATAATCACTTCATCTATATACGTGCTTAGCTTCCAGACCTAAGCGACGTTCGAGATCATTTCTTTACACCATATATGATGCTTAGCTCCATGACCTAAGTTAATTCATCTATCGTGTCACATGATGTAATTGTCCTTAGCCTCCTGGCCTAAGAACATGTATCATGCATACATTATCTTCAAGACGAGCAGTTCAATCTGACAAGAAGAAAATCCATGCGATTTGTTTCGCTTTGCTTAACAACGAAGTTTTAAACTTCTTTTATTTTTTCGTATTTTTCTTTATAAGAAGTTCAAAAACTTTTTCGAAATTTTCTCATTGAGGGAAGTTCAAAAATAAAATCTTTTTCATGTCTTTCTTTTTCGGGAGAAAGTCGGTACCCTCCACTCATGACAAAAATGACGGAAAATTTTTGCTTTTGCATTTTCGGTTGCTTGTGTCTGTGCACACACTCACTCAAACTATACACACACTCACAAGTCATACACATGTCATGTCATGTCATGTCAAGTCATGTCAAACTTGGTCAAGTCAGTTGGTTAAGTCAATCATAGTCTGTACGAGTCCCTTGGCAAATTTTATTTTGCAGGTCTCAATTTACATCCCACGTCCGGGGACAAGCGGACCATCTATAGCCCACGTCCGGGGACAAGCGGACCATCTACAGCCCACGTCCGGGGACAAGCGGACCATCTACAACCCACGTCCGGGGACAAGCGGACCATCTACAGCCCACGTTCGGGGACAAGAGAACCAACTACAACCCACGTTCGGGGAGAATCGAACAACCATCATTCACGGCGCAAGGTTCTCAATACAAAGAGACTTGCAATTTCATCATTAGACAAGTTTTTCCTCAAGCATGGAAAATTGTCATCTCTCGACTTTCCTCAAGCATGGAAAGTATCTCAACCAGTGGGTTTCTTCAAGCATAGAAAACTGCCAACATCATCTTTCGACTTTCCTCAAGCATGGAAAGTATCATCCGGTGGATTCCTTCAAGCATAGGAAGCTACCAAACTCATTTGTCACCGATACACTGGTGTCAGATATGCATTCTATCCCTTTACTGTTTTATCTGTGGAACTAACATTTTTCTGCAGGTATCGGCGTATACAGAGTGATTTAGGATCGCATAACGTCTTAAATCATTCTCCGTCCCTATCGACTACTTTGACTATCGTTTTCGAAACTGACGTTTCTACAAACTCAGTCAAAGTGGGGGCTTCTGTAGACACCCAAAAATGTCTCCCCAAAACCAAACCCGATGATGAACAACCTCTCACCGCCATTATTGGTTGGGTTGAGTATTTAATCTTTGGAGTTCTTAAATCCATGTTTCTACCCAATACATTTCATAAACCAATCCATTTCCTCTCTCATTTCCCTAAACCATAACTTACTTTCCACTTTCCATATCCACATTACAAAACCGAGCTGAACTGATTTTATGTTTATATAATTTTGATCCAATTATTATTTGTTTATATAGGCCTTCAATAAGCTTTCCAACCATATATTATAAGCCCAATTCCGAGCTATAACGAAAAAGATATGAGTAAAACACTAAACTCGGCCTAAAACCGACACCCTTCTACTAAAACGGCCTTATCATAAAATCTACAAATTATTTTGACCTGATTTCAATTGGGTTGGAAAGTAGACTTGATAAGATTTCCAATAATATTATATGCCTCATTCCAAGTTACGGATCAAAAGTTATGATGATTTTAAAAACGGGTAAAAACCTAGAATCACCGTGCACAGTGCAATTCCACCGTGTCACGGGAAATTGCACCGTCTGACGGTGTGAATTCTCGTGACACGGTGCCCCTGCTGTGACACGGGGCCATTCCGTGTCTTTTCCGCGTAAACCCTTCACGCGTTTTATTCCCCGTACCCTAATTATTTCTCGCGTCACACTATAGTCCACCGTGTCACGGGATTTTTCCCCATCTGACGGTGGGATTCCCCGTGACACGGTGCCTTCTACCTTGTCGCGGTAGCTTTTTTTTGGGGGTTTTTATCTTTTTAGGGTTATGTGTGTTCCCTCTGCTCATTTTCCCTATAAATAGGACCCCTTTTCAGCAGTTCGGGGCACCAAATATCATTCTCTCTCACCTTACACCTAAAATCATTCTCTTCTCCCTCTTTAACCTAATTTCTAGCCTTCTTATTCTTCCATCATAATTCCCTAAGCACTCCAAGGAGTCCATATAATACCGAAGTTCTATACTGAAACCAAGGCGTGAAAGGTATAATTAACTGAGGGTTTGGACCAAATCAACTCTACTTTTATTTAATTTAATTTCCATTTGATTTATTTTTATTGAAGTTACTAACAATTTATTCATGATGTAGCAATTTTAAAGAGCGCGCGTAATGTGAGTAATTAATTAATTTAATTACTTATTATTATTTTATATTGCTAATGTCATGATTTTTATTATTATTATTTGATTTGACTAACGCTATTATTGTCGAATTGCTTCCAATATTATTGTTTATTTATTCTATTATTTATGATCACCATATTGCATGTTTAAAGGGAATATGTAATTGAAAATCACGACTAATAAGATAATTTGGACAAGCGGTTTAGGTTCCTTTAATCTTGTTGTTTAATCAAGTGATCACAATATTTTAGAATTATATGTGTGCATTAATATTCAACCAATTTAGCATAATAATAGTTTGGAGCAAATTGAATTTTGTTTGTATGCCTTTGAGATCACAGGAATACTTTTCACAATAAGAATCGAGTAGAGGCCAATACGGGCGAATGTGACTCCATGACTCACTTCGTACCATTATCCCCGATCCTCCTATCGTGGTTCCGAACCATATGGAGTTAGTAATCTCATGGATTATGAACGGGGTGTAACCTTCACGGGTCAGTCGTTGTTGCCTTCGTTGTTCCTTAATCGTGGTTGCCTTATAATGATCCGTGAACGGTTTACAAGTTCCTTAAAAACTTGTTGGCGGCTCCCTACTTTCCTTTTCCCTAATCGTTGTCCCTAATCTTAATGTCAATTCACACTTCCTATGAGTGCCAAGAATATTCACCACATGCTTTTACGTAGGCGCACTTCAAACGACGCCTACAAGTAGGCATGAGGCGGAGGCCACGAAAGATGTTATTACTAATACTTTTTCTATTAACTCTATTCATGTTAAAGTATTGTTTGATTCTGGTGCAACTTTTTCTTTTTTTCTAAGGGTATTGTTTCAAAACTTAAGGACTGCTTAAAAGCAGTAGAAGTAGTAGATTTACCTATAACCATTCCGACAGGTGGGGTAGTGAAATGTACCAAAACCTTTAGAAATGTGCCTTTAGAAATAGAAGGAAAGATATTCCCGTCTGACCTTGTTGAGTTTGGGCTGAGTGACTTTGATCTTATTCTGGGAATGACATGGTTGAGTACGTATAATGCCGAGATTAGTTGTAGATCACAAAAAGTGAAGATGGTCACAAGCAGTAATAAGTCGGTGACATACTGGATGAATGGTGAAACTAAGTGCCCAAGGTTAATATCAGTGCTAAAGTTAGCAAAATACATGAAGAAGGGGCATCTAGTATATTTCTGCAGCGTCAGGAATGTGGACCATGAACAAGTGACGAATCTAGAGGACATAGAAGTAGTGAATGAATACCTGGATGTATTTCCAGAGGAAGTTCCTGGAGTGCCACCTAAGAGGGCAATCGACTTTACCATAGATTTAGTCCCCGGAACAGCCCCTATATCCAAGGCACCATATCGAATGGCACCTGCAGAAATGAGTGAGTTAAAGGAGCAATTGCAGGATTTACTGGAAAAGGGATACATTAGACCAAGTGCCTCTCCTTGGGGAGCGCCAGTTCTATTTGTGAAAAAGAACGACGGAAGCATGAGATTGTACATTGACTACAGGGAATTAAATAAAGTGACCATAAACTTACCAAGAATAGATGATTTGTTTGACCAACTAAAGGGTGCCATAGTGTTTTCAAAGATTGACTTGAGATCTGGGTATCACCAATTGAGAATTGCCGACGAGGACATCCCTAAAATGGAATTTAGGACAAGATATGGACACTACGAGTTTACATTCATGCCTTTTGGATTGACAAATGCTCCAGCAATCTTTGTGGATTTGATGAATAGGGTATTTCATCAATTTATGGATAAGTTTGTAGTGGTGTTCATAGATGACATATTGATGTACTCAAAGAGCAAAGAAGAGCATGCAAAACACCTAAGGGAAATTCTGCAGACACTAAGAGAAAACCACCTTTATGCAAAGTTCTCTAAGTGTGAGTTCTGGTTGGAAAAGGTAGCCTTCTTAGGACACTTTGTGTCCAAGGACGGAGTAGAGGTAGACCCAGCCTAAATAGAAGCTGTTAAGAGTTGGCCTACACCCAAAACAACATCTGATGTGAGAAGTTTCTTAGGATTAGCAAGGTATTACAGGCGTTTTGTTAAGGACTTTTCCAAGATTGCTAAACCTATGACTACTCTAATGAAGAAGGACCGGAAGTTTGAGTGGGATGATAAGTGTGAAGAGGCGTTCCAACTCTTAAAACACAAACTAGTTACAGCACCAGTGCTTACACTTCCAGATGATAGTGGACTGTATGATGTATATAGTGATGCATCAAAGAATGGTTTGGGGTGTGTGCTTATGCAAAATGGAAAAGTGATAGCATATGCATCAAGGCAACTAAAGACACACAAAGTAAACTATCCAACCCATGATTTGGAATTAGAAGCCATCATTTTTGTACTAAAAATTTGGCGCCATTATTTGTATGGGGTGAAATGTAGAATTTACACAGACCATAAGAGCTTAAAGTACATTTTCACCCAAAAGGACTTGAACTCTCGTCAAAGGAGATGGCTATAGTATACGCCGGATTACGATCTAGACATACAATACCACGAAGGGAAAGCGAATGTGGTTGCGGATGCTCTAAGTCGTAAAACTAGTCATGGATTAAACTCGTTAGTAGTAGCTAATGAGTTATGTAGAGTAATGGCAAAATTGAATTTAGGAGTCGTGGAATGGGGAGTACCAGCAGGTATTCTTGCGAATCTAAGTGTCCAACCAACAATATCTGACGAGATTCGAGCAAACCAAGAGGGAGATGTGAAGTTGGATAGAATTCGTGAGAAAATTAAGCAAGGAAAAGCTACAGACTTCAAAATTCACGAAGATGGGAGTTTGAGGTACAAAGGTCGATGGTGCGTACCACAGAAATGTGAGGAAGTGAAGAGAAAGTTGATGGAAGAAGGCCACAACACACCTTACTCAGTACACCCGGGAGGAGACAAGTTATATAAGGATTTGAAGAAGATGTTTTGGTGTCTTAGAATGAAAAATGAGTTTGCTGAGTTTGTGGCAAAGTGCTTAACATGTCAGAAGGTGAAAATAGAGCACAAAAGGCCTCAAGGGACTGTACAGTCATTAGAAATCCTAGGATGGAAGTGGGATTTTTTTTCAATGGATTTTGTGACTTATCTTCCTAAAGCAAAGAGTGGCAATGACACCATTTGGGTAGTGGTGGATAGACTAACAAAATCAGCGGTGTTTATACCAATGAAGGAAACTTGGAAGATGGAGCAACTTGCGAAAGCTTACATCAAACACGTTGTGAGATTATATGGGGTTCCAAAGGATATCGTATCTTTCAGAGATTTCAGGTTTCTCTCAAAATTTTTGAAAAGTGTACAAGAAAATTTTGGTACAACACTTAAGATGAGTACAGCATTTCACCCTGCCACAAACGGGCAAACTGAAAGAGCCATTCAAACCTTGGAAGGCATGTTGAGAGCTTGTGTTATATACTTCCAGGGAGGATGGGAGGATAGCTTGGATTTAATTTAATTCTCTTATAGTAATAGTTACCATGCAAGCATTGGAATGGCTCCATTTGAGGCCTTGTATGGGAGAAAGTGTCGTAGTCCAATTTGTTGGAACGATATTAGTGAAACTATGATTCTTGGGCCTCAAATGATTGAAGACACAGTCAAGCAAGTAAGGGAAATTCAAGCTAAAATCCAAGCAGCTCAAGATCGCCAAAAGAGCTATGCAGACTCAATGCGAAGGGAAGAAGAATTTGAGATTGGCGATAAAGTGTTGTTAAAAGTGTCACCAATGAAAGGAGTGATGAGATTTGGAAAGAAAGAAAAGCTCAATCCAAAATACATCGGTCCATATGAAATACTACAAAGAATAGGAAAAGTAGCTTATAGGTTAGCCTTACCTATGGAGCATAGTAAAGTACATGATGTATTTCATGTGTCCCAATTGAGAAGGTACATCCCAGATAAATCCCTTGTGCTACAACCCGAAACCATCGAGTTAGATCAAAGTTTAACTTATGAAGAGAGACCTGTCAAGATTCATGACAGTAAAGTGCGTAGTACACGTAACAAAAACGTTAAGATCGTGAAAGTACTTTGGTCTAACCAAGAATATGAGGAAGCCACTTGGGAGGCAGAGGTTGAAATGAAAAAGAAATACCCAAAATTGTTTCAGGTATGTAGAGTTACGAGGGCGTAACTTGTTTTCTTTAAGGGGGGTAGAATGCGGTAGAATTTCGCGCTTTTTTCCTATATTTCAGTTATTTTTGTGCTCTTTGCACGAATTTGAACAAGTATTTTGAGTATTTATGCTCTCAAAGAGACATAAAAGAGTAAAGGAGTGACAAAAAGTACATCAATATTATACATAATAAGGAAAAAGGTTTGAATTTCGTTCACTTTTTATTAGGGAGGTAGACTGTAATACCCCGTATTTTTATACGTATTTTATTTAAAGTATGTAATTTATAAAATATTTAAATAGTTGTAATTATTTTAATTATAGTATTTTATTTAATATTATGATAAAAGGTAAGTTTATTTAATTATTTTAATTATAAAAGTTGGGGTTTTATTTTAAGAAAGTTTAGATTTTAACAAGTTTTATTAGGGAAGGAATTAGGAAAATCTAAAAGAGGAAAGTTTAAGGAAGAGGGTTAGTAGAGAAGGGGTATAAATATCCCACTTGTGAGGCAAATCAACTTTGCTCAGAGTGGAGAAAACCCAAGGTAAACTTTTCTCTCTCTCCTCCTTATTTTTCTTTCTTTTTCTTTTCCCCTTCCCCTTATTTTTTTTTCGGCTGCCCCTTTTCCCCCACCACTGCCAACAGCCGGCAGCCGGTGGCTGCCGTTTTCCTCCTCCCTTTTTTTCCCCTTTTTCGAGTATATAAATAAAAAAAAACTTAGCTTTCTTATTTTAATTTAATCTATGCTTAGATCTAATTGTAATTTATGAGTTTTGGGATTTAATTTTGATGTTTAATTGTTGTAATTATGCTAATTAATTTTCAGATTTGGTTTTGAATTAAAAAGCCCCAATTTTTGAAACCCTAGGTTCTTGATTTATGAATTAATGAAAGAATATGATGTATTAATGTTTAGATTTTCAATTAAAGTGTTTCAAGGATAAATTACAGCAAGTTTTAATTAAAAATAAAGTGCTGGAATTTTATGTAGAGCACTTAATATTTTGTTTTTGAAGGAATTTAAATTGCCCATTAAATGAGACTTAATTATGGTGTTTTAAACATAATTTCAGCTTACTCTAATTAATTTATGAGGGGTTTCAAAATAGTATATATTGCTGGAAATTTGTTTAGAGTGGATTTTAATGATCTATTATAATTTTAACGTGTAGGAGACTTCAAAGTAAGCAATTTTTACTAGTCGTGGCGATTTTAAGATCGTATTCAAGGTACGTTCGCGTACTTAGTATAATTATGTTGATGTAGTAGCATGCTAAATGTGTTTGATTGATTATAAATAATATCATGCTAGGTTTGGAATGAAAGTTTGTGATTTGGATGTTATTAGTGATTGAATTGAGAAGCATGATTTATTTGTGATGGAATATTGAATGGAAATTTATAGTTTGGAATATTATTTATGAACCACATGTTTATTTATGGCATGATAGAGAGCATGTTTAATTAAACTAATTGTTTAACTATGTTTGGAATATTAAAAATGAATTTTATTATGGTTCATATATTTTTTATTGATGCTTTAAGCATGAGGAAGGAGCTATATAAGTGTCTATGTACACGAGTAATAAATAGTATGTTGTTGCCTTTGTGCACTTAAGGTGTTTTAACACCGAGGGATAGGATTTTTTGCGCTTTATGCGTTTAAGGTGTCTTTGACACTGAGGTAGAATTAAAAAGGGTTCAACATTAAATATTATGTAGTCACTAAATAATCAAGAATTAGATTGGTATGTTTGATTGATTGAATTATTATTGTTGATTGTTTTATTATGCTTTGAGAGTCATCACCAAGTCCAATAACATGTAAATAACGTAAAGTGAATGAGATTACGCACCAAAAATCTTGGAACGTATATACCTTGAGTATGAACAATGGGGGGAGTTATGGGGTTTTATATTTAAGCATAACTTCTAATGGAGCACAGGACGCTGTATATTCCTTTTTATTTATTATTATGCGCAGGAATTTTGTCACCTTTTGAGTGGTTTTGTCGCTGGCACGGTTAGCTCCCGTGTCAGTTAACCTCAATTTATTTGGGGGAGGTATAGTTGGAAACCCGTTCGATGCGTAATCAACGCTAAATGAATTATTTAGTGTCTAGTTTAAATGTCTTGTTGATTGTTGTGTGTGCTTGTAAACAGGTGCAATGAGGTAAGTGTGTGATGATATGAGAAAGCATGTTAGTGTGTTTAATTACGCTTATGTACTCAGCTTTGCTGATTGTATGTGTTGTGTGTGTTTGGCCATGTCTTTATCTTGGCCCTATGATGACCCATTTTTAATGGAGAGTAGTGGGGGCATGTAGCGATACACTTTTCAGGTATTGAAGCATGTTCATGACGGGGCATGAGTGCAGAGAGAATCATGCTAGCTTCAATTAGATTACGATGTGTTTTATGCTTTGATTATTGATGATGTTTATTTTATGGACTAACGCAAAAGTTTGGTTTGACACGGTTTTGAATAAGGGATTTCAATGGTTCCAAGTTGTTGTGGATTTCATTTGACTTTGGTTTGTTGGTTTTTAACCTTACTTTTGTCGGTTTGGCTTTTGAATTGATTTATTTAAATAGTTTTAATTAATAAGTCTTCCACTGTGTATCTTTTATAGTTGCCTTAGCCGTTTTCACGGTGGCGGTAATGTCTTAGATATTCCTAAAACGTATTTTAAAAGAGCAAAGTGTGTATTTAAATGAAAGAAATTTCTAAGGTGTAAAAGCGGACGCGGAGCTTTAGGCTGCGGGCCCGGGTTCTTGAAGATGCAATAAGCTCAACATTCAGTAGATGCCGCGTCGCGCCCCGGGAAAGGGCTCTCCTCTGTGGCCTGCGGGCGATGCACCTGGAGCCGCGAGCGCGGCTGTTCGAGGCCAACTTCCCCTGTTGCTTTGCCGCGGCCTCTCCTCAGCAGAAGAGGGAATCTACTTTCTTCAGCCGCAGGCGCGGGTTGCTTGGTTAAGCAATCCCGTACCCAGGCTGGAGATGGCGCGGTTGCTTGCTAGAGGGCTCTGCTAGGTGTTTTATTTCCGTCTTTTATGATGCATATATATAGCCTCCTATTTCAAGTTTGTATTATCATCTATCTTATCAACATTTTAGCTTAATCTAGAGAGAGAAACACTATTAGTCTTCATTGGTAGAGAGAGAAAGTGTGGTTTCTTCATTGATGAACTTGGATTTTGAAGAAGGAGTTTGTTCAATCCTTTGTAGACCTTCATCTTCAATTAATGAGCAATCTCTTAATCTGTCTCCTTACCTTTGTTTTTGAATTTGTTTATTTGCTTTGACTTTCCTTCTTTGCTTATTGATTATGTTGATGCTTATTGATCTGATGATTGATATTGTCTTCTATGATTTGTGAGTAGTCACCTAGCCAAGGGTGTGGGGATGGTGTAGTTGCTAATTGCTTATGCTTATAATATTGGGATTGAGTTGCTTGTGATTAAACCTTTGTATGCTTGATATTCTTAATCGTCTTGCAAGTGCACATTGCTGGTTGATTAAAGGTGAATCTTTTCTAACATGAAATGGAAGTTGACTTAGTTTAGGTTCATTATTATCGATTGTTCCTTGATTGCACCTCCTAATATATGGTTCTAGTGTGGAAACATAGAGGCTATGTTAGGAGAAGCCGATTAACTCCGGAAGGAGATTAGATTGGATTTATTTTCGATATTCATGTATGCTTGGTTAACTCTCAATTCCTTTAGACTTAGTTGCTTGTTATTGCATGCTTAAATAGCATCTTCATCTACCCATTTGCCTTGGTGCCTAGTTATATTGATTTTAATCCATTTTGTTCTTAGTTTGATCTCTTAGTTATTCACATTTTTTGTTTCGAGATAGCTTAGATTCTAAGTAATGAATGCGGTGTTTATGCATTTCTCCCTGTGGTTCGACCCCTCTATTTGCCCTATACTTGTAATGGGTTGAGTCGAGTGTTATAAATTGTATTTGACTTAGGTGTAGTTGTTTAACGACGCAAATATTACCTTTGTCAAATTGGCGCCGTTGCCGGGGAGACGGCTTCCATTGCCATTTCATTGCTTTATTTGAGACTATCTCACTTCTTGATTGTTAATATTTGCTACTTTTTGTCACTTGTCAGTGCTTACGTTCTCGTTAGATTTATTGTATGAACAGAGGACGAACCCGCTCAAGGTCTTTGATTCCCATCGATCCGGAGCTAGAGAGGTCTTTGTCCCTACTTCGAAGAGAAGAGAGAGCAAGGAGTAGAAATTCTCACACCCCGACAAAAGAAGGAGTAAGAGAATTGGAAGATACTCCACCTGTTGGGGTTTTGTGAGTCCGACTCACCACGGAAACAACCCCGACCCAAGGAACCACTCGTAATTAATAAAACCATAAAGCATAAATAAATGAACACAAGAAAAGGAAGAACGAATCATACCCTTGAAGCGAGCTTCACCCTCACAAAACGGGCTCTTACTTGAGAGCCTTGAGCACCGCAAATGCCGTACCTCCGATGGTATCCAACCACAAAGGACGAACACGACTTTTTAGGTCTGCTACCTCGGAGTTAGCAAGATCCGATCAAAACCCAAGTGTTAATGGAGTTTAAGAGTTTTTCCCAAAATATGGAATGCACTTTCTAACTCCCACTCAAGCATTTTACTCTAAATCCCAAGGTTGGTATTTATAGAGGAAAGTATGAGTGGGAATTTCTATCCCACCAATGTGGATCATGAAATTCCACAAATTAATTTAAAGCTAAATTAAATTAAAATTGCAAACTAATAATAAATCTACAATTGGCATTACCATGTGAAATGGGTTGGTGAGGACCATATGGAGAGTAGGGGACCATACTTGCTCCCCACTCAATACTCTCCTTGTGCCACATGTCCTTACCCACTTGCTCCCATATTCCTCAAGCTTCCCCATAGTGACCGGCCCTATGGCCCAGCCACGAGCCCAGCCCGCGCCCAGCCCCGCACCAAGATGCGGGCTGCTGCTCTGCGCGCAAGCTACGCACTTGGTGCGGGCTTGCTGCTGTGCGCGGCTGCTAATGCGTGCACTGTTAGCACGCCTAGCTTGCGGCAGCTAGCTGCTGCACGCATCACGTGCACGCGGCTGCTAGCTGCTGCTGTGCGTGGCTGCTAGCACGGTGCGCTAGCACGCACCTAGCCAGCCATGCTAGGCTTGGCTTGGTGCGCTTGCTAGCCACCTATGCTAGGACATTTTTGCCCTAGCATTCGGATGCTCGGGGCACTCCGATACTAGGGTTATTTTGGGAATATGGTCGATTTATTATGATTTTGCACGTCTCGTCTTTTTTTATTTTTGACTCGACTTCCGACGATCGGTTTCGACGCTCCAAGCTCGAATTACTGACGTCTAAACATTTAACACTCGGGCGACGAATGTATTTATTCCGAATTAATTCGTCGAGCCGGTTCGTATATTTTGCTTGGGTGTGACCCGAAGGGTTCAGTCAAGATTAAGCTGTAATATTAATTATATTAATATTACTGATCGGAAGCGGCCTCCACCCTGGCATCCCGATCTCTTGACCTTGCTGAATATATTAGCTTTCTAATAATTCTGAACTCACTATTGATGGGCGTTAGAACGGTCGCTCATTCCACACTCAATCAAACACATTTATTAACAAACACATTACAAACCAAGCATAATGACAAGTAAGAGTTCGGTCCACAAGGAACGGGATATGGTTGCTAAAGATCTTAACACTTAAGCTAATTCGAAGTCAATGGTGAATTGGGTTTCGTCAAGTAGACAAACAAACTATGGTTCTAAATCAATGGATTAAAGACACTAGGGAATGGGATCCACTCAACCAAGGCAATTAGGCAAACAGGGAGTAAAATAGACAACGTATAGCAAGGACTATATGTAAAATCAACCTCATGCAATAAGAAAACAACTCACACTACTAAACTTAGATTCCTCATTAGTCTAGCAATAGATGATACATAATCAAATTGCAATAAGTAATGACATACTCAATTTACACTTCCATGTCAAATTAGGCATATCATGCTATCAAGCTCCTAAGTCAAGGGTAGCTAATCCTATCATGAAGAACTAACAAGCAATCTCATATAATCAATTTAATTGCAATACAAACATCAATGTTTCTCCCATATTTGCATAACTAACCCAAAAGGTTGAGCTTCACCCAACCCCTAGCAAGAAGACTACTCACAACTCATGTTCATCAACATGCAATCAACAATTAGGGTTCTAACTACTTCAATAATTTGGGAAAAGTGGTTAACAATTGAAATAACTATCATCCAATAACAAATTACCAAGAACTAAGAAGATTTGAATAACATGCAAATACCAAATAAAATATGAAATTAAGTAGAAAAAGGTTGGAGAAATTACTAATTGAAGCTTCAAATGTTGAATACAAATTGCCAAACTTTGAGAATAATTCTTGAATTTCACTAATACAATGATTTGATTTGATGAAAACTAAGCTAAATGAATTAAGAGGAATGTTCAAACTAAGAGGGGTTTTTGAAAACTAGGCTACTGTTCTCTCTCTCTAAAAGACCTAAAGGGGAAGTATTTATACTCCCCGAAACACATAGGGAAATCCGTCAAAAGAAAACGGATTCCCAGCGAGGAGCGCCCGCTCCACTATGAGGAGCGCCCGCTCCTAAGCTAGGAGCGCCCGCTCCTTTAGGCCGCACGCCCGCTCCCCTGTTCCAGCATCTTGAGCAGATTGAGCTTCAAAGGGAGGAGCGCCCGCTCCATGAGAGGTGCACGCCCGCTCCTAACAGCACCTGATTTTGGGCATAATGTAGCTAAGGCCGAGGAGCGCCCGCTCCATGAGAGGTGCACGCCCGCTCCTCTGGAGCGCCCTCTCCAAACATCAATCCTCATGTCTTAAACACGATTCATGCACCCAAAGCTTGCCATATCGAGTCCATAGACCTGCAAAACATGGACAAACACAAACCAAGAGGGGAAAACCGAGACAAAATATTTTCATTCAAAATTTGGGTTAGAAAGAGGGGAAATGATCGCAAAATCGGGTTTAAAATTACACAATAAGTGGTCAAACAAACCACTTATCAACCCCCCCAAGCTAGCCAAATGATTGTCCTCAAGCAATTCACATTGCCCAAAAACAAACCCAAAGATCAATTTGCTCAAAGAAAAGCAAATGCATAGATATGAGAATCCTTAAGCAATAAAACTCGAGCATGAGGTAAATGCCTAAGATCAACCACGGTCATGACTAGCCAAGGCCTAGCTAACCTTCCCGAATGTACTCAACTTTGGTCCATTCAACCAATCTTACCGCGTCCCCAACACAAAGTTCAAATTCCCCCTAATGGCAGTGTCTCATGACTCCTCAAAGGAGCCGGAAGAAAAAATAGACAAAAGAAGGTTTAGAACACTCGACATCTCAATGATAAGTACCCTCTCCATATGCTTGTGAACCAACTCCCTCCACCGTCTATGGCTTCAACTACTCTACTAACATTACAAGACTCAAGGATTACGACACAAAGTTAAGGCATAGAGAAAACTAGAAGTGCTTTGCAATTAAAGTCAAGCTAAGATATATAGCACTAAGAGCAAACCTAAAGAGGTTTCTAACTTTGACCCAAATTACAAACTATGAATAAACTTGAAACAAAAACGCACCCCCAAGCTTGTTTAATCGCTAGGGTGGTGGCTATTCATCACTTCTTTTCTTTCTCATTTTTTTTTTTTTTTTTTTTTTCAAACTTGGGCATATACATCACAAACTATTATATATAACAACTTAAAGATTGAACTAAGGAAACAAGAATGACATGCCTTAACTTTGTGCGAATGAACAATACATAACAACTTCATATTACTAAGAGTAGTTTAGGCCGCGATCTTGGGAGTTAGGACTCAAGTTCTCGATCTAGGTACTAAGTCAAAGAGGATCCTTGCCACTCAATCAAAATGTAGTAGGCTTGAAAAAAATATTACAACCTCACTTTTGGGAACAATGTGGGATCAATTACTACCTTTCGGGGTTCAAATTCCTTTGATATGGGCGACTCCATCTAACCACAAACCTAGACTTTAAGTTTCGCACATTCAGGAAAGTTATTCTCACACTAGCCTAAACTAACCAATTCTATGTTCAACCAAGGGCGTCTAAACCATGCTCGAAATTTTATTACGAAAAGAAAACAAACATCCACCACATACAATTCAATATCATCATTGCAAACCGATCAAAGGCAAACAAAACCTTTTTTTTTTTTTTTTTTTTTTTGTTTTTGGATATAGGTTGAAAATGGGGGAAAGAGAAACTAATTAAAGAATTTGGATATTAGGGTTTTGGATATTAGGGAATTTGGATGTTAGAGGGGTTAGAGGATAAGAAAAAGAAATTTGGATATTAAGGGAAACCATCATCATAAATCCACACAAATCATCATCAAAATTCATCATCAAGCAAGACCAAGGACAATGCCAATCAACCATGAAACCAACCAACAAGCAAACCAACCAAAGCATAATCATATCAAAGCCATAGATAAGATGCTCCAAATAGCACACACATAAGGAGAAGTGAGACAAAAACATCAATATGCAATTGTTCTAGCCTAGGCATGCCATAAAAACGTGAAAAGGGCAACAACCAACCTAAAATAGGCATGCAAACTAGAACATGAAATCATATGAATCCTACCACAAGTCCCAAAGGCTAGACTAAGCCTTTCATGCCAAACATTCCACATACAAACTCAAACTTCTCCATACATAGCACAAAAAAAAAAAACATCACAAGAAAGCACATCTCCTATCAAAACCGAAAACTACCCTAGACACAAAGACCCCAAGACTTCCCCCAAGCTAGACATTTGATTACCGTTCCCATGATGGATGGACACAATGAAAAACATCTCCCCCCCAAGCTAGAACTTGACACCGGCCTCGGTGTTATACATGATGGGAAAAGAAGAGGAGGGAACGGTAAAAACAAATGTCTAAAGGCTACTCCCGATCATCCTCCCTAGGCGGCGATGGCATGTAGTTATAGTTAAGGTCTACATCGCCGGAAAAGGAAGGTTGATCCACGTAGGGAGGGAGATCATAGTTGGGGAAACTACGGTAATGACCGTAGTCCGGTGCATCACTAGTGCCCCAACCACCATTGTACCCGAGTGGGAACCCGAAGTATCCCCTTTGGGGGTGGTTATCGATCTCCTCGGGAGTCATATTACCACATGTCTCGGGGACGTGGTAATATGAAGGGTCCCCCCTAAAATCACAACCCCCGGGTTGTGTATAATCGTAGGGAGGGAAGGATCGTTGCTCCGAAACGGAGCTACGAGGTCCTTGCCAATAGGAGTAGGTGGGTTGGTTGTTGCTCCAACCAGCAACCGGCCCCTCTTGAACGGGGCGGTTAGGATAGTTGACATAGGGGAGAAAGTCTCCCCTCTCAACTTGGTTTTGATATGTCATTTGAGACACATAGCTTTGATATTCATTCTCTTGGAGGATTCTTTAGTTGGAAAGATTTAGGTGGTGAAAAGCCGACTCAAGGTCGAAGGAGGAAGAGGAAGAAGAAGAAGAGCCGCCGAAAAACCTAGGAGCGGTAGAAATACTATGGCGACGAGGTTGAGATGGTTGGTCAAGGTTGGGAACATTCGCGGGGAGTGGCTCATTTGGCACTTGCCAAGTGTTCCCCACGGTGTTCATTACCACCGCATTAGGGAGAATGCAACGGTGTTTACCCTTGACCAACCAAGAGTATGTGGTGACATTGCCACGGAGCTCCACAAGCATTTGCATTGAGGCAAGTCCGGCAAGGTCAAGGACATTGGATCCGTTCACCGGGGTTAATTGCTCAACCCAATCAGTGAAACCCAAAGCCTTGGCAATTATTGTGATCTTGCCACCACATTTTATCTCCCCTCTCAACTCCGTACTCCTCTTAATCTCAAGGCACCTTAGGATAAACAAGTATCCCATGTTCACATTACCCTCAAGGTCCCCCTCAAATCGGGAAGCTATAAAGAGGCATTTGATTTCCTCTTTTGTTAGCTTCCCGAGATCTTGTTTCGAGAAACACGCGTACCCCATAATTCTCATGAATATACGGAGTACGGGGTGGACGATGTGGCTAGCATGGCTAGACCGGGTGGTGAAGTTGGGATACCCCGCGATAGTATTCCACCAATTTCGCTCTTCGTAGCTAGAAAGGTAGAAACTATCGGGGTTGTCTATTTGATTATAAACGGGCCACTCAAATATTTCATTGAGGCGAGTTAAGGTTAGAGTCTTTTCTTGATTGAAAAGTCTAAACTTAATTTCGCACTCAAGAGGCTCTCCTTCACCATTGATTCGGCGCATGGTTAGGGTTGAAAGGAACTCGAGAGTGATCGATTCGTAGGTTAGCTCCCTCTTCTTGAGGAAGTTTAACCATCCGAAATTATCGGCCACTCGCCGAATTCCTTCATCTATCCCTAAAAGATGGAAAGTTGTTTGGTCGTAAAATCTTGTTGGGAGGATTTTTCGCTTTGAAAGCTCGGAGTGATACTTTTTGAATTTTTCGGGGATTCTAATGGGAGGAGGAGCATTGTCTTGGTTTTGAGTTTGGCTTTGGTTTTGGTTTTCGGATATTTGGATGCCGGAAGTCTTTCTTTTCTTTCCTCCCGCACCTCCAAATAATCTTAGTACCATTTTGTCAAATTGGAATAAGGAATAAAAAAGGGTTCACTCAAAATTCCTCACACAAACACCAAAATTCAACAATCACAACCTCCTTAACTTCAAACCCCCAAATTAATCCAAGGTACCTGCTCACAATTCAATAATATTTCCACACAACCAACCAACAATCTTAACACAACAATTCTCACACAAAAATTCACAAATCACAAATTATAATCGATTTTTCATGCACAAGCCATTCCCTTACTCCACAATTATCCACCAAAATCAACAATTTAATTATCAAAGACAAGAAAATTTGTTTAAATCACCTAATCATGCAACTAATTACACAACAATCATGAAATAAACAAATTGAGAGAAATATTGAAGAAAAACCCTTAGGTTTAAGAGGGAAAGTGAAGTAAGGAAGAAAATTATACCACTTAGAGTATGAAAATACTCTAAAATCCTCTAATTTACCCAAATTCCTCCTTTACTAGCAAGCTTGCCCCTTTTTCCTTTGATTTTCTTCAATTTCCACTTGTGGGTCTTCCAAATTTTTTTTTTGCCCAAATTTTTGTAAAATTGTGGTTTTTGGAGAGAGAATTTGATGTAGATTAGGAATTTGTGAATTTTGATAGAATAAAAATGAGATTTGATGATGAAAATGAAGAGAGAAGTTGGAGAATATGAGGTTTTTAGAGAGAGAATTAGATGGGAAGGAGGAGAGAGAGTATGAATGTTTGAATGAATGGTGAGGAATGAGGGGTAAAGTGATAAAAAGAGAGGAAAGATCCCCCTTTTTTTTACCCGGACAGGTAGGAGCGGGCGTGCAGAGAGGTAGGAGCGCCCGCTCCTAACCGAGATAAACTTCCTGCCCGTTTTAAACCAGTTTGGAGCGGGCGTGCAGATAGGTAGGAGCGCCCGCTCCAAATCGAAATGGAGTTCCTGCCATATTCTGACCCAGTTAGGAGCGGGCGTGCAGGTGAGTTGGAGCGCCCGCTCCAAACTGAAGGTGATTTCCTGCCAAATTTACTCGACATTTGGAGCGGGCGTGCAGGTGAGTTGGAGCGCCCGCTCCTTATCGAAGTGGAGTTCCTGCTATCTTTTACCCAGTTTGGAGCGGGCGTGCAGTGAGGTTGGAGCGCCCGCTCCAACTGAAATAGAGTTCCTGCATGTTTTGACCAAACGTGGAGCGGGCGTGCAGAGAGGTAGGAGCGCCCGCTCCTAGCTGAATTTGAGTTCCTGCCTGTTTTGCTTGACATTTGGAGCGGGCGTGCAGGGAGTATGGAGCGCCCGCTCCTACCAGTCTTGAAGCCTCCTATATAGATCATTGAGCTTGGAGCGGGCGTGCAGTTGTTTTGGAGCGCCCGCTCCTAGCTGTTGACAGCTTCCTGCTTTGTTTTCTTCGGCTTTTTTTGCTTCAAGTACCTATATCAAAACCACAAGAACAAAATTCAACAATACTGGCCAAAATCTGATATTCCCAACACTCATATTCTTTTCTTCTCTCATTCATTGTTTTATTTTTCACTCCTTTCATTTTCTTGACTCTCTTCTCTCTATCTTTTTTTTTTTTCTTTTTCTTTTTTTACTCGGGTTGCCTCCCGGAAGCGCTTCTTTGACGTCAATAGCTTGACGACCTCCACACTCAGGAGGTAAGATTACATTGAGTTGATTCTAAAACACCCACATGAGCACCCTCGTAGTAAAGCTTGAGGCGATGCCCATTCACCTTGAAAGATCTCTTGCCGTCCATATCCCAAACTTCCACGGCTCCATGAGGAAACACTTCCTTGACGACAAAGGTCCACTCCACCTTGATAAAAGTTTCCCGGGAAACAATTTCATCCTAGAGTTGTAGAGGAGTACCTTATCGCCCTTTTGAAATGCTTTCTTTTCAATGTTCCGGTCGTGGCAATCCTTAGTGCGATTCTTATAGTTGCTAGCACACTCATAGGCTTCCAACCTTAGCTCTTCAAGATCATGCAAATCAAGCCATCTTTGCTCTCCCGCGCTAGCCAAGTCGAAATTAATCTTCTTGATCGCCCATTGGGTTCGGTGCTCAAGCTCCACCGGTAGATGACAAGATTTTCCATACACTAGCCGGTATGGAGTTGTGCCTATTGGGGTCTTGTACGCCGTTCTATAAGCCCATAGAGCGTCATCAAGCTTTTCCGACCAATCCTTCCTATTCTTAGCAACCGTCTTCTCGAGGATTAGCTTTATTTGGCGGTTAGATACTTCCGCTTGTCCACTTGTTTGTGGATGATAGGTAAGGCCGAATCTTTGGTGGACCCCGTGCTTTCTTAGCATCTTTTGAAAAGCACTATGAACAAAATGTGAACCATTACCACTCACCACCACCCTTGGAATACCGAATCTTGGAAATATGACTTTTTTGAACATCTTCATGACAACCTTGTGGTCATTAGTTGGGGAGGCAATGGCTTCCACCCATTTTGATACATAGTCAACCGCCACAAGGATGTATTGATTTCCATGAGAATTTGGGAATGGCCCCATGAAATCCATACCCCATACATCAAATACCTCAAGCTCAAGAATCGGTTGTTGGGGCATCTCATTGCGCTTGGATATGTTGCCGGTTCGTTGACACCGGTCACAAGTCTTTACAAATCCCCAAGCGTCCTTGAAAATGTGAGGCCACCACAAACCGCTATGCAAGATTTTCAATGCAGTTTTGTTGGCTCCCATATGCCCTCCACATGGATCGGAATGGCACATCTTGAGCACTTCTTGCACTTGTTCATCCGAGACACACCTACGGAGCAAACCATCTACTCCTCGTTTGTAGAGAATGGGATCATCCCATACATAATGTCTTGCTTCTCTTTTTAGCTTCTTCCTTTGATTCTTGGAGAAATCGGGTGGACATTCTCCACAAGCCAAGTAGTTCACCAAGTCGGCGAACCAAGGAAGCTCCTTTTCATTCAAAATGTAAAGCACATCATCTCTCAATTCATCACATATAGGGATTTCATCATCGCTAGCTTGCACATTCTCTAGTCGGGAAAGATGGTCCGCAACCACATTCTCGGCCCCCTTTTTATCACGGATTTCAACATCAAATTGTTGGAGAGATAAGACCCACCGAAGAAGACGTGGCTTGGATTCTTTCTTTGCAATAAGGTACCTAATGGCTGCGTGATCGGTATAAACAATAGTTTTGGAACCAATGAGGTAGTTCCAAACTTCTCAAAAGCATGAACCACGGCAAGAAACTCTTTCTCCGTTGTGGTGTAGTTCCGTTGAGCTTCATTCAAGGTCTTAGACATGTAGTAAATCACGTGAAGCTTCTTCTCTACCCTTTGCCCCAATACTCCTCCAATTGCAACATCACTTGCATCGCACATAAGTTCAAATGGCAAATCCCATCTTGGCCCTTGCACAATTGGAGTTGAGATTAAAGCCTCCTTTAATTTGTTGAAAGCTTGGAGACACTTTTCATCAAAAATAAAGACGGCATCCTTTTGAAGAAGAGCATTTAGGGGTCTAGCAATTTGTGAGAAATCCTTAATGAATCTTCTATAGAACCCGGCATGCCCCAAAAATGACCTTACTCCCCTCACATTGATTGGTGGCGGTAGCTTCTCTATCACTTCGACTTTGGCCTTGTCGACCTCAATCCCCTTGCTTGAAATCTTGTGACCAAGGACAATTCCCTCTTCCACCATAAAGTGGCATTTTTCCCAATTCAAAACCAAATTGACCTTCTCACATCTTGCCAAGCACTTGCCCAAGTTGGACTAACAATCCTCGAATGAAAGGCCCCCTACCGAGAAGTCATCCATGAAAACTTCCATTTCGGCTTCAAGCATGTCCCCAAAAATACTCATCATGCATCTTTGGAAGGTTGTCGGTGCGTTGCAAAGCCCGAAGGGCATCCTCCTATATGCAAAAGTTCCATAGGGACAAGTAAAAGTTGTTTTCTCTTGGTCATCCGGATTTATAGGGATTTGAAAGAAACCCGAATAACCATCAAGAAAGCAATAATACTTGTGCTTGGTTAGTCTTTCAAGCATTTGGTCGATAAAAGGGAGAGGAAAATGATCCTTATTGGTGGATGCATTTAGACGTCTATAGTCTATGCACATCCTCCAACCGGTCACCGTTCTAGTTGAAATGAGATCACCATTCTCATTTTCAACTACGGTCATTCCTCCCTTTTTAGGGACCACATGAACGGGGGAAACCCATCTAGAACTCGAAATGGGGAAGATGATGCCGGCATCAAGGAGTTTGGTGATTTCTTTCTTCACCACCTCCCCCATTTGAGGATTGAGTTTCCTTTGCCTCTCAATGGAAGGCTTATCACCCTCCTCAAGTGTTATGTGGTGCATACATAAAGCGGGACTAATACCTTTGAGGTTATCTATGGTATAGCCTAAAGCACCTTGGTGGTCTCTCAAAACACCACATAACATTTGAGTTTGGCACTCATTCAAAGAAGAATTCACAATAACCCGAAAAGTTGAATTGGGGCCCAAAAACTCATACCTTAGGTGTGATGGTAGAGGTTTCAACTCTACCATTGGAACACCCTTACCTTCTCTTGAGGTAGCTACTTCTAATGCATCATGTGTTGTGATTCCCATGCACACTTGCTCATCGCTTGATTCCGTACTTCCTTCAAGCAGCTCCTCATACAATGCCATCTCTTTGCTTTGGTCACCTATCTTTTCCTTGTTCAAAAGGACATTCTCAAGGGAATCATTAGTAGTGAGCAAGTGCTCATGCATGGAAGTTACAATAGAATCAATAGTATCAATCATCATGCAATTATCAAGATTAGAGCTTGGATATTTCATGCTCTCATTCAAGTCAAATTCTATTACCTCATCTCCTACTTTTAGTGAAATTTTAGCACTTTTAACATCTATTAAAGCACCCGAAGTAGCAAGAAAAGGTCTTCCTAGAATTATTGGAATGTTAACATCTTCGTCCATCTCTAATACAACAAAATCCACCGGGATTACAAACTTTCCTACCCTTAGAGGAACATCCTCTACCTTACCCTTTGGGAATTTAATAGAGCGATCGGCCAATTGTAGGGTGATGTTGGTGGGTAGAAGTTCCCCTATCCCAAGTCTTTGGTATATCGAGTATGGCATTAGGCTAACACTAGCCCCTAGGTCACACAAAGCATTATCAATTTGCATCTTGTATATCGCACATGGGATAGAAAAGTTACCGGGGTCTTTCAACTTGGGTGGCATCTTGTTCATGATAATAGCACTACAATTCTCGGTGAGATTCACCGTTTCAACCAATTCACACTTTCTCCTTCCACTCAAAATGTCTTTTAAAAACCTAGCATAATTAGGCATTTGCTTGATAGCATCGGTAAAAGGGATTGAAAGATGAATTTGCTTCAATGTCTCAAGAAACTTTCCAAATTGCACATCTAATTTGTTTCTAACAAATTTATGAGGATATGGTAGCTTTTGCAATTGTTTAGTTTCCCTCTCTTTTTCTCTTTTCTCTTGACTCTCTTTTTCAAAATCATTCTCTTTTTCACATTCTTTTTCTTTCTCACATTCTTTTTCTCCTTCACTCTCTTGATTTTTCTCTTTTTCTTGCTCACAATCACTCTCAAGGGGAGGCTCACTCATGTTCACTCTCTCATTGCTTTTCTTAGGAACACTCTCTTCCAACACCTTCCCACTCCTAGTAGATATGGCATTAACGGGCCTCTTAGGATCTAGTCCTTGGGGTGGAAGTTTGGAAGTGCTAGCCCCTTCCTTCAAAGCATTGGCCAATTTTGAAATTTGAGTTTCAAGCATTTTATTATGAGTCATTACTTCATTAAACTTCTTGTCACTCGTGGCCATGAAAGTGTTGAACATTTTGGTTTGACTTTCCATCATTTCCTCTAGATTAGACTTACTAGGTGGTGCTTGGGCATAATAGTTATCTTGGGGAGCTCTATTACCTCTCACATTTGAATTGGAAGCATTTTGATTAGAAAAACCTCTATTGTTATTGTTGTTCCAATTATTCCTATTATTAGAGTTCCCCCCTTGGTGATATTGGCCTTGATTCCCATAATTCCCTTGATTATTATGGTTATGGTTACCATAACCATGTTGGTTGTAGTTACCTTGGGGATTTTGGTCCCTTTGGTTCCTATTACCCCATTGGTTTTGGTTATGGTAATCATAATCATTTCCTCTTTGATTATAAGCATTTCCCCCTTGTTCCCTTCGATTAGGTGGTAAATATCTTTGATTGTCATTCCTAGGTCTATTATCATAAGACAAGGCATTGACTTGTTCATTTTCATTATCATTACCCTCTTCATAATGGGATTGGGGTTGGGAATCATAATTACAGGAAGAGGTATCATGGTCATATGACCCACAATTTTCACAAAACAAACACCCATGTGGCATGTTATTAGATGAAGAAGGAGAAGAGTTAGAATTCATACCTCTCCCCTTAGATTGGGAGGGATGCTCTTGTTGTGAAGTGGAAGTCTCTAGCTTTGCCTTGATAGATGTCATTTCCTTGCCAAGATTGGCTATTTGAGATGTCAAATTATTGATGGCGTTGAGGTGATCGACGGAGTAGACCGCATTCCCTCCTTTGCTTAAAGACTCCCTCTCTCCTTCTTGCCAATCCATGTGGTGTCTCACCACATCCTCAATTATCTCGATGACTTGCTCCTCCGTTTTGTTCATAATCGGGCCACCCGCTCCCGCATCCAAGCTAGTCTTTCCTTGTGGGCTCAAGCCCCCATAGAAAATTTGAAGCACTTGATATGATGGAATGCCATGATGAGGGCACTCCCTTTGATATTCTTTGTATCGTTCCCATGCCTCATATATGGTTTCACTAGCCCTTTGACGGAAGCCTTGGATCAAAGCCCTTGCTTCGGCCGTCTTCTTTTGAGAATAGAATCTCCCTAAGAAGGCCGTGGTGACCTCGTCCCAAGTTCTCAAGGAGTTAGGCCTCACCTCCTTCTCAAGCCATTCAAGAGCCCTTCCTATCAAAGAAAAAGGAAATAGCTTTAGTCTCACAAACTCTTGAGTTACCCCATTTACCTTGCTTGTGTTGCAATATTTCTCGAACTCGTTCAAGTGTGCAAGAGGGCTCTCATGTTTTGCTCTACTATATTGCCTCCTCTCAATCAAATTTATCATCGCGGGCCGAATCTCGAAGTCATTGGCTTGAGTGACGGGTGGAGCAATGCCGCTTGAAGCTCTATAAGCTCCCGGAGTTCCCAACTCCTTTAAAGGTCTTTGAGGTGGTGGTTCCGCGTCACCCATTTGATCTCGATCCTCCACGAAATTGGTCTCTCTAGTTGGGGGAGTATTGAACGGCCAAGAACCGGCTCTTTTTCTCCTTCTATAAGTTTGCTCAATCTCGGGATCGTAAGGTACCAAGATCCTGTTATGAGTTCTGCGCATACACTCTCAACAAACGCAATTAGTACCAAGGCTACAAGTGTAGCCAAAAAGAAACAATTCTTTTTGAAATTTTTATGGTTTATGGTGAACTAGACTCAAGTAATCAATTAGCAATCAACAACGCCGCTCCCCGGCAACGGCGCCATTTTGATGGGCGTTAGAACGGTCGCTCATTCCACACTCAATCAAACACATTTATTAACAAACACATTACAAACCAAGCATAATGACAAGTAAGAGTTCGGTCCACAAGGAACGGGATATGGTTGCTAAAGATCTTAACACTTAAGCTAATTCGAAGTCAATGGTGAATTGGGTTTCGTCAAGTAGACAAACAAACTATGGTTCTAAATCAATGGATTAAAGACACTAGGGAATGGGATCCACTCAACCAAGGCAATTAGGCAAACAGGGAGTAAAATAGACAACGTATAGCAAGGACTATATGTAAAATCAACCTCATGCAATAAGAAAACAACTCACACTACTAAACTTAGATTCCTCATTAGTCTAGCAATAGATGATACATAATCAAATTGCAATAAGTAATGACATACTCAATTTACACTTCCATGTCAAATTAGGCATATCATGCTATCAAGCTCCTAAGTCAAGGGTAGCTAATCCTATCATGAAGAACTAACAAGCAATCTCATATAATCAATTTAATTGCAATACAAACATCAATGTTTCTCCCATATTTGCATAACTAACCCAAAAGGTTGAGCTTCACCCAACCCCTAGCAAGAAGACTACTCACAACTCATGTTCATCAACATGCAATCAACAATTAGGGTTCTAACTACTTCAATAATTTGGGAAAAGTGGTTAACAATTGAAATAACTATCATCCAATAACAAATTACCAAGAACTAAGAAGATTTGAATAACATGCAAATACCAAATAAAATATGAAATTAAGTAGAAAAAGGTTGGAGAAATTACTAATTGAAGCTTCAAATGTTGAATACAAATTGCCAAACTTTGAGAATAATTCTTGAATTTCACTAATACAATGATTTGATTTGATGAAAACTAAGCTAAATGAATTAAGAGGAATGTTCAAACTAAGAGGGGTTTTTGAAAACTAGGCTACTGTTCTCTCTCTCTAAAAGACCTAAAGGGGAAGTATTTATACTCCCCGAAACACATAGGGAAATCCGTCAAAAGAAAACGGATTCCCAGCGAGGAGCGCCCGCTCCACTATGAGGAGCGCCCGCTCCTAAGCTAGGAGCGCCCGCTCCTTTAGGCCGCACGCCCGCTCCCCTGTTCCAGCATCTTGAGCAGATTGAGCTTCAAAGGGAGGAGCGCCCGCTCCATGAGAGGTGCACGCCCGCTCCTAACAGCACCTGATTTTGGGCATAATGTAGCTAAGGCCGAGGAGCGCCCGCTCCTCTGGAGCGCCCTCTCCAAACATCAATCCTCATGTCTTAAACACGATTCATGCACCCAAAGCTTGCCATATCGAGTCCATAGACCTGCAAAACATGGACAAACACAAACCAAGAGGGGAAAACCGAGACAAAACATTTTCATTCAAAATTTGGGTTAGAAAGAGGGGAAATGATCGCAAAATCGGGTTTAAAATTACACAATAAGTGGTCAAACAAACCACTTATCAGCTATCAGAATAATACACTTGTTCGAAGGACACCATTCCTTTCAATCTCCCACTTGTCCTTCTGGACAAGTGTGCATTTAGTGTATAGCCCCTTTCCTATGTCTCTTCATGTCTCTTCATGAACTACAGAGTAAGATTACTTGTCATATCTATTACGTCTAGAAGTGTTTCTCGAAATCCGAGTTTGACTATCAATAAGCAGATGATTTCTAAAATCCATCTGAGCACGCCCATGCATTTTCACAGTCTCGCTCTTCGAGAGGCCTTGTAAACAACAAGACATGTTCCCTATTGTTAGTAGGGGGACATTTCCAGTCTTGTAATGTAGCTTCTCTTACTAAGAGGACCTACCCGCTCGAAATCTGTCGTTATAATCCCTTGTTACAGCAGACATTTGGCGGATACAAAAACGGACTAGTACTCAAACAAGAGACCTCTCACTACTCATGGTCAAGGAAAAGAGTTCCGATAGTAATAATGAGAAAAATACTTATGATGATTTTTAAATCTCTTAAAGTATTCTCATAGGTCGATCCAGTATGGTTCCAAACCAATACCTGTGCAAATGATTTATATCCTCATAGCACAGAAAACAGTGCTATAAATCATACTACACACTAATCTCTAATGGTCATTAACCGTCCACAAAAATTATGACCTTGATTAGGGATAATTTTCGATTATAATATTCAATGTTCACTTAATAGGTGTTTCTTTATCCAAGCCATTGACTTAATACCCTATTTTGAATATTTATTAAAATCAAATTGACTCATTATTTAATTCTAAACCACAATTAAATAGAGACGGAGTGAATTAAATTGCATGAAAAATTTTAATTACTCCAAAAACTGAATGGTTCATCATAGTGCTTTACATTGACATTGTCCAAAATTTAATTAAAACACTATAATATGGAAATCAAAGCCAGTTCACGACATGCTTGATTTCCATTGCCTCAATGTGTTTGTTGTGCTTCACTTGAGACAGAGGTTTAGTAAGTGGATCGGCTACATTGTCATCCGCTCTTACTTTGCAAATTCTGATTTCACCCTCTGTCTTCCATTGTCGAATCATGTGAAATCGCCTCTGGACATGTTTGACCTTCTGATGTTCTTATGGCTCTCTAGCCTGAGCAATAGCTCCATTGTTGTCACAATAGAGGTCTATTGGACCCTTGATGGAGGGTACAACACCAACTTCATCAATGAACTTGCGAATCCAAACTGCCTCCTTAGCTGCCTCAGATGCTGCCAAGTACTCGGCTTCAGTTGTAGAATCAACGGTTGTGCTTTTCTTTGCACTCTTCCAACTAAACGCTCCTCCATTGAGATTGAATATGTATCCGGATTGTGACTTGAAGTCGTCTCTGTCTGTCTGGAAGCTTGCGTCGGTATATCCCTCAACAACCAATTCATCTTTACCGCCATAGACCAGGAATTTATCCTTGTTCCTTTTCAGGTACTTCAGAATATTCTTGGTCGCAGTCCAATGCGCCTCTCCTGGGTCTGATTGGTATCGGCTCGTAGCACTCAAGGCATACGATACATCCGGCCTAGTACATATCATGGCATACATGATCGATCCAATAAGCGAAGCATATGGAATACGACTCATCCTTTCTCGCTCATCAGGTGTCTTTAGACACTGCTTCTTGCTTAAGGTTATGCCATGTGACATGGGTAGGTGCCCTCTCTTGGCTCCTTCCATTTGGAATCGAGCTAGTACCTTATTGACGTAAGTACTTTGACTCTTTTCTATCATCCTTTTTGATCTATCCCTATAGATCTTGTTGCCTAGTATGTACTGAGCCTCTCCCAAGTCTTTCATTGAAAAACATTTCCCGAGCCAAGCCTTTACAAACTCTAACAACGGAATGCTATTTCCAATGAGCAAAATGTCATCGACATATAAGACTAGGAAGGCGATGTCACTCCCACTGACCTTCTTGTAAACACAAGACTCATCTGGATTCTTAATAAAACAAAACTTACGGATGGTTCATTAAATCGCAGATTCCAACTTCTGCTTGCTTGCTTTAATCCATAAATGGACTTCTTAAGCTTGCATACCTTCTTAGGATGGTTCTGGTCGACAAAACCTTCAGGCTGTGTCATATACACAGTTTCTTCCAAAATTCCATTGAGGAAGGCAGTTTTGACGTCCATCTACCATATTTCATAATTGTAATATGTAGCAATCGCTAGAAGAATTCAAACGGACTTAAGCATAGCTACTGGAGAAAAGGTTTCATTATAATCAACGCCGTGAATTTGCCTGTAACCTTTTGCTACCAGCCTTGCTTTGTAAATGAATACATTTCCATCTTTATCGGTTTTCATCTTGAAAATCCATTTACATCCGATAGGTGTGTAACCTACGGGTAAATCAACCAAGTCCTATACTTGATTTTCAAACATGGAGTCTATTTCGGATTTCATGGCCTCTTGCCATTTTGCAGAGTCGAGGCTCATCATAGCTTGCTTGTAGGTTGCTGGCTCATCTCCATCCACTACTAGGATGTCCGGATCTTCAGTTAATAGAACACCGACATATCTGTTAGGTTGAGATCTTGGCTGAGTTGACCTACGTAGGGTAATGGACTGAGCATTTGCATTGTCGGTTTGACTTTGCATATTTTGACTTTGACCAATGTCAACAGATGCTTCGTGAGCACTTTGATTGTCAACTTGTCCTTGTTGCTCGTCCTCTCGAACATCGTCGAGTTCGATTTTCCTCCCACTTGTCATTTTGGAGAGATGCTCCTTCTCCAAAAAGACACCATCTCGAGCAACAAACACTTTGTTCTCGGATTTGTTGTAGAAGTAATACCCTTTGGTTTCTTTTGGATAACCCACAAAGTAAACCTTGTCAGATTTCAGATGAAGTTTGTCAGAAATGAGTTTCTTGACATATGCTTAGCATCCCTGTAGGCGTCGCTCGAGGTGCGCCTACTTAAAAGCATGGTGTGAATATGCTTGGCACTCATAGGAAGTGGGAATTGACATTACGATAAGGGACAACGATTAGGGACAAATAAAGTAGGGAGCCGCCAACAAGTTTTTAAGGAACTTGTAAACCGTTCACGAATCATTATAAGGCAACCACGAAAAGGGACAACGAAAGGCAACAACGATTGACCCGTGAAGGTTACACCCCATTCATAATCCATGAGATTACTAACTCCATATTGTTCGGAACCACGAAAGGAGGATCGGGGATGATGGTACGAAGTGAGCCATGGAGTCACATTCGCCCGTATTGGCCTCTACTTGATTCTTATATTGAAAAGCATTCCTGTGATCTCAAAGGCATACAAACAAAATATTCAATTCGCTCCAAACTATTATTATGCTAAATTGGTTTATATTAATGCAACATATAATTCTATAATATTTGTGACCACTTGATTAAACAACAAGATTAAAGGAACCTAAACCGCTTGTCCAAATTATCTTATTAGGCGTGATTTTCAATTACATATTCCCTTTAACATGTAATATGGTGATCATAATAAATAATAGAATCAATATTAATATAAAAACCAATTTAATCATATATAATTCCAACAACATAAAACCATTAGAAAAATAATAATAATAAAAAGAGCATGATCCTTACTTTGAATCTGTTTGTTTGCAACTACAAAATAATAAAAGAGTTAGTAACTTCAAGGAAATAATAAAGCAATAACTAAATTAAATTAAATACGATAAGGTTGATTTTGGGGCCAAACCCTCAAACGATTCTACCTTTCACACCTTGGCTTAAGGACAGAACCTCGAGTAAAATATGGACTCCTTTGAGTGCTTGAAGAAGGAATTTTGAAGTTAAAAAGGTAGGCTAGTGTTTAGGTTAATAGCATAGAAGAGAGAAAATAATAATAATCGAATTCTGGTTGCCCCGTACATCAGAAATGAGGGGGTATTTGTAGGAAAAATGTGCTGAGGGGGCACACGGAACCCTAAAATGATAAAAACCCTAAAAAAGTATCCTGTGACACGGTCAGACTGTACCGTCAGACGGTACACTTTCCCGTGACGCGGGAAATTTTCAGAAAACGGAATGAAAAACGCGTTAAGGGTTTACGCGGAAAGGACACAGAACATCCCGTGTCACGACAGACCTCCCGTGTCACGGGAAGTCCCACCGTCAGACGGGAAGGGTTCCCGTGACACGGTCAGACTGTACCGTGACACGGTCACTTCCAGTCCATTTTTCCGTCTAAATTCATTTTTAACCCTAATTTCTTTCGGCTTTTTAAGTGTCGATTGATAATTTCGGGCTTTTTTCTGACTTTTATTATTCGGGCTAAAATAAGAAAATAATAAAATAAAAATAAATAAAATGTTTGGGCCAAAAATAAATAATAAAATAAAAAGGTTTGGGCTTTAAATTAATTAACAAGCTTGGGCTAAAATTAAAACTATGCTTTTACCAAACATCAAGACTAATCCATAGACCTTTCAAAAATATAAATTTAATAAAGTACGATTTTTTAAGCACTCTCGGGTTATTTATCATCGGGTTTGGTTTTGGGGAGACATTTTTAGGTGTCTACAGAAGCCCCCACTTTGACTGAGTTTGTAGAAACGTCAGTTTCGAAAACGATAGTCAAAGTAGCCGATAGGGACGGAGAATGATTTAAGACGTTCTGCGATCCTAAATCAATCTGTATACGCCGATACCTGCAAAAAAATGTTAATTCCACAGAAAAAAGAGTAACGGGATAGAATACGTATCTAACACTAGTGTATCGGTGACAAATGAGTTTGGTAGCTTCCTATGCTTGAAGGAATCCACCGGATGATACTTTCCATGCTTGAGGAAAGTCGACGGATGATGTTAGCAGTTTTCTATGCTTGAAGAAACCCACCGGTTGAGATACTTTCCATACTTGAGGAAAGTTGAGTGATGACAATTTTCCATGCTTGAGGAAAAACTTGTCTAACGATGAAATTGCAAGTCTCTGTGTATCGAGAACTTTGCGCCATGAATGATGGTGGTTCGATTGTCCCCGAACGTGGGCTGTAGTTGGTCCGCTTGTCCCCGGGCGTGGGCTGTAGATGATCCGCTTGTCCCCGGACGTGGGCTGTAGTTGGTCCGCTTGTCCCCGGACGTGGACTGTACATGGTCCGCTTGTCCCCGGACGTGGGCTGTTAATGGTCCGCTTTTCCCCGGACGTGGGCTGTTAATGGTCCGCTTGTCCCCGGACGCGGGCTGTAAATGGTCCGCTTGTCCCCGGACGTGGGCTGTAGATGATCCGCATGTCCCCGGACGTGGGCTGTAGATGATCCGCATGTCCCCGGACGTAGGCTGTAGTTGAGACCTGCAAAATAAAATTTGGCAAGGGACTCGTATAGACCATGATTGACTCGACCAACTGACTTGACCAAGTTTGACTTGACACGACTTGACATGACATGTGTACGACTTGTGATTGTGTGTGTGTGTGTGTGTGTGTGTATATGTATGATTTGAGTGTGTGTGCAGACACAAGCAAACGAAGATGCAAAAGCAAAAAATTTCTGTCATTTTTGTCATGAGTGGAGGGTACTGACTTTCTCCCGAAAAAGAAAGACATGAAAAAGATTTTATTTTCGAACTTCCCTCGATGACAAAATTTTGAAAAAGTTTTTGAACTTCCCCAAAAGAAAATAATGAAAAAAGGGAAGAAGTTTTGAACTTCCTCCTTAAGCAAGACGAAATGAATCGTATGAATTGAATTGCTTGTCTTGAAAACAGTTTATGCATGATGCATGCTCTTTGGCCAGGAGGCTAAGGACAATTACATCATGTGACACGATAGATGAATGAACTTAGGTTATGGAGCTAAGCATCATATATGGTGTAAGAAACGATCTTGAACGTCACTTAGGTCTAGAAGCTAAGCACGTATATAGACGAAGTGATTATTGCATAATGAACGTTGCTTAAGTCAAGGAGCTAAGCACAATATGCTTTTTATGATTAAAAATCACAGATATATAAATATAACTCAGCGCATTATGCGATGCATGAAACAATGAATATTGCTCAGGTCAGGAAGCTAAGCAAGTATACAATGTTTTGAATGTTGTCTTGAAAGATGATGACATGCACAGTGTTGAAACAAGATTTCATGATAGAGGGTTCTTAAAGGAAAGGATGATATGGCTATGTATGTGTGAGTGAAGTGTGTGAAAGTGATACTAAGGTTGGCTGCAAAGGTTGTGGTGATGGAAATAGATGTGAGAAGAGTCAAAGATGATGACTCTTGTTGGGCTGGGTAAGCTACGTGATGTGGGTTCAAGCCCCCAAGTCTAGCTCTAAATGGTAAGGGATAAGCATTGGATATTCTTTGACTAAATCATGCATAGATATGAATATGAATGTGGCCGCACCTCAATGCGAGGTTGCTTACGTATCCGTTAGGAATCAGGCCGAACGTAACTCTAACCGAACTTTGCACAAGTGTATGTACACCTCAAAGAGGTCTTTCAAGGGTTGTAATGTGGTTAAGTTGATGGTTTAAGGAAGAAAGGGATAAAAGGCTCAAGACCCGAGAAACCCCCCCCCCCCCCCCCCGAGATGTGTAATTGTGTATTTGAAAACTTTGAATTTGCAAGTTTTATTTTTCACATATTTTTTGCTTTGAAATTCTTTTCTTTCTCTTTTTTTTCTTTCATTCTTTTTGAATCAATGTAGGCAATCTCAGATCATGCGGTTCATCACTCACTTAGCATTCATGTTTCTCAGGCACGGTACCAAGCACTCGATGAGAGATGCAATTTGAGACGTGTTCATATCGAAGACATTGGAACACTTGCCTTTAGACATTGCTTTTTATTATTATTTACTTTTTTTTATTTTTTTTATTTTTTATTATTTGAACTTGCTTTCTTATTGTTACACAAATTGCACATCTTTCCATCCCTGGGTTATGTGAATGTGGGTTGAATAAATAAGGTCAATCGTTAGACGAGGCTCAAAGTGGTTGACGAAGAAATGGAATGAGTGTTTGAAAATGTTTTAAAGGAATGAATGGGTTGCAAAGGTGCCTCAAATCATGGGTGTACCTTGTGTTTAGTTCGGCAACTTTTTTTGTTTTTTTTTAAATGAAAATTGCTATGATCGAGATATAAAGGAATAATGCTCATGATTTTATTGATGGAAATGGTGAATAAGATAACAAAATTATCAAATTATAGAAAAAGGAAATCTAAACACTAAACTTAGGATGGGAAATCTATGCTAGCCTTAAAAGGGGGAAAGCGAAAAAATCATGAAATCTTGCACGAGGAGCTCGTCGCGCGCCTTGTCTTCATTGCTGCTTGTCACTTTTTACCACCTGGAGGGACTGGAAGTTTGTTGGCATCAACAAGATCCTGAATAGCATCCTTCAAATTCCAGCATTGTTCGGTAGAGTGACCCCTTCCTTGATGGAACTTGCAATGGGCGTTGGGGTTCCATTTGGCGCTCCTTTCTTCAGGTTTGGGCTCTGGAAATGGCCCAATAGCTGTGATCATGCCTTGTCCGTAAAGGCGATCAAAGGCCGCATCATAAGTCATTCCTAAAGGACTGTAGGTTCTCCTTTTCTTGGGCAATGGAGCATCAAGAGCTAATACTTCATTGAGATCAACTTGGCTTATATTGTTGGTAGTACTTTCCTGCTTAGAAGACGAAGAAGAAGGAAGGTCGTTCTTCTTGTTTTTCCAAGTGTTGTTATTGTTACTACCAGCAGTCTTTATTAGCTCGTCCTCGATATTGATGCCAGTGTCATATACAGCTTCAAAAGTGTTCAACGGAAGAAATTTGAGATGTTGCTTGTACTTGTGAGTCAGATTTTGGATGAAGAGGCGAATCATCGCTTTTTCTTTGGGAGGATCTACCAAGAGTGCAGCTGTTTCCCTCCACCTATTCAGGTAAGCAGTGAAGCCTTCATTCTCTTTCTGTTTGAGAATTGAGAGTTCACGTTCAGAAGTTTTACTTTGAATGTTACACTTGTAACGGTTCATAAAACTGTCGGTGACATCTTGCCAAGTCGCAGTACGCTTGGCATCTAGGGAATAAGACCATTGTTGGAAAGCATGTTCTACGGAGAGAGGGAACACCGTAGGGAAGAGTGTTACGTCCAATCCCTTAAGAGCCATGGTTGCAGAAAAAGCCTTCAAATGAAACATAGGGTTATCAGTAGGCTTGAACTTGGGAATGTCAGCGGTGGAAAACTTCTCAGGAAGCCTATCCCTTATGTTCAGAGAAGTGGCAGGTTGCTCTACATAGGTAAACTCTTCGGAGATCTTACTCATCTGTTCTCTGATCTTGTCTATTGCAGCTACAATGGCATTGCTTTGATTGTTTTGTTCTACCGTGAGAACCTTGGTAGTGAGTGCTTCCATCATAGTAGACAACCTTTCGATGGCCTGGTTCATGTTCTCCATATCTTCCTTAGTGGCCATTGGTTGAAAGTAAATGGGAGATGGATTCTGTGGGGATGCTTGTGGTGGTTTTCTTGTACGCCTCTTAGGTATAAGAGGTTGGTGAGGTAGCGACTCAAACCGTAACAGTCTACCCCTGCTTCTTGACCAAGTGCTGTGAAATGAAATAAAATCACTTAATTGTTTGACTCATTGCTCCATATAGGAAAGAAAGGAAAAAGACATTTGAAAACAGGTGAGAAAACTCCACTCATTTTTTATTATGACGGAAAAAGGATGCATGAACCTAGTATACGATCATAAACGACATGGTGCACGACTCAAGTCGGAACATAAAGAAAGTGTGTGGACTATACTTGACTCGTGAGTGACTAAGTGATGTTATAAGACTCGTGGTATGATCGTACGGTTAGACATGTGAACAATAACCAAAATGACTGATGCGAGGACCAAATTAACACGGAAAACTTGACTGACGCTTTCTTTTTTTCTTTTTTCTTTTTTTCTTTTTTCTTTTTTTCTTTTTTTTTTTTTTTTTGGAAAATCCACCGTGTCATGGTCGACATTCCCGTGCCACGGCACGGCACCCCGTCAGACGGGGCACTGTACCGTGACACGGCAAATTTTTTTTTTTTTTTGAAAAATCCACTGTGTCACGGTCGACATTCCCGTGCCACGGTACGGTACCCCGTCAGACGTTGCACTGTACCGTGACACGGTCAAATTTTTTTGTCATGGTCGACATTCCCGTGCCACGGTACGGTACCCCGTCAGACGGTGCACTGTACCGTGACATAGCAAAAATTTTTTATAAAAGGGAGGATAACATCCGACTTTCTCCGAAAAAAACGACACAAAAACAAGACTTCCCTAAAATACGGTCAAAAAAGTGGTGCACGGCTTAAAAGTGTGTGAACACGACATGTGAGTGATAGACGCGTGTTTTGACCGTATAGCTAGACATGACACCAAACTGGACACAACATTCGCACAAAAATCGAAAAAAAGACTGACAAGACACTTTCCTGGGCACCGTGTCACGGTGCAGACTGTCGTGACACGGTGCAGTCTGCCGTTAGACGGTAGACTTTCCCGTGTCACGGCACTGTTCACCGTGACACGGCAGAACATGCCGTGACACGGTGCGCGGTTCCAGGTCAGTTTTTGTGATTTTTTCAGATTTTAATCGATTTTAAGTCCGTACTAATTACTATGTGAGAATAAAAACCCTCGGTCATGGGTTAAACAAAAAGAGCAAACACATGAGGGTTAGCACCAAACATCCACATAGCATTTAGGCACGATGATGTAAAAAGTTCGCAACCTGGAGTCAAGATCTATGTTCAACTATTGGTCAAGCTTTGGGTGTCAAAAGGGTACCATGGTTAAGAGTTTGGACGCGTTAGCAAGGTAGCCTCCCTTGAGGTTGTATGCCAACGGGCGGCTCCGCGAGTTTGTGATTAAATCGAACTCGACTCCATGGTTTGGGTGGATTTAATAACTCGGATGAACCCTTATTGCCATGAGCGTTTTTGGGTCGATAGAGCTTAAATTCCCCGGGGCTAAGACGCATGTTGAACACATACGTTTTTTCAAAAAAATCGAAGGAAGTCGACTGTGAGGAAAGAAAATAAGCCACCGGACTGATTTTAGGACTGCCGTGACACAGCAGACACTGTCGTGACACGGCAGTCAGAAAATCTAACTGGTGCCCTGTTTGCTTTTGCGCGCAACCAAGTTATCCAATTTTTCCTACGGGACAGACCTGAATGCGACGTTAAAACTTCTATGCAGATGCAAAAATGCCAAATTAAACACAAGAATATTTTTTCAAGAATCTTTCAAGTCTCATCCACTCATCTTAATTAAATACCGATCACTCAAATCGATAAATAATTAAGAATCCTTCCCAGTGGAGTCGCCAAATTGTAGGCGTCGCTCGAGGTGCACCTACTTAAAAGCATGGTGTGAATATGCTTGGCACTCATAAGAAGTGGGAATTGACATTACGATAAGGGACAACTATTAGGGACAAATAAAGTAGGGAGCCGCCAACAAGTTTTTAAGGAACTTGTAAACCGTTCACGAATCATTATAAGGCAACCACGAAAAGGGACAACGAAAGGCAACAACGATTGACCCGTGAAGGTTACACCCCATTCATAATCCATGAGATTACTAACTCCATATGGTTCGGAACCACGCAAGGAGGATCGGGGATGATGGTACAAAGTGAGTCATGGAGTCACATTCGCCCGTATTGGCCTCTACTTGATTCTTATATTGAAAAGCATTCCTGTGATCTCAAAAGCATACAAACAAAATATTCAATTCGCTCCAAACTATTATTATGCTAAATTGGTTTAATATTAATGCAACATATAATTCTATAATATTTGTGACCACTTGATTAAACAACAAGATTAAAGGAACCTAAACCGCTTGTCCAAATTATCTTATTAGGCGTGATTTTCAATTACATATTCCCTTTAACATGTAATATGGTGATCATAATAAATAATAGAATCAATATTAATATAAAAACTAATTTAATCATATATAATTCCAACAACATAAAATAGTTAGAAAAATAATAATAATAAAAAGAGCATGATCCTTACTTTGAATCTGTTTGTTTGCAACTACAAAATAATAAAAGAGTTAGTAACTTCAAGGAAATAATAAAGCAATAACTAAATTAAATTAAATATGATAAGGTTGATTTTTGGGCCAAATCCTGAAACGATTCTACCTTTCACGCCTTGGCTTAAGGACAAAACCTCGAGTAAAATATGGACTCCTTTGAGTGCTTGAAGAAGGAATTTTGAAGTGAAAAAGGTAGGCTAGTGTTTAGGTTAATAGCATAGAAGAGAGAAAATAATAATAATCGAATTCTGGTTGCCCCGTACATCAGAAATGAGGGGGTATTTATAGGGAAAATGTGCTGAGGGGGCACACGGAACCCTAAAATGATAAAAACCCTAAAAAAGTATCCCGTGACACGGTCAGACTGTACCGTCAGACGGTACACTTTCCCGTGACGCGGTACAGTTTTGGAGTGACGCGGGAAATTTTCAGAAAACGGAATGAAAAACGCGTTAAGGGTTTACGCGGAAAGGACACAGAACATCCCGTGTCACGACAGACCTCCCGTGTCAAGGGAAGTCCCACCGTCAGACGGGAAGGGTTCCCGTGACACGGTCAGACTGTACCGTGACACGGTCACTTCCAGTCCATTTTTCCGTCTAAATTCATTTTTAACCCTAATTTCTTTCGGCTTTTTAAGTGCCGATTGATAATTTCGGGCTTTTTTCTGACTTTTATTATTCGGGCTAAAATAAGAAAATAATAAAATAAAAATAAATAAAATGTTTGGGCCAAAAATAAATAATAAAATAAAAAGGTTTTGGCTTAAAATTAATTAACAAGCTTGGGCTAAAATTAAAACTATGCTTTTACCAAACATCAAGACTAATCCATAGACCTTTCAAAAATATGAATTTAATAAAGTACGATTTTTTAAGCACTCTCGGGATTAAATACTAAACCCGATCAATAGTGGCGGTGAAAGGTTATTTATCATCGGGTTTGGTTTTGGGGAGACATTTTTAGGTGTCTACAATCCCCAAATCTTGAGAAAAGACAACCTTGGAGGTTTATTTGTCCATAATTCATATGGAGTCTTTTCCACTGCCTTTGACGGAGCACGATTCAGTGTAAGTGCCGCTGTTAAAAGTGCATATCCCCAGAAAGAGATTGGAAGTTCACTAAGACCCATAGTCGATCGGACCATGTCTAACAGGGTTGGATTCCTCCTTTCAGATACTCCATTCCATTGAGGAGTTCCTGGAGGTGTCAACTCTGAAAGTATTCCATGTTCTTTCAGATGGTCATCAAATTCTTGGCTCAAATATTCGCCACCTCGATCCGATCGAAGCGCTTTGATTTTCTTGCCGAGTTGGTTTTCAACTTCGTTATGAAATTCCTTGAATTTATCAAACGATTCAGATTTGTGCGACATTAGATAGACATAACCATATCTACTATAGTCGTCCGTGAAGGTTATGAAATACCGATAACCACTTCTTGCGGGTGTACTCATTGGCCCACATACATCGATGTGTATTAGTCCCAACAAGTCACCGGTCCTTTCTCCCAACTTGGAGAATGGTTGCTTTATCATCTTGCCTAATAAATATCCTTCTGATAAAGGTCATTTATGTCGCTATTTTTAGGAGTTTTCTAGCTAGGTTTTCATAGTTTTTCTATCTTTTTATTTGGTTTTAATAACGTTATACTACATTTGTCATGTTTGTGTGTGAAATGTCGCTATTGCTCAATTTTGGCTTTTCTTGCATATTTTGGTGGCTTATGACATTAGATTAAACTTTATTGGTTTACTCTTATGTTTAGGAACACTTGGATAAGTTCATTGCTCAAGATTGAAGTAATATAAAACATAAAAGAACAAGTAATGAAGGAATGTGCACTTGATTTGCAAAGATCATATTTCAAACGCCTATATCTTTTGATATACAAAACATTTTGGGGCGATTCTAATTGGAGATGAAATCTTATCTCGAGAGCTTTCCAACGACAGGTCATATGCTCATTTCAGATGTAAAACGTGGGAGATATGCTCATTGAAGCTGAGCAGTTTGCCCAGTCCGAGAGGAGCGGGCGCTCCGGTTATTGGAGCGGGTGCTCCACCACCAGGAGCTGGCGCTCCAAAATCTGCACGCCCGCTCCTCACATGATATCCAAAATAAAAAAATAGATTGTTTCCTCCAGATTTGGAGCAGGCGCTCCGACCTTCTGCACGCCCGCTCCGGCACCTGGAGCGGGCGCTCCACCTCCTGCACGCCCGCTCCTCTACGTGCTGCTCGACTTTTTGCGGAGCTTCCTAGGCAATTATTTTTTCTCATTTTAGAGGGAGAATTCATATTTTCAGTAATTTTTAGGTTAGTTTTAGGTTAGAGAGAGAAGGTGAGAAAAACAATGGTTTTCATGGATTTTGGATAATCAAAGGAGGAATTGATGATTTGAAGATCTCCATTTTATATCAATGAGCATTTCTTACTCTCTCTTCTCTTTATGCTTTATTAATTGCTTTGTTAATCATGTTTGAGTAGATTTCCTTCTAGTACGTGTTGAGTGAAGCTTTGTTATGGTTAATTGAGTTATTTGAGATAAATTTGATGATAATTGTGTGATTAAATTGATTGAATTGATGATGGCATGTTGTTTGTTTTAGATTGGATTGATCTCCCAAGATAGCAAACTTAATTGCATATTAGATCTAGTTTGACAAGGGATTGTGAATTAGAATTGATATATTGGATTGCATTTTGGGTAAATTTCTTCTATGCACCTAGTCAATGAGGGATCTAGGCCAGGAATTTGATAGATTGCTCTTAAGTGTAATTAATTCCCATTTTAATTCTTTCTTTGCATGATTGATTATCAAATTGATTCCCATTAACTTGTTAATTGTTCAAAGTGGATCTTTGCCCCTAGTAGGCTTTATAATATCTTGATCTTTATATGTGTGTTAGTGTAGTTGTAGTGTCCATTATCCATAAACCGACTTCGGCGTAGCTTAAGCATTAGATCAAGAACAATCTAACATTAACGGTCCTTGTGGTTCGACTCCGAACTTACCACTAAACTTGTTATAAGGTTAGTCTAGGATTATAATAGATTTTGTTTGGCCGTGAGGAGGTTCGCCAACGACCTAATTTCCCCGCGCTCAAATTGGCGCCGTTGCCGGGGAACGGTGTCAATGCTTGATTGTTTTTAATTGCTTGAGTCTAGGTCTTTGTGTATACTTTTATTTTTATTTTTTTTATTTTTGCTTGTTTTTGTAAAAAAATGGCAAGTAACTCGTTTCCTCAATATGAAAATTTTCCCTTTTGTGAATATTTGGACTTTAATTGTTGTAGTCTTCGGAAGGCTTGTGAGATTTGTTATTTTGGTTTGAATGAGCAAACTAGGGATGAAGCATGCATAATGGTGAATTTAGAGCATTTTCAATTGATGATGCTTGGGATTTTTATGTTTGGTTTTCTTGGGATGTCAATAATAAGGGTAATTATGATTCTATTATTGATATAAAATGTGTTGATACTTCTAATATTAGCATGAATTCCCATGATTTGTTACATGATCCCTTAAGTGAACCTAGAACACATGATTTCAACTGTATTTCCTCTTTTGTTCATGATATTGAGGTACATGCTCAAGTTGATGCTAATGGTGTGTTTCAATATTCTTCATTATTTACCATGCCTTATTGTGATGTGCTTCGTTCCCTCAATGATGAATCTCATGTGTTTGATTGTGCACCCACTCCTCAATGTGATGTATATGCTCATGATCTTAATGTTGATTTTTCCAATCTTGGTTGTACTTCTTCTTCTCTTGTTGAGCCTCAACCTTCTACACCTTTTGAATCCCTTATTGCTACTTTTGAATCTCAAATTAGGTGCATTGAGCTTGATAATGAGCTTGGGCCTAGTAAGGAAATGATTCTTAATTCTATGAGAGGTCAATTAGGGATAATGAAAAAGAATGAGGAGCGTCTTAAGGAGGGAAGGAGAAGAAAAGAAGAGTTAGAAAGCCAATTGTCACCCTTGATGCTTGTTTGTAAAAAATCCCAATTTAATGTGTGTGTTGAGGATGGTGATGATGATTTTGAGCAACCAAGAGAGTTTGAGGATCCTATTGGTGAGTATATGAGGGATGGTGAAGGAGTTGAGAATGAAGAGAGTGTTGATTTTGAAAATCCTAACCCTCTTTCCCATATTGATGAGTCTCAAGTGCATGATTATGATCCTTTTATCCATGAGTATTTGGATTCATTTGAGGTTATGTCCAATGTGTTTATTGAGTGTCAAATGAAAACCCATAGCCTTTTGAGTGAGTTCATTAAGAATGCTTCATGGGAGAGAGATGATTTTGAAATGAATTTGCATCCATTCATGCATGGCTTTTTAGGCTTTAAGGAAGTTGAGGGAGTTGTTGTTCATGATTGTAGTGAAGGGGAATATGTAGTTCCTCTTGGAAGTTGGATGTTTGAGGAAGATCATGATCATGAGTGTTCTTCTTTTGAGGATTCTATGATTGATTTTCATGCTCAAATTGGTGATTTGAGTAATGGTGGTGAAGAAGAGACCATTTTTGAGACCATTGCTCCTATCCCCTCCTCTCATGTCCCTTTTTCAAGAAATTTCAACCATATCCCCTACACTCATATATCCCTTCCTTCCTTTGTTAATGAGCCTATTGGGGACCCCCTTGTCTGTGAAGATTTTCATGTCCCTCATTTGTCTTCTATTGAGGAAAAAGGTGATTTTGCCACCCAAAAAGATTTTTGTGAAGAGAGTTTGCCTTTCTATTCTTCTTCTTATTTTCTTGAATTTTCTTTTGATTCTTCTTCTTCTTGGCAACTCCCTCTTCACTTTCTTTTGCGTGCACTAATCTTGGTGCATGCCCTTCTTATATCATTTGCCTACTTATTATCTTATGAGATGTGTAGTAGAGCATTTGACAAGCTCTTGCGATCGTTGCAATATTATTTACTAGAGCGGTCAAGCTTGGACCTTAAGCAAGCCTTTCTCGGGAAGTAACCTGTGTTTTATTGCTTTCATTTTCTTTTCTTTTTAGAATAGATATTCTCTCATGGAAATGTTTGTGTGCCTTTTTCTAGGTACATAACTTGATATACTTTGGTGCATTGGTTTGGATCAAGAATCAAGGAAGTTTGGCACCACAATTGCTAACATATGGAAAACAAGATTCAATTCTTAAAAAAAAAAAGTGTCTTTGAAAAGTTTAATTGGGTCATTTGCCGGTATATACACCCACCTAAAATCCGGTAATATCTTTCCTTGCTCTTTCTCCATTGGTTGATACCTAAAGTGGCTTTGAAACAGGACATATGTTGGGTTGTTGGATTGATCTCCTTGTTTTCCCCTCCCATTGATTATTTGATTTAAGATTGAGTGCATTGTCTCATTCAAGCTTGGGGGAGGGTATTCTATCATGTTTGGTGGGATGTTGATTCATATATGTCATGCACATTTGTATATGCATTTCCATGTTCTTTATCTTGAAAATCACAAAAAGATTTTTGTTTCTATCAAGGCAAATTTGCAATGTGTTTTCTTTTGCTCTTGCTTTGGACATAAAACTTTTGGACTTGTATTCTTGAATGGCTTTCTTCCTAAATTTTAGAGGTGCACGGTTTGAGAATGTGTTAGGTTGACTCTAAGATATGGTATGCTAAGGTAGTTGTCTAAGAACTTTGGGACCATGAAGCTCTAGTTCACTTGCTTGTGGTAAGATGGAGTTGCTCTTTATAGTGGATATGAAATCAAGAGTTAGTTATTGTTATCCCTAGTAAGGTATAATTGTTCAAGCCTTCATCATACTTTGTTGAGCGGCATATTTGGATCCTTGGCTATTGCATTCTCATATCTAGAACTTGACTTTTAGCTCCCAAGATCGCGACTGAGCCACTTTAGGGGATGACAAAGACATTTCTCTTTTTATAGGATTAATTTTCAATTTTTGGATTTGGTTTGCATTTGCCCCTCTTGCTAGCCCCTTTGACCCATATACATTCTTTTCTCTAGCCACATACAAGCCTTCAAGCGTTGGTTTCACTTTAATTTCTACCTTTAGTTTTGTGAAGCAATTTTGTTTTCGAGCTTGTTTTATTGTTTATGGTGCAAGTTTAGAATTATGAGTTCATTTGCAAAGCAAGTATGTGTCGAATATAATTTTGTGTAGAAAAGCAAATGCATTTTGAGAAAAAGTCGTCCAAAGTTAAAAGAGGCAAGGACTTAAAATGAAAAAAAAAAACAAAAAGCAAAAGCTTGGAAAAAAGAAAATATTGAAAAAAAAGGTAAAGAAGAATGTAAAGCACAAAAAAAAGGTTTTGTTATTGTTGTTTTCCCTGTTTTTGTTATTTTGTGTTAAATAATATTGGGGAAAAGTTATTAAATAAGCATACTTGGGACTTTTGTTTTGGAATCGTTTGGATCTTGTGGAAGAAGTTCCACCTGTGCTTCACATAGGTTTACCACCAATTTCAAGAGTTCTCCACACCTTTACTCTCCTAGCTTATATGTTACAACCTTGAATGTCCTTTTGATCCTAGAGGGTTAAGTCATTCAATGATGGCGGGAAATAGGAATGAAGCCTATAGAGCGAGTTTGCATAGCCAAGATGTCGGGTAACCTTCTCAATGTTTTTAATTTCTTATTTATTTTCCGGTTCCTGCGTGGAATCATGAGAAGCTAATTTGAAAGTGGATTTGAACTAGTAGAGAGAACGTGGTTTGATTGGTTGGAACAAAAGGTGGAATGTGTTTCCTTTAGTTCTATATGCTTATCATATGTTATGTTTCAATCACCCTTGGACATCTTAGAACGTGCATACCTTTATTATTTTAGAAAGATTGACATTCATTAGTGTTTGTTCCATCATAAAAGTCCACTCTAGAACGCTTGTAACTTTTCTCTTACTTCGATTTATTTTATTTTATTTATTTATTGCTTCGCCTTGATTTTTGTCAAGAGTTATGGGTTAAACTCTTAGGACACCCTTACGAGAGCTTACTCGTCCTCTAGAGCAATCTAAGGGGTTTAAAGTGCTTGATGCATACGCTCAATGTATTCGTGATTCCTACGAAAGTGAGTTAGTGTATATTTTTTCCCTTCTAGTTTTCTTTGTTTGTATAAAATGCATCACATTCCCTTGTGTTTCTTATGTTTTGCTCGAGGGCGAGCAAAAGTTAAGCTTGGGGGAATTTGATAAGTGTCATTTATGTCGCTATTTTTAGGAGTTTTCTAGTTAGGTTTTCATAGTTTTTCTATCTTTTTACTTGGTTTAAATAACGTTTTACTACATTTGTCATGTTTGTGTGTGAAATGTCGTTATTGCTCAATTTTGGCTTTTCTTGTATATTTTGGTGGCTTATGACATTAGATTAAACTTTATTGGTTTACTCTTATGTTTAGGAACACTTGGATAAGTTCATTGCTCAAGATTGAAGAAATACAAAACATAAAAGAACAAGTAATGAAGAAATGTGCACTTGATTTGCAAAGATCATTTTTCAAACGCCTATATCTTTAGATCTACAGAACATTTTGGCGCGATTTTAATTGGAAATGAAAGCTTATCTCGAGAGCTTTCCAATGACAGGTCATATGCTCAATTCGGATGTAAAACGTGGGAGATATGCTCATTTGAAGCTGAGCAGTTTGCCCAGTCTGAGAGGAGCAGGCGCTCCGGTTCTTGGAGCGGGTGCTCCACCACCAGGAGCTGGCGCTCCAAAATCTGCATGCCCGCTCCTCACAGGAAATCCAAAATAAGAAAAAACAGATTGTTTCCTCCAGATTTAGAGCGGGCGCTCCGACCTTCTGCACACCCGCTCCGGCACCTGGAGCGGGCGCTCCACCTGCTGCACGCCCGCTCCTCTACGCGCTGCTCGACTTTTTGCGGAGCTTCCTAGGAAATTTAGTAAGGGCTATAATTTGATTTTTTTGCTCATTTTAGAGGGAGAATTCATATTTTCAGTAGTTTTTAGGTTAGTTTTAGGTTTTTAGAGAGAGAAACTCTCAAATTTTGGAGAGAGAAGGTGAGAAAAACAATGGTTTTCATGGATTTTGGATAATCAAAGGAGGAATTTGATGATTTGAAGATCTCCATTTTATATCAATGAGCATTTCGTACTCTCTCTTCTCTTTATGCTTTATTAATTGCTTTGTTAATCATGTTTAAGTAGATTTCCTTCTAGTACGTGTTGAGTGAAGCTTTGTTATGGTTAATTGAGTGATTTGAGATAAATTTGATGATAATTGTGTGATTAAATTGATTGAATTGATGATGGCATGTTGTTTGTTTTAGATTGGATTGATCTCCCAAGATAGCAAACTTAATTGCATATTAGATCTAGTTTGACAAGGGATTGTGAATTAAAATTGATATATTTGATTGCATTTTGGGTAAATTTTCTTCTATGCACCTAGTCAATGAGGGATCTAGGCTAGGAATTTGAGAGATTGCTCTTGAGTGTAATTAATTCCCATTTTAATTCTTTCTTTGCATGATTGATTATCAAATTGATTCCCATTACCTTGTTAATTGTTTAAAGTGGATCTTTGCCCCTAGTAGACTTTATAATATCTTGATCTTTATATGTGTGTTAGTGTAGTTGTAGTGTCGATTATCCATAAACCGACTTCGGCGTAGCTTAAGCATTAGATCATGAACAATCTAACATTACCGTTCCTTGTGGTTCGACTCCGAACTTACCACTAGACTTGTTTAGGGGTTAGTTTAGGATTATAATAAATTTTGCTTGGCCATGAAGAGGTTAGCCAACGACCTAATTTCCCCGCGCTCAACTTCGCAATTCTCAAAAGATTCTAAATTAAATGAGACAAGAATATCTTCTTGAAGAAGCTTCTTGATGCGTTTGATGTTAATGTGGCCAAAACGACAATGCCACAAGTAAGTTTGACTAGACGGTGTAGTCTTAGTTTTCTTTGCATTGGTATCAAACATTTTGTCTAAAAACACGTGAAAGTGTCATTCCATAAATATGTTCAAGACATCAAAACAAAAGTCTTGGTTGATGAATAACGACGTCCAACGTCGGAAATACATCAAAAGTATGGTGCATAAAACTAAATAAGTTCTACTTCTTTAGACAAAACATGAGATTACAAGTTTTTCTTGGATAGATCATCTTCATCCTACTTGTGCACTCATTTCCACATGAAAAAGCACCGCTCACTTGGTTCCTGAAAAAGGAGTGTATTGTGAGTCAATTTTCCGGCATCTAATACCTTTTAAAATTGCTTATATTCAAGTGTATAAGATGATACCTGAGGTTGAGGTTAATTTTCCTTTCGCCTCATCATCCAGGTACATGCCGCATTCTCTTTTGTAGTGTCCGGGTATACCACAATAGAAGCAGCGCATCTTCCTCTTGTCTTTGAACTCCTTCTTCCTTGGTCTAAGGGAAAAGTTAGCCTTCTTGCAAGAATAGGGCTTTTGGAGCTCTTGGATGACTTCCCTTAAGGACAGTGTATCCCTATTGGAGGTGAGACACATTTTAAGCCCCACATATCCCGAGTGAAGAGAGCTAAGAAGCATGTGAGCAGCTTGCTCGTCTTCCACTAGTTTGCCAATTAGCTCCAAATGGTTGAATAGCCTTGTCATGTTAATTACATGAGCTTGAAATGGCATTCCGGGCCTAAGTCTCGCATTGTAGACTTTTCCCCACACCTTTTGTCTTTCTTTCGAGAGACAACCATCTTGCGGTGGCTTGATCCTCATTTTGGAGAGTGACCTAGTCACATCCTCCACGTGACCATCATAATTGCCCCTAGCACTTTTGGTGACCCTCAAATTGACTACATCCTCAAGAGCTTTGAGCATCATGTCCGGAAAATAGCCGGAGAAAACCTCCTTCCATTGAACCGGGATGGAGTTTGCCATGAGTTTCGAAACTTTCTTGCAATCCATGCTCCATTCTTCATGAGCTTCATCAGTCATGATCCCTTTTGAGTAGAAACTGGGGATCGGAGTGTCCAAGATATGCTCTAGGTAGCAATTTTTGAGTGTCTTTCGGAGTTCATCTTCCCATTCCTTAAAGTTAACCAAATTGAGCAAAAATGGTAACTTTTTGAGAAGTTCCGGGTACATAAGGTCGTTGTCATTAGTTGAAGACATGATTCTACGATTGAAAGAATTTTAAAGAAAACCATTCAAAATTACTTAAATAAGATTGAATTTTAATCATGCAAATATTCAATACTTATTTAGCGTCTTATTTACACGTAAAATTGTCCCTATTTTGTGAAAATAAGGCGATTCCAAGATCCGAAGAAACAAAGAGTGGTTAAGCATGCTTTGGCTTGCCTTAACACTCAATCTTCAAGGGTAAGCATTGCCTTGCTAATGGCTCTAAGCCACTCTTGGTTAGACAATCGTTGTATCTAATGCATCTTTGACGATGTATCTCTTTTGCCACGGTATGTGAAGACTCCTCACTCATACCGATGAGTTAAACCAAAACCAACGTGCACACCCGGCATGCCTTATGAGCCTTGGAGAAGTGATGGCACCTCGCTTTGGCGTAGCCTACCATCACCCTCGTTCGGTTGGTAAGTGTTGTTTTGGAAAGGCAAGTTTGACTCAATATTATTACGGACCTAGGATTTCTATGTTGGTTGATTTAAGTGAACTTAACTAATCATCGCAACATAAAGAAAACCTAAACATGCATCTAACGAATAATTCACATGTATATATAAGCATAAAATATAAAGCGAAATTATAGATGCATATTGGCAACTAGCATGACCCCTTGAATTCTTCAAATCTTCAAAAGGTCTTCATTTGCAATTCAAGGCTTTGTCTTCCAAAATACGTCGTCTTCAAGACGTAACCAAACTATGCAAATACTAGTGTCTACGACAAGGAATAATCTAAATATTAAGGTACAAAAATACTTAACGGTGCGTAGACCGTATTTAGATTTACAAAAATACATAACGACACGTAGTCCGTATTTTCTATCCTAGTCGGGTCCCACTAGTTGCCATGTCATAAAACCTGTGAGAGAGAATATACATTCTATTCATCCATTCACTATTTGTGAATGGCCCATGCAATTTACAACATCAAACAAGTATAATGCATTTAAACAACGCGCGTACTAGTAACTAATCTAGGTGGTTAATCCGATTAACACGCCTAATTAAAACTAGTCAAAGTTGTTTAACCGATTATGTAATTGACGTCATTAATAATTGAAGCTCCCACTAAATTCCGCATTTCCCTTAATTAATCCAATTAATTAAGTCGGTAGCACCCAAACTTGTCAAAATAAAATTTTGCCAATGCCGCTCAAAACCGAGGCCTAGCCTCCCAAATTTTAATTAAAATAAACAAAATTAATTAAAATAAATAAAACGGCAAAATAAGCAATATTAAGCCAACTGCATTTCAAGTGGCTTTCGCTTTAAGCATTTTGCCAAGGAAATTCGAATAATCGCGGCTCATGCAAACCAAGCATACTACGGCTAGTCACCTCACCGCACCAAGCATGTGCACACACCAAAAACTCCGCACACACGCCCGCGGCAAGCAGCCATGGGCTGCTACCACTGCCGCACGCACGTGGCTACTACGGCCGTGTGCTACTGCCACGCGTGTGGCCGCACGCAAGGCGGGGCAGCCACCTTGGCAGCCACATGCGGGCTGCTATGTAGTCCGGCTAGCCAAGGGTGGTTCTTTGCCTCGTTTTGCGTGCCATGGCCTCGGGATTTGATCCCATTTTGCGAGACATAATTAATTAATTCTAAATTAATTTTAGATCTAACTTAATGAGCAAAAAATAAAAATTTTAAACAAGTCTAACTTAATAAAATTTCAAAGTGCAAATAACCAAAATAATTCCAAGAACCATTCTTAATTAAATTGGTTTAGCTTGGTGCAATAACAAAGTTGAAGCAATTTCTCACTTTTAATTTAATCAATTTAAATTAAACTTGAGAATTTGACAAAGTAAGGGGAAGTTGGAAAAATATGAACTTTAATGTTCAAATGAAAATTTCAACATCTTAATTTTGTGAATCCTTGAAAATTATATTTTCCAACATGAAGATAACCAAATTTCTATCACAAAAATTGAAACTTTATGTTTCCAATCAACTCAAAATGATTAAAACAACAAAGTTTAACACAAAATAACATGGAATTTAGTGGTTTTTAAAGTTTCAATCACTTATCACAAATAAAGATTGAATCTTTAACACTTAGGAAGCCTCAAAACAAAAATTTTCACACTAAAAAGCAATTAGTTTGCAATTATGTGAAAATAAATCAACCTTTAAGCATCAAATACTACCAAGAAAGTGTGCTTTAAGAGGACTTATAAATGTAGAAAATAATGCAAATAATCAACCACATAATCAAAAAGTTATGCTATTAATTTCAAGGTTAGCAAAGACTTAAAGTTTTTCGTCAAAAACAAAAAATCCCTCGAAAAAGGCAATTCTGGTCAGAATTTGGCTAAAATCAAAGCCCCAACAGGATAAAAACCTTTCCAGAACACCTTTTCCACCCAAAATTCACTAGTTTTCGGCGAAAATATGGGTTCTGGGCCAAATTCGACATTAAAAACGGGATTAAAATAAATAAAACCGAGCTACTAATCTAATTAGCAACTTAAACCAGAAAAATAAGCCAAAATAAACCTTGAAAAACATTATTATAAAAATAAACGAGCAGGGCTCCGATACCGCTGTTGGGGTTTGGTGAGTCCGACTCACCGCGGAAACAACCCCGACCCAAGGAACCACTCGTAATTAATAAAACCATAAAGCATAAATAAATAAACACAAGAAAAGGAAGAACGAATCATACCCTTGAAGCGACCTTCGCCCTCACAAAACGGGCTCTTACTTGAAAGCCTTAAGCACCACAAATGTCGTGCCTCCAACGGTATCCACCCACAAAGGACGAACACGACTTTTTAGGTCCGCTACCTTGGAGTTAGCAAGGTACGACCAAAACTCAAGTGTTAATGGAGTTAAGAGTTTTCCCAAAAATATGGAATGCTCTTTCTAACTCCCACTCAAGCACTTTACTCCAAATCCCAAGGTTGGTATTTATAGAGGAAAGTATGAGTGGGAATTTATATCCCATCAATGTGGGATCATGAAATTCCACAAATTAATTTAAAGCTAAATTAAATTAAAATTGCAAACTAATAATAAATCTACAAGTGGCATTACCATGTGAAATGGGCTGGTGAGGACCACATGGAGAGTAGGGGACCATACTTGCTCCCCACTCAATACTCTCCTTGTGCCACATGTCATCACCCACTTGCTCCCATATTCCTCAAGCTTCCCATAGTGACCGGCCCTATGGCCCAAGCCACGAGCCCAGCTCGAGCCCAGCCCGCGCCAAGCCCCGCACCAAGATGCGGGCTGCTGCTGTGCGCGCAAGCCACGCACTTGGTACGCCTAGCTGCAGCAGCTAGCTGCTGCACGGCTGCACGCACCACGTGCTGCGGCTGCTAGCTGCTGCTGTGCGTGGCTGCTAGCACGCACCTAGCTAGCCATGCTAGGTTCGGCTTGGTGCGCTTGCTAGCCACTAATGCTAGGATACTTTTGCCACTAGCATTCGGATGCTCGGGGCACTTTGATGCTAGGGGTATTTTGGGAATATGGTCGATTTATTATTATTTTGCACGTCTCGTCTTTTATTATTTTTGACTCGACTTCCGACGATCGGTTTCGACGCTCCAAGCTCGAATTTCCGACGTCTAAATATTTAACACTCGGGCGACGAATTAATTTCTTCCGAAAATTAATTCGTCGAGTCGGTTCATATATTTTGCTTGGGTGTGACCCGAAGGGTTTAGTCAAGATTAAGCTGTAATATTAATTATATTAATAATACTAATCGGAAGCGGCCTCCACCCAGGCATTCCGATCACTTGACCTTGCTGAATATATTAGCTTTCTTATAATTATGAACCCGCTATCAGAATAATACACTTGTTCGAAGGACACCATTCCTTTCAATATAATCTAAAAGAATGACCAAGTTTTCAAAAATTAGGATGTCCAAAAACATCAGGGGGAAACCGATTGAAGTTCTTACTTAGATTATTTATCCCAAGATTATGCAAGTCCACCCAACTGAGCAAAGGGACATTGAGCGTAATTGCTTTGCAAACACCCCATAAGGTCTTTTACCACCTAGGTAGCAGGCTAAAACGCCTGTCGCAATGGAGGACTATGTACTTGGTTTGGGGAAATCACTATTATAATTGATTAACTTAGGAACATCTCATACTTCTTAAAGAATCAAACGTTCCTAAGTCAATCAATTAATCTAACCTGAAACCAGTCACACAGCCGCCTAGGGGCAAGTACAGCCGGATTATCATTTGCCACATGCTATTAAAAGGTTAGGCAAAATTCAAGTATACATGTATGCAAAACATAAGTGCAAAAATTGAAAAAAAAAATTAGAATAAAACCAACTCAGTTGACATACTTCATTAATTCAAAACCGGCTTAAAGGCCAAGAGATATTGCTAACGAAATCGACATCCGGCGAAAAGCAAAAATACAAAAAATTGTTACTCGAATTCTTAGACGGTAAAATACAAGCATACACAGCTTATAGGCCGGAGAAAGTAAGTTCGCATATTGCCGCTGATAAGTTACAAGGATGGCCTAACTGAAGGAGTTATGTCTTCGATAAGTGCAATTACTAGATATATCAAGGATCACTATTATGGAGATAATAAGTTCATTCTATAGGGTCGTCAATATCTTGTGCTAGATGTGATAATTGATCTTTGGGTTAGTTAAATAGCCCAAAACCTTATAGAATGGATCCTATGAGGTCACACAACAAGGGTATTGGGTTAAACAAGTAAGAGGCCCATTATTGGGCCTCATGAGATTATGACATACCATGTAGAGTGTTGGGCTAGAGTAGTGTGTTTAGGATAAGGGTTTTGGGCTTTTGACATGGGCTTTTATTTAGAGATGTGATCTATAAATAAGATCCATGCCTAGGGTTGTATGCAAGCAGTAACAATCAACATACAGTAGATTGTGAAAGAAGCAACCAAGCCCCAAAACCCTAAACACTCTCCTCACTCACGGCCCTCTCCTCTCCCCTTCACGTCCGTACGTGCGGTGCCCCTCATGGTGGCTCGTGGTGTTCATCGTGGTGGTTCATGGTTAGCTCGTGTCTCTCTTCTCCGTTGAAGGTTGATTGAAGCGTTCAGTCACGACTAACTAGCATTAGTGGAGGTTTAACTTGTGCCCGTGGACCAAGTAGAGGAATCACGCTTGGGGTTCTTTATCTCCCTTTGTTCTTGCTCGATCGAACGTGGAATCACGCTTCAAAGGTATGATTATGTGTTCTTTATGTGTTATGCAAAGATCCTTGGATTAGGTACTGTATGAATATGATTCATGTTTATTTCCGCTGCGTAGTACCTATAAACTCCTACAGTGGTATCCGTTAGCCTCTTGCATTTACGCATATTGACTATAATTCTTTGATAAACCATAATTTTAATTCAATTAGGAGGGAGAATATTGAATTATGGGTCAATTATTATATTAAATGTGATTTAACTCTTGGAATTGATTAAATGTGATTTAATAATGCTCAAAATAGCCATGAGGAGATCCTTTTTTTGCCCTATTATGCTCGAATATTTCGATCCCCCAAACCCTAATTTTTCGCAAATTTTCGAAACCCTAACCCTAAATTATGAATTTTGTGTTTTGGTTTTGATTTAATTCGTTTACTATGTAATTAATGATTTTAATCTATTTGATTTCATGATAAATTATGAATTTTTCATGATCAAATTATTTAATTTAAGAGTTAAATTGAATTGGAGATTAAAATTCATGAAGAACCCTAATTTTAAGATTGAATATGATTTAATTTTGAAATTAAAAGGACCACATTAAGTTAATTTAATTTTAACAAAAATGTTTTGTTTTTATTAAAATCATCAAAAAAAAAGGGAAGATTTTCAGCAGCAGCAACCGCGGCTCGGTGGCGCTGCCACGGCGGCTGCCGCTGCCGGTGGTCCGGAGGGAGGCGGGATGGGGCAGCGGCTCGGGTAGGGGAAGTGCAGCAACAGCAGCACCGTGCAGCAGTTGCGCGGCGCTACTGCTGCTGCTGTGTGCCACTGGCAGAAGCGTACACCGCACCGTGGCCGGCTTAGGCTGGCCACACCACGGTGGCTGGTGCACGGTTTTTCAAAAAAAAAAAAAAATCGATTTTTGGAAAATTTATTTCAAGATAATTATGAATTATTTTGGGATAAAATCAGTTTTATTTTGGATAAGTTAAAATATTTTGAAAATATGATCTTTTATTTTAAAAGATAAAATTGGTTGTATTTGGATAAAATCTTTTATTTTAGGATAAAATCAAATATTCAAAAGTTGTTATATTTGATATTATCCGTATTTAAGTTGTTAACTTGGTAATTATCCTAAATTAAAGTGGTTAATTTTGGATAAAATTTGTTAGGATATTCTGAGCATATTCCAAAAGGATAATAATTGATTTAAATAATGTGATTATCCCATAATTATTTTTGGATATAATTGATTTAAAATTCTGTGATTGGCTTGTAATTAGGATAGAATTTTCTAACTTTGTTAGGATAATCTTTGAGGATAAATATGATTTATCTTTTAAGATTAAAATAAGATTTGATTCTATCTCATGACTAATTTAGAATATATGATATTTTATTGATGATCATGAATAATATATGATATTATCTAATTACATTAATTAAAATATGAGATATTTAGATGCCATGTTTCCTTAATTATGATCATTCGATGTTATAGTTTAGGAAAGCATGATGAGTGATTTATTATGTGGCAATTTTATAATATATGATGTTGTTTATTGCTATATAATGACTAGTATGGCCCAGTAGATTGCTAAATACGATCTGCGCATCGTGATGTATTTTTGTAATCTTAGTACGGTCTACGTACCGATAAAGTATTTTGTAATTTTATTTTATTTAAGTAGTAGATAGAATAGAGTAGAATTATAGGTTGCAATTAATCCAAGAAGCCCATGAAGTGAAGACCCAAAGGAGCAAGGTGGATGCGATCCATGATGATTCAAGTGGTAGCATTTACTTTAATAGTTTTCTTAGGATTAGGGGCCATGCTATGTCTTATTTATGCATTCAGTATTTTATGCATGTTAGATTTTATTGATGTTTTGTGATGATGCACTAGAGTTCACTATTTAATCACAACATAATAAATCTAGATCTCAGTAATATTGAGGCAGCTTTTCCAATTAAAAACCCGACGAAACCTTCGATCGTTTATGATGGGTCGGCCTCAGCAGAGCGTCATAATATATCTTGGGGAAGTGGGGGTAGATCACGTTCTACACTTTTAATTGGTTATACTCAACAAGGTTACCTAAAGATCAGTTTAGAACCTTGAAGCTAAAGGTAACAATTAAACATGTGATGGTTAATTATTCAACCAAGAGTTACAAGAGTTGTAATCAGTAAAGAGTTTACTCACCTTGAAAATGTAATGATTGATGGCAGGGCCTCAGTCCGGTCAATTATTGCACAAATAAAGGATCTTGGAATCACTTAATTCAAGTTGGGATCACTTAAAGTGAATAGAGTGTTTAAAGTTACCAATTTAATTCGCTTTTGGTACTTTAAATTTAATTAAACATAATTGAATTTTGCGTTTACTTATAAGTAACATGTCGTTCTAATTTTATTATTATATATAATCTCCTCGATTGAAAATAAAGTTGAGAAACGTTCTCAAAAAAGTTTAAAAGATAATCCATAAACCTATATTCCAATTTTGCTAAGATTGTTCTAAAAGGCAAGTTTTAGAAATTCATGTCACATGTCTAAGTTGGTTTTATTCAAAATGTTTGAGTAAAATGCCAGCACATCTTCATTTTGAAAAGTGTTTCAAGGGATATAATGAGATGAGAAGTACAAACCCTCCAAAAGACAAGTGTAAAAGTCCAATAAAATCTCTTATATTCAATATGATTGAATATAAGAAAGTGATTGAAAATCTCTATGATCAAAAGTTGATCAAATAACAATATTCTTCATCTACTTTATATAGAGTTTAATACTTGATTAAACTCAAATATGAAAAATTATTGAATAGACCTAGCAAAATCATGAAATGTGCTTAAAGTAGTTAAGCAAAGTATCATTTTGAACCTAAGAGAAATGTTCTAAGTGGCTCAAAGGGAAAGGTTTAGAAATATATGAGGATTGCATTAAGATGTTATAGGCCAAGAAATGCAAACAAGTTGCTACTTCTCAAACCTAGAACTACTTACATGCTAAAAGTTGTTATGAACAACAAATGTTTCAAATTAAATGGACCAATTCCAATTGATTAGAAACCACCTCATATATTTGGAAGGTAAAAGAATGGAAATGTTCCAATTTAAGAATTATATTATAGAAATTGATTTAGCATATTGTTACTTCTTGGACATATGATGTCTTGTTTAGATCACTCATTGCACAATTTGGTTGAACTAAAGGAAGAAATTAGCTAAAGGAGGAATAAATCTACAAGTTTAGAAGCAAATGTTGCTACTTCACAAGTAGAAGAATCTACAAGTTTGGAAGCAAGAGTTGCAACTTTACAAGTAGAACCAATATTTCACCACTAATAATTGGCTAGAATTAAATAAATGTTATTCATTCTTGCCATTATCAAAACACCATTCAATGTTAGTAATGACTAAGCATCGAAGATTCAAAAACGTGGAATAAATGTTATTTTATGCTTCATTGAGTCATAATGTGTTTTGAATTGCTAAATAGGTTTAAAAATTCTATATAATAGAAATAATTAAACCATTTCTATATATATATAAAAGTTATCTCTAATATGTCAATTAATTCGAATGAAAATGAAAATTGCATGCGGAAGATCCAAAGGGATGGACTTTCAATATCATTGGATTATGAATCCATTGATATATGTAATTATCATTCTAATTTGAAATTTTGACTAAGTCACCATTTAGAGAAATGATGATGAGAACTCGAATACATATCGATGTAAGAAAACCAAAGGTTCAAAGACTAGAGATGGACAATGAAACTTCATTTGTGATACGATCACTACTTGTGCTTGCTTGAAGCATAAGAATGAAGATTTTGAAAAGTTCAAAATGTTCAGTATGAAGTTCAGTATCAACTTGACAAGAAAATTACATTACAATATGATTGTAATTGTAAAAATTTAAGTCAAGACATGTACTTGGCAACACATTCGAAATATTGCGATATGATCGTAATAATGAGAATTAAGCCAACACATTGATAAACATCCAAGAGTTATAAAATCGTTTTACAACAAACTCCAAAAGCAAACCTTGTGAAGTGTTTATGAAGGAAGCTATCAATCTGTATGAGATATATTTTGATAATGGATGTAAATTACCTATCTTCCAACCATTGTTCAAGGGATATACTTTTAAGATAAGCTACAAAACTAAACAAAAACTACATAGGTCAAATCAAAATGTAGCAAGGCTTCATATGTGATATGGATAAGAAAACTAATTAATTCTTTCTACAAAACAAGGAATAAAACATGTATTAAACCGTTTGATGCACGTTCGATTCTTATATAGAGCACGGGGTACTACTACACAACCATACTTAGCACAAAATGTTTGTTGCTCAAGTAGGTGCCCTTATGGAAATTGTTCCAAAAGGTCAAGTGGAAGTAGTGTAAATCTCAAAAGAGTTTGAGAAAAGCAACAAACAAACGTGGTTCAAATCATGATTGGTTCACCCTATGCTAAATATGCCTCCTCAAAAGGCAAGTGGGAGTATAAGAATCTCGAAAAGTTCGAGAGCCTTGAAAGAGTTCAAGAAAAGTGATTTCGAAAATCTCGAAGAAATTTGAGAAGTTATCGAATAACAGCAACAATATGAGCATGATTCACATCATGTTATAAATGACAACGCGTGGTCTCATTAAGTGTAATGGGATTAATAACCATGTGTCGAAGGTAGTACATTCCAAGTGCACATCCTCAATTGTCGTTTCTCATTGAAAGCTGAACAAAGTTGTTGTATGAGTTTCAATTGTTGCATAAGAACCCACAATGATGACTAGCATATGTAAAACTTAGCCAAAGAAATATGATTTCATATTGACTAAGAGTTATAAAATATTTATTTTGGAACATGATGATTATGCAAGTAATAAGGATGATTTGACAAGTTATAACTCCAAGTGGTTTTAAAACCATGAAATCTGAAATAGATTCTAAGTTTGTAAGCAAGTGTATGACACTTAAGTAATTTGCCTAAATTGGGTGAAACCCATTGTATACAAAGCAGACAAGAAAGATAAATGTTTTCTAACTAAAGCAAAGACTTTTAATGGATTCAACAAATTCATAGTATGACTATGATTACGATGAAACCTTTACATTAGTCATGTTGCAAAGATCTATTAAAGATACTTTAGTGATTTCTATCTTATAAGATTTGGTAGATGGATTTCAAAACACTTTCTTGAAATTGTTCATGAAATAATATTTGTATATGATACTGTCAAAAGTTTGGAGATCCAATAATCCTAGGGATGCATAAAAGATCCATAATGGATTGAAGTTAGCATCAGGGAGTTATGTTCCTAATTTTGTGAGTTAATCAAATCGTTTGATGTTCTCGTAAAATGAAGAAAAGGTCTTGTATGTACAAGATGTCTAGTGGGAGCTATGAAATCTTCTTGGTCTAGTATAAAGAGCAATTATTCATTGCTTGAAGAGTCAAGTGGTGGGTAATGCATTTTGTTTGAAAATCTTGAAGAAGAAGATGAGTACATTTGGGATTCAAGATCTTTATAGATAGGTCTCGAAGGATGTTTGAGTTTTGGTTAAGAAGCTTATATTGATAAGATTCTTATAAGGTTCAACATTATATTGAAAAGAGTTTCAATCCCATGTGACATGGCACGTTGCTTGATGATTCAATACCTTGAGAAAGGTTGATGAAATTAAGACTTTGAGTGATAATCCTTATGCAATATGCAAAGGATGCATCATGCATGTCATGGACTATACTCATCCATTTGATTCACGTGTTTTAGAACAAGTGATGATAGATTTCAATCGAAATCCAATGTAACGTTGTGACGTGGGAAAATTAGGTCGTTGAACTAATCCTCCTAAGCCAAACAAAATTTATAAACACTCAACAAACCTAAATACAAGTATAGAGGTAAGTCAAGGGTCGAACCCAAAGGAACGGTAATGTCTAAGTGCTTCCAATTATGTGCCTAAGCTAGGTCGAAGACTAAGGGTAAAAGAGGACACTAACAACTACTAAGACAAAGAAATCAAACAAATAAAATGCTAGGGATTAGGATTCACTTATATTAGCAATGAACAAAGCAAATTGGTTTAGGAAGTTGACTAAGTCAAGCAATGTGAGGGAAGATTAATTATGCAACCAAAAGAGCATATCAAGTTATTCTCCTAGAGGTCTAACTAGCGTCAACTACGATAAACTCTAGCTAGGAAACATCACAAGACACCTCAATCGTGTAAATGCAAGCCACAAATCAATGGTCTGTATCAATGTGAACTTACAATGCAATCTAGTGTGAATAACTAGGGTGATCAAGCCTAAATCAAACACACACATGCACATAATCAATTAACCAATTTAATCACATTATCAACTCCATCAAAATCCCCAATCTACATTCATCCATTACATACTATAAGCTTCACCAAATCCCTAACCAAACAACTACTCTAGAAACATCATCAATTCAACAAACAACTAAGAAATCAACAATCTACAATCAAAGAATCAACAATCAAAGAAGAACAATAACTCTAATCAAACATCAACCATCAAATCATCAAAATCTAATCAAAATCAAACAATCTAAACATGAATACTAAACAAAACAATAAATGAGATAGAGTTTAGAAATGCTCATTGATAATAGAGTAGATCTCCAATACAATTGTCACCATTGGATCTTCAATCTCTCAATCACCATTGAAATTCTTCACTTTCTCTCTCTAAAATCTACTCCTAAAACTAACCCCTAAATCTAGAGAGAGAAGCTCTCAACTAAGCTAAGAATATGATCTAACTGTATTATGAAAACTTCTTACAAAAATTGGGTTCAAATAAGTATAAGAAGAGAGAGAAAATCGTCGAAATCCGATCGGAAAAGACCCACGTTGGTGCGGCCGCACAACAGAGGATGTGCGCCCGCACCACCATGATGTGCGCCCGCACCACCATGGTGTGCGGCCGCACATCCTTCGTGTGTGCCCGCACCTTCTGCGCGTGCGGCCGCACTCAGCTGGGTTTCTTCGAATCTTCAACTCTTCAAGCTCAAGGGGTGCACACATGATTTATGATGGTGATGGAGGACAAGGTAGGCAGTAGCTAAGGCTTAATATTGAGGGCACACACTTCCTTTGAAGGGAGCACAAGAGAAGAGCCAAGACTTGGAACTTCCACTTCTTTGCATCTTGAGCTTCCCAAATTCCATGAACTTGATCCAAAAGCTTCTTCCACCATAGTGGATCACCAAAATCAAGACCCGAACCTCGTCCAATACCTACAACCATGAAAATAGAGCAAATAAAGAAGAAAAGGCTAGAAAACCAACGAAATGCACAAAAGCTACAAAATAAGAGAAGAAAGGTAAAACTAAGCAACAAAGCATAAAACTAAGCACTTATTAAGCATGAAAGCTATGAAAAGATAATAGAAAGGACCTAAATGCTCGTCAAATGTGTGCCATTTATGACACACATCACGTTGGAATACAAATTAGAAATTCTAAAGTTCCTTGCGAAAGGGCGAAGGAAAATTCTTATTGTATGGAGATGAAAATGATTATAAAACTTAGAAATTGCAAAATTCATGTTTATGAGAATGTCTTATGAACTATACTTACTGAACCCCTTCCATGACCAAGGTATGAGAGTCATACTAAGGTTTTTGGATTGAAGCAAGTTATGTAATTTTAGTTGTGTATGTTTTGAGAAAGCATATTACAAAAGTAATACATTAGCTTGCAGAATATGTTTATCAATTGAAACAAAGTTTCAATCTTATTTAATCGTGGTTACAAGATTAAATAAAATGTCCAAAATAATTATGAATTGATGGGCTCACTAGGTTAATGACCTTTTGAATGAAACCCCACAGGTGAACTAAATTCATATATTATTTAAGTTCCTAGTTCGGAATCATTAAACTGGACATAAATGTTTTCATTTAATGGACTAGCATGTAATAAGATTGATTGGATAGCGCAGTTTCATGGGCTATAGGAGCGTAGTGATGCTCGGTCAATCACATGGATATGCATGAATGATGCATGATCGAACTATAGACCTACTTTGAAGTTCAAGTATAGAGCTTCCGGATATATTAGTGGATTCCTTTGACATGAGTGAAACATTGATCTCATTCAATGGATGTTAAAACTGTGGTACATTCAAACGTCTTACCGTAACTGGAGATTATAAAGGGTGTTTTCCGGTTATTTCAGAAGTTGAGTGGGAGCTTTGGTTGCCACAAGATTGGATAGAGTCTACCTATTTAATTAGGAATGTGTCTTGGCCCCTTGAAGAGGGAGAATTCAGAAAATGCATGGTCGTGCTCAAATGGATTACATTGTAACCATTTGTTTTGTAATTCTAACTCAGATTTCAAGAAAGATTTGTAGATTAGTATGATCACGACATGAGATGCAATCATATTATCAATCGACACATATTGACTTAAGGAATTTGAATATTGCGCACTTGTCTCAGACAAGTGGGAGATTGAAGGAGTTATGTCTTCGATAAGTGCAATTACTAGATATATCAAGGATCACTATTATGGAGATAATAAGTTCATTCTATAGGGTCGTCAATATCTGGTGCTAGATATGATAATTGATCTTAGGGTTAGTTAAATAGCCCAAAGCCTTATAGAATGGATCCTATGAGGTCACACAACAAGGGTATTGGGTTAAACAAGTAAGAGGCCCATTATTGGGCCTCATGAGATTATGACATACCATGTAGAGTGTTGGGCTAGAGTAGTGTGTTTAGGATAAGGGTTTTGGGCTTTTGACATGGGCTCTTATTTAGAGATGTGATCTATAAATAAGATTCATGCCTAGGGTTGCAAGCAAGCAGTAACAATCAACATACAGTAGATTGTGAAAGAAGCAACCAAGCCCCAAAACCCTAAACACTCTCCTCACTCACGGCCCTTTCCTCTCCCCTTCACGTCCGTACGTGCGGTGCCCCTCATGGTGGCTCGTGGTGTTCATTGTGGTGGTTCATGGTTAGCTCGTGTCTCTCTTCTCCGTTGAAGGTTGATTGAAGCTCTCAGTCATGACTAACTATCATTAGTGGAGGTTTAACTTGTGCCCGTGGACCAAGTAGAGGAATCACGCTTGGGGTTCTTTATCTCCCTTTGTTCTTGCTCGATCGCACGTGGAATCACGCTTCAAAGGTATGATTATGTGTTCTTTATGTGTTATGCAAAGATCCTTGGATTAGAACTGTATGAATATGATTCATGTTTATTTCCGCTGCGTAGTACCTATAAACTCCTACACTAACTAGGGCTGCTGAGTCTGCTCCGGCTGGTCTTAACCGGCTGTGAGGTTCCCTTCATTCTGCCCCAGCTAGGGACTAATCAGTCTGGACTTAATCAACTTGATCCTCAATCGTCTCTTCCTCACCATCAGAAACCTCAAAGCCTTGTTCCAAGGCCCATGCTTTAAACGGAGGCGGAGCCTGCTTCTTCAAAACCTAAGCGTCATTCACCGCAGTGGCGTAATCATACCTCAGCTTGAACACCTCAAGCTTGAAGTTAGGGTGGAGAAGGCTCTAGGAAATCTTCAGGAAGACCTCAGTGTCCCGCTCATTTTCAGCTACCAGCCGGCTTTGCTCCTTGGAGATCTCTTCTTGGTGATTGCTCCTCATTTGAACTATTTCAACCCCCAGCCGGATGACATCCTCCCTTAGCTTGGTAATCTCCTTGTCCGCCCCCTCCAACGCCTTGAGAATGTATTGTGCATTTTTAAGCTCCAACTCAAGGTTGGACACTATGGCGTTGGCGGCGTTAGTAGTAGCCGTCATATTTATAATCAGCTCCTCCCATTTCAACTCCACTGCTTTAATTTCAACATCACACATTATTTTACTGTATTCAGTAGAGTTGAGAGCTTTAGAGGCCCTTTATTTAGCATTGTTTACCTCGTCTTGCTTCTGCCTGAAGGGGACCCTCAGCATTCCTAAAAGGGGGCAGTCGGCAAGTTAAGCACTTGAATATATATATATGAAAAGAAAAAAGAATGAAGTACCAATAAGCGAATTAAGTTACCTTAGCCGGTAGGCCCAGTATCTTGTCAAAATTCGCCACCTGCAGGTCAGGCACTGAATTCTTCTCTGATCTAGTCAGATATCTCACCATCCTCTTGGAAAACGCCTAGAAATCAGAGGAATTTGAGGAAGCATCTGCACCATAAGAAGTACTTGGTGAGAAAGCAGCATAGGCGCTATCCATTTTTTGTCGGCTGCTGATCAAACCTCTAGAGGGACTGACTCGAGTCTTGACACGCATAAAATCAAGCGGCCAAGGGAGTTCAATACGAGTCTTACCTTGGGCCTTAAGCTGAGATTATTCTCCCCCTTCAGCCGTTGCACGCCACCCTTCGATGCCATAGAGGCATCCGGTAGATTCCCAACAGCGCTCCCCGAGATTTCCCTCAGAGCCTTCAGCGCAGCCAGGCCTTTACCCCTAGTTGTACGACGATCTGGGTTGGCTAAAGAGATTGATTGTGAAGAATTCTTCTTCACTGTTTTAGTAGGGGTCTTTGTCAACTCATCCCCCGATCGTTTAAACAACTTGGTAATGAAGCGTGGAATGGATCTATTTTCATTTTGCAAATGAAGAGAAAGGGTTACAGCCGACGAATAATTAAGCTAAAACGAAAGGCTAGGAAAAAATGGCAAACGGTCTTACCCCATTCTTTTTAGCCTTCTTGGCCTCCAAGGCGGCCTTCATCTCTAGCAATTGTTCCTTCCTCTGCTGGGCTGCAGATTTAGCAAGCGTCTTGTTTGGGTTCACCATGTTCAGCGCTTCTTCTGCAAAAAAGCAAGAAAATAGTTAGTTAAATAAACTAATAAAGCGGTCAGTGCATCAATAGAGGCAACAGATTGCCAGATGTATAGTGAATCTACCCTTTGGGAACAGGGTGCTAAGACCGCGGGCGGAAAGGAAGGCCTCGTCCTTCAAAAAATCCGGATGGGGTATCCAGTTCTTAAGAACAATGACTTGAGTCCCATCATCTAGGGGCTCAGTCGTAGTTTAAAAAAATCTAGGCTCCATTATTTGCTCGTAACCTTAGACGGAATGCGAGGAAGGGCGGACTTCTTTCCCAGCAAAGCCGACTCTTAATTGTGTCGGCTTAAGATTCGGTTGTGTCCCAAATTTGGCGATGAGATCAAGTAAAACTTCTCCTTCTAGCCGGTTAACTTGGACGGTTTGTCCAAGGTCATTAGATAATGCAGATGAGGTGGTCAATGTGTATCATGCCCCATACCCGCCTGGCACCCGACTCATATAGTGACTATGAGCACAGGGTGCAAAACTTGGCTCGATATTTTGAAACTCGCATGTGGCGATGTAACTTAATATATTTATCCAAGAATTTGGGGTGAGTTGCCACACACCTAACTCGTACCCCTTCAAAATCCTTTTAATTCCCCTGTGGAGAGAGAAGCAGAGAGCGTCTCTAATCACAGCCTCATAGCAGCTGAAACAGTTGTCGACATTATCAATATCATCCTTCCAAGCTATCGTCGCCTCCACAAGCGGATCCTCTATTTGCCAGCCTTCCCTTATAGGGTGTGCATCTTTGAAAGCCTGAAAGCTACCCTCCAGGGTAGCAATGTCCTTAGGGAGCATGCCCGTCTCTAAATGATCTGGCAAGACTGGCCGCCTAGGCGGTTGTTGATAGTCAGCCGCAACATCCCCTTAATCAGAGCCTGGCGCTTCTGATCCGGATCGTTTAGCGGCCACTTCACCGCCTGACTCCTCTTCATTTGAGCCTTGGGAGGAGGCAGCATCCTCACCGCTTAACTCCCTCAAGATTGAGTCATTTAGGGTGGAAGGGGCGCCACCCGGAGGAGAACTTACTTGCTCCTCAGATCCCTCATACTCCTCATCCGAAGTCACTTCGCTGGTGGGCACTTCCCGAGCACGCTGCCTCCTTGGCTTTGTAGCTGTCTGTTTAGTTCTAGCCATTGTGTCCTGCATAGACACATATACGGAGGGATTTGAGGATGAGCAAAGCAGGTCCAAATGTCCAAAAAGGGCAACCCAAGTTCTAGACTCAACCGGACCAGGAGACCGGCTGAATGACCTAGGCAGTGTCGTGTGTGTCGACAAAGAGTCAATTTTGATTTTAAAAGTCTATGTACACAAACGTAAAAAGTATAAAAAGCTGGAAGAGGGTAGAGGTGGTTACCTTTATCTTAAACTCTAAAAATCTGAAAACTGCCTCAGACGGTGACCGGTTGTGTTCGCCTAAAACGCAGACGGAAGCTTCAAATACTCGCTACAGGAAGGGGCTGAGCATCTCTCTCTAAAAATCTCTCTTTTTCTCTCTCTAAAATTGCAAAATAAAACAGAGTGAGAGAAAGAAGGGGGCAAATCCTTATTCATAGGGGGGTAAAACGGGGGGCATCCCCGTCACACCCTAGAAGGTGAACAACCTTTATACTGTTCACCACACACAAGAAGACGCGTGTCACAAGCGCCACATGGCTGCCACGTCACCCCTGTGAGGGGAAAATGTTTAGGGTAAAATACCCTAGACACGTGGACCAATCAGAGAGGGACACGTGTCAAACTTGGGCAGGTCCACATGGGCCACTCACTAATTAAAACGTGTCAGCCTCAGATATCAATTGGAATTGCGGCCTTCAAGGCCCAATCCCTGAGAAAGCCGCAAAACGGCACAGCCCACCAAATCTAGGTCAGAGTGACCTAAGAGAGGGCACATTTCCCAATGACCCTATAAATAGGGAGATCCCTCATTTTGGGGGCACGTTCATTTATTACAATACCCTACATTCTCTCTCATTAGAGAAAACACATGATCTCGGAATCCGAGAAGATCTCACTTTACTTTCCGAACCACATTCTCCAACGCGTTCTAACTTGATCGTCGGAGGCGGAGCTCCAACCACCCGGAGTCTCCATTATTTTGCAGGTATAGGCGCCACTGGGCTAGTCTTCGAGTCGTAACTCTTCGAGGGACAAAAACACCCAAAACAGCCTTTATCTCATTCCTAAAACCCATTAGGATTTATTACAAGTTTTGTAGAATCTTCTAGAAGGTTGTTTTGAGTCCTAAATCCATTATGATTTATTAAAAGTTTCTAGAATATTCTAGAAGGTTGTTTTGAGTCCTAAATCCATTAGGATTTATTATAAGCTTCTAGAATGTTCTAATTTATCCTCTTTTGAAAAGATAAATGCTAAGAATTTTATGTCGAATAAAACACTTGTTTTTAATAGATTTAATTCTAATAATATAAGGATAGGTACGGTGATTAGGCTACCCAATTTGACTTGAAGTCGAATTTCATACAGAAGGCGAGAAATGTTGCTCCGTGATACTAATATCACACAGCGAGAGTATCACGCCGCATTATAACTATTGTTTTGCGATACGAGCTGTTTTACTTCAAGTCGGATCTTAACTCTTTTATGATCTTTTGCCTCATTTTTTCTTATAAATAGAGGTCGTTTTCCTCCGTTTTAATTCACCAACAATTATCTTCTTAACCCCTCTCTAAGCTAAAACTTATTCCTTTTCTCTCTCTATTCTTGATACTTGTCAAAATCATACACTATACCTCATTCACGAGATTCGAATACTACAAACCCTTCTCGAAGTTACCTTCAACCTCGATGTGAAAGGTTGATAATTCTCAGGGTTTGGTCCTAAATTTATATTTCAATTATTATTTGATTTATTTGTTTGATTTAATCTTCTTAAAGTTACTAACATGAGTAATGTTTTGATAGAAAGAGGTATGAGACATCAATGTGAGTAATTCGATTACTTATTTATTCTTTTGATATAGAAATCATGCTTAGAATATTATTTTAATTCTTAGTGTCATATTAGGATGCCTTTATGATTTCTGTACTCATGTTAGGATGTTGATGCTAAATTCTAGTATCATGTTTAGAGTATTAATTAATATTTTTAATATCATGTTTCTAGCATCATGTTAGGATAATGCTTTGATTTTTATTAGTGACATGATAGGATTTGTTATTAATCGGTTTAGTATCATGTCTAGGATCTTGACAATTATATTTTGGTTATGATGATGATTGTTGTATCAATTATATGTTGATTGATTATCCATCATGATTTGTTGTTATTGCTTGATCACGCCCCTTTCTGGAGGTTTAAAAAATATTTGTACTTGAAATTACGCCAAATAAGATAATTAATTATTGATTTAGGCTACTATGATTTTAATTCTAGTGATCACCAATAGTAGTTTTTATGTGTGCATTAAGAATCAACTAACGCAGATTAAATATGCTAAGGATTAATTTATGGAAATTTTGATTTTTACCACCTTCAAATAACGACTTTGTCGAATTTACCACCTCCAAAAATAAAATATTTACTTTACCACCTTATAAAAAATTAAACATCAGTTTTACCACCTCATCTGAGCTCAGGTGACGGAAACCGCCTGTGGGGCCCACTAACTGTCACTTCCCTCCAATTTATTTCTTTTAAACACGATTTCCCTCTCTCTCCTCCTTTATTTTCTCACCTCCTCATCAATTTCCGTCTCTCTCTCCTTTGATTTTGCGTGTTTCTCACCATAACACCTTCTCTCTCCTTTGACTTTTCTCTTTCTCTCTATAAAAACTGAAACCCCAAATCAATTTGGGTGGTTTAAATCAAGCTGGAACCACAAAATTGCAACACATCAACTTTGCTTGTCATCTTCATCAGGGGGAGGGGACCAAAAGCTTGGTAATTTGCTGACAGAAATCGAGATTCCTGACTACAAGAGGTACTTTAAACCCTTTTTTTGTACATATCGTTGGATTTGTGGTTGTTAATTGAGGTAAATTATGCTTTTTTGGGAGTATGTGAATTAAAGTATTATAAACCTAACTATGCAAATCTTTGACTGAATTAGAGTGTGCATGTGTTAAATAATTAGTTAATTAGGGTTAGCTGTACTTGTTTACTATTAATTAAGTGCACAGTGAAAGTGAATTGCTTTTTGTTGCTGTAATTGGTGAATTAGGGTATTATTACTGAAATTGTTTATTGTTGTGTGTGCTTTTGTTGGAATTGTTACAGAATGGACACAGTCAACTTAAAAATTACATTAAAGGGTGCCTTTATACCTTCTTTAGCTGGTAAAAATAGGAGGGTGTTAACTTGGGATGGTGGGTGGGTTTATTGGATGAGAAATGTGGAAAAAAGTAAGATAGATGTACATTTTGAGGCAAGCAGCTATACATGGGTTTGTGTATGTGAATGTGAAGGTTCCTAGGGGGTATAGTTGCTGGTATAAACAAAAGGGGAAGTCTTGGGTGAATGGTAAAAGGGAGCTTGTTGATGGTGAGGTGAATGGATTCCTGGAGTCTGTGAACAAAGAGGGGACATGTGAGATGTTTGTAACCTGTCATGAGCCAATTGAAAGGACTAATAAAACACCCTTCAAATGTATAGATGGGAATGAGCTTACCCCGACACAAAGGAAGAAACTGAAAAAGGAGTTGGGTGGGCCTAAACTAATTGAAACCAGCTCAAAACTTAGTAAGCCAACTGAAGAAGAGCCATTCAGGAGAAGCCCTAGGTTAAAGGGCATTGTTATACATGATAGAGAGGATGAAGAGAGGCTTCCTAGGGGTGAGAAAGTGACTGCTAATACACATAAAGGGAAGGGTAAGCTAACTGTTGCAGACAAGGGTAAGGCTAAGGTTGGGGATGATGCTGGATTTCAGTCAACTGGTGATCTAGTAAGAAAAATAAAAGAAAGAGTGAGGAGCTTAAGGGATGACACTGATGATTTTACTGACAAAGATGGTGATACAGAGTATTCTGATTCAGATTTGAGTGATTTTGAGTTTGAAGTTGATGAGGGAGAGGAGGATTTATACTCTGATGATGATGATGAGTGGTTGAAGAAAAATTTGGAGCATATAAACAGTGAAGTGAAGGGCAGTTTGAGGGGAGTTGGTGAGGAAGGGGAGGAAAGGGATGATGAGGATCAGGGCACAGGTTTTGAGATAGAAAAAAATTTAAAATCAATAGATGTGATGGTTGAAGAATAGGAAGCTTATGATTCTGATGAGTTGAGGAGTTTGGAAGGTGATTTAGATGATGATTAGGGTAGTGTAACTTGGTTTAACCCTAAGACAGACTTTGATAGGGCTATCAAGTTTGTAGTGGGTTAAAGGTTCAGTGATGTGTAAACACTGAGAAAAGCTCTGAAACAGCATGCCATTGAAAACAGGTATGAGTATTACCTTCTTCACAATGACTCAAAGAGGGTGACAACATATTGCAGAAGGAAATGCAAGTGTGCATACAACAAGAAATCTTGTAAGCTGGTGCAGTGTACATGTGCTAAAGGTGTTAGGTGTAGGTTTAAGTTTTATGCAACTAGGCTTGTGAAATCAGATGCTTGGGTAATTAAGACACTTAGGTTGAAGCATAGGTGTATTAGGACTAAAATGAACAACAAGGTGACAGCAGAGTTCCTGGCTGACGGATACTTGGAGGAGTTTAGGGGCAACCCCAGATGGAAGATAAGACAGATTCAGGACGGGGCTTTGAATGACTTGGGGATCAAAATTACATACTCCAAGGCTTGGTTAGCTTGAAGCAGGGCAAAGCTAAAAATATATGGGTCTTCAGCAAAACAATATTCAAGGGTATGGGACTATAGGAAGGCCATTCTGAAATGGAACCTAAGGAGTGAGTGCAATGTGGTGGTGGATGATATTGATCAAATCGAAAGGCCAATTTTTTTTAGGATGTTTGTATGCTTAGCTTCACTTAAGGATGGGTTCATTTCTGGTTGCAGACCAGTAATTGGGGTGGATGGGTGCCATCTAAAAGGGGCTTATCCTAGGCAGTGTTGGTTGCAGTTGGCAAAGATGGCAACAATGCCATATTTCCAATAGCTTGGGCTACTGCAGAGGTAGAGAACAAGGACAGCTGGTGCTGGTTTTTAGAGAGTTTGCTGAAGGCTCTTAGTGTGTTTGAGCAAGGACAAGGCTTGACTTTTATGTCTGACAAACAGAAAGTAAGTGGGATGCATATTGTGTTTACCTCACTTTGCTTTATTTTCTAATTATAGGACACTAACTTGTTGGTTTTGCCTTGTGTGTAGGGTCTGTTAGAAGCATTTGAGGCTGTGGCCCCCAGAGCTGAGCTCAGATTTTGTGTGAGACATATTTGGTCGAATTTCAAACTTAAGTTTCATGGTGCAACTTTCAAGGAGTTGTTCTGGGCTGCTGCTAGGGCAAGCACTCTGGTAAGCTTCTATTTACATTCTTTTATGTCTGATTTAAGGTGAACTAGAAAGTATGCTAGGTGATCTTGTGTTTGGATGTATGTATGTATTTGGTTCTGAATTTTGATGTATGTATGTATGTATGTATGTATTTGGTTGTAAATTTGGATGTATGTATGTATCTATTTGTTGTGAATTTGGCTTGTAAGCATGTGTTTCTATGTTATAAGCATGTGTTTCTATGTTGTGTTGAATTTGGCCATTTATCTAGAAAGTATGCATTGATCTATGTTCTGAATTTGGCCATTTCTCTAGAAAGTATGCTAGGTAAGCATGTGTAAGTTGTAAGCATGTGTTTCTCTGTTTGTGTTGAATAGTAATCATGTGTGTGACTTGTATTAGTTTGAGTTTGAGGTTGCTATGGAAAGCATACATTTTTTGGATAATGAAGCATACCAGTGGTTGTCTAACATTGACCCCCAACACTGGTCAAGGCATGCATTCTCTACAAACTGCAAGTCTAACATGTTGTTAAACAATATGTGTGAGACATTTAATGAAGTGATTAGAGATGCCAGAGACAAGCCTATTCTAACTCAAATGGAATGGCTAAGAAGATATATGATGAAGAGGAGTAATGACAAGTGGGAGGCAGCAAAGTCTTGGGAAGGTTTACTTACTCCATTTGTCAACAAGGTGTTTGATGGGCTAGAGAAGTATGCCGGACTTGTGAGGTTACAGCTTCAAAGGATGAGACATATGAAGTGAAGTACAAGGATGATCAGTGCATTGTGGATCTGCAAGAGAGAAAATGCATTTGTTTTAGGTGGGAGTTGACAGGGATACCCTGTGTCTATGCATTTGCATGCATAATGGACAAAAAGGGATGACCCTGAGATGTATGTGCACCCACATTACTATAGGGTGACATACTGGGCTGCATATGAGAACCCAATCTAGCCAATGCCTGGCCTTAAGCATTGCGAGAAGGTGAAGCTAAGACAGCCATTGCCACCTATGCTTAAAGTGCAACCATGAAGACCTAAGGAAAAAAAGAGAAAGCTTGAACCAGGGGAGGGCACTTCTGCAGCACCTGAGGGCAAAAAGCCAAAGGTGAAGAAGCAATGCAAGAACTGTGGTGGTTTTGGCCACTTTGCCAAAACATGCAAGGCTGAAGCAGCACTAGTACAGCCAAATCCACCTACAACAAACCCAAAGGGTGGTAGGCCACAGTTGCAAACTCCTTAGCTCAAGGAACAGAGGAAGAAAGCAACAAGACAGGTATATTTTTTATCTCTGACATTTTAGCATGGACTTATGTGTATTTTGTTGATTTGTTTTTTATTCTAATCATAATATGATTGCAGGCTGCACTGAAGTTGCCACAATATCAGCCTGCAACAGCAGCAGCAACTCAGAGTCAGCTTGCAACAACTGGAGCTGGGTCAAGTCATCATGCAGCAGAGGCTGGGTCAAGTCATGCTGCAACTGCAACAGTTGTTTCAAGCCAGCCTACAAGAACAGAGCCTCCAAGTCAGCCTATTACCAGGAGCAAAAAGAGCCTCAGTCAGCCCACATCACTGCAAGCAGCTACCCCTGCCAAAGTCAAAATACAAACCAGGTCCAAGCTTCATGTAATATGAAGCAAGAAGGTCAAGGATCTCAATGCACTGTCAATTTCATTGAGCAAGCACCTCCTCTGTCCACTAACATCATCAACTTCCCTCTTCATGTCATTGAGCTCACCCTTCATCAGTTTCTTGTCCAGCAACAAGTTGTTAATCACCTCTGTTTGCCAAGGTGTTCCATCTGGTTGATCCACCCACTCAAAAGCTTTACACCCCCTTGTCTCTGTCACAGGATCATAGAATTTGCAGGACCTAAACTTGCGTCCAAAGTTCTCCCTAGTCCAAGCAGTCAGCCTAGCCATTGGAACTCCACTTTGGCATTTTTTTCTCCTTTGATGGTGAAATGCTAAATGAAGACATTCCCTTCTGAAATCCAGTAACAAAAGGAATGAAATTAATTGTATTTCAACACAATCACCATAACCTAGCCCTAATTTCATTACCCAATTGACATATCAAAAACCCCTAAACTAATTTCATCTTACATGAACCTTAATTATTATTAATGAAATTGGGGTTGAATTGGTATCACAAACGTGCAATTTCAGTCACTCTTAGCAAATTAAACATAATCACGCAAAGAATTGCAAAAAATTGCAACTAAATTAACGAAAATTGCTTACCTTTTTTATGTTTGTTGTCGAGGAGTTCAACTGAATGTTTGATAATTTGAGGATCTGGAATGGTTAAGTTTGCCCCAAATTATTGATTTGTGAATATAATCGCAAAAAAAACTCCAACCTTCAAGATTTTGGTGTAGAAATGAAGAACTAGGTTTAAATAGAAGGAAAATCGAGAGAATTTGGGGATAATTACAAAAACTAGCCGTTGTGGTGGGCCCCACAAGCGTTTTCCGTCACCTGAGCTCAGATGAGGTGGTAAAAGTGATGTTTTAATTTTTTTATGAGGGGGTAAAGTAAATCTTTTTTTTTTTTTTTGGAGGTGATAAATTCGACAAAGTCGTTATTTGAAGGTGGTAAAAATCAAAATTTCCTTAATTTATTGTATGTATGTTGATTGAAAAGCGCACATGAATATCATAAGAATTAAATAGAGATCAATTTAGGGCGGGTTCAAACTGTTTTAGGTTGGATTCGTGCCATCGTCTCCGAATATCTAGTCATGGTTCTGGACCACTATGAAACTAGTGATCTTTGTGATCGTGAATGGGATGTAACCTTCACATCCGTGAACGGTTTACAAGTATCTTAAACTTGTTGGTGACTATCTTATCTCTAGCTTCATTTCCTTTGGACGCCACCATGCTTAAATGCATGATATAGTGTCGCTCAAAGTTGTTTGAAATATTCCCTATAGGTGGTACCGCCATATATTGGCGTTCCATGAAACAAATTATTGCAACTGTTTTTTTTTTTTCATTATGAGATTATAGCAATACATGATGCAAGTTGTGACTGTGTATGTAATTATGTATCACATCAGTAATTCAACATATAAAAGAAAATTATGGTTTTACCATTGTGAGAAAATGCAGCTTGTATTGCTCAACTCAAGAAATGATATATCAAAGCTGATAGAACAAAGCACATCTCACTAAAATTTTGCTTCAGTCATAATCTTCAGAAAATTGAAGACACTCACGTTATGCAGGTCCATTCAAGTGATAATTTAGCAGACTGTTTTATTAAGTCACTTTCAAGTAAACCATTGAAGAAGTTAGTTTATCATATCGGTTTGCTTCATTTGAGAATTCTAATGATGTAATCATGTGGGGGGGGGGGGGGGGGGGTAAACGTATGCTGCAGTTTTTTCCCATAGGCATGCTTTCATATGCACATTAGCACCATATTATTTTTAGATAATGGATATCCAATGGGGTAATTTAAGTCTATTATGCACTTGCGTTTTTCCACTACTCTTAGAACTCCACACATAATGGTGACTATTCTTATCCTTGGGAGTTATTATTCATGTGTAGAAATATGTCGCATTGTCTAATGAAGAAAAAAGATGCAATTTATATTACTCTACAATTTCCTATATTGTTTTTCCCTTTCATCAAATATTGAGTAGAAACTATGTTTTCATAATGAAGATTAACATTAAAAACATAAACTACATAAATGTTTAACAAATTTGTAGAATATATATATAACAAAACGAGTTGAGCAATCATGCATTACATGGAATCTAGCTTGCAATGCAGAATGTCAATCTAATTTTTTTCCCAATTGATAAGCAATCATGCATTACATGGAATCTAGCCTGCAATAATGCATTACATGGAATGTATATATAATACAAAAACACAAGTTAAGCAATCATGCATTACATGGAATCTAGCCTGCAATATAGAATGTCAATCTAATTTTTTTCCAATTAATCATGACATCATAAGCACTTTAGAAAATGTCTTTTCTGTGTAACCATCTATCTTTACCCAGCTAAGCGATGCCTAATTATTGCCCTCTCCTCATCCAACACAAAGTTTGCCTTCTCAAACTGACTGCTGGAGAAGAAAGGTCTCAAATCATAAATTTCATAGTCATGAGCCTGCATAAAACAGCAACAAACATATATAAGGTTAGCCAGTGGTTCTGTATCCTTCCAACAAAAGAAAATTTTAGATGGGTTACAAGCTCTTTAATGCTAACATACGAAATGTCCATGCAGCTGAATTTACCTTATGTTGCAGCTCTTCAACTTTCACATTAACATCGGTAAGATTTGAGCCAGAACCTGACACGATTTCTTCAAAATGCAGTGCATCCCTCACAAGTCCCCGGAGAAGGTGAAGGAGCAATTCATTATAATCCTTCTTGAAAGTCATATACTTCTTGAAGCTCTGAAACACAAATATACAAATAATCATTAGAAGTTTTCCCAGTCAATAGACAAAATTGAACTGGCTAACTACTAGTCAGATGAAGTTTTTCCAGCAACCAAAACACACAACTTGTCAAACAATAGCTTAAGGTAGACTTATTTTTGAGTTCTGAAATTCAAAAGGATCCTGAATGTCTACAGTATACTTAAAAAGGCAACAGAGAGTCCAAATTTGATTAGGGCTACATGAAGGTATGAATAAAACATGGCCTTTCTTTGGAGCCAATTGGTTCCCCTTCTTCGAGGCAAGTATAAAATTTAAGAAATTTTTGGTACATGCATATGTAGTTATGTTCATCAAACGTCTGTTAAACCCAGCTTACAGTCTTACACCAGTATAATGATGGACTTTTTATATCTAAGAGGAAATGGTACACATTTTTTAGTTAAATCTTGTCAATACCTTTTGTAGAGCCTTCTGTACTCCAAATTTTTGTGTTGAAATGAATGAATCAAGTAAGACACGGATTGCCATATCAACGTCCTCCTGAGTAACATGCTGTCTCAGATGCATTCTGGCATGTGCTTCAGACATTCGAATCATAGATTCGATGTGCCTAACTGCAATTGGGACACCCTGTCCATGCTGCAAAAGGATAAACACCAATTCCATTATGAGGTTTCCCATAGGACTAGTCATATTCAGTTTCCTTTGACTGAAGGAAAAAGTGAAAGAGGAAAGCAGAGAGATAGGTCAACTCACAGAAGATTCCCTCCGCAATTCAGCATAGACATGTGTCAGTTTATCCAAGTCAGCATCATGCAATCTAGGGAATACATTTAACTTGGCATATGTTATATACTTTTTGAGCAAATCCTGGGAAATGATCTGAAAATAAGAGGGAAGAAACTGTTTCAGGAACAACTGATTCAATTCTAAAACTAGATAAATGAATACAGAGTTGGATAATCACCTCAGGATCAACATAATTAGTCAAGGGGTCTGCAGTTTCCTGAGAATTGCTTGTTGACCTGTCATCTACGTTGGCACCACTGGGCTTTGATCGGAAATGGCTATCTACCACAAAATCAGCCAGCATCTCATCGGTGATAGGATCAACAACATCCTTGGATACACATCAAATCAGAAAATCAGTAACAGCTCTAAATGAACAGTGGGATTACAGTTAAGAATGAAATTGGTACCTTAACAACACACAGGATGTCAAAACGTGATAAGATGGGATCTGTTAATTCAACGTTTTGTGAAAAATTTTTAGAAGAATCATACCTGAAAATAAATATAAACAAAAAAAATGAACATTACTTCAATACTTCTTCAAATAAAAATGCATTTTGAATATTATATGGATAGTAACAACACACAATATGGAGTTATAAGACAAAAGAAAACATAAGCAATTTAAACATGTGTCACAACCAAAAACAGGCCATTATAAAGCAAAGGAAAAGAGGAAATCATAAAGCAAAACACAAGGTATCATTCAAGCGTCATATGCAAGTCTGTTTACCTGCCCCCAATAGGGTTTGCAGCAGCAATGACAGAACACCGAGCCTGGAGAGATGTCACAATTCCAGCTTTAGATATGCTTATACTCTGCTGCTCCATTGCCTCATGGATACTTACTCTGTTAATGATGAGAATAAAACCCCTTAGAAGATATAATTTTCATTACAACATGCTTGCATTACTTCTAAATTAGCAAATATAACAAGAAAATGTAGACTGCCCCACCTATCCTGATCATTCATCTTGTCAAACTCGTCAATGAGACAGATGCCTCTATCTGCCAGGACAAGTGCTCCACCTTCTAGAGTCCATTCCCGAGTCACAGGATCTTTGTGCACCGCTGCTGTTAGCCCTACAGCTGAAGCTCCTTTGCCCGTAGTATAGACAGCTCTCTGCCCAGTTTTCTCAACATACCTGTATCATTTAGTGTCCTAAGAACATTAGAATCATAATATAGTGTACCACCAATCAAGCGACAGAGAAGTATACAGTTATTTACTTGAGAAATTGAGACTTTGCTGTTCCTGGATCACCAAGTAGAAGAACATTTATATCACCTCGCAGACGGTGTTTTCCTTGGACATTTTTTTCTTGGCCTCCAAACATTGCTAGTGCAATAGCAGTCTTAATATCATCATGGCCATAGATTGATGGGGCAATGGACTTGACAATCTAAGGAAAAAAGCAGTTGAATATAAGTGCTATTTTATCGAAATAATGTACTTGTACTATAAAGTAGTTGCCAGTGTCATACTCTTTCTCCTATCCTGGGGTCTTTAGCCAACTTCTCAATTTCTTCTTTATCTTCTTGAGTCAATTTGTAAGCAGAGAAGAGGTCCTGCTTTTTGGCGACGTAATTAGCTTCCACTACTGTAGCAAATACTGGAAACCCATTCTTTGTGTTCAATGCTAAGTCAAAATTATTCGTATAAATTCCAGTAACCTCCTGCATTACATGGATGACACCATAAGTATTGAGGACAGAAAATTCCCCAAAAAAAGGAGAGAATATTGGTGACAGCAACATACAATTTCTTCTCCGGGTCGGGCACAATCTATCAGATCATTCAACAATATCACTTCCTTGTATCTTGGAAGTCGACCTGCAGGGACAATTCCAGGACTTTCTTGGAGTGTAAGTTTTTGGTAATTCCTGTATATCGTCTGTAGCATGACAAAGTGAGATAACGTGCGCTCAGCATTTAGTTGCCTAACAATTAAAACTTCTTAAAGCTCTCACCTGCTCAACATTTACGGTAAAAGGCCCCTTAGACTGACATTCTGGGCATGAGCCAACCTTAACTTCTGAAAAAGAGTTCTGGAAAAAAGGCCCCAGAATAGCCCCACACTTGTTGCAGTCATACTTCACCTGCTGCAACTGAGGGAAGACCCCAGAGCGACGAGTAACCACTCCCCCAATGCGAATCATGGTGCTCAAGTGTATCTGTCTGTTACAACATATTACACTCAAGAACTCACAATCATTCTAAAGCAATAATATGACCAAGTAGATATAGTAGCTCTTTCTTCAAAAAAAAAAAAAAAAAAAAAAAAAAAAAAAAAAAGATATAGTAGCTACTACCTAATGTTGCGAATTTGGTCATAAACTGGCAAATTAGTGATGCGGACATAGATCTTCTGTTGTATATTTTTGTAGTTGGGATGTAAATCAAAAACAACCTTCTTAGCAACTTCCTCCATGACCTCCAAGACAGATTGGGGAGCATCAGCCAGCCAAATAGCAATATTGGGATGGACATTAATAAACTGTTTGTAATCAATCTCCAAGCTACATTTGTTTGCTGTAATAAGGAATTTAGTAAGTTAGAACAAGTACAAAATAATAACGAAAACTTTCTAAACAGATCAAATGACTCATTATGACTGAACCCTTCAAGAATACAACCCATGAAATATTATTGATCTCCATTCTAAGTGGGCATTGCAGCATAAAAAATTGAAAAATAAATATCAAAGATATATAGCATGACAAAACAGCTCTTGGACAATATTGCATTCTTGCATATACAACATCCATCAGCACTGACATTGATTAGGTTTGTTGTAATTAAGAAATACTCCCCTGTCCCATCTTACTCGCAGAACAAGAAAAATAGATGTACCTGACACCATCTCATTTATCAGTCGAACATATACATAGTCTTCTCCTTGGTCATTCCGTGGGTTCACATAAGAAAGTAAAAAGTCCTTAAATTTTTTGCCAATGAAGCGACGTACTTCATCTCTTGTCACCCACTCTCTCAATGTTCCCTGAACTCTGTACATCTCATATTCCTCCTCCCCATCATCATCATCCTGAAAAAAGAGCACACTCGGATAATTAAAAGAGATAACAGTGAGAATCAATCACTAATGAGCAGAAGCCAAGAAATAATATACAAACAAGATACCTCATCCGGATCTTCATCTGTTTGATCAGTCATCGGTACATCCTCTCTTGAGTGTCCATGCTGTGATCTTCCAGGTGAACTCTGCTCTGCATCCGTGTCATCATAGCTACGTCCTGCAACAGGAAGCCGAAAATCTGCTCTAGACCTTTTTGAAGGCCTGTAGTTGTCATCATCTGTATCTGCAATAATAACATGAGTAACAAATGGGTATACTCTGGATAATAGGTGTTAGGTTATTATAAAATGTAAATAAAACAGTACAGGTTTGATGAGTAACCTTCAACACTTGAAATTCTGAATTTAATTTCCAACAAATCAAACCAACATATTTATAAGCCAAATTTACTAAATCTACAAACCTCCAAAAATATGCTGTACTTGGTTAACATTACATATATAAAGAGGACTGAGCCACGACATGAAATCTTGTGTTATCTATTCGGACACCATAATACTAAAAAAAATCCTTCTGTCATATGCATTCATGAAATGGCACTAATGCGTACTCAGTAGTCGTGCAAGCGAATGAGTATAAAAAATTTCCAATAAGTTCTTTGATTACTATTACTACCCCATACAACCAAAACCCATTTCATGATTCAACAAATTAGAAGAAAATAAAAATGATGTCTAAACTCAAAAACTTATAAAACAAAGCTCAACCCCCAAATCACCCAAAAAGTATTGTACTGCATAAAATTTGGCCTTGCCAAAACCAACACCACTGTTTGCTACTGAATTCTTATCTTGCTGGTCATAATCACATAATCTCAATATCAATTCTAAATTCCCACACCCAACGAACATTCATATCACCCACATTCATATGCACGGAAAAATTCAAAATAAATATTAACAACTCTAGCATAAAATGTAAGTTTTGAATAATACTCCGTAATAAAGATATAAAATTGATTACCTTGGTCATGAAGAAGCTCAGGAAGTTTGCGATTTGTAGTAACACGAGCATCACGAGATTCGAGCTCCATTTCAGCAGCATTACGATCTTGCATAATCTGACTCAAATCTCTTTCATCTTCCAAGGAATCATTCAATCCTTCTTCTTCATACTGATCTTGCTCTCCCAAATCCCGGTAATCACTATTATCCCAACACACACACACACAAAAAAAAAAAAAAAAAAAAAAAAAAATGAAATTAAGAAACCTGAAAAATCCTTAAATTAAATGAAAAGGGGAAAAAGCGATTATTACTTGAGAAAATCGTCGTTGTAAAGATCTTCGCCGTCTTCTTCCTCGTCGACTTCTTCGGGTTCATCCCTGATAAATTGGGGGTCGACGGCAGCTTCCTCGTCGGTGTCAAAATCGTCGGAGAAGTTGCTGGTGTTGGTGTTGGGAGGAAGCTGGTCGGTTGGGAATCCGGCGGATGTGGGAGAATCTGGTGTTGTTGGTGGATTGTTGCCGGAGTTATCAGCCATTTTGCTCTTTGCTCTTTGCTCTCTCTCTTTCACTTAGGGGTTTGTCGTCTATGTTTTGCGGAGTGCTGCAGTTGTAACTTACACAAGGGGACTTTTAGGATTTAGGGCACAAGAGGGGGCGGGAAATTTTGGCGCCAATAACTCGTGGGAGGTGAATAGAACAGAAAAATAGATAATTATATATATAAAAAAAATTGCATTTTGTTATAAATTAAAGGAAAAGAAATAATAAAAGATGAAGATGTAGTGCAAATATTCATTGTATATATTCATTTTGGAACTAATCAGGAGCGTTGATTAGCCTTCAATCCAACGGCTGAAATCTTACCCGCCTTTTTTCATTTCAGTAATGGCATTTTGGTAATTTCACCACTTTGAATGACCTCCTTTCTTTCTCTCTCTTTGTTTCATTTTCTCTCTCTTCGCGTCCTCATTTTCTCTCTCTACCTCGAGTTCTCCGCCGCGCGGATCTTTATTCTTCGATTGTGCGAATTTTTTTCCCTAAATTTAAGATCTAGATCTTCAATTACATCGTATTCTTCGATTTTCCCATTCATTGAGGTAATTTTCTAATTATATTTGTATTTTCGTTGTTTATTTTGATTCCATTGTTTATCTTATTACGAGTTTTCTGATTTAGGGTTTTTCATTGTAATTTTTATCAATTTTTACTTGTTAATTGTTCTTCGAATTATTCTATATAATTTAGTGTTTGATTTTGGGTTTTATCTTTACGAATTTGGTTTTACTTTCTATTTTATGGTTTTACACTTACGGAATTCATTGTAGATGTTTTCTGCATAGTTGCTATATTTCTTGTTGTTATTAATCAATTATTGTAATTTGTTGCCGTTATTAATCATATAGTTGCATTCAGTCATTAATTTTTCATTATTAGTTTTACTTAATTCTTATAACTTTATGTTTTTTAATTTTTTTTTTTTTTTTTTACTTTATGCTCTGAGTCATTTACTTTTTAGTATATCTCTAATAGTTTTTATTAGTATATTTTTAAAAAATTTTGTTTACTTTTAGTTATAGTTTATTTACTTTCATGTATTGTTTATTTACTTTTTCCTTCGATTCATTTGCTTTTCAGGATCATGTCTGAAAGTGTAGAGTATTGTTCTTCTTCTATCACTACTGAAGATAACAATGTAAGAATTTTCAAAACACCCACTCAGCCTTTGCTTCCTAAAATATATTATTATTCTGGAGGTGATAAAGAGTATATGCCAGGTTGTTCTTCGGAAAACAAACCTTTTATTGGAGTGATATTTGATACTCTTCAAGATGGTATTGCTTTTTATTCAAACTAGTCTTCTTGCCCGTGCAATGCACGGCTTGTTCATAGAAAATTGCATTGAGAGATGAGTGAGGAAAAACCAATAAATAATTATGAGTGTAATATGTAACTGAAAACATAATTAAAGAAATAAAAAATTTAGGACTTTAATTTGAAATGAGACTTAATAGAAAGAAGATGGAGGGATTAAAATCAAAGAGAGAAAATAAAAAGGTTGAATTAAAGAGGGGAGATGAAGATAAAGTGTGTAATGAAAGAGTTAAGAAGAATTGTATAATTAAAAATAAAAAATATAAAACGACATGTGGCACATTGAGTTGAAGAAGATGATAGGGAAGTGTAATAGAATAATGACATATGTCTTTTTTGGTTTGCTTTTTTAAATACTAAGTATAGATATGTTAATGAGTGTGGATTTAAAGTCCGTTCTAAAACTACTAAATCACAAAAGAATAAGGATGATCCTACTGGTAAAGGAGTTACTGTAATTAAATATTTATTATGTAGCAAAGAAGGGTATGTGACAAATAACAAAAAATCTGGTAAACAAGTTGAAGGTTCTTGTTAAAAGAGAAAGACTGTGAAGAGAGTTGGTTGTCCTGCTAAGATAAAATTTAGGTTTTGTACTAGTGGGAAGTATATGGTTTATGGTTTTTATGAACTTCATTCTCATCCTTTTTCTACACCTATTACTAGGCATGATACTAAACATCAAGTTGGTTTAAATTTTGCTCATAAGAAGTTTATTTTTGACAACTCAAAGTGAAATATAGGGGATGTTATGTCTTATAGGATCATGAAAGAACTTTGTGGTGGGTTTCAAAATGTCAAGGGCAGTAAAAATGATTTCAAAAATTTTTCAAGGGACTTGAAAGTTTATATCTCTAATGCTGATGATGCGATGTTTTGTTCAGAACCTTGAACAAAAAGTGAAAATCAGTAAAGGGGGTTATTATGTTGATTACTGTATTGATGAAAGCAGGCATTTGACATGTGTCTTTTGGGTTGATGCTATTGATAGAAGAGATTATCAATTATTTGGGGACTCTTTATCTTTTGATTCTACCTATGATACAAATAAATATTCATTGGTTTCCGTCCTTTTACTGGTATTGATAATCATAAGAGATGTGTTACATTTTGTGCTACTCTATTATCTAAAGAAGACATGGATTCTTTTGTGTGGCTATTTCAAACTTTTTTGAAGTGTATGGGAAGATAACCCTCTTGTATTATCACTGATCAAGATCCTGCAATGGGTATTGCCATAGAAAAGGTTTTTACCAAGACTAAACATAGGCTATGTATGTGGCACATAATGAGGAAGGTACCTGAAAAGGTTGGAACTGATTTTTGTAATGAAACTGATTTCTTGAAAAAGCTAAGTGCAGTAGTTTAGGATAGAGAAATTGATCCTCATGTATTTGTTGATGGCTGGAATAGTGTTGTGGAGGAGTTTAACCTTGTCGATCATGAGTGGTTTGCATACATGTTCAAGATTAAACATCTTTGGATTCCTGCATATTTTAGGGACTTATTTTGGGTGGGTTACTGCGTTCTACTTCTAGGTCTGAAGGTAAAATAGTTCATTTTGTAATTTTACAAACCATCATGTGACCTGTGTTGAATTCTTTGTCCCTTATGAAACTGCTCTTGATGCTCAAAGGCATGTACAGGATGAGTTGATCAGGCTTAATAAACTTGATCCTCAATTGGTTACTAATTTACACTTGGAAAAGCATGCTGCTGTTGTTTATACTCGTGCCATATTTTATGATTTTCAAGAAGAAAAAAGACGCCAGGAAGCCTGTTTTTCTTATGGTGTTGAAAGTTCGTTGTAGTTCTCTGTATGGAGATGGTGTGGAGTTTTCTGTTATTGTTGATCATGAGAAAAGGGAAAATTTTGATGTAACTTTTGACTTGGCCACCTATTAGTCAAGTTGTACTTGTAGAATGTTTGAAAGTCAAGGTGTTTTATGTAGACACATTCTGTTTGTTATCAAAGGCAAGTGTATACGTGAAATTCCCGATCCTTATATCTTGAATCGTTGGAGAAAAGATGTTTTGAAGAAAGCTTCTGTCAATGTCTGGATGATGCTTCTAAGTATGATAAGAAGAAACAATTGGTCAGTGATGTATGGTCCAAGATTTTCAGTTGTGTGAGTTTAACTAACCAATCTGAGGATGATTTATCTGAGCTTATTAGGACATCATCTTCATTTAAGGAGCAGATGATATCAAAGAATAATCCTGAGAATGCACCTAGTTCAAAAGAGGTGAAAGATGTTGATATTCAGGTGTTGGTGGGGTCAAATGAAGTAGATGTAAATATCTTGCCTCCAAATCAGTGCCTTAGTAAAGGTTTTGCTAGAAGTTCAAAGCAGTTGAAAAGTGCAAAACAAATAGCTATTGAACAAAAATCCAAAAGGAAAAATTGCTCCCATAAATCCCAACTATGCCTCGTCCGCCCAAATTAATCCCTACTTTTGATTATTATCTATTGCACCCAACTTTAGGGGGTATTAATTTTCGTTGCACCCAACAGGTCATCTAACCTGATGTAGCAGGTCACCTAGTCACGTGTCAGCGTATGATTGGTTTAATTTTTTTTTTTTTTTTAAAAAAAAACAAAAAAACAAAAAAAATAAAATAAAACCCCACAAACCACCCATACCCAGCAGCCGGTCACCACACCCCCACCCCCACCCCCGAAAAACCCCTCCCCAGGCGCCGGAAACCACCGCCCATCCCCGGAAACCCCTCCCCTCCCTTGAAACCCACCCCTTCCCTTCCCCCCACCCCCGAAATCCCCAGAAAATCACCCCCACCCCCGAAAAACCCTTCCCCAGGTGCCGGAAACCACCGCCCATCCCCGGAAACCCATCCCCCACCCTCGAAACTCACCCCTTCCCTTCCCCCACCCCCGAAAACCCCTCCCCCACCCACGAAAACCCCAGAAAATCACCCACCACGAAAAGTAATTTCCACCACCCACCCCCGGAAACCCATCCCCCACCCTCGAAAACCCTAATCGGACCTCCCTAGGGGTTCAGTCAGGGTTTTTCGAGGGTGGGGGATGGGTTTTAGGTGGGTTTTGCGAGAGAGTGGTTGCGGGAGAGGGTGGGGAGGGTGGTTGCGGGAGAGGGAGGGTTTCGGGGAGGGTGGTTGCGGGAGAGGGGGTTGGCGCCGGTGATGGTGGTGCAGGTGATGGCGGTGCTGGTGATGGTAGTGATGGTGGAGAAGCTGGGTGGCTGTTGGGTTTTTTTTTAATTATGTTTTTAATTTTATTTTTTTTTCCTATTTTTTTTCAACCAATTACATGTTGACACGTGTGCAAAAAAAAATAAATCAAAAATGTTTACCTGATTTACCGGTTGCAGGTCATTTGGGTGCAACGAAAATTAATACCCCCCAAAGTTGGGTGCAATAGATAATAAACGAAAGTAGGGATTAATTTGGGCGGACGAGGCAAAGTTGGGATTTATGGGAGCAATTTTTCCAATCCAAAAAGGGCAAAACCTGTAGAGCTTGTGGGCAATCTGGTGTTTCCCATGACAGTAGAAACTGTCCAAACAAGTAGTTTTTCAGGTATTTTACTTTTAAATGTGTTCTATTTACTTTAAACTTCTATTTGTTTACTTTAACAGTAACTTCATTTACTTTTTATTTTGTGCAGGTATTATTATACTTGGTTTTTTTTTTTTATTTGGTATTTTACCTCTTTACTTTTCCTATTTACTTTAAGTTGTAATTTGTTTACTTTACATTCTAATTTATTTACTTTAATTTGTCACAAATAACTGATGTTTATTTTTGTGGAGTTATTATAATACTTGGAAATTAGAAGACTTTTTGGAAGATCAAGATCAAGATTTAATGAACAAAATTTTTTATTAGTTTTATTATTGTAATATTTTTTACATTTACTATAAGTAATTGTACTACAGAACTTTATTTCAGTTTATTTACTTTTAGCTATTATACATTAACTTTATGAAATAATTCATTTACTTTTATGATATTTTATATCTTATGATTGTTTGATTTATATGATGTCCTTATTTACAAAATTAAAGATAATATCTTGTATTACTTCCTTTGTCATAGAATACTTGTTATCATTTCCATTTTATGTTCTAAAATACTTGTCACATTTTCCATGGAACCTGAGTTGACAAGAGTATTTGAGATACGAACTCAAACATGAATTAACGTGTAGATGACTCGACCTAAATGTAACACATATATTATTGACTTGGTGAGTTCAACTTGATTGTAACTCGTAAAATTATTGACTTGAATCAAATTCGACTAAAACTCTAGAATGGCTTTATTCTTTAACCCGTTAATTATTGACTTGACTTGAATGTAACTTGACCTGTTATTAAACTCACCTAAACCTTTATCAAACCTAATAAGATCTAAGGCTGGTTGTAATTCGACTCAAGCATGACCCAATCCGTATTTGATCAACATAGGTTACGGTATTAATTCCTGTTTACCTAACTCGCATAGACCCGACCCATTCTTACTTAACCCAAACCTAACTTGTTCTTATTGACATTGTGTTGTTCATGAGTTTCTAAAAAACAATATTTTAAAATTTTGTATTTTTTTTTCCTTTGACTAAGCATTTAACTACCACCTTCACAACCACCTCATAACCCCCTTCACAACCACCTCTACCTATGGATGTCAGTAGGGTTGGTCAAGTAGGAGACTCGACCCATCCCCAGTTTGATGGGGATGGGTCTTGGTTTTGCGAGTGGTGGGGTGGGGATGGATTTTAAGTTGTACCCGCTCCACTTTGTACCCGCCCCATCCCCAACTCATACCCACATATATAAATCTTTAAAAGAAAAATTATATACTTTAATTTTATACCTTTTTTCTTTTACTTTAAACATACTGTTATTTACTTTAACACTATTTTCTTTTACTTATGATCGAATAACATGTTTTTACTTGAATTTCTTTTCTTGTTTTGACTTGAATACTTTTTCCCATTTCCACCTCTACTTTTAATCCATTTTCTATTACTTTAACAGTATTTTTCTTTACTTTGAAATCAAATTAAACACCATATTCAGAAAGATTTTTTTTTAAAACTTTTTTTCTTTTACTTTAAACATAGTGTTATTTACTTTAACACTATTGTCATTTACTTATATTCGAATAACATGTTTTTGACTTTAATTTTTTTCTTGTTTTGACTTTAATACTTTTTCTAATCTTCACCTCTACTTTAGATCCATTTTCTATTACTTTAACAATATTTTCCTTTACTTTAAAATCAACCACCATATTTCAGAAAGATTTTTTTTAAAACTTTTTTTCTTTTACTTTAAACATAGTGTTATTTACTTTAATACTATTTTCATTTACTTTTTGATTGATTTCTTCTACTTTTATATCTACCACCATTTTTGACACAAAACAATCCTAGTAAGTCAACTTAGAGATATAATATGTATTCTTCATACATTTTTTTTAACACAAATTGGAAATATTATATTAAGTGGCTAAAGCCATAGTTTTAATTACAAGTAGCATCACATAATTTTTACATTGAAAATTGATGCTAACCAAAATAAAGCCTAAGATATAGGTTAAAACTACCAAACCGCTATACAACAACCCATGAAATTAATTCCCTTTAACCTGCAGTACCCCAAAAGCTATTTTCATCCATCACAATGAAACACATAAAACTGTAGAGACATAGCAGTAGCTGTTGTAGCATTAGCAGCACTGTTTGAAGCTGCAGCAGCAAAACTAGAATGCAGTAGCAAAACTTGAAGCTGCAGCAGTAACTTATCTTCATACAAACATACTACTTAAAACTTCAAACAACTGTTTTCCATCAATACTACACGGGTTAAACTACTCTAATATCTAATATCTATGATATATTCAAATCTATTAATATCATTTACAATTGTCCAGATGCTTTCTTCTCTTTCTAATCCTCAACATTTGTTAGCAGTTTCTGTTTCATTTGATTGTTATCATTGAGAAGTAGGTCAAGCCTGTTTCATTTTATTGTTATCATTGAGAAGTAGGTCAAGCACTGTTCTTATATGATAGTGATTCAGTCTTGAAAATTCCCGTAAAAAAAAAAGAAGATTAACCTTAGTTTAAATAAATTATACTCTAAGTAATCTAGATAAGTTATAGAGTTAAAGGCCTTCAAAAATAAGTATGGTAACTTACCTCTATTATTGTTCCTAATCCTATGCCATTTGCTGAGAAATTATCTTCTTTTTCTTTTTGGAATGGTAGTTCAATTATTCTCAGCTTGTAGGTCAGCATATCATTTGCCTGTGGATGCTTTCTTTTTTTAAACAACTTCTGTGCATGTATCATCTGCAATGCAATGTATATTAATATAATATGAGACATTGAAAAATGAATTTAAAAATAATTTTTTAATTTGTTGATCCTTTACCGTTTCTAAAATAAAGCTCTATACAGGCTCATAATTATTATTAGTCTCATACAAAGTGCTGTCCAAGAAAATAATTTCATCTTTGAAGTTTATGACAGCAAGAAAATAATGATCTTCCTTCTGCAGAGGTATAAATAACTATATATAGATTTAGTTCACACATATTTACTTTAAAGCCGTTTTAGATTACTTTAAAGCTGTTCACACATATTCATTAGTAGAAAGTGAATACATATCTTCCCGTGTTGCAAACATGTCATTATACATAAACAACTTTTCACTATAAAAAAAAAAAAAACATTAAAATAAAATAAAAAATAAATAGTTAATTAAAATTTTTTTTTTTAAAAAAAAACTAACTAAAACTTAGCATAAATCAAATGTATTACGAAAAAAAAGATTGAAATATATTTCGATAGGAAGGAACAACATATCCTCCCGGCTCTTTCTCCAAAAAACAATAATATGACACAAATACACAATCCTTTCTTCTTCTCATACATCACCTAACAAATCTCCATAACGTGTCCAATATGGAGAGCAAAGGTACTTTGAAAGATTTTTTACTGATCTTTTCGCTCTCTCTCCAATGATTAATGCATAATCAAGCCATCTTTATGTCCCCCGGTCTTGTACAAGGGCTCAATTCTCGATCCGAAATATCTCCAAAGACACTAATAAAAATAAAATAAAACAAACATATAAGTGATTTCCCAATAACCTTATTTAAGTAATTTATCCTTAAAACAAATGATAAATATCTATATAACAAATACTAAAGTAACAACCGCTGATGTCATCTTTTTTCAAAGTTGTACACGTGGCGCTATTTCATGAAAAGATTTCCCGCTCAAATGCTAATTTTTTTATTTTTTGATTTTGAAACAAAATGCTAAGGGCTTGTTTGGCATCATTTTTGGTTTTCAGTTTTTTGTTTTTTTGAAAACTAAAAACCAAAAACAGGAAACAAGAAAAAGGTGTTTCCACTTTTCTGTTGTCAGTTTTCAAAATTATCATGATTTTAATAAGTCAAAAGAATTTTTCATTCATTATGTGACATATATAATATACTTTTAAAAAACAAAAAACCAAAAAACAGAAAACCACAATGATGCCAAACGAACCCTAAATAATTTTAAACAAAAAGTACCTATAATCTAGTTAATTAATTTAAAACAAGTACCTATTACTTTGGTGATTTATGTTGATATTAGGTTGTTGGAGTCTATATAGGAGTTGTTAGCACAATTGAGGTCAATTAAATTGAACTTATGAACATTTTAAACTCAAAAAAAAATTTACAAAATCTAAAGATAAGTAAACCTGTGTATCGTACAGGTGCTAACCTAGTAGGATAATGAAAATAAGTACCGTATTAATACCTTTCATCTATGTCTCCACAGAGAGGTGTAGGAGGAGTTGGAGTTTGATTCAATCCCAAAGAAAAAGTAGGGAGTAGCAATAGTGGAAAGACGTTTCTTATTATCATGGGGAGGAGAGTTTTCTTTTTGTAATAAGAATTCATCCATTAATAACAGATCACCTGCAATTGTAGCACCTGCTAATACCTCGTCCACAGCATCTATGACATTAGGTTGTTGCCAAAATTCATCTTCTTGACTAAAAGAAGGATCAGAACCAGCTTCATTCATAGAAACTTTGGAACAACTTGAGCATTTATTGAATAAATCAGAACGCACTTAAATGCTTCAGCTGCCTTTTCGGGCTGTTCATTCTGGACAACATTCGGTTCAACTTCTGACATTGCTTTACCTAAGATGACAATGCCACTTGAGATTGTCTTGAGAGAGGAGCATAATACATCCGACGCATTCTCCTTCATTAATTAAAGAAATGTTCAATATAGTTGTGCATCAGTTAATATATTACATTAATAAAGGCCATTACAAAGAGCCATTCTCAAAACAATGCACGTATATTGCAAAATATAGACACATTTCAGAAAAATAATATGGACATTGCTAAATGAAAACCTTAATAATTGGAAAAAAAATATGTACATAAGTTATAGCTCAATTAGTTATAGATCATTTGTAACATGTGATGATCCAAAGGTGTTGAATGTGGGGTAATTAGAAGATCAATAGTTCTACCCAAAAAAAAAAAAAAAAAAAAAAAAAAAAAAAAAAAAAAAAAGGAGCACTAGAGCAAGATAGTAATAAGGTTGAAGCTAACAAAAAGAAATCATAAGACATATGTAGTTGTTGCTTTTGTCACTAAGGAAGAGAGATAAAAAGGAGATGGGAGTTACAGGGATCACACAAGCGAACTCGATAACCTTAATAATTGAAAAAACATATATGCATAATAGGCATGTGAGACAAGTAATTTACCTTTTTTAGATCCTCGGCAGGAACTAAATGATCGATAATATGGCCTTTTCCAAACCCTTCTATCTCCTTTTCAGTTGCTCTCTTCTTCAAAATCTTGCTTGTCCACCCATGGAGAGTAGGAAATCTCCTATGTACTTGTCCTGCCTTAACAAAAAATAGTAACAAAATCAATTAGCAATGCAACTAGAATGTATATTTTGAATCTTAATTGCTTATAAATGAATAACTTCAAAATTTTTGACAAGAAGAGAAATGATTTCATTAATGAAAGATAGCCAAACGGTACTTACAAACAATTCCGAGGAAATCTAAAATTCCAATACAAATACAATTCACCTTAAAACTAGTTACATTGCAGATTTGATCAACGATCGCCTTTATAAAAATCTTCATCTGAAGCAATACAATCTGTGAGTTAGCACTAATTCGGCTTGAGATCCACATATGAATAGTTGTTTGGGTGAAAAAACTCATATGGCCTTCTAGACACTTTTGGAGATTGTGAAACCCTAAATCTTCAAACTTTGACAGACGAACAAACAAATAAATTAAACCTAATAGTAGATCAAACTCCATCATAAAGATGTGATCTTTTATTGAAAGCAATTAAAAAGTTTTTTGGGGCTGACCACCGGTAAAAATACCGATGGAAGCCCCTACAAAAATTTACAATTGAGATCAGAAGAAAAGAGATGAAGAGAAAGAGAGAGAAGGAGAAGATTGAAGGAAAACCTTCAAAAAAAGAAGAAAAATCTAGCAATGGAGGCTAGAAAAACCCTCCCAAGGGATTTCTCCCTAGAGGGAACCAAAAAACCCTCCCAAGGTTTATATAATAAAAGGTTTATTTAATTACCATGAGAAACAAGAGTGGACCTTTGAAATATCTTCCATCATTCTTCTTCCAATTCTCCACAGAAGACACAAGGCTACAAAATGTGTACTCACACCAATCTAAATTCTTTATTTCTCTAACGTCCATTAAAGGAGTACAATATTTTTGAGTTGCAAAAATAATTTTGCTGACCTTTAACAATATCACACCCATTCCCTCTCCGTCTCTCCCTCTCTCGTCCCTTGCTTCCCTTCCATCATCTTTCTCGCTCAAAAGTTATCTATTACAATGGTTGTTTAAACATAAAATATAAGCACTCATGAATCTAGCATAATTCTACCATGATCTTAAAATTTTGATTCTTAAGGTGTTACTAATTAATTGATTTTCTCATAATCGTCACGGAACAACGTTGGTTAATTCAAAAAATTTGTTGATTATTAAAAGAAGATTGTTTAAATCTAACTGTCAAATCTACTCCCCCCTTTCCCCTTCTTGCTTACTCTATTTCTCCTTCCATTTAGTTTTCTTTTTGTTTCACTTGTCTTTCATAATTTTGAGCATTTTAGAACATTTCTAAACAATTATTGTCATGTCCTTACTCTCAAAGGTATTTGTCTCCTATCTTTATTTCCCAAAACTCTCTCTTTCTCTTTCTTGGTCTCTCTCTCTTCTCCTTGCTCATTTTTAATGTCTTCATAACTTATAGGTCTCTCTCTCTCTCTCTCTCTCTCTCTCTCTCTCTCTCTCTCTCCATATGGTTATATATGCAAACCAAAAGAAGTACGAAGTATTTGCTTATGATGATTCTAGCACGATCCTACTTTAAGGTTGTATTGTTATTTGTTCTAAATGTGTTACTAAACGATTTGACTTTCTATACAAAGTATTACTCCCTCCGTTTTTAAATACTTGCTCAATTTCTCTATGCGTGGAGTTTAATGAGAAATTGGAGAACGTAATAAAATATGGAGGTGGTAGGGTGGGTGAATGAATAAAAAAATTATATAAAGCAAAAATAGGAGAGGGAATTGGAGGATAGAATATGAAATTAATAAAATATGATTTATGTTAGTCCACTAGATGAGAAAAATTAATTATATATTGTAAAAAAATTTCAAATAAGGAAATGGAACAAGCATTTAAATACGGCCGGAAATGGAAAGTAGAGCAAGTATTTAAAAACGGAGAGGGTACATTATATATAACAAATCTCAATTGATTGAACAATTGGATGGATCTATAATGAAAAAGGCAATGTACTTCTAGCCATTTTATCGAAATAATCCCAAATTTTAAAATTTTAAAGTGATCCCATATTTAAAGGCAGCCCTCACAAAATAATCTAAAGTGTTTAATTTGTTGCATTTGTTAATCCTTCTGGAACTATTTTGTATAACAAAAACTAAAGTTTGAATTATAATTGGGAGATAGCTCCATAAGTTAGGATTATTCTAGAATAATCAAAAGTTGGAATTACTTTTTTAAAAGATGGCTGAAAGTTGGGATTATTATGTCAATTTTTTCAAATATAAATGCACAAGGTTTCAATTTTGAACCAAACAGAGCAACAGCATGAAAAAAAGGAAATGATCAACACAAAATAAAATTAGAGTGGGATCACAAGTAAAGTGCAAAAGAAACATGAAAGAATTTGAATTGACTAAAAACTTTGCTTTAAAAAAAAAAAAAAAAAAAAAAAAAAAAAAAAAAAAAAAAAAAAAAAAAACCTTGACCTGAATAGAAGAAATTAGTACACCATTGAACATGCTTAACACCTATGATAACTTCAGATGGGTGGTCAAGAAATTAAAAGCATAGGATCTGAGCATGCTTTAAGAGAGGAGCATCATACTAAGTACATAATCCACAACATCATCCACAACAAATAAGAAAAAATCACAAAGGAGGTATAGAAGACGAAGTAAAACTATCTTGGTGCACATCACTAATTATTTTGAAACAAGCATTGGCATCATACTACATACATGATTCACAACTAAAAATTAAGCATGAGTTTAGTTCCTCATACATATCAAGGTCCTCACTAGATTAGCATTTATATAGCTGAAACATTACAACAAAACAATAGTTATCTATTTGTTTCCAGCATGATCATTTTAGTTTTGGCTAATAGGCTAAGTCTCATGAAAGAAACCAACTCTTGCAGTATCATAACTAATAACCCGCATATAATACCCAATGAACATCCCTCATCAACCGATTGAGGCAGATAATCATCAAACAGAATACTGTAGGCTGAATAATCAATACTAATCCAAAATTCACTTTAAGAAAATGGAGGAAGTAGATCTTATAAGACAAGCAAGAAACTAACCTATCTAGCTTTTACAAAATAATAATCATACAATAGTGTCTCACCAGATGCAATAGTATAAGTGATATGAACAGCTTATGTCCCATGTATTTTCAAAAGTACTGGTGATGTAACTATGCTCATAGATGTTGCATGCGTTTATCCTATTCTTTGAATAGATTAGGAGATATTTTATTCTTACCATACCGTGGCACCAGAGACTAGTACACGCAGATCAGTAGGTCCCTCATTCTCCACGATCATGTCTTCTTTGGAAGGGTAGTACTCAGCTTTCATCTTAGAAACCTTAAACAGATGAGTTAAAACCATCACTAAAGCATTAAGAAAATAAGCAGCACCATGAGGAGACAAGAACCCCAATCGTTAATTAAACTCCATGCAAAATTAGGTACTCAAATCTGTTCTTGTAGAAGAAAACAAGTCCGGAGTAGATAGCGATGTTCAACCAAAAGACATGGTGATGCATGCAGAAATTAAATGTGGTTGTTTAGGCAGAATATTACATAGCTAGTCATATAAGATCAAGTCAGCTTACAATTCACTTCGGCAGAAAAGATGAATGAAAATTGAAAACCATCGAATGATGAGGAACCAGAATTCCTAGGAAAAAAGTGAGAATAACTCAAAATTTCCTTATGATTTTATGAAAGTGATGCTTTGTAAGCGTCCAATTTGTTGGATGATATGCATTGAGAAAATGAGTGGAGAGATTTTTATGGAGGCTTTATAATGGTATTCAGGACCTGAACGAACAATTTCTTGATGCTAAAGACAAATCAGAAAGAGATTTATAGTATATGCTTCACTTAAATACAAAGCACACAGTATACCCTTAAAATGTTCCAGTAAACCTTCATTAAATTGTATTGATTTTATGTAAAAAAAAGATATCTGAAATTAAAGAGATGGAAAAGCAAGTCATTTGATACACTGCAGAACAGATACACATGATCAAGCAGTGAATCGAAGAAAAAATATTAAATACTTGATTTGACTGCCTTTGGAAGAGTCACGAATCTCAAGCTATTGCAAACCTTCAGAATCAGTTCATTACTTCAAACACTAATCAGCAACCATTTGATCTCGTAAGCTTACAGGAAGCCTATTCCCTAGTGCAAATGTGGAAGCAGCTTGTACTGTAAGAAACAGATGTAATGCAAGGAATGTCATACAAAGGATATGTACGGTGATTAAAAGGAAGAGCGTCGCGCATAGTCATGAAATGTCTAGTTTTGCTAGTCCCACAAACCACTAAATTTGTCATATTTCCTATCATGTATGCACTAAATCCATGATTGAAGAGCATATAAAAAATACATCAAAGACCATCTCCCACGTATTCACAGGGGAGTTAACCACCATAACCACTTGTGAGTTTATTGACATTAATTAATCATATAATCTGGCATAAAAGAATCAAACAATATGAGTTTCATATAATAAACTGCATACAATAACCAGGCAAATAAAATCAAGTAAGCATTGTGCATACAACTTGCTAACTCTAGAATCTTAGATGAAAAGGTCTTAGATACCGATTAGATACATTACGCATACAGTGATAAACTATATTTTAAATATGAGACTGGATATATTAATGAAACAACACACCCCACCGAGTAAATTAGTAAGTTAAGCTTCAAATTCCACCTCTAATACTAAAAATGCAGCACAAAACAAATTACACTATATACATCAACATTGTAAGTTCTCTATCACACCTCCGCAGTCCAAGCTGGAGGAGGGAAGCACAAACCAGGCAAAGAGTCAAACAAAATATTAAGTCCCAAATCAATATCATACTATCAGTCTCCACCGTCAAATTTTGCCATGATAAATTTTCCCACCATCAAATTATGTCAAAAAAAGAAACTAACTTAAACCCAAATGTAATTCTAAAAATAAAAAAAATAAAAAATAATAAAAAGTAAAAAATAAAATAAAATAAAAAGGGTGAAACATTGTTAAATTTGATTATAAAAATATAAAATTTAAATAAAAATTTAAAGTAAGAAGAACTACAGCTTTTGTGTTATATTGCTGGTGTCAACATTACTGACTGCCAGCCTTTAATAAGGAGAAAGAAAGGAGGATTAGGGTCATAAAAAGAGAATTTGTTAATGACAAGGTTTTACAAAGAATTTGAAATTCTCAAAATTTAGGGCAATTTTCATTGTCAGGTAATTGAAGCAAATATAAATCCAAATTCTTGAATTTCCTAAGCTAATGAACTGATCTAAATCTGAAATTTGAAATGAATTTCTTATTGCCAAACAGACCTTACTGAGATTGCAATATGCTCTGTTTTCTCCTATCCTCCCTGATTAATCGATGAATAATGCTTCCATACTTATATAGTTCCAATCCTACAAATTTTACCCAGCAAATACTACAGCAAATATGAGCTAAAACAAACAAACCCAAACAAAAACAAGAATTGCAATAGTAAATACTTCCTCCGTTTTTCTTTTATTGCACCGTTAGGACTTTTACACTATTTACTTAATCTTCTATCTTCTTTGACCATTTTTGTGATTTATCCATTAGAAAAAACATAGTCATGTGGGATCTAGTTAGATTCGTCTCGAAATCTACTTTACAAATATCAATTTTTTATAATTTTTACAAAAGTATAATTAAAAATATTAATAGCCAAAGTAATGCATTAGCAAACGTGAAACCCCTCATGGTGCAATAAAAAAAGAACGGAGGAAGTATATAAATCCAATTATCAAAACATATTTCACCAGAATTCACCCAGAAAAAGATGAGATGAAATAAACAAAACCCAGAAAAATTAAACCCTTAAAATCGAAATTGTAAGGAGGATAGAGACTAAACTAACAGTGACAATAAAACCCAAAATCCAGAAAATTCAAAGCACAAGAACCCTAAGATGTGCAAATATAATTAGGATAACAAATCAAGCAAAACTCACTATTACCTGCGATTTGGTTGTTGTTTCTGCTGAATCAGATTCAAGCTTCAAAAACTCTTGTTACAAGCTTTCCTCAATCTGACTGCTTCTCTTCCTTGTCTTGTTTGCTTTTGGAGTTAATTGACTGAAGCTTCAGTTAACCCCATCCATAGACTGCTGTCATTGCTCCGTTTGTAAGCTTTGTTTTCTTTTCGTTTTCTTAATCTTTTTTAATTTTTTTTTTTTAAAAAAAAAGTTCATTATTTTTACAAAAGTGCATGGGATATGTTTACATAACATATTTCGTTAAGGTAGGAATTTCCCAGAAGTGATTGGTCTGTCAAAATCTCTTAACCAAAAGAAACTGAACAACCCATACAAAACTCTCAGACTGAAATTATGGCTTTGCTACCTTGCTGAAGCAAGTTAGATTGTCCAAGCCTTGGCCTTCGCTTGTATGTAGTGATCACTGATCGATTGCACACCAGAACTATTGTTTAGCATGAACAGAACCTGAGCAGCGTACTGAAGTTTCTGCCTTCATATATTAATAAATAAATATAGATTCTGTAGCAAAAAAATCAATCTTCATTTTCTGGAACTGCCAATGTTCATAGTCCATTCCTATGTACCAGGCCTTATTCAGAGATCTCAGTCTGGATTTCTAAGGTCCATGATCCTGTCTCTCATGACGTGTTTTAAGTGTTGAACACATGTATCGGCAATCAAAACCTTCAAAGATGGGTAGATATTACACTGTTACAGCGGATTAGCCACAAGCCCACAATTAATCCAGCGAACTAAAAATCAAGCACAGCTCTCAGGAGCTGCCTTCTAATTTTCCATGCAACAGCAAGTTTACTCAAGTAATAAATATATAGATAGAAAAGTCATATGATGAAGATATATACGATGTACACCCTTACTGAGCTTCAACAACTCTTGATGAGCTAATTTGATACAACATATCTGTCTCATGTCTTAAATGCAACACAAGACAGTGCAAAAATATTAACACACAGTGCAAAGGGAAGTACTTTTTTGAAAAAGCCATCAATGAGCAAGCAAAATTACCTAATATATTCAATCCTGTTCTAGGTGAATTGGGCAAAATTACTCAGCATAATTGCACACGGTAATCTGCATGTGCTGATCTTGATCTGGTGCATACTGCCTGATAAAAGCCCTTCTCCACCAAATCTCAAATGCCTTTTGAATATTGGGACAATCGTCTCCTTTGGTAAGAAATCTATCAAACCAATTCATCAATATGCTCTGCTGCTGTGATATAGGCAGAGTAAGAATAGTTTGGCTAAGACCATCTTCAACAACTTTCTTGTCAACAAACCTACTAGCTCTCTTCATCCATCCAAAGTCCTCATATAGAGGTTCTAACCAAGTGGAAAGAAGAGAATAACGTATCTCCTTAGGCACCAAAATATGCCCCCTTCCAATGGCAATACATAGCTGTGCTGTAACCCTACTAATCTCATGCCTGTACATAGTCGGGATCTTTGAATGGAGGGTAGCAAGTTCCTTTTGATCTGCCCACAATTTTACAAACTCGTCCCCCATCTTCTTGTCGATTAGGATTTCAACAATCCACTGCATATTGTCGGCTTCACGGGCTATCTCAGCCATTATAGCCCCTCGGTCCTGCCTACTTTCATCCATGCATGTAGCTTCAGACAAGCAAAGGATAAGAGCACTGAGACACCTATGGCAAAGACTATAGAGGGTATCTCTGGAAACATCAATTTTGGGACCATAGTTGCTGTAATCTACAGCATCTTCCTTAAGCAACCGAGAAATAAGAGACTTCATTTCTCTACGAGCTTTGTCATCCTTTGCCTGAAGGACACCAGTAAGCATTTTCATAAACATGTCATCAGCTTTTGCAAATTTGGATGGCTCAGTTGATACTCTCTGCAGCACATCTTCACTCACTGAGTCGTGAATGTGAAGCTGATTAAGACATGAAATTATTTTCTCCTCTTCGTCTTCAGACCATGGAACAGCCTCCAAATAATCTAAGCATGACAAAATCCCAGCTTCAAATAAAATGGCTGCAGATACCTGAAAAATAGGTCAACATCCCAACTAATTAACTAGGGCATAACAACAATTACAAGTTTAAAAAAGTAGCCATAGTTTCAAAGATGTTTGCTTTTCGAATTCCACTGAAACAAATGTACAAAATGAAGTCCATAGCCACAACTTTGAGAAGAATCAGGATTCAGAAATGATCTCAGTGCAACCAAACCATTGTAACTGTTATTTGATCAATTCTTCTAGTTGTATTTGCTAGTTATTGTTTAAGTCTTGGACTGTCATTGGCCTTTACAGTGTTTGCACCCTCAGGAAAGCCAATGTACATATAAAATTCCCCTTGTTGTAAGTAATAGTGCAGGCGTGCAGCTCTAACTCTTTTTCTCAGAACATATATCTGATTGTCCTTAATTTTAATATAGGAGTCACCCTTTGCCAGATATAAAAACATGACCCCCAAAAAAAAAAAAAAGTATGCCCTTCTAAAATTATTTATCATATCAGTGGCTGCAATCCAAATTTGTTTTGCACGGACTCAGATGCAATTAATCCAGATTAAACTAGCAGTATGTAACAAGCTCCAATTTTCGAATATCTTGCATTTTCGCCTTAACTGAATGTATCCAAGATTAATATCCAAGGTATTAGGGGGATAAAGAGCTTTAATGTAGGTACTTATACAGACCAGAGAATACATTATAGATTATACACATTATGAGAGTAAATCATAGGATTACAAATACTAGCCTGACCAAGCAAATTGACAGCCACTTAATGTTAATTGCTAGCCATTGTCACATCAACCAACAAATTTCCCCCAATTTAAGATATAACAACAATCAGATAAACCCAATAATAATTAATATTAATAAAAAAAGTAATAAAAAATTATTGAAAGGGAAAGATGAGAAGAAGATAGACCTTAAGCAGGCTCAAGATTCTGGAAACATCTTCACCCATCAATTTCTTCTTCAAATCATCAGAATACATCAAAACAAGAGTTTCAACATAAATTTCAACATCATCACAATCACAAATCTCAACAGAATGAGTAATACCTCCATCTCTCAATTTCTCAGCAAAAAACCTACTTTTGTCTGCCAAAACTTTTCTGTGAACATCCATTGAAATCTTGAAACCATCTCTTCCACTTACAGTAAGCTTTACATCCCCATCTCCAAAACCCCCGAAATTATTACTACTACAATTATTGCTATCCGCAAAATTAGGGTTTTTCGACAAAACCCTGGCTAATTTCTCGTGCAATTTTCTGCGATGATTGTCGCTTGATTGTTTGGATTCTCGGAGCTGTTCTTCCGACATCATTTCGAAAAGGGTAGGTCGGGAAAATGCAGGGGGAGGAGAGAGAGAAAGGGCTTTAGAAGGGGAAGAAGAAGGGGAATTTCTGGATTTATTATTAATGGAGGAGAGAGAAATTGAATGGTCTGAAATAAAGCCTTGTTTAATCATGGTTGAAACTTCTCTTGAAGACGCCATTAAAGGGAGGAGAGAGAAAGGTCGAAAGTATTGGTGGGTAGTTAGTTAATGAGGAGAATCCAAGGAAGAAGAAAAATAGTTGAAGATCAAAAATTTATGAAGAAAGTTTTAGATCTGTGATTCTTTAATCTTTAATTTCTGTGTAATGGCATAGCAAATTGGCGATTCACCTGTGACTGACACTGACATTGAAAGTGGAAAGAGAGTACAGACCAGATGGCCCTGTTTTGTAATATTATTTAATAGCACGTGGAGGTCCATTCTAGAATGTGAAAGATTAGATAAATGTTCAAACCATTTTGTATTAGTAAGGGTATCTTCTCGTACGATTTTTTTCAATTCATCTCCTAATTTCCTTCTCTTATAAAGTATTCATTTCAATTCACTTCAGCTCTAATAAGTTTAATTTAGTTCAGCTGAGTTCAGTTAATGAGAACAGACCCTAAGTCTTTTCACATTCTATACTCTTTTCATGTAACTAGCTAGACCTTTCATTCGCTAGCATTGTGTATATAGATAGATGTACTCCCCATCAAGGTGTGTAGAAAAAAAAAAAAAATTTTGGTAAAAGGGAGGGGCAAGCCCCATACAGAGAAAACTAAAGAAAAGAAACAAAAAAGAAAACAGAACACACCAAAAACAAAAGCATAAAACTACTATGTTAATCAGACATTTATTCAACTTAAGCTACGACAAAGCTCAACCTCTCCTAGTTCTAGGCTCCGGCACCATCCTTGGCAATGCAACTCCTCCCAAGTCCTCCAATAAAACTACATGAAGATCCCTCGGGATCGCCTCAAAGATGGTCAGTTTTTGCTCCGCCGACACCCCATAGTTTGCAAGCCAATCGGCTGCTCGATTAGCTTCCCTATAGCAGTGAGACACAACTACTTCCCAATCTCGCAATTCCATAAGAGCCTTGCACTTACGGATCATATGTATGTAAGGAGAGTTGGTAGGAATTTCATCCTCCAACATACTAGCAATTACCTCTGAATCCACCGAAACGTGCACCTTTCTATGTCCTGCATCCCAAGCAACTTGCAGCCCTCTCATAACAGCCATTAATTCAGCCTTTGTACAGGTACAAATCCCACAGTTGATAGCAAAGCACTCGAACAATTCTCCTGAACTCCCTCGGATCAAACCACCCCCACCAACAGCCGCAGGGTTACCCTTTACCGCTCCATCAGTGTTCAGTTTTACCCACCCTATATCTAGCAAAACCCAACGGATAAAGACTTGTTCTCTTTTTCTTTTACCTCCCTGCTGCAGTACCACACAGCTCCTTTCCGCAGCCTGCTTAATCAAACCCACCCGAGCAAAAATAAAGCTAATTTGATCTAGAGTAATCTTAGGATCAGCGTTGAAGCTCCATTCGTTGTGCCACCTCCAAAGCCACCAATAGGCCACTGAGAACACTCTTGGCCACTCCTCACCTTTAATCGGCTCACCTCCTTCAATATTCTCCAAAACCCAATCTAGAACAGAGTCAGCAGCTGAATTGAATACTGATATGCCCCCTATTTTCATCCAAATTTTACGAGCAGCAAGACAATCCTTCAATACGTGGAATTCTGATTCCTCGCTTGCACCACATAGCCTACAACGCGGGTCATCAGTAAGGCCTCTAATGAATCTATTCTTGTTTGTCATCAGCCTCCCCTGTATAGCTAACCACAAAAAGAAATTAATTCGTCGCGGGATTGGATTTCTCCAAATAAGCTTCCAGCCACGAACACTTTCAATTGGGATTTCAATCTCTTCTTTAATGATAGCAATGGCAGATTTGATGGAGAATCCACCTGAAGAATCTCCATTCCAATAAACCTCATTAATAGCCTCTTCATCATCAACAATATGATTCGAAGCAATTTTACTAAGCACCTGCTCTGAGAGGTAATCTGCAAATAACTCAAGCTTCCAACCTGAATTGTTATCCCACATTTCACCCACCGTCATATCTTGAATTTAAAAAACGGTTCATTAGTTGCCAATTCAATCAGAGGCTGTTCAGTAGCCCAACGATGATGCTAGAAAAAAGTTCGATTACCATTACCCATGGCCATATTAATCCCCTTCCTTACCACATCGATGCTACTCATTATCCCTTTCCAAACCGGAGAAGACTTTGATTTGCCCTGAAACATATCAATGTCGCACCTATTATCACAATACTTTGCCCTTATTACCCTTGACCACAAGGCATTAGGCTCTGCCAACAAGCGACATCCGAGTTTGGCTAAAACAGCCTTGTTATCATCTCTCATCGCATTAAAACCCAAGCCTCCCTTCTCTTTGGGTCGAGTTATACTATCCCATGAAACCATGTGGCATCTCCTTTGTCCATCTCGTTCACCCCATAAAAATTTCCTATTCCTCCTATCGATTTCATCACAAGTTGACCGAGGTAATTTAACCGATTACATAACATAGCTAGGCATCATGCTCAGAGTTGATTGGACGAGAGTTGCCCTTCCTGTTATTGAAAGAGTTTTCGTCTTCCAACTTTCTAGTTTTCCATTCACCCTATCAACCAAGTATTGATACTCCTTCTTAGATGAACCGCCATTCGACATTGGCACCCCCAAATAATTACCAAAATTGTCAGTATGTTCCATGTCCAAAAAATTACATATGCTCTCCCTGACTTGAAGATTTGTGTTGCTAGAGAAAAAAATTCTTGACTTAGCAGCACTGACTTTACTCCCAGACGCCTCACAAAAAGCATTAAGGCATGACTGAATTAATTTGGCTTGGTCGAGAGACGCTTCACTAAATAGCACCAAGTCATCAGCAAAGGCCAAAATTGAAATTGAAGGCCCATTACGACAGGCCCTAACCGGAATCCACCCTCCAAGTTTAACCTCCCTATCAATCAAATGGGCTAATCTCTCCATACATACAACATAAATATACGGAGATAACGGGTCGCCTTGCCTAATACCCCTCGTCGGAGTAAAAGCTTCCATAGGTTCCCCATTCCAAAGGATGCGAAGCTTGGCAGACTTGATGCATTGCATAGTGATTTCCACCATGGTTTGAGGTAATCGAAGTTCCATAAGAGATTCGCGAATAAAATCCCACCTAAGGCGGTCATACGCTTTCTCAAAATTGATTTTTATTGCCATGATACCCGTTTTTCCTTGCTTCCCCTTCATCGTATGAAGCATCTCTTGCATAATTACTACATTGCCGGTAATTTGTCTTTTAGGGACGAAGCTGAATTGAGTAGGAGAGATAAGAGTAGGAAGAACCGGCTTCAACCTATTTACAATAACCTTCGTTACCAACTTATAGGTGATATTGCACAACCCTATCGGACGGAATTGATTGGCCTTTTCCGGAGAATCATTCTTAGGAATAAGGACCAAAAAAGCATCATTAAGTCCCTCCGGAAAGTCTTTTCCTTCAAGAACATCTTTCACCATTTAAATCACACTCGGGTTAACCACCTCCCAATATTTTTTATAAACAAAGGTTGAAAACCATCGGGTCTGGGGGCTTTATAAGGTTGCATACTTTTCAACGCTGCCCATATCTCACAGGAACTAATAGGTCTCGACATAGAGTCCAAGTCCTTCCTCGAAATCTCCGGGAAATAATCATGTCACAAACTAGTGTCTCGATTCCTAGTTTGCTCCTCTTGAAACAAGTTCTTCCAGTATTCGAGCACCAAAATTTGCACACTACTCTGATCTGTTACCCACTCACCATGATCATCCTTGAGCGTCTCAATTCGATTGCGGCGTCGTCTAATAACTGTCGATAGGTGGAAATAACGAGTATTCCTGTCATCATCTTGAATTGCATCCATTCGGGACTTCTGGAACCATAATAATTCCTCCGCATTAAGGACCTCATCTAATTGAGTTCTCATATTAGCTTTGAGTTTTATGAGATGAGGAAGTCGCCCTCTCAACATCTCTCTTTGGACTCCCTCCAATCTTGCCCAAAGTTTCGATTTTCTTCTAAAAATATTATAAATAACTTCTTTGCTCCAATTATTCAGTTTTTGAGCAAATAGCTGAAGAAAAGGAATAAGAGGTTCCTCACAACTCCAATTATCATGCACAAAATCATCGAAGGTGTTATGAGTCAACAACGCCGCTTGAAATCGAAATGGTTTCATAGCCATAGGAATAGGATCAAAACCGCCTGTGCTAATCAAAATAAGGCATTGATCTGATTAAGATTTTGGAAGATTACGTACTGCCCCCTCCTCGAACTGTAGCCTCCGGATCTCGTTAGCCAACCCTCTGTCAAGGCGAGCTTATTTGAATGTAGCTTGAGACAGCCCTCGAAACCAGGTATGGGCCGGCCCAATACAGCCCAAGTCCATCAATTCCATGTTGTCAACCCAGTTGGAGAAATCTAAGCACCTACGCTGCATCTCCGATCCTCCAATTCCGTTTCTTTCATCCATACTAATCGTGACATTAAAGTCACCTGCTAACAACCACGGACCACTGTAAGAGTCTTTGATCTTCTCAAGTTCATCCCACAACTCTTTTTGAATAGTTGTATTTGGGCTTGCATAAATCGCAGAAAATAGCCACGGGATATCCTCACCTTTTTTTAATCAAAACCGTGAGGTGTTGAGAGTGTTCATCATAGATTGTAACAGAAATTTTTTGATCTCCAAAACAACCAAATCCCTCCATTAAATCCTTAAGCTTCGACCCTTCTTTGGCCAAAAAAACTAATTTTGTTACAAATAAGTTGGGCTTGATCTCCACTCATGTGAGTTTCCACTAGAACCAAAATTTTGGGATCGTTGATACGAACCAATTCTTTGATGATAGTCACCTTATTCCCTACTCCTTGAAAATTCCAGATTAAAATCTTAATTGACATATTAAATGAAGGAAAATTAGGGTACCTATCATACACGTTCAAAGGAGCGTTAGGCATCAAGCTTAGGTAAGCTTCCCGAAGGGCTTTCATCGGCCCGTTCGTCTCCATTGGGAGTGAAAAATTCACCAGCATGCAAGGTGGGTCGTGTTCCGGAGGTATGAAGGTGTTGAACTCCATCATTGCCTTGTTTGCCAAAGGATGAACTACAATCAAGATCGGCCCTTCCATCGGAAAGTCCATAAAGGTCTCGTAGCTCGGTGGTATCCTTAACTCCGGGGTGGTTGGAATCTGCCAAGGGTTCATGGTGTTTATTCGGAACAATCTCACTCAAATTCCCTGGACTCGAATACTCTGATTGCTTCCCAAAACCCTCCTCCAAAATATTTTCTTTTCCACTTTTTCCAATTGACTTAGAATAAGTGGAAAAATTATAGTCAGACCTCTTAAAATTTCCTTTCAAAACCGAAAAAGCTTTATTTTTTTGAAGCCAAAGAACCTTTAATATCTTTTCCTAATTTTTTAGGAATATTTTGGTTGATATTTAGAGCTGGAATTTTCGAAATATCACCCAAAATTCTACCATTATTCAAGATCCTATCTTTTACCAAATCAACATGATTTATTCCCCTTTCCAAATCTTGTTCCAAATCCACTTGATTTTCCGAAAGAATATTTTCCTGTTCCTTTGAGCTCAAATTTTCCTTAATCATCTGATTTGTTTCCATATTAGACTTCTCCAAAATTTCCACAGAATTATTATTCCCTCCATCATCGACATCCAAATTCGAATTTCTTGCTACCTCGATATTCCCTTCCAAATTTGGAGTATCCTCTCCCAAATTAACAATTGTTTCCTTAACTTGCACATTGCAATGCTCTTTCCTTGTCTCTTCCTCCATCGAAATGTTCCTAGTTTTTCCTTCAGATTCTTCTGAAATCTCATCCTCAATGCTAAGAATTTCGAATCGTGATCCATTATTTTTCTTGTCTGAACCAGTTGGGTTCGATTTCTATTTCGGCTTCCAAACTTGATCAGTTGGCTTGTCTCGATGGTTGGGTTTTTGCCCTTGATTAACCTGCTTGTTCTTGTCTCCTCCCTAACCTTGCCTACTTGGATCAGTTCTAGGCTTCTGAGGGATTCTTCTCGATGGTTTTTGAATAATCATCCAAGCTCCAAATCTATCTGTCACCTCTGGTCGAATACCAGAATTTTGGCTTTTGTCGAATACTCCATGATTACCTTGCTGCACATTTCTCTGTCATGTCATGAACATCATCCTTGGATTCAGATACTGTACAATCTGTATCCTTATGACCTAACCTACCACATTTGAAACATATCAATCTTAGGCCTTCATACTGGATACGCCACACTCGTCCATTCAACTTGAATAAAGACTGTAGAGGTTTGGTTAGATCAACTTCGATACAAAATTTAACATACTGTCCCCTGTCTTTGGACTCTGTATTTCTGTCAATTTTGGTCACCTTCCCAATATTTGAACCAATCTTATGTAAAAACTCCTTATCGAAATATTCGACTGATAATTGGGGAATACAAACCCACACCATAAGTTTCTTGATAGGTTCTTCATCAGATACAAAATTAGGAACCCATTTACGAATTGTGAGGTAGCTATCGCCTATCATCCAAGGTCCATTAGTCAATACGTATTCATAATCCTCCATACTGCTGAATCGAACCATATAACACGCATGTCCAACATCTATAAGAGCAATCTCCCTCTTTAGATTCCATTTAAGTTTCAGACGCTTCATAAGCACCTCATAGCTTAATCTTCTATCGAACAGGTTGATAATCAAGGCATACCTCCATGGGCTTCGAAGCCTTCGCTTCTCTTCCTTTGTCAAGTAAATTATCGGACATCCTTCATCCTCGGACTCACAATCCAAAGGGATATCATCATCTGAGGCAATATAATCCTCAGTCATTTCACCTTCGAACAAAGGATTAAAGCCTCTAACCACCCCTTTTATCATTTGACTATAGGAGACCGGGGGTTGTTGATTCCCTAATTCATTCCCAGTTTGATCGAGGGATAAAGTAATGTCGTTGGTCTACTAACCCTAATCAAATTAGAAATTTATAAAACCTAAACTACCCTAATACGAGTATAGGGGTAAGTAAAGGGTCGAACCCAAAAAAGGACTAAGTGTATCAATCTATGCTAATTAGACTACTAGGAAAGCTTGTGAGATAGAAAGAGATTCAACTAAACACTACTAAGGACAAATAACTAAAACTAGGGAAAGTGGAATCCAATTACATCAATGCATTCAACAATATCAAACAATTAGATGAAAATTACCTTGATTAGGAACAATCAACACATTTAACTCACTCTTGCACAATTTAGCATGTTAATTATCCTACTAAACTAATTCACTCTTGTGCAACTAGCCTAGCAAAGGTATGGAAGATTTTAGGGCTCTCAACCAACTCACTCTCGCGCAATTGATTGAAAATACAATTAAGAAAATAGAATCAATTAGCTAGAAAGATTCTAATCCATAAAAGCGTCATCCATACACAATAATCAAGAAACAATTTCATACTAATCACAATCAATCATTAAATTAATTAACATAACCTTCATCCATTTCCCTAGAACAAAACCTAAGCTAACATGGTGAACAAAAACATGGAAAACAAGGTAAAATAATAATAAAAGCAAGAATCAAACAACTAAACTAATTAATCTTCTCAAAACAACAAATAAATAAGTAAAAACAATAATAAATGAAAGCAATAAAGGTGAGAGAAAGTTAGGAAGACTCATTGAATAAATGAGAAGAAAAATCCACAAATTGTATCTTCAACCTCTCAAAACTCCATGAAAAATCCAAGCTTTTTCTCTCTAAACTACTCCTAAACTAGAGAGAGAAAATCCTAATTTAACCCTAAGAGAAAGAAAATAAAAGAGCTAAACTACTCTAATCTAATCTAGGGTAGAATAATGTTAAGTGTTGATTGAGTTGAGACAGAAATAACCCCAAAAGGGGTATTTATAATACAAGGCTAAAATAAAATAAAAGAAATAAAAATAAAATAAAACTAATTAAAATAATTAAAACTAAAAATAAAAAGGAAAATAAAACCCAAAAACCCCCCATATTCCCACCAGACCCACGACATTCCACCATTTCGTGGCTGCTCTCATCTCATCCTCAACTCCAACACGCATCATCACCATCAAACGGCATCATCACCATCAAATCTCCAATTGATCGTTAATCATGGATGTTCAATTTCAATAAGAACCTCCATTCACGAGCAAATCACGTGATAATTAAGAAAATCAAGACCCATGAAGGAGCGGCCGCGGCTAGGCATCTCTTCGGCATCTACCGAAACTTGGAGAAGGCTGGAAGGACCCAAGGCCACACCCGCGGCAGCAGCAGCCGCGCCCGCGGTGGTCAGGGTTGCTGTTTGCTGCTAATTGTTGGCGAATTGAGGTTCGAAAGTGGTTGCTTGGAACGACTTTAATTGGTGGCTGCTGTGGCTGCTGTTTTGGGTTGCGAAGTGCGCAAGTGGTGCTGATATGCGTGTGAGTGGAAGTGGCTGCGGTGGTGTTGGTGGTGGAATTGAGGTGTGGGATTGCGTGGCTGGTTTGGGCTGTGGTGGTGCGCTGCTAGTGGTTTTGGGTGGCTGGTGAGAGTGGTGATGTGAGGGATGTTGCGTGGCTGATTGGAGGTTGGAGCAGGGGAGTTGTTATTGCTGGTTGCTGTTATTGTTGTTGTTGTTGTGGCTGGTGGTGGTTGCGTGAAGAGCTGGGAGCAGGGGAAGTGTTGTGTTTGTTGCTGTTGGTGATGTGGTGTAAGATTAGGTGGTTGTGCGGTGAAGGATAAGAGGTGGGCAATTGAGCAGCTTTGCAATTTGGCAAGGGAGTGAGGGAGTTTGACTTTGCTCATTAGAATATTTGACCTTGGACTTTCGAACATGACTTTGATTATAACCAAGTCTCGACCCGAACGTTCCAATGAATGCAAACAACATGAGGTTAGGGGCAGCACCTTGTAAGAATGTTGTTTGGCTCAATTTGAGATTCCGAACTTGACCCAAACTTGAAACTTGATTATCGACCCGAACACACCTACAACCAAAAACAAACACGAGGGAGAATCGGGATGATAAAATAAAATAAAATAAAATAAGAAAAATAAAGTAAAATAAAATGAGATAAAAAAAGTAAAATAAAATAAAATAAAATGCTAAAACTAAAGAAATAATAAAATAAAATGAAATAAAATAAAATAAAATAAAATAAAACAAACTAGAAACTAAAAGAAAATAAAAAAATGAGAGAAGCGGGAAATTATTAACTAAAACTACAAAAATAAACTAAAAACTAATAAAAGGGCAAAAACACACAAAATAAAGATAAAAGACGAGAATAATAAAATAATAGAAATAAAGGATAAAAAGGGTGAAATTATTGAAAAATAAGCCGGAATACGACTCAATAAACACTCTAAAAGTGACATAAAAGTCACTTATCACAGTTTCAGCCACAAATGAGATTTCCTCCATGGAGATATCATTTGATTGAGTTCTCGAATCTGGTTGATTGCGCTTGTATTTTTTGTTGGACCTTTGAAGAAGGACATTTTCCTCACTCAAGAGAGATTTCTCACGCTCGCTTTCACTCGACATAATTAATCAGGCTCTTAAGGTGTTTAGAAAATAAATAAGAATAATATACAATATCTTCTCCTAATATTCTTTTATAATTTCTCCCTTACACTCTCTTTATACCATTAGTTTTATAACACGTTATCATCACCAAACTCTAACCAACTGAGCTAATGGAATTACCATGATACTCTGATTAAGATTAATCAACCGTAACCTTTGCTCCAATCAGATCTAATAGGCTGAATCTATCAATGTATATTTTCTTGAAGGTACACAAATAAATTTATCAGTTTAGATGATGTGATCAAATTTATTTACTAATATTTTTTTAATTATTTGTCGACTATATTTCGATTACTATAGCAATGTTAAATCATTGCCAATTATTGATATCATCATCTACTAGTATGTGCACCATGAATCCATGAGTCTTGTCTCCCCATATTTTATATTGACTAGTTGTTGGCCCGTGCGCCACACGCGTGGTCCCCCAATTTGGTGATCGATGCTCAGTGATTATTGTGTAATTAGTCGTTGCATGTGTAGATTAGTTTTAATGTTGTTTTGGTAACAGAGTCAAGTATATGGCGTATATCTGTTAGTATTGAATAAAGATGAAATTTGATGGAATAGAGTGTTTTGTTAATGAATTAATGTAATATATGTGTATTGATTAGTAAAATAATTTCAAAAATTTAATCACGATTTCAAAATTGGTACAAGTCATTGTCTATTTATTTATTCGAAATTTAATGGGTTGTTAAACGCGTTGTGCCAAAAATAGTTATAATGAATTAGAATCGAATTTAAGAACTTTGTTTTAACGAATTAAAATAGTTATTATGAATTATAATTAGAATTTCGATAGTATCTAACATTGACTTAGTCGCAATTTAATCTGATTTAACGTGATCTCACCAAAAATGATATCTCGATAAAAATTGGAATGTAATATAAACTATGTTAGGAATATTAAAAGTTGTTGGCTTGCTGCATTAATTTGCTAGTGTATAAAACACAAGCTCTTTTATCTAATGATCTAAGCTAGCTAAATTTACAAAGTTAATCTTCCTTTACATTTTAATATTTGACTTATATTGTTCTACAAAATCTAAAATATTTTTGAAAAGCATTATTTATAGCATCTACTCATTGATTACATAGTAACGGTGGTCTTATAAAGAGTTCATCTCTTTCTCCTATCTTGAAGCTCCTCGCCATTTTTCTTTCTTCACGTCACATTCCTAATTTGTCTCCATTTCCCTCAATCTACAGCTTCTAAGTCTCTTTGACAATTAAACAATAATAAGAATAATGGTCTCTTAAAGTGCTTCTTACCTTCTCTCTCTCTCTCTCTCTCTCTCTCTCTCTCTCTCTCTCTTTCTCTCTCTCTCTCTCTCTCTATATATATATATATATATATATATATATATATATATATATATATATATATACACACACATATATATACATACATATATATATACATATGTATATACACATATATATATATATATATATATATATATATATATATATATTACATATGTATATATATATATATATATATATATATATATATATATATATATATATATATATACACCCCCCCGGACTTTGTCTCCCTGCTCCCTCTTTTGGTTTTAAAATTTATAGGTCATACCTACTCCTCTCTTGCTCATTCCTCTCTTTTTCTTTTTTTCTTTCCTATTCCTTCTTGTCCCACTTCCATTCTATACAAGACATTAAAAATTATAGACTGCACTTACTCCCTCTCCCCTCGGCCCTTCCTCTTTTCTTTTTCTCTTTGGCCTCAGCCACTCGCTTCTCTATATCTCCTTCTTTCTTCCGGTTGCCCTCTATCTCCTTCTCTCTTGGCCCTTCTCTCTCTCCCTACCCATCTCTCTATATATTACTCTATCTATCTATCTATCCCCCAGCCCCTTTCTATATCTTTATTTTTCTATTCTTTCTTTTGTTTCCCTTATTTCTTTCCTTTGGCCCTTTTTATCTCTATTTTTTCATTTCTTTATTCCACTCCAAGCCCTTCTTTCTCTCTTTATCTTCTCAGTCCTCTTCCCTGGTCCTCTCTCATTCTCTCTCTCTCATAAGTCCTAATCCCTCTCATTTCCAAGTATGCCTTCTCGTCTTTTCAACTTGCCCTTTGTCACTTTTTGAATCCCTCTCTTCTTTGGCCCATTTCTCTCTCCTATCCCCTTTTCTCTTTTCTGACTCTTCTTTGTCCCGTTCCCCCCCTCTCTCTCTCTTCCCCTTCTTTTCCTCTTCCCCTTCTTCTCCCCATATCTCTCTTTCTCCCTCTCTCTTCCACCCTATCTCTCTAAAACTATATATTACCTCCCACCCTTATCTCTAAAACTATCTATTACCATGGATGGTTGTATAAATATAAAAAAGCACTTGCTCATGAATCTAGCACAATTCTACCATAATAATAATAAATTATTCTAAAGGTGCTACTAATCAGTTAACTTTCTCATAATTGCCACAAAACCACTTTGGTTAATTAATAACGTTGATATATTATTGAAAGAAGTTTCACCGAATCTAATTGTTGAAATCTACTCTCCCTCCCCGCTTCTTGCTCATTTTGTTTCTTTCACTCTTGTTTTATGATTTCGAGCATTTTAGAAAGTTTCTTAAAACTATTCTCACCTCCTTAATTAAATTCTAAAAAGTAATATCCTATTTTCCAAATCTCTTTCTCTTTCTCAGTCTCTCTCCATCTCTTTGTGGCTTCATAACTTATATAAAGTAGGTCTCCCTCTCTAGTATGATAATGCAAACTAAAAAAAATTACATAAAAATCTAGCACGTTTCAGCCTTGTGGGGGAATTTTTTGTTCTAAACGTGTTATTAATAATTTGATTTTCCATAACCTATAAAATTGAGTTTGAGTATATAAAATTGACAATTAAATGACCATCCTCTCTCTCTCTCCCTCTTAACAAATGATGATTATAAAATTGACAATTAAATGACCATCTTCTCTCTCTCTCCAAAGGGATTATATGCATTACAATTTTCTTTTCTAATACAATCTGACAAAAATGTCATGCACATTAAAATTCAACAAATGACGATTATCTTGTAATCTTTAATTTTAGCATGAGGATCGAGCCATGCCTTCCCCTGTTTATAAGATTTCAGGTATTCTCCCATCAAGACCATATAATGTCACTACAAACCTTCCATGTATTTCATGAGGATATTCCTCAAGCCACACTTGAGTCTCGGTAATAGTACTACTTAATTTGGCTAGACAATGTGCCACTACATTGCCTTTATATTTAACAAAAGAAAAAGAAACAAAATGGCAAAGTCTAGCTAAGTAGAGGATGTTTTTAACAATGCTTCCAAAAGCTGATGGTGGAGTTTTACCATTCTTTAAATCATGAAAAAAGCTGATATTGCCCGTATCCAACTCAAAGTTCCAAAACTCAACTTTCATGGATACAATGAACGCATGCCTTAATAACTTAATTATAGCCAATGTTTCACCAATGACAACTTCAAAGTTACCCATACTAACTGCACAATTGGCAACGACAACATCCCCTGAACAATCCCGAATGACTGCTCGCATCCCAATGTCTGCTGTCTAAGACATAAACATCAGAACTCTCTCTACTGGCGCCTTTCAAGCCGAGGGAAGTTGCTCTGGACTTCCACCCACGTCACTTAAGCTCATAGAAAATCATACTCCCCAACGATTCCAAGGCCTTCTGAATTATATCCACATATCCCTCTTCCGACCATCAAAGACCCACGCATTTCGACTTAAATTTCCCCAAGATATGCTCCAAAAAATATTCCACCACTCTGCCTCCTTAATTTGCTATGGCTTCTTCTGCTTGTCAATATCTATAAAATTTAGTGAATTATTATTACATACACTACCACATGGAAACTGTCAAATTAAAATATCTAAGAATAAAATTGATTAATATTAACAAGCATACACACAAGCTATAAGCTAAAAATACTGGAAATACATTCAAGGTTCTCAATTCATTTATCAAAATATCAAATCATTATAATATGCAATCCCATTTGGTGACCCGGCTAGCAACAAAATTAATTTCATAGAGATATTTACATTCAAAAATCTCAATTAATCAAGTCGACAACTATGCAAGTGCATGTATACAACTATAGAATGCAATACATTAGCCTATTTTTCAAGTCGTGAGAGCTATGGCATGTTCCTCCATATTATCAAATACAGCTTTCATACAAATAAGAAAAAAAAAACAAGCTTTACATCAGAATAGCAGAAACTGCTGCCAATGATGCAATTAACAGTTAGAAAGGGAGTAGGAGAAAAGCATCTTCATCAATCATCATATAACATTCTGTTTATCAGGCACTTCCACTTCTACAACTGACAAAAAGCAGAATTGAGTATCTCATAGTAAAACACTAAGAAGTTGAGAACAAGACCCAATCTGATGGAATGAGTTGGGGGCAAATCTGCAAGAGCACTTTCCTGGAAGACGGATTTAAAAAAAAAATGTCAGATTATAAGCTCAATACCATACTTACTACTTAAACACAAAAGGTAAGAAGTAGAATTTAGGCTAATAATAGGTTCTGACAAAGATAAAAAAAAATGAAGAAAACCTGAAAAGGCTTTTCAATGATAAGAGCCACAATACATTTGAACCTAATTAAAATACCACATTACGGAAATGCATAAATGAGTTGATTGTGTTTTATGTTTGTATTAACCAGGAAAGTTCAAATTGCACCATCAAATGAACAAAAGATAAAAATAAATAAAAATTAAAAAGATAGTGGCCTTCAGTTCTTCACTTAAAAAAATGGCAGTTATTAATAGAAATCAAAAGGTAAACCACAATTATTAATTTCCAACACAATTAACGACCCATACACAATTAACAACCCATACAAATTTAACAAAGCCATAACTTAGTGCCCCGACACGATTTACCACACCTCCCACCTAAAACAAAATTTAGCAGCATGTTAAGACTATAACCAGGTGGCAAGTGTCCATCAAAGAAATAACATTAACACAAATACAACAGTCATAAACAGAGCAGTTATGGCAGCGAGGGGGTTTTAGCACGCAGGTTACACTTTCAACAAACCTGAACTTTAATAAGATTGAACAGTTTGCACTCCATTGAAGTCCGACGCAATCAATGTATCATTCTCACCTCCTTCCTCGTCAATGGCAGGCCTCCAATTTGGGTCATACTCCAAGAAATTGAGAAAAGTACTCATTGGTCATTCAACTGCCAGAAAAACTTGTAATTACTTGAAAGCTACAGAAAATTATGTATTTATAATATGAATTACAAGGTAAACAATTGTTTAACAGGTAAACGGATGGTTTCCACATAAATCAAACTCAAAACCTGAAAATCTACATTGCACACTCCATTAGAGGGTGAAGAGCTTGAACTCGTTCCTCCTCCGCGATCTCCTCTTTTGCTCTGAAATTTAACAAAGCATTTAGCAGACCAAAAATACGAATTATGATCATTTTCAATTTCAGCTTACCTGTCGAAATCAGCTGTCCTTGCCTCAGGATCAAATCTCATGCCTGAATATTTTTACTTTACTTTGCTTCAAAATGTAAGTTAAAATGTAGCCAAACTCATCCTTCCAATTTTGTACATAATTCTAGAAAGGAAAAAAAACACAAATTCAGAACAGAGTATTTATTTTGATGGCCCGTGAGCATTGATTGTGTTCAATCAAAATACAAAGTAGCAAAACTTCTACAAAAATGAGAAAAGCATAAATACAGAAAGCAGCAGCTCATAATCCACAGATACTGTTTAAAGCCCACATGTACCCACACTGGAATTAACCAAAAGAATTAGTGCAGAGAGTACTAAATCATCTTAAAATACTTTTTATTACTACCATTTCCCAGAAGAAATTCAGACTAATCACATAAAGTATCGATTTAGTGACATTTTTTCATAGTGATAAGCTTATGGGTGATCACGTCACTATTGGTCAAGGAGGACAAAGCTAAGCAAGGTTCCTAATTAATAGAATTTTCGCCAATAATGAACATCAAACACGTCTTAAAAAGCACATGGCTTACAGTTGGAAGTGCGATCATAAGGATCTTCCCACCGCCCTTTCAGTTCCGGCTTACTCTGTCCCTACAAATTGTGAAGGATATGAACATTTAACACTAAAGACTGGATAGAAAATGCACATACTCGCATAGATACAAACACTTAACTAAGTGGTTAACGCAAGAAAGAAGGCATACCTCTGGTAATGCATGGGCAGCTAACTTCAACAACCTTCCAAATGGTGTCTTTAGAGGCTTATTCACTTCAATTAATTTTTGCATCTAGTGACAAATATCAGTACATATATAAAATTTGCCTTCAAATGGCTCAAGCATTTGTCAGGCTTGTCTACACCAACAATGAACAAATAATTGATATTGTTCTGTAATCATCCATTATTTGCAGCCACTTAACAAAAGTTACCGTGAATTCACAGAATATTAAATTAATAAACACAAGCTAAGCTAAACTTATACTTCACTACAAGAGAATCATACCTAGTTTGTTTCACAAAAACTAAATTTTCTACTCCCTTGGTTCCAAAATTGAAAAAACAATTCCAAAATCAAAGAACAGCACAAATCCAAAAATATAAGGATTATAGATGCAACCACAATCTCATGTTCAAGTACTTCAAAAGACAGTAAAGGCTTAATTGTCTGAGTTATATGTCATTACTATGCAAATAGTATAATCTAAGTATATTTCCATTCCTATCGGACTAAAAATACATACATAATGATTTAAATTGCCTCACTCAACATGATCACAACAACCTCGTTTATATTACAAATTCAGCAAGTCTAGGGCATTCATACAATTATGTCAACTAATTGACAATAAGTGATAAATGTGATAAAGAAAGATGACTATAAATGATGTCAGCATAATCAAGGAATTAGGATTTAGGAAGGATATGAAGTATATAGATTTGCATGAGGATAAGGCATTGGATAGTAAGGGATGGTGAAGGAAGATCCTTGTCGATAACTACACGTAATAATCACTTTTGGTTCATTCAGTCGACCCCACTTATGGGATTAAGACTTTGATTGGTTGACTGATTCCTAACAAGATTAATGGAGCAAGCACTCCAAATTCCAAAAATCTACCCTTGAAACTCTAAAAACATAATCACTTTTAAGAGCCTTGTGCACTACGGTGACTATTTTTATTGTAGAGCCATAATGAAATAACAATCACTTTTAAGAGTTTTTATTTTTTGAACTAACAGTAAGCTTTTAAGATAGCAAACTAAACATATCTATACTAACTATCAAAAAAATGTCCTATTACATTGCATGTTGCATCCATCACATTACATTCTCTTTCAATCAAAAGAATCTCATTTTATGTCATTCACAATTTCACATAGACACATGTAAATTGATACAAACATTGTTAGTGGAGGATCTCACTTTATTTTAGACTTTTCACATAGATTTTATCTTTTTAAACCAAAATATAACAATGATCAATACAAAGATAAGTTACAGAATAAGAATCCCACCATGAATTTCACACATAAAGTCACAACTATTGTCCATATAAAAATTTTACAAGCACACTAATCAAGGATTCACATACAAGACAACACAATAGCTCCCTCCCCACCCCCTCTTCAAAAAGTGATAAAAAAAGATGACTAAAATGTCCATAATCAAGGCCAATATAAAGATATAAATGAAAGTACCTCATACGGCCAACCACCAACAACAAAAACATCTAAAGAGTAACCATCTGTGGTAGAAAAGGCATATGCTTCCTGAATATTCAACCCAACATCGGCTAGTGGGGATGTTAACTGCAATGATTAGAACACCAAATAACAGACAAACATAAATTTTGAGAAACATATTCCATAGTATAAGCCTAGAAGGAAAAAATCACACCTGCCATAGTTATTGAGATCACAAAACAAAACAAAAATAATTATCTAACAACACCATATGTTTTTATGGATAATATAATATTAGTTCTATGATAATGTCTCATTGTGTTACTCAATTATCTTATGGCAATGTAATTAAACACGTGAAACACCAACCTGACTAAGAAGTTTTGGTTTGTCATTTGTGGAAAAGGTGATCTCGTGCATGGGCCTGCAAAGTGATTAACTTGACTTGTAAGTATCAATAAACAATATGAAAAGGAACGACAAGGAATAGCAACCACAAGTATATAAGTGCTAAAGGAACAATTATGCAATACATGAACTGTACTACACACTATTAGATATCAAATGGGTGAGGAGGATGGCATTATAACATCCTTACAAACTGGATTAATACCATCCAGCAATAGCTTTTCAAGCCCTACATATTGAAGGAAAAAAGAAGGGTCCCGGTATGAGTGCCAGAACAAAGAGTCATCTACTCATCTTAATAGCAGAATCCTTTTATTCTATCAAGATTTTCTTGATCATATACAGTTGACATCTCCTCCTTACTTCCTTCAAAACCCAATTCTGCAAAATAATCAAATTTCACATTGATTTGATTCCATTTTCTTTTCCTCTAAATGGTCCCCTTACAAATTATAATGTAGTATATAGTGTCGATCATTCTAGCAATATCAGTTCTTGGATAAGCACTATCTTACAAATTAAAATGTAAAGCCCATCACATTTATCTTACAAACAAACTGACCCAGAAAATTATCATGAAAATCAAAGCAAAACCATCAAAATTATCAAAAAAACAAAATGACCCATAAATTTAAAACGTCAGATGAATAAAAAAAATTTTAAAAAAAGAACATTCATACCCACATAAACCCCAATTAAATCCTAAAAACCCACCAAAATCAACAAAAAAAAAAGCATAAAATTCAACCTGAGGAAGGTAGAATTCTGAGCCCAAACACTTCAATACCCAGAATTGCAGCAGCAGTAAGATAGTGAGTAGTGACCAGTCCCAAAAAACAGTAAATGTGAGCATTAATACAGCTGACTTTCCAATTTTATTTTTTTTTATAAAAACTCCAAAACATTGTTGTTAGAATTCAAATTGAACTACTCAGGCTTGATCTCAAAACGATGAGCTCCAATGATACACACAGATCATCGACACACAATCAACTTCAAATTTGAAGAATTCATCTACCAAATGTCAGATCATTTCCTACTAACTCAACACAAAACACAAACATTTTAAAAAAATAAAATAAAATAGAAACAACAACAAAATTATATATATAAAAAAAGATATGAGAAGTTATACTCTTTTCTGGAAGCTTATTCAACAATGGCGGAAGTAGATGAGGTATGAAAGAGAAGAGCTCGATAAGCGTTAAAGTGAAAAGAATGCCAAAACCGCTTCCCTCATCGTTGCATCGTCATCGCTTTCATACAAAACAGAATTAACCAAAAATCCAAAACGAGCGATCAATAACAATCAATTACCATAAACAAGAACCCCTAATTAAAACTAAAAATTCAAGAATCAAATCAACAAACCTTCTCCAATTCCCAAGTCTTCTGCAAATCAACAGCAGAAGGTCCCGCCATAGAAATCGGCTTCGTCACTCCATGTTGCTTCACCAATCCTTCTGTACTCCCCATCCTTATTCACTCAACAAAATTCTCTCAAAATTTCACCCAAATTCCCAAGAACAAACCCTAAATTCTCAATGATCTATCCTCACAACCAAGAAATAAACCCGAATTTCACAATTAATTGAAACCCTAATGATCTAAACTCAATCACGATCAAACAAATAACTGAAATACGGATTCAATTGAGGAGAGAGAAAGTGAATGAAAGCCTGAAAGGAGAGAGGATGAGTGAAAAGAATGCTAACCAAAATGGGGAAATGGCCACGCGTCAGCCCACTAAGAACATCTAGAATGGCAAAGCGAGAAGACCAAACCACCCCTGTCATTTTGGTTAATCAAGGAAGGGTGCTAAGGGCAGGGGAGGGTAGAATCGTCAATCTTCTGTTCATAAGGAACAGTAAAGTTGCTACAGTAAGGGTGGTTGGGGCTTTTATAAGGGTTATAGATAATTATAGTTTCCCATGGCACTTGTTGTTTTGTTTTTCCCGTGAGTGTATATGATAAAACTAGGCATAACACTAATTTTGTGCTTTTTACATTGTTTATCGTGAGTATATCGATTGGTTGATATACTTTTCACAATTATCACCGGTCTTTTGGTGGCAAATTAATTATAATTAAACGTTTGTGGTAAGCTTTTATTTATGTTTCACTCAGATTTTGATTAGTTGATAAAACTAATGTAATTGTACACTTTAATTTGTTGCTTATGATAATTTTGTCAATTCGTGTGTTATTTTTGTGTCTCTTTGAGAATTAAGATCACAACTATTAATATTATACGAGTAACGATCTCATGCCACATATGATTATTGTGTGCATGTTCGATATCTTCCCTTTAATCGTCGTTACTATTAGCCATTGTTAATTGTTATTCATTTCATGTCTTTAATTTTATCTTTAAGATAGTTAAGAGAAAAGTCATTGTTAACAAAGATTTTACTTAGTATACACAAATTAAACTATTATTTGATGAATATTTGGGACTTTAATGGAATATTGTGAAACAATCTATATTGCATTTTCCTATTTGTTTTAGCGCAAATTATTTGATGGAGGATGTTTAGGGTAAAAATACCCCTGACACGCGGTCCAATCTTGTAGTGACATGTGGCCCAATCAAAGGGCGATACGTGTCCTTATGGGAAGATGACGCGTGTCTTAGCTCAAAAAGAGCACCTGAAATAAGCATAAAAAGGGTCTTTCTTACATCAGAGGCCAAATCCCGAGAAAGCTGTTGAAAGCCGCAAAGCGGCGCCCCCTATCCAACACATGTCATCTCCTGATTACGCAGCCAATCAAAGCACGGAAATTTAGTGTACAAACCCCAAAGGGGCACACATTCCCACCCCTATAAATACCTTAATGATTTATGATGGGAGGGGTGGATTGTGACATTACATTAAATAGAGCATTAAAAGAGCTCCAAATTCTCTCTACTCTCTCTCTAGTTTTTCCGGTTCCGATCACTAACTTGATCGTCGGAGGCGAATATTCTGGTAAAAGAATATTCAAGTCTACTTGCCTGAAGAGCGTGACCAGTGTCCGAGGGATTCCAAAAATCACACAAAACATATGGCACCGTCTGTGGGGACACTCGTCCGTTATGGCAATAGATGGTCAGACACCCAATGTTGGCCCTGGCCCTGGTCAGGACGACCATGTAGAGGATATAGTCGCTACAATACACTTCAGCGATCCTTTGACCGCCTCATTCCAAGAGGCCGAGGATACTCCTGTCACCGCAGCCTCCTTGCAGGCCGCACTCAACAAACTTCGAAAGGAGTTTGAGAGCAACAAAGCTTCTACCTCTAACCAGCCGCCTAGGAGAGAGGGAGAAGGTTCTCCAAAGAAGACTCAGAACAAAACAACCAACGCAACTGATGCTGGGAATACCCCATTCCACCTGCCGCATGGAAGGTCTCCTAGGGTGCCATGGATAAACTTATCAAATTTGTTGGCGAAAACACAGTCGGTTGGGGGGAGGGGCAAACAACCTCAAAGAGAAGAGCCTGAGCCGTCTTGACGCTAGAGGGACGCAAGGGATTACATTTGGCACAAGCAACAGGAACGTGTCGCTTACTCGGAGACGGCCTCTACCCCAACAATCCCGGATGAATTCTCTAACCACTCTCTTTCCTAACATACCAGTTCGACGATCTTTAGTAGGAGTCAAGCTGTTCGTACTTCAACCACTTCAGTATCAGTCTCCTCAGGGTTTCAATGGTATTCTGCCACCGTGTCTCCATGTCTTCGGGTAGTATGGAACATATGGCCAGACGTTCGGCCAGGCGCCATACCTGGCCGGACCGGTCGCGCATCCTCGGCCAATTGACTGGCAGATGCGTTTGATGACTCTAGGTGACAAGCCGCCTCCGTTTTAGCAAGATATTTTGAGCTCTCCTCATCCAGCAAAGGTGAAGAGCGTACTTGAGGGCGCCTATGATGGCACGGGCAACTCTGAGGAGCACATCACTTTGTATAGAAATCTGATGTATTTACAAGGCGTAGATGACGCTACTTGGTGCAAATGCTTCCTGGCCACTTTAAAAGGTGTGGCGCGGTTCAACAGCCTTCAGGCCTGGTGCATAAATTGCTTTACTACACTCAGTTTGCTATTCCTAGGAAATTTCACTTACAACATACGGCCTCGAAAAACGAGTCTCAACATGGTAACAATTGTGCAAGGAAAAAATGAGGGCCTACATTCGTACGTCTAGAGATTTAACCAAGAAAAAGCCCAGATTCATAATCTGCCGGATGAAATAGCCTACTCTGAATATCTTCGGGGATTAAGCCATAATGGTTTTAAGTTTGATTTAGTAAGGAAAAAGGTTCGAACATACGCAGGTGTTTTGCGGGAAACCGAAGCCTACATTGAAGCGGCGGACTTTTGTTTGCTTACAAAATCAGAGGCGTCGGCCAAGGGGCTTAGAAGAAGCAACCTTCTCAGCAAGACTCGACCGACAGAAAGAAAGAATGAAACAAGAGGAAGGAATTCTGGGTGGCTGACGGCCAGCAGACAAAGTCAAAGAAGGTCAAGATGTACGAGCCCCAGTATGAGTTCAACAAGGATTGCTACTCTATCCCGATGGAAATTAAGGATAAGTTCGAGTTTAAAAAGCCTCAGCCGCTGAGAGGCTCGGCCCAATACAAGAACAAAATAAATACTGTTAATACCACAAGGATGTGGGTCATGACACGAATGATTGTATCAATCTAAAGAGGTTGTTGGACAAGTTAGCCGAGAAGGGCATGCTGAATTCTTATGTGATAAAGTCCAAGTTCACCTTTACTCAGACAGACAACAAGTTCGAAAAGAAAAAACAAAATAACAGGAAGACGATGGGAATAACACTGATTCTGGCTTTGTGGTCGTGATTTCAGGCGGCTTTGCTTCAGGTGGCCCACCATGAAAGGAATTAAATAGGATGCCTGGAATTATGGAAAGGTGATGCAGGTGAACGTGATAAAGGCCGAGCCCTTCCCAGAAGTAACCGTCAGCGAGGTAGACCGGGGGGGAGGTCAAGGCCCTGCACAACGATCCTATGGTGTTCATCATGAAGATAGCCAACTTGAAAGTTAGCCGGATATTAATAGACACGGGCAGCTCGTCCGATATCATCGCCGCCCTGAAGAATTTAAGGTTCCCAGAAGATGCTCTTAAAGACATCACCCACCCTTTGGTCGGGTTTGGGGGGAATGTCATTAACCTAGTGGGGAAGATAAATTTACTTGTCTGTTTTGAGCAAAAAGGGGAAGGAAGGGACATGGTTGTTAAGCTATGGGTCTGCTTGGGATGAGTTAGTTAAGTTGTTGAGAGAATTCAAAGATGTGTTTGTGTTTGAAGTTAGTGAAATACAAGGTATAAGCCCTGACCTGGCCGTGCACAAGCTAGCTGTGAATCCAGTCGTTAAACCTGTCCGCCATAAGAAAAGAAATCATGGAGAAGAGTAGAATCAGGCGGCCGCAGTAGAGGTGAAAAAGCTGTTGAACGCCGGTTTCATTTGACAATGCTACTTCCTTGAGTGGGTGGCTAACGTAGTCCTTGTGAAGAAGTCGAATGGGACTTGGAGGATGTGTGTATATTATACTAATTTGAACAAGACATGCCCTCAGGATAGGTTTCCCTTGCCTAAGATGACCGCCTGGTTGATTCCACGACCAGGCATACCCTAATGAGCTTCATGGATGCATACTCCGGATTCCATCAAATTCCTCTATGGAAAGAAGACCAAGAGAAAACCGCATTTGTGACCGAGCAGTACTGTTACAAAGTTATGCCATTCGGCCTCAAGAATGCCCTTGCTACTTTTCAGCGACTTGTTAATACAGTCTTCAAAGATCAGCTCGGCCGGAACATGGAGGCGTACATTGATGAAATGATTGTCAAGTCAAAAGAGCCGGACGACCATTTGAAATAACTTCGAGAAACCTTCACCGAACTCAGGTAGCATAAGATGATGTTAAACCCAAAGAAATGTGTCTTTGGTGTTGAGTCCGGAAAATTTCTCGGATTTTTGATTGATCAACGTGGTATTAAGGCAAACCCTAAAAAAATCCAAGCCGTCTTGGACACTACTAGAAAACGGCTTATTTCCGACGGATTCCTTCCGACGGACCACAATTTCCGTCGTAAATTTTGAAATTTACGACGGAATGTTGTGCTTCGGAATAATTCGTCGGAAAATCGATGTTTCAACGGAATTTCCCTCGCAAAGTTTACGACGGATTAAAATTTCCTCGAAAAATTTAAATTCCGACGAAATTTTCTGTTGGAAATTACTTTTCGACGGAAAATTCCGTCGGAATTTTAAATTTTTTGAGGAAATTAAATTCCGTCGGAAACTAATTAAAACAAAACTGGCCTCATTCGTGCCTTAACCACAGAACGAAAGTTAGAGAGAGAACAAAAGGGGAAGAGAAGAGAGAGAAAGAACGGAAGGGAGAAAGAGGAAGAGGCACCCCCGTCGTTTCCACCGTCGTTCCCTGGCCTTTCTCCCGTTCAGCCACCGTCGGTGCCCACCTCAGGTAAGTGCTGCATGTTTTTTTTTTTTTAAGTTTTTTTGATGAACCCTAACCCTAACTAATGGACCAGCGCCGTCCCCTGAGGTTGCTCCGCCACCGCCACCGCCCCTTTCCCTTCTATCACCCCCGCTTGGCTGCCGACGGTTAGTGAATTGTGGTTTTTTTTTTTTATTAAACACTAACCCTTACCTGTTTTGGGTTGACAACGACCACAACCACCACCAGAACCTCCGGCCACTGTGCAGAAGGTAGTAAGTTTTGTGGTTGTTTTCTGTTTTTTTTTTAATTTTTTAAAACACTATAATTAATTAAATCTCACATTATACACTCTAAATTATATTTCAATTATATTTATTTGTTATTTTGTGGATTTTTTTGGTGTAATTGTCAATAAAAAGTGTAGATCTAGAGTTTAATGACATTATAAACCTTAAAATTCTTAGTTTAGTTGATGAATGACATGTTAGTGAAATATATAAATATAATTGTATATAGAAATATGTTAGTTTAGTTTATTTGGTTAAAAATAGGCATTAGTTTTGTTTATTTTGAATAAAAATATTAACTTAGTTAAATTAAGTGTAATTATATATGTTAATTTATAACATTTTTGGTTAGTTTAGTTTATTTTAATTATGTATGTTAGTTTATTTGGTTAAAAATAGGCATTAGTTTTGTTTATTTTGAAAAAAAAATGTTAACTTAGTTAAATTAAGTTTGATATATGTTAATTTATATTGTTAACATTTTTTGTTAGTTTAGGTTACTTTGAAAAAAATAATATGTTAGTTTAGTAAATAGCTTGTTTAATTATGTATGTTAGTTTATTTGGTTTATAATAAGCATTAGTTTAGTTTACTTTGATAAAAAAAATATTATTTGCCTTTTAGTTTATTTTAGTTAATTAAACTAGAATAACATATTATTTGCATTCCCATGACACTTTGATGGGTAATGAATATTCAATAGATTTTGTGACTAATGTGATTATACATATGCGTGAGTTGTGTAGAAGTTGTAATCATGAAACGAACTGAACGAGGCAGGATGTATGAAAGGAAAGTTGGACAATCTGTTAATCCGGCCTTTGTTAAAGGGGTAGATGATTTCTTTAAATACGTGGAAGGTCATCCCGAAAGTAGCAACCCCAATAAAGTTAGGTGTCCATGTTTTAAATGTAAGAACAAAAAGCTTTGGGATGCGGAAACGGTTAAACTTCATTTGTACCGGAACGGTTTTGTTCCTAATTACTATGAGTGGATGTGTCATGGGGAAGGGTTTCCAGGAGTTCCTGAACGACAGGTAAATAAATATTGTTAATTGGTCTTCGATGCTTTAGGTCATAATGAAGATGAAGACCGAGGGCATTCGTAAGAGGCGAGTGTTTCTGCAGAGGAGGAGCCTAATGCACAAGCTAACCGTTTTTTGGATTTGTTGAAGACTTCCAAACAACCATTATACGAAGGGAGTTCAATGTCTGTGTTAGAGATGGCTGCCAGAATTACTAGTCTTAAGTGCGAGTATAATTTGCCCCACAGATGTGTTGACGGGTTTGCTTCTTTGGTGAATTAAGCGATTCTATGCAGACACATTCTATGAGGTGAAAAAGATTGTGAAGGGGTTGGAGTTGCCTCATGAAAAGATTCATGCATGCCTGAAAGGATGTATGCTGTTTTGGAAGAATGATGTCCTGTTAACCACATGTAGGGTGTGTGGTAGCGATCGATACAAGAAGACTTCTAAAGGTAGCTTAGTGCCTTTGAATGTTTTATTTTATTTCCCGATCACACCCAGGTTGCAAAGGCTCTATGCAACCAAGAAAGTTTCGGAGGAAATGACATGGCATTCGAAAAATCCTCGAGTTCAAGGCACGATGGCTCACCCTAGTGATACTGAAGCTTGGAAGCATCTTGATAGTTGCTTTCCAGATTTTGCCAATGAGCCTCGTAATGTTCGACTTGGCTTGTGTACAGATGGTTTTGCTCCTCATGGTGAGTTTGGGGGACAATATTCTTGTTGGCCTGTCATTTTGACCCCTCATAACTTGCATCCCTCGATGTGTATGAAAAGACAATTCATGTTCCTTTCGTTGCTCGTTCCCGGTCCTATAAACCCTAAGGGAAACTTGGATGTGTATATGCAACCGCTGGTAGAAAAGTTGAAACAATTATGGGAAGTTGGGGCAAATACATATGACATTTCGAGGAAACAAAATTTCACACTTCGAGCAGCCATCCTTTGGACCATTAGTGACTTCCCGGCTTATGGCATGTTGTCTGGTTAGACCACAGCTGGTAAGAAGGCTTGTCCTTATTGCATGGAGAAAAGAAAAGCATTATGGCTTGACCATGGAGGAATAGTTTCATGGTTTGATTGTCATCGCCAATTCCTTCCAATAGATCACCCTTTTTCGAAATAGTAAAACTGCATTTTGTAGAAACAAAGTCGAGAAAGGATTACCACCACATATCATGTCTGGAGAGGAACTGTGGGAATGTGTCAATGACCTTCCAAGGGCAATAAATGGGCCGGAAGCACTAAAACTTCTCAAAAAAGCTAAAAAAGGGTGATTCAAGCAAAGCTCGCTCTAGGACCTTCCTTATTGGAAGCATTTGCTCATCCGTCACAACTTAGATGTCATGCACATTGAAAAGAACTTCTTTGATCAATTAATTCACACTATCATGGATGTGAAAAAGCATACATGTGACACGTCATCGGCCCGAGATGACATTGCCAAATACTGTAAACTGCCACAACTCCATCTTCAAGAGGATGACAGGGGAAAAGAGTTCATGCCAAAAGCCCCATTCGCTCTTGACAAGGCTCAGAGAAAAGTGTTGTGTGAGTGGGTTAAACAGTTGCGGTTTCCTCATGGATACGCCTCCAATTTGAGCAGATGCGTAGATTTGCAAGCATGTAAGCTTCATGGAATGAAGAGCCACGACTGTCATGTGTTCATGGAGAGGTTGTTGCCCACCGCCTTGAGGGAATTGCTCCCTGTCCATATTTGGAATGCGATTACAGAGATTAGTCTATTCTTCCGCGATTCGTGTTGCTACACAATCACATTTAGTGACATGGAGCGGTTGGAGAAAAAATCGCTGGAATCCTTTGTAAGCTTGAGAAGGTTTTCCCCCCCTGCTTTCTTTAACTCCATGGAGCATTTACCTATTCATTTGCCATATGAAGGCAAGTTATGTGGTCCTGTTCAATATAGATGGATGTATCCCTTCGAAAGGTAATTTCAAGACCCTTTCACATCCTCTTTCTTACAAACAATTCATTGTCATGACTTGTTCAATGTAATTGCAGGTTGTTGAATCACTTGAAATGAAAAATTGGGAACAAGGCTCGGGTTGAAGGTTCCATATGCAATGCTTATCTCTTTGAAGAGATAACAAACTTCTGCTCAAATTACTTTCAAACGTCGGTCACACAAAAACACGGGATCTCGGTCGTAATGTGAATGTCGATGTTGATTCCAATATGGACAAGGCAGACTTACCAGAGTTGTTCTCGGTGGATAGTGGTCGTGTCTCAACTGAGGGTAAAACTCGGTATTTAGATGACAAGGAACTCGAGTGTGCTCATTTGTTCGTGTTAAGAAATAGTGGTATTCTTGGCGAATACGAAAGGTATACGTGTTAAGGAATGAATTGAATTCAAAGTTCTAAAAAATTAAAATGGTTGAACTACTAATTTATCTTGGTTCATTAAAATAGGAAGTTTGAGGACTACATTCTTAGTATTCGACCTTACCTGTGTAGAGAAGAAGTCATGGAGAAATGTGAATCTCAATTCTCTGATTGGTTTCATCACAAGGTAATAGAAACTTTCTAGCTATTCTATAAATATGAATTATAGATGTTGCAATTTTATCGAATTGATGTATTGTGACATGTGTAGGTGGTTGAAGAAAAACCAAATCGGATGTCTTGCAAGCATTGTCCATGCGCCCTTTCAAGTGTGTTCGAACATGGAAGTAGATTTTTGTCGGTGGATTAAATTTCCATACACATTCCCATGGCAAACACAAGTCTACCATGAATTATGGTGTGTGTGTGTAGAGCTGTCAATTCGGGTAAATGGGTCGGGTTTGTGTGGGTCGGGTCATCTCGGGTCGGGTCAATACGGGTTAATGTCAGGACCTATGTGGGTCGGGTTCGGGTTGGGTCATGCTTGAGTCGGGTCACGTCGGGTCATACATCTTTTCGGGTTCGGGTCGGGTTTAAGTCGGGTCAATAAAAGTTCGGGTTACATTCGGGACGGGTGAAAAACAAGTCGGGTTAAATTTGGGTTTTTTCGGGTTTAAATGAGTTAGGGTCATGTTCGGGTTCGAGTCGGGTTCGGTTCAAGTCAATTATTTTCGGGTTATAATCAGGTCGGGTCATTATCAGGTTTGAGTCGGGTTCGGTTCAAGTCAATGATTTGCGGGTCATAATCAAGTCGGGTCATTATCGGGTTTGAGTCGGTTTCTATTCAAGTCAATAATTTGTGGGTTATAATTAAGTCGGGTCATTCTCGGGTTCGGGTCGGGTTCGGTTCAAGTCAAAAACTTGCGGGATATAATCTGGTCATTTCTAAGTCGGGTCATTCTTGGGTTCAAGTCGGGTTTAGTTAATAATTTGCGGGTTACAATCAAGTTGGGTCATTTAAACTTGTCTGGTCATTCTCGAGTTCAAATTGGCAAGTCAATAATTTGCGGGTTATAATCATGTTGGGTCATTTCCAAGTCGGTCTCGGGTGTGGTTCAAGTCAAAAATTTTCAAGTTATATTTAGATTGGTCCTTTTCAAGTCTTTTTATTCTCAGGTTATAATAATCAAGTCGGGTCATGTTCGTATTCGGGTATTAAATATTGGATTAATAGGGTTTAAGTTTGATATCAGGTCGGGTCATATTGGGTCCAGTTACATTTTTTTTAATTTATTTAAAACTCCAAATTAAATTACGTAATTTAAAACATTTTCTAAAAAAAAAAATATTAAATAGACATGTGAATAATAAAATTTGAATTCCCTTAAAAAAATAATAATAATAAAAAAGGCCACTTTTGTTTTTTTTTAATTTTTATTTTTTATTATTTTGTTTAATTTTATTTTTTTTTGGCTGCTGTCCAGTTCAGTTTTTCTTTGACGAGGATTATGTGAGAGATAAGTCAAGTAAGATGAGAAAGGCCACTTTTGCTTTATAATTGGAATCCATGTTAATAAATTGAAAAAAAGCCTGAAACTCAATAGTCAATCGGAGTACTCTTTTTATCCTAAAAATTCCTAAATCCTAAAATTCGGGTTAGTAATAAGTCGATTTTAAATTCGGGTCGGATCAATAACAAGTCGGGTTGAATTAGTGTCGGATCAATAACAAGTCGGGTTGATTTCGGGTCGGGTTTGTAACAGGTCGGGTTTAAATTCGAGTCGGGTTAGGAACAGGTCGGGTTGAACTCGGGTCAGGTTAGTAACAGGTCGGGTTGAATTCGGGTTTTGACGGGGTAAATCGGGTTTGGGTCATTCTCGGGTTCGAGTCGGGTTCGGTTAAGGTCAATAATTTATGGGTTACATTCGGGTCGGGTCCTCTTTAGGTCGGTTCATGGTCGGGTTCGGGTCTCAAATACTCGGGTCAAGGGTTGGTTTCGGGTCCGGTTAGGTCGGGTTCGGGTCACCATTTTTTTCGGGTTCAGACGGGTTAGGGTTAGGGTCGGTATTTCGGGTCGGGTCAACTTTTGACAGCTCTATGTGTGTGTCTAGTGAGGACGGTGGAGAGTACTTTGGCATTCTAGACGACATAATTGAACTAGTCTACACTGGCCCGAAAAAACAGTACAAGACAATTCTATTTGAGTGTAGTTGGATGGATTGTGGTAGGGGTATGAACATACATGAACAATACAAGCTTGTCGAAGTAAATCATACTAAAAAATAACCCAAGTATGACCCCTTTGTGTTATCTTATCAAGTGACCCAAGTGTACTACGCATCCTACCCTAGCCTATAACGGGATCGAGTTCAATGGTGGGCCATGTTTAAAACACTAGCAAGGTCAGTCGTTGATGCTCTGGTGGACCTTGAGTTTTTGCAGGCACCGTCCCCACAAGTACATGCTACGCTTTGTCCACCAAATGATATTCCTGACTATAACCTTGAAGATGATGATGAAATGAAGATGATGATGTCGGCCTAATTATCTCAAGCGATGAGGATGACGAATCTAGTGTTGACTCTAGTGACAGTGACGAGGATGATGACATCGATGTGTTTTTAGATGATAGTAGTGATGAATCCACTAGTGATAATAGTGTTGAAAGTACTGATTAGGACAATTTCTTTGCTATTGTAAAATCAATATGAGATTATTAAACTTATTGTAATTTTGTATCATGAAACATTGCTCTATTTTGTATTATGTCTATTGCACAACACTACATTGCATTAAATGTATTATAACGCAGTTTACTTCTAATTATTGTTATTTGCATAATATCATGTCTTCGTTACTAACAATTATTATCTCAGGTGGTTATGGCGGGGGGCAAAAAAGGAGAAGCGTCGAAGAAAAAAAGGGAAAGGAGAAAGCACGTGCTTTGGTGTTTGATGATGACAAGGAAATGGCTCCTATACTTAGCAAATAGCTCATTTAATGTCATTACAAGCCATAACCAGCTATAACTATGTAAAAGTGAACTAATTTGAGAAAGAGTGAGTTCATAATCCAAGAAATGAAGAGAATAGGCAAACTAGAAGGCCTTTTGGCCTTATTTGGCTCTATTTTGAGTAAAATGGCTCCTAGACTTAGCAAATAGCTTATTTAATGTCATTACAAGCCATAACCACGTATAACTATGTAAAAGTGAACTAATTTGAGAAATAATGAGTTCATAATCCAAGAAATGAAGAGAATAGGCAAACTAGAAAGCCTTTTGGCCTTATTTGGCTCTATTTTGAGTAAAATGGCTCCTATACTTAGCAAATAGCTTCTCTAATCTCATTTCAAGCCATGACCACCTATAAATATGTAAAATTGAAGTAATTTGAGAAAGAATGAGTTCATAATCCAAGAAATGTAGAGAATAGGCAAACTAGAAGGCTTTTTGGCCTTATTTGGCTCTATTTTGAGTAAAATGGCTCCTATACTTAGCAAATAGCTCATTTAATGTCATTACAAGCCATAACCGCCTATAACTATGTAAAAGTGAACTAATTTGAGAAAGAATGAGTTCATAATCCAAGAAATGAAGAGAATAGGCAAACTAGAAGGCCTTTTGGCCTTATTTGATTGTATTTTGTGTAAAATGGCTCCTATACTTAGTAAATAACTTCTCTATTCTCATTTAAAGCCATAACCACCTATAAATATGTAAAACTGAAGTAAATTGAGAAAGAACGAGTTTATAATCCAAGAAATGTAGAGAATAGGCAAACTAAAAGGCTTTTTGGCCTTATTTCGCTCTATTTTAAGTAAAATGGCTCCTATACTTAGTAAATAGCACATTTAATGTCATTACAAGCCATAAACAAATGTAAATATGTAAAAGTGAACTAATTTGAGAAAGAATGAGTTCATAATCCAAGAAATGAAGAGAATAGGCAAACTAGAAGGCCTTTTGGCCTTATTTGACTGTATTTTAATCGAGTAAAATGGCTCCTATACTTAGTAAATAGCTTCTCTAATCTGATTTCAAGCCATGACCACCTATAAATATGTAAAAGTGAAGTAATTTGAGAAAGAATGAGTTCATAATCCAAGAATTGTAGAGAATAGGCAAACTAGAAGGCCTTTTGGCCTTATTTGGCTCTATTTTGAGTAAAATGGCTCCTATACTTAGCAAATAGCTCATTTAATGTCATTACAAGCCATAACCACCTATAACTATGTAAAAGTGAACTAATTTGAGAAAGAATGAGTTCATAATCCAAGAAATGAAGAGAATAGGCAAACTAGAAGACCTTTTGGCCTTATTTGACTGTATTTTGAGTAAAATGACTCCTATACTTATTAAATAGCTTCTCTAATCTCATTTCAAGCCATGACCACCTATAAATATTTAAAGCTGAAGTAATTTGAGAAAGAATGAGTTCATAATCCAAGAAATGTAGAGAATAGGCAAACTAGAAGACCTTTTGGCCTTATTTGGCTCTATTTTGAGTAAAATTGCTCTTATACTTAGCAAACAGCTCATTTAATGTCATTGCAAGCCATTACCACCTATAACTATATAAAAGTGAACTAATTTGAGAAAGAATGTTTTCATAATCCAAGAAATGAAGAGAATAGGCAAACTAGAAGGCCTTTTGGCCTTATTTGACTGTATTTTAATCGAGTAAAATGGCTCCTATACTTAGTAAATAGCTTCTCTAATCTGATTTCAAGCCATGACCACCTATAAATATGTAAAAGTGAAGTAATTTGAGAAAGAATGAGTTCATAATCCAAGAATTGTAGAGAATAGGCAAACTAGAAGGCCTTTTGGCCTTATTTGGCTCTATTTTGAGTAAAATGGCTCCTATACTTAGCAAATAGCTCATTTAATGTCATTACAAGCCATAACCACCTATAACTATGTAAAAGTGAACTAATTTGAGAAAGAATGAGTTCATAATCCAAGAAATGAAGAGAATAGGCAAACTAGAAGACCTTTTGGCCTTATTTGACTGTATTTGAGTAAAATGACTCCTATACTTATTAAATAGCTTCTCTAATCTCATTTCAAGCCATGACCACCTATAAATATTTAAAGCTGAAGTAATTTGAGAAAGAATGAGTTCATAATCCAAGAAATGTAGAGAATAGGCAAACTAGAAGACCTTTTGGCCTTATTTGGCTCTATTTTGAGTAAAATTGCTCTTATACTTAGCAAACAGCTCATTTAATGTCATTGCAAGCCATTACCACCTATAACTATATAAAAGTGAACTAATTTGAGAAAGAATGTTTTCATAATCCAAGAAATGAAGAGAATAGGCAAACTTGAAGGCCTTTTGGCCTTATTTGATTATATTTTGAGTTAAATGGCTCCTATACTTAGTAAATAGCTTCTCTAATCTCATTTCAAGCCATGACCACCTATAACTATTTAAAAGTAAAGTAATTTGACAAAGAAGGAATTCATAATTCAAGAAATGTAGATAATAGGCAAACTGGAAGGCAATTAAGCCATTATTGAATGTGTGTGGGTGAAAATGGTTCCTAATTTCAAGTATTTGGTCGTTTTATTTCGTTTCAAGTCATGGACACCTTCAAAAACTATTAACTTATGCTGTTTCATATATTTTTTATTTAATATATGTTTGTATAATGAATATCTTGTAGGAAACCTACCAGAAGAAGGCTGAAGAAGCAAGTACACAAGGGATTAAGAAGAGTCCCAATGAGTTGTATTGGGAGAGTGTGGGTGGCCGCAACAAGAAGGGTCGTGTAAGGGTTCTTGGTTAAAGTGCGGAGTTGTACTACAGCAACCGGATGGGTCGAGTTTCTAGGTTGTCACAACAGTACACACCGTCCCTTGTTTCTCAGATGTAGGATCAGATGGAGCATAGGGTTCAGGCTCTTCGCGATGAAATCAGAAGTGAAATGGAAACTGAGATGCAACTCCGAATTTAAAGTGAAGTGGCTGAAATAGAGAGGAAAAACAAGGAGCGGTGGGATGAGTTCATGAGTCGATTCACTAGCAACGACTCATGTTCTACCTTTCAGCCTCAGCATCGAGACCCTAGGGATGACCCGGGTAGTGGAGGAGCAGGTCAGGGTACCCCGGCAATTGTGTAGCCTAGCTTAGGTTTATGTAGTATGGACATATAGTCTCATGTAGTACGAACATGTAGTTAATCTAATTTGTATAGCTTTTGATTATGTTTCCGCTCTTTTGGAAATAACTATATATTATTATGTTCAACTAGGAGCATAGCTTTTGTGGAAATATATATAAAAATATTTTCGATATTCAATTAATTTTCTTAACAGGAATTAGGTGCAGGAATAGGTTTTAAATATTAGTTTATGGCAGAAAACAAACTAATTTCGATGTTTTGTTAACACTAATTTCCGACGGAAAAATGAATTAAAAATTCGTCGGAAAAGCCAATTTGCGACGGAATAACTGGGCATAAAATCCGTCGCAAAAAGGAAACAATTGCGAGGGAATATATTTCCGTCGCAAAAATTTCGACGGATTTTTCTGTCTGAAATTTGCGACGGAAATATATTCCCTCGCAAGTGTTTCCCTTTTGCGACGGAAATAAAATTCGTTGTAAAAAGTAATCGACGACGGAATAAGTTCGTTGGAGATTTACGACGGACAATGAGCCAAAGTCACATTTTTTTCCTACGACACTAAATATGTCGGAAATTTCGTCGGAAACGAATTTCCGAAGGAATTTTCCTCGAAAACTGACTGATTTCCTATGACCCTATTTCCGACGAACGTTTACGACGAATTTTCGTCGGAAAGGTGATTTGCGACGGAATTCAGCCTTGTACCGACGGAAAATTTCCGTCAGAAAGGACCTTTTTCTAGTAGTGGGACATGAAGTCACCAAGAACGATCAAAGAGGTACAGAGACTGACCGGTTGCCTAGTAGCACTTGGTCGGTTTTTATCAAGATCAGGGGATAAGTGCCAATATTTCTTTCAAACCATCAAGAAGAAACCCATGTTCGAATGGACAGACGAGGCAGAGGAAGCGTTCATACTGTTAAAAAGTCATTTGCATACATTGCCTCAGCTCGTTAGTCCGCTCAAGAATGAGAAGTTATACATGTATCTTGCCATCTCTGAACATTCTTTAAGTGCCGTCCTGCTTGCTGAAAGAGACGGCCACCAGATTCCAGTCTATTTTATCAGCCAAGTATTACACAACGCCGAGCTTAGGTATCCCCCCGTTGAAAAGGTTTGCCTAGCATTGTATATGGCATCAAAGAAGTTGCGGCCATCTTTCTAGTACACTCAATTATGGTCTATACAGACCAGCCACTAAAGAAGCCGCTTGCAACTTTAGAAGTTAGTGGTCGCATGCTTAAATGGGCCTTAGAGCTGAGAGGCATTGACATCGCGTTCGAGCCTAAAAGCGAGCAAAGAGCAAGCCTTTGCTGATTTTTTAGCAGAATTGACCCGGCTGGACTTGCAGCTGGCTGGAGACCAGATTTGGAAGGTGTACGTGGATGGTAGTGCAACAACGACCGGGTGTGGTGCTGGTATTATCTGTCAGTCTCCTAAGGGAGATAAGTTTGAATATGCAATGAGGTTCCAATTACAAGCTTTTAACAACGAGGCTGAGTATGAGGCTCTGTTGGCCGGCCTAAGAATGTGTAAGGCGGCCGGGGCAACGAAGGTTGAGGTGAGCTCGAACTCCCAGTTAACAGTCAGCCAAGTGAAAAATGGCAATTTTGAAGCTAGGGAGCTGTTATGATGAAGTACCTGCAGGTGGTCAAAGAAGAGGCCGAGTGCCTAGAACATTTCACTCTACAGCAGGTCCCCCGTTTGCAAAATCATCAAGCAGACGCGCTTTCTAAGTTAGCATCCTCGGCATCATGTGATACTCTCAAATCAGTGTTTTGGGAAGTAAAAGAGAAGCGGAGTATTGATACCGAGCCGGTTCAGATTATAGAAGCTCAACTTGGATGGACGGAATTATTTTCTACCTAAGGGACAGAATTCTCCCTGACAATCGGAAGGAGAGCTGGCTGATGAGAAAGAAGGCTGCCTGGTTCGAGATGAAGAACGAGGAGTCATTTAAAAAGGCTTTTGTGAAATCATATTTGAAGTGTGTGACTCCAAAAAGGGGGCATGATGTGTTGGACGACGACCACCAAGGCCATTGTTGATCACATATAGGAGGACGCGCCTTGGCTGAGAAAGTTACCCACCTGGGTTACTAATGGCGGAGCCTCAATGCAGACACAAGGGAAATGGTAAAGAAATGTGACAAGTGCCAAAGATTTGCATCCTTGATCCACCGTCCGGCTAATAGTTTGTCTGCCATAAGTAGTCCACTCCCCTTTTCAAAATAGGGCATGGATATCTTAGGACCGTATACTCCAGCGTCCGGCCAATGACTGTATGTGTTAGTGGCGGTAGACTACTTTACAAAATGGGTCGAGGCCAAGGCCGTTCGAGGAATTAAGTGGACGGACGTGTCAGCCTTCATCTGGAAGAACATCATTACTCGTTATGGAGTACCCCAGTCCATGGTGTTTGACAATGGACCTCTGTTCGAGATGCGCCAACTCAAGGAATGGCTAAGTGACCAGGGCATAACTCACTGTTTTGCCTCGCTCGGTCGTCCCCAAGCTAATGGCCAGATTAAGGCCTACAACAAACTGATCTCCAATGATACAAGCGCAAGCTTGAGAAAGCCGGCGGCCTATGGGTCGATGAGTTGGTGAATGTTCTATGGTCTATACGAACAACAACGAAGAGCTCAATAGGTGAAACTCCATTCTTCTTAGTCAACGACGCTGAAGCTGTGCTCCCAATTGAATTGTACGAGCTGACACTCCGAGTAATGTTATATGATGTAGAGGCCAAATAGGAAGCTATGAAGACAGCCTTGGATTTTCTTCCTGAGGCAAGGGGGAACGCGACAATTAGACATGAGATTTACTGTCTGAGAATGACAAGAGCTTATGATTGCCGATTGTCTAAGAGGTTGCTGAAAATGGGAGATCTGGTGTTGAGAAAAATGGAAGCGGTAGGCCAAGCAAATGAAAATGGGAAGTTAACCCCAAATTAGAAAGGGTCGTACGGAATCAAAGAAGAAGTTTGAGATGGCACCTACCATCTCGAATCCCTAGATGGTCGTCCTATTCCACAAACATGGAACACCGACAATCTGTAAAAGTACTATGTTTAAGTATTTTCTTTTTACTTAGCCAAAAGCTGTATATACAGCTAGGTCTTAGTGACCGAGCAATTTAATTAAAGCCGTATGGCCTTAACAATGTAATTTTGACAAATTAATGAAAAAATTCAAGCATTGTTATCTAATTATGCTATCTTATTTATTTGTGCTTTTGTGTTTTCCATTAATAAGCTGAAATGCAAAGGGATCTTCTTCAGGAATTAAGGGGCCTTTGCCTTTGTCTTTTAGAGTGGCCGCCTGATTTCCCAAAGGATGACCACTACGAGGTAGTAGGTCGGACAATTCGTTAATTGAGATGCCCACCCTTGGTCTGTCCGACCCGCAATGTTGGAGATGGGGTTGATTAGATTTTGGGACGGACGGAAGGAAGGATGCCTCTCCTGAGATAACAACTCGGCCAGATCCATGACCGATTAGGCATATTGCGGGAACCTTAGTTTTGGGGTTTGCCTGGACGCTCACAAGGTAGAAGAAACGCCCTGTGCTCTTTGGCGCTCTTCAAAAGAAGAAGTAACTTCTATGGCCGACCCATGAGTGCCACTAGTAGTGGATGTGTTGGCAGTGGATTTGGTCTCTAGGTCAGTACTATTTGGGTCATAAAGGACCTTGGGATGAACCAAAGTGCCATATGGGTTCCTGGTTGCGTGATGTTCGCGCGTACGCATCGTCCTTGCAATGTTCGATTGTGGGGACAGAGAAGAATAGGTGGAAGTGAGTTGGTACGCACTATAAATGGACCCACTCCATGAAGGAGACAACTCGTCTCCGTCCACTCTAGACTCCTCAGTCCTAGGCGAACGGGCGACCTCATGAGGAGAGATGGACGAAGCCGAGTATTGTGCTAGATTTTAAAAACAAAGGAAGAAAATAACACAAGTAAAAAGAAGGAAGAGAAAACAGGAAGCCTACCTCTGTACGTGTAGAAGTCTTGAAAAAGTCTTTAGTGTTCTTGAAGATTGACCGGAAAACTCAAATATGTGTCCGGGAAACACAATTGCACGGCTGAGCTCTCAAAGATTGAGGGCGAAATTACTTTCTCTCTCTAAAAAGCTCTGACTTCTCTCTAGAATACTCAAGGTGATTAAAGTGCCAAAATTAGGTCAAACCACCTTTATTTATAGGCCAAATTTATGGGGCAAAATGGTACATTCATCTTTCCCGCCTAGATTCCAAACGGTCACTTTTTGAAAAAGTTGACCTAGAATTTGAAAGGTTAAATGGTGAACTTTGTTAATTCGGACGGACGAATAACGCCACATCCTAGTTAACAACCAAGTCAACGGAATAAAAACTACCATACTAAGAATTTGGGTGTCCGTATCTCTCAGAGAAGTTTCGGCGGCATGATCCCATCCGTCTGATTCTCAGACTTAGATGTCCTTAAAGAGGGGTTTCAGGCGGCCAGGTCATGTCATTCAGCCTAGGATGGTCGTCTCCCAATTAAGCGGACTTATTCGTCCGCCTGTTCAGCTATAAGCCTTATTTCCCTATGTTCGGACACATAAAAGCGACTAAGAGATCAAAGGAGCACTACCACAAAAAGGGGAATATAGAACGCCTAACACTAGCAATATAAAACGCCTTAGAGGCGTCCTTCTAAGGGGGTACCCTATAAAGTCTACATAACGCCTCTTGGAGGCGTTTGATATGTTATATAATATAGAATGCCTATTCAAGATAGACGTTTCTTATTCTAGGCACAAAGTACATAAAAAACAAGGAAATGAGAACTGTCATCTAAGGATAATATAGAACGCCTATCTAAGATAGGTGTTCTCTTTTCCTTACTTTTTTTTCAAAAAAAATTATTATTATTATTATTATTATTATTGAATAAATGATAATAATAATAATGATAATAATAATAATAATACTAATAATAATAATAATAATAATAATTCATGCGTATGTTAAACAAACCACAATAATGATAAGTTTTTCATATCAAATAAATTAAAAATACAACAATTTCAATTACAACTTAACCTGCCAAAATAAAATTACAACTTAAATCCTTTAGGAAAAAAAATAACTTTACAAGTTCACTAAAACCACCACCATTGCGGCCACCCCTTGCAACTCGCTACCACAACAATCATCGAACCTAATAGTTGTGCTTCCACCAACAACACATTAGAATAGAGCAGCCATACCAAACACTTACAAAATGGCTCATAAAAACAGAGTAGTCTGACGTGGGGAAAACTAGGTCGTTGGGCTAATCTTCCCTATGCTAAACAAAATTTATAAACACTCAACAAACCTAAATACAAGTATAGAGGTAAGTCAAGGGTCGAACCCAAAGAAACGGTAATGTCTAAGTGCTTTCAATTATATGCCTAAGCTAGGTCAAAGACAAGGGGTAAAAGATGACTCTAACAACTACTAAAACGAGGAAACCAAACAAATAAAGAGCTAGGGATTAGGATCCACAAATAATAGCAATGAACATAGCAAATTGGAATGGAAAGTCGACTAAGTCAAGCAATGTGAGGGTAGATCAAACATGCAACCAAAAGAGCATATCAAGCTATTCTCCTAGAGGTCTAACTAGCGTCAACTACGATAAACTCTAGCTAGGAAACATCACAAGACATCTCAATCGTGTAAATTGCAAGCCACAAATCAATGGTCCGTATCAATGTGAACTTACAATGCAATCTAGTGCAATAATCAAAGTTAGCTACTCTTTAATTAATCACACACATGCTCATGATCAATCAACCAAGTTTAATCACATCATCAACTCCATCAATTATCCCCAGTTTACATCAATTCATTACATCATAAGCTTCACCAAATCCCTAACCAAACAACTACTCAAACATTATCATGAAATCATCCAACAACTAAAGAGATCAACAATCAACAATCAAAGAATCAACAATCTAAGAAGAACAATTACACTAATCAAGATCAATCATCAATTCATCAAAATCCAAACAAAATCAACAATCAAAACAATGAATATTAAACCAAGCAATAAATGAGATAGAGTTTAGAAATGCTCTTTGATAATAGAGTAGATCTCCAATACAATTGTCACATTTGAATCTTCAAACTCTCAATCATCATAGAAATTCCTCACTTTCTCTCTCTAAAATCTACTCCTAAAATTAACCCTAAAAACTAGAGAGAGAAGCTCTCAACTAAGCTAGGAAAATTGATCTAATTCTCTAATTGTGATCTAATCCTACTTATTTCTCTCTCTACCCAAAAATGGGTATTTATAAATACAAGGATAAAAGGAAATAAAATAGAAAATAAAATAAAAGGAAAAGGAAAAGAAAAGAAAATAAAATAATAAAAGAAAAGGAAAGGAAAAATAAAAGAATAAAAGAAAAAGAAAATAAAAGAAAATAAAGAGGAAACGGAGATCAGTTGCTGCTCAAGTCAAGTGCATCACAACCGTCCATCAATCATCAATCAACGGCCCAAGTAAAACCCAACTGGGTGCGGCCGCACTCGCTGAATGTGCGCCTGCACCTGCTGAGGTTCGAAGGAGCTCAAATGCGGAGGTTCAATTGGAGTTGCTGCTGTGGCTGGGAGATGCTTCAAGGGCGGCGCAATTGGTGGTTGCGGTTGGAGAAATGGAGGCTTGAGGTTGCGGGGTTACGTGGTGTTGCGGGGTTTGATGTTGCTGTTGTGAAGCAGGGGAAAGCAGGGGAGTTGCGGAGATGGAGAACAGGGGAATTGGTGGTGAGAATTGGAGGTGGTTGGTGGCTGATTGGTGGCGCAATTAATGAGCAGCAGGGGCTGCTTTGTGTGGCTGGTGGTTGCGGCAGAGCAGGGGCTACGGTGGCTGCTTGTGAGGCTGCGTGTGTGGAGGAGTGGGTGGTGTTTGCTGCTGCTGCTGGAGGGTGGTGCGGTGGTGTTGCGTGGTGGTGGAGTTGTTGTTGGTGGAGGGCAGCAACTGAGGTTGAGCTGTTGTTGTTGTTGCGGGATTTGTGGCAGCAGGGGATGCTTGTGAGGAGTTGCTGCTGAAGCAAGGAGCAGGGGAAATAAGGAGAAGTTCCTGCCTCCATTCATCTCCATCACTATCATCACCATGATGGTGACGAAGACCAAAGTGTGCAGTAGCTACTCTTGCGAGCACCTCAACTTGGACTTGGAACAAAACACCTACAAAACACACATAAAACCGATAAATAAAATAAAGTAAAGTAAAACTAAAACTAACAAATAAAATTAAAAGAAATAAAATGAAAATGAAAATAATAAAGGAAGGAAAAATAAAATAAAATGAAAATAAAATAAGTAAAGAAAATGAAATGAAAATAAAATCAAATAAACTAAAATAAAATAAAACTAAATCTATAAAATCTAAAATAAAGAGAAACCAACTAAAATAACGAAAATAAAAGAAATAAAGGAGAAAATACTAGAAAACCATAGAAGGGTAGAAAAGAGAGAGAAAGCATAAAACCGAACATTTATTGAGCAAGAAAGCTATGAAAAGAGGATAAAATGACCTAAATGCTTGTCAAATGTGTGCCATTTATGACACACATCAAATACCCCCAAGCTTACCTTTTGCTCGTCCTCGAGCAAAACAAAACTAAGGGAGTAGAAATGATAAGCTTATTAAAACAAACTAAACAAGAGACGAGATGAGAATATACACTAACTCACTGTCATAGGAATCACGGTTGCTTTTAGCTACAACAAGCCCTTTACACCCCAAAGTCGCCTATGAGGACGAGTGAGGTCTCGTAAGGGTATCCTAAGAGTTTGACCCATAACTCTCATAGTAATACAAACAAGGCAAAGCATGAAAAAGAAAACAAAATACAAGAAAAGCAAACAAATGTTCATGAAAGGACTTTTTGCAATTGTACAAGCACAAGTGGATGCAAATCTTTCTAAATAAGTAAGAGAGTGCACGTTCCAAGATACCCAAGGTTGATTGAAACATAAATATGCTAAGCATAGGAACTAGCTTTCACAATCCACTTTCATCCCAAACGATCTTACCGCGTTCTTCCTAATAGCTTCAAATCGACCTCTAATGAGCATCCCAATGATTCCACGAAGGAACCGGAAAAAGAGAATTTTTTAGGCTACTCGACATCTTGACTTTTGCATTCCCTCTCCCTATTCCTAAAACTCACATTCCTCTCCACTGATGAATGACTCAACCACTTAGGTCAAAAGGTCTTTCCCCAAGGTTTTAACGTTAGGCAATAAGGGTGAAGGTAGGCTAAAAATTTGAAATTTGGTGGTTTTCCTAAAAGTGAAGCAAAGAGTGCGCCTTTCTTTAGAAACACAATCAAGTAATCACCAAACAAAAACAAACTAACACCCCCAAGCTTATTTAAAGCTATAAATCACAAACATATACACAAAAAGCGTGAGAACGCTTCCCCCCAAGCTTAAATGGAGCATTGTCCTCAATGCTCAAAAAGGGAGAAAACTCACAACAAAATATTTTTGAATTTTTTTTCATTTTTCACTTTTTCTTTTTTTTTCTTTTTAATAGTGCTTTGTCCTTGCCTCTTTTAACTTTGGACGGCTTTTTCGATTTTTGCACTTATTTGTCCATGACTTTTATAATATAGGACGGCTTGTACTCATACTCATTTGCCATTATTCACAAAGAAAATATAACACAATCTTGCTTTCATTAGAACCAAACATTTCAACTTCTCCACCAAAAACTCCATCAAGTATGATAAGTTGCTTCACAAAAACCAAGAAAAGAAAGAAAATGAAACAAAAGGCCAAAGATCTAAAGATGTGGCTTGAAAAGAAGGTATAAGGCTCAAATGGTTGCAAGAAGGCAAATGTAAACCCAAAAATAAAGAAAATGAATAAAACTATCCTAAAAATAGAAATATACCACCCCGAAAAAGGTGCCTTTGTCCTCCCTAAATGGTTCAGTCTCGGATTCAAGATCTATGAGTCAAGTTTCAAGATTAGGTTTGCAAGAAGTCAAGGATCCATGCCGCTCATTCAAGTAAGGTAGAAGGCTTGAAAAACATAGAACTCACATGGTTGTAGCAAAAACTCACTATTGGTGTCAAATCGACTATAGGAAGCAACTACCAAACGTGCCATAAACATGTAGAATCCGGCTTCATGTTCCCACTAGTTCTAACCAACTATCTTAGCATGTTTTATCCTAGAATCAACTAAGCGTACTCTCAAACCGTGCACACCATTACCATTTAAGAAGAAAAGCATTCAATTATACAAGTCCAAATGTTATTATGTCCAAAGCAAGAACAAAACAAAACACATTGCCAATTTGCCTTGATAGAAACAAAAATCTTTTTGGAGTTTTTCAAAATATAAGAAACATGGAAAAGCATATACAAGGGTGCATAACATATAAGAATCAACATTCCACCAAACATGATAGAATACCCTCCCCCAAGCTTGAATGAGACAATACACTCAAACATAAATCATATAATCCATGGGAGGGGAAAACAAGGAGATCAATCCGACAATCCAACATATGTCCAATCATCCACTAGAGAAAGAGCAAGGAAAGATATTACCGGATATTAGGTGGGTGTAAATACCCGCAAATGACCCAATTTTAACCTTTCAAAGCTAATTTCTCAAGAATTAAACCTTGTCTCCATATGCTCGCAAAAATAGGAGTCAACCTTCCTTGATTCTTGATCCAAATCGAAGCACCAAAGTATATCAAGTCATGTACCTAGAAAAAGGCACACAAACATTTCCATGAGAGAAAATCTATTCTAAAAAGAAAAGGAAAATCTAATCTAAAACACGGGTTACTTCCCGAGAAAGGCTTGCTTAAGGTCCAAGCTTGACCGCTCTAGTAAAATAATAATTCAACGCACACAAGAGCTTGTCAAATGCACTACTACACATTTCATAAGAGAGAATGTAGGCAAATGACGGAAGAAAAACGTGCAACAAGATCATTGCACGCAAGTGAGAAGGGAGGTGCCAAAAGAAAGAAGAAGAAGGATCAAAAGGAAAAACAAAGAAATAAGAAGAAAAAGAAGAAGAAGGGGGAATAAAAGAATGGAAAGAAAAAGAAAAAGGCAAATCCTCCTCACTAAAATATTTTTGGGTGGCAACATCACCCTCTTCCTCAGTTTGAGACAAATGAGCCACATGCAAATCCTCATAGACAAAAGGGTCCCCAATAGGCTTACCAACAAAGGAAAGGAGAAAAATAGGGCAATAGGGGATGTGGTCAAACTTTTGAGAGAAAGGGGTATGAGAAATAGGTAAAGGGTTCGCGACTCCCTCAACACAAGGTCTCACATCGCCAATGAGGGCATGAAAATCAATCATAGAATCCTCAAAAGAAGAACACTCATGATCACCATCTCCCTCAAACATCCAACTCCCAAGAGGAACCACATAATCTCCTCCACTACCTTCATAAACAATAGCTCCCTCAACTTCCTTAAAGCCTAGAGTCTCAAAACCATGCATGAGTGGAGGCAAATTCACTTCAAATTCATCTCTCTCCCATGAAGCTTTATCAATCAACTTGCTTAAAAGGCTATGGCTATTCCTTATGCACTCAATAAACACATTTGACATAACCTCAAATGAGTCCAAATACTCATGGATAGAAGAGTCACATTCATACACTTGAGATTCATTACAATGGGTGGGTGGGTTGGGATTTACAAATTCCGCACTCTCTTCTCTCTCAACTCCTTCACCATCACTCATATGCTCACCAATGGTATCCTCACACACTCTTGGTTGCTCAAAGTCACCATCATCATCCTCAACACACACATTGGATTTGTTATTTTCACACACAAGCATCAAAGATGACAATTGGCTTTCTAGCTCTTCATTTCTCCTTCTTCCCTCCTCAAGACGCTCCTCACTCTTTTTCATCATCTCCAATTGACTTCTCAAACAATTAAGAGTTGACTCCTTTCTAGGCCCAAGATCATCACTAAGCTCAACATGCCTGATTTGAGTTTCCAAGGTAGCAATAAGAGATTCAAAAGGTGTAGAAGATTGAGGCTCAACAAAAGAAGAAGAAGTACAACCAAGATTGGAAGAATCAACATTGAAATCATGAGCATGTACATCACATTGGGGGGTGGGGGCAAAATCAAGAACATGAGATTCATCATCAAGGGAACGAAGCACATCACAAGATGGCATGGTAAATAATGAAGAATATTGAAACACACCATTAGCATCAACTTGAGCATGTACTTCATCATCGTGAACAAAAGGGGAAATAGAGTTGAAATCATGTGTTCTAGGTTCACTAATGGGATCATGTGACAAATCATGGGAAATCATGCTAACAATAGAAGAATCAAGACATTGCACATCAATATTAGGAACATGATTATCCCTATTATAGGCATCCCTAGCAAACCAAACACAAAAATCCCAAGCATCATCAATTGACAATGCTCTAAATTCACCATTGTGCATGCATTCAACTTCATCCCTAGTTTGCTCATTCAAACCAAAATAACAAATCTCACAAGCCTCCCAAAGGCTACTACAATTACAATCAAGAAATCCCTCTAGTCTATTAAAATATTCACAAAAAGGCTCATTGTCAAATTGAGGAAATGAGAGACATGCCATTTTTTTAAAGCAAACAAAAAGAAATACAAGAAAAGTATACACAAAGACCTAGACTCAAGCAATTAAAAACACTCAAACATAGACACCGTTCCCCGGCAACGGCGCCATTTTGACGTGGGGAAAACTAGGTCGTTGGGCTAATCTTCCCTAAGCCAAACAAAATTTATAAACACTCAACAAACCTAAATACAAGTATAGAGGTAAGTCAAGGGTCGAACCCAAAGGAACGGTAATGTCTAAGTGCTTTCAATTATATGCCTAAGCTAGGTCGAAGATAAGGGGTAAAAGATGACTCTAACAACTACTAAAACGAGGAAACCAAACAAATAAAGAGCTAGGGATTAGGATCCGCAAATAATAGCAATGAACATAGCAAATTGGAATGGAAAGTCGACTAAGTCAAGCAATGTGAGGGTAGATCAAACATGCAACCAAAAGAGCATATCAAGCTATTCTCCTAGAGGTCTAACTAGCGTCAACTACGATAAACTCTAGCTAGGAAACATCACAATACACCTCAATCGTGTAAATTGCAAGCCACAAATCAATGGTCCGTATCAATGTGAACTTACAATGCAATCTAGTGCAATAATCAAAGTTAGCTACTCTTTAATTAATCACACACATGCTCATGATCAATCAACCAAGTTTAATCACATCATCAACTCCATCAATTATCCCCAGTTTACATCAATTCATTACATCATAAGCTTCACCAAATCCCTAACCAAACAACTACTCAAACATTATCATGAAATCATCCAACAACTAAAGAGATCAACAATCAACAATCAAAGAATCAACAATCTAAGAAGAACAATTACACTTATCAAGATCTATCATCAATTCATCAAAATCCAAACAAAATCAACAATCAAAACAATGAATATTAAACCAAGCAATAAATGAGATAGAGTTTAGAAATGCTCTTTGATAATAGAGTAGATCTCCAATACAATTGTCACATTTGAATCTTCAAACTCTCAATCACCATAGAAATTCCTCACTTTCTCTCTCTAAAATCTACTCCTAAAATTAACCCTAAAAACTAGAGAGAGAAGCTCTCAACTAAGCTAGGAAAATTGATCTAATTCTCTAATTGTGATCTAATCCTACTTGTTTCTCTCTCTACCCAAAAATGGGTATTTATAAATACAAGGATAAAAGGAAATAAAATAGAAAATAAAATAAAGGGAAAAGGAAAAGAAAAGAAAATAAAATAATAAAAGAAAAGGAAAGGAAAAATAAAAGAATAAAAGAAAAAGAAAATCAAAGAAAATAAAGAGGAAACGGAGATCAGTTGCTGCTCAAGTCAAGTGCATCACAACCGTCCATCAATCATCAATCAACGGCCCAAGTAAAACCCAGCTGGGTGCGGCCGCACTGCTGAGGTTCGAAGGAGCTCAAATGCGGAGGTTCAATTGGAGTTGCTGCTGTGGCTGAGAGATGCTTCAAGGGCGGCGCAATTGGTGGTTGCGGCTGGAGAAATGGAGGCTTGAGGTTGCGGGGTTACGTGGTGTTGCGGGGTTTGATGTTGCTGTTGTGAAGCAGGGGAAAGCAGGGGAGTTGCGGAGCTGGAGAACAGGGGAATTGGTGGTGAGAATTGGAGGTGGTTGGTGGCTGATTGGTGGCGCAATTAATGAGCAGCAGGGGCTGCTTTGTGTGGCTGGTGGTTGCGGCAGAGCAAGGGCTACGGTGGCTGCTTGTGAGGCTGCGTGTGTGGAGGAGTGGCTAGTGTTTGCTGCTGCTGCTGGAGGGTGGTGCGGTGGTGTTGCGTGGTGGTGGAGTTGTTGTTGGTGAAGGGCAGCAACTGAGGTTGAGCTGTTGTTGTTGTTGCGGGATTTGTGGCAGCAGGGGATGCTTGTGAGGAGTTGCTGCTGAAGCAAGGAGCAGGGGAAATAAGGAGAACGGTAAAACCTCAATGCTCTTTTCACTTTTGCTCCCCGGCAACGGCGCCATTTTGACGTGGGGAAAACTAGGTCGTTGGGCTAATCTTCCCTAAGCCAAACAAAATTTATAAACACTCAACAAACCTAAATACAAGTATAGAGGTAAGTCAAGGGTCGAACCCAAAGGAACGGTAATGTCTAAGTACTTTCAATTATATGCCTAAGCTAGGTCGAAGACAAGGGGTAAAAGATGACCCTAACAACTACTAAAACGAGGAAACCAAACAAATAAAGAGCTAGGGATTAGGATCCGCAAATAATAGCAATGAACAGGGGCTGCTTTGTGTGGCTTGTGGTTGCGGCAGAGCAGGTGCTGCGGTGGCTGCTTGTGAGGCTGCGTGTGTGGAGGAGTGGCTGGTGTTTGCTGCTGCTGCTGGAGGGTGGTGCGGTGGTGTTGCGTGGTGGTGGAGTTGTTGTTGGTGGAGGCAGCAACTGAGGTTGAGCTGTTGTGTTGTTGCGGGATTTGTGGCAGCAGGGGATGCTTGTGAGGAGTTGCTGCTGAAGCAAGGAGCAGGGGAAATAAGGAGAAGTTCCTGCCTCCTTTCATCACCATCACTATCATCACCATGATGGTGACGAAGACCAAAGTGTGCAGTAGCTACTCGTGCGAGCACCTCAACTTGGACTTGGAACAAAACACACATAAAACCGAGAAATAAAATAAAGTAAAGTAAAACTAAAACTAACAAATAAAAGTAAAAGAAATAAAATGAAAATGAAAATAAAAAAGGAAGGAAAAATAAAATAAAATGAAAATAAAATAAGTAAAGAAAATGAAATGAAAATAAAATCAAATAAACTAAAATAAAGTAATACTAAATCTATAAAATCTAAAATAAAGAAAAAACAACTAAAATAACGAAAATAAAAGAAATAAAGGAGAAAATACTAGAAAACCATAGAAGGGTAGAAAAGAGAGAGAAAGCATAAAACCGAACATTTATTGAGCAAGAAAGCTATGAAAAGAGGATAAAAGGACCTAAATGCTCGTCAAATGTGTGCCATTTATGACACACATCATAGTCGCACTAATAAACACCTGCTTAATATCTTGTTTAACAAAATTTGAAGAAATTTTAAAAAATAAATAATGATAAACTTTAATCAGTTAAGCAAAATGGAGAAACAAAATACATAAAAGTTAGATCTAAAGTAATAAGCTAGCACAAAACTAACACCCAATGCTTTACGAGAAGAAGATAAACTAATAGAAAAGGTAAATCTAACTTACTCTATAATAATAATACAGGATCTAATAAGACTTTTTTTCTCTAGCGGGTGCTTCTTTCTCTAAACCTCTGTAATGGCGGGGAAACGAACGAACAAGGAGTCGACTAGAGTACGAGGAAGCTAAGAGAAATATGAGATTCGTGAAGGATTTGATCTTGCGAATCCACTGGCTACAGTTTCGAAGACAAAATCGAGATTGAATGGAGAGGGTATTCCGCAATTGAACTTCGATGATGCTAATGAATTGGAGAACTTCATCCTTTCACCTGCTCAATCAATTCAAGAATTGATTCAAGGGTCTAGGCAGAAGTCTTAGCTGAATGAATGGTTGAATGTGATTGCTCCTTCAAGGGGTGATGTTCGATTGGAGAAAAATAGAGTATCTGCGACAGAGGTAAGCAATTTGAAGCCTAGATTGCAATTATCTGTTGATGATGTTTTTGATGAACTTGAATACTGGAAATTGGTGATTGTTGCTTATGTTTTGGGTGATAATCCATTTCTTTCTGCTTTTCTGGGTTTTTGTAAGAGAATTTGGGATGATAAGAATGTTGATAAAGTAATTCCGCTGAAAAAGGGGGTTTTCTTGATACGATTTTTGAATGTAGAGATAAGGCCTTGAGTGCTTTGCATGTTATGTTTGATAGAAGACATGTCGTTCTGAAACAATGGGTTGATGGCATGGAGTTTAATGTCTCTTAATTTTCGAAAATACCAGTATGGGTTAAATTGCCTAATCTTCCTTTGAAGTATTGGGGAAAATCTTGTTTAGAGAAAATAGTTGGATTAATTGGTATTCCAATTAAGGCAGATTCTGCTACTCAATTGAAGGATAGGGTTGCCTATGCTATATACTTGGTGGAAGTTGAATTGAATGAAGAATTTGTCGAATCCATTGAGTTTATTTCTGAATCTGGGGAGATTTTTCATCAGAAGGTAGTTTTTGATGGAAACTAAAATAAAAGTGGTTATTTTTCTGAGCTTAGATAGAGGGCAAAGATTAACTGGTTGCAAGTTGGGGATGATAATATTGCTTTTTTTTTTCACAGAAGTATTAAGTTGAAAACCTTTTAGAAAAAGGTTGTGGCTGTGATAATGAGATGGGAGAGGTGTGTGATAGTCCAAAAAGTATAGTTAAAGGCTTTGTGGACTATTATAAAAGGCTCTTGGGTACTGGTCTTGGGGATACAATGGCTGTTAATGTTGATGTGGTGAAAAAAGGGTATGTGCTTATAGAGGGGCAAGTAAAGCTTATTGATCTTCCCTTTACCAAAAAAGAGATTAAAGCAGCTTTATTTTCAATCTCTGATGATAAAGCTCCAGGTCCTGATGGGTATTCTAGCTGCTTTTTCAAGAAAGCTTGGGGGATTGTTGGGGAGGAGTTTTCTGCAGCAGTGTTGAATTTATTTGAGAATGGCAGGTTGCTTAAAGAATTTAATTGTACTACTTTATCTTTGATCCCCAAGATTGAGAAGCCTGAGTCAGTGATTGATTTTAGACCCATTGCATGCTGCAATGTGGTCTATAAGTGCATTACTAAGCTCTTATGCTTAAGATTGAAAGTGGTTCTTTCTGATCTTATTTCTCATTCTCAGACTGGGTTTGTGGAAAACAAACAGATCATTCATAATATAAGTATAATTCAGGACTTGGTCTCTCATTATGAAAGGAAAAATGCTCCAAGTAGCTGTATGCTGAAAGTTGATATCAAGAAAGCATATGATTCAGTTAAATGGGATTTTCTTGAGGAAATGCTTATTGCTTTTGGCTTTCCTGGAAAGTTTGTCAAGTTAGTAATGACCTGTGTTTCTTCTGCTGCTTTTTCTTTGAATATTAATGGTGGTCTGGAAGGGTTTTAACAAGATAAAAGGGGTTTGAGGCAAGGGGATCCATATCTCCCTTGCTTTTTGTGCTGTGTATGGAGTATTTGTCTAGGCTGTTGATGTGTGTGGGTAAAGATAGAAGGTTCCAGTTTCTAACTAGGTGCAGAAAGTTGAAGCTGAATCATCTAGTTTTCGTAGATGATCTCATCTTGTTTAGTAAGGGTGATAAACAGTCTGTCTCTCTTCTTTTAAGAAGCTTAGCCACTTTTGCTGCATCTTCAGGTTTAGTTGCTAACAGTGGTAAATCAAATCTTTATTGCTGCAACATTAATCCTGCTGAGAAGAAAGAGATAATTGAGGAGTCTGGGTTTAAAGAAGATAATCTGCCTTTTATGTATCTTGGAGTTAGTGTTAGTTCGAAGAAATTGAACAAGACAGACTATAATGTCTTATTGACAAAATTACATCTAGAATTAGATCTTGGGGGTCTAAAACTCTCTCCTATGTAGGAAGTGAAGGAGTTATGTCTTCGATAAGTGCAATTACTAGATATATCAAGGATCACTATTATGGAGATAATAAGTTCGTTCTTTTGGGGCGTCATCCTCTGTTGCTAGACTATGAGAGATGATCTTTGGACTAGTCAAATAGTCCAAAGCCCTTTAGAATGGATCCTATATTGGTCACACACAAGGGTATTGTGTTAAGCAAGTAAGAGGCCCATTAATGGGCCTCATGAGCAATTAACTAATCATGAATTGGATTGGGCTAGCATAGTTGGATTGGAATTAGGTTTTGGGCTTTTGACATGGGCTCTTATTTAGAGATGAGATCTATAAATATGATCCATGCCTAGGGTTTGGTGTAAGCAGTCATAATTCACACAGTGAATTTTGACATCAAGGCAACCAATCCCAAAACCCTAATCCTCTCTCTAACTCATGGATATCTCTCTCCTCCCCTCGTCCGTACGGCCGACCACCCTAGGTGGCGCGTGTGGTGTTCGTGGTGGTTCATGGTGGTTCGTTGTTCACTCTTCTCCATAGAAGGTCAATTGAAGGTTTCAATTGCAACTAACTAGCATTAGTGGAGGTCTTAACTTGTGCCCGTGGACCAAGTAGAGGAATCACGCTTAGGGTTCTTTATCTCCCTTTGTTCTTGCTCGATCGCACGTGGAATCACGCTTCAAAGGTACAATTATTTGTTGTTTATGTGTTATGCATTAGATCCTTGGATTAGGTACTGTATGAATATGATTCATGTTTATTTCCGCTGCATAGTACCTATAAAATCCTATAGTGGTATCAGTTAGCCTATTGCATTTACGCATATTGCCAATAATTCTTTGATAATCCACAATTTTAATTCAATTATGAGGGAGAATAATTAATTATGGTTCAATCTTTATATTAAATGGAGATTTAATTTTTGGGATATGATTAAATATGATTTAATTGCTCAACAAATCTGATAAAAGCCCTAGTTTTTTGAAACTTTAATTTGAAATAAAGCCCTAAATTTTGATTTTTGTGCTTAATTTTGATGATTTTCGAATTTTTATGCTTCATATTTTAATTAGATTGATTATATACATAAATATGATTTTTTGTATAATCAATAATTTGATTTAAAAGTTAAATTAAATTTTAATTAATTTTATGAAGAACCCTAGATTTCAAATTGAATTATGAATTTGATTTCAAAATTGAATTAGGCATAAAAGTTATGTTTTAATTCAAAAGACCTAATTTAATTTAATTTAGCAAAAGTTGTTTAATTAGATTAAATATCTCAAAAAAAAAAGGAAAGAATCAGTTTTTGGGAAGGGGCAGCCGCGGCTGGGTGGTCGAACCACCGTAAGGTGGCCACGGCGGCTGCCCAAGTGGTCGAAAAGGGAGCAGCGAGGAGGGCGCACGATGGAAGGCGGCAGTAGGAAGTGCAACCGTTGCACTGCCGCAAGCTGCTGCCAACAATCTGCCGCAACCAGCAGACGCTAGTGGCAGGGCTACGGCCTTGCTGCAACGCGTGTTGGCGGCCTTCAGCCAATAGCAGCGATTTCCAACTGGAATTGCTCCAGTTGGTGCTGCTGACGAGCCGTGGCTGGGTTTCTGTACCTGGTTGCGGTTGCGGGTTGTGGCAAATCAGTGGCTTGGTTATTCCTTGCTGCGGATCTGATATTGCGGGTTCTAGCTGCTGCGTTTGCTGGGCTTCCCCTGGCTGACGTGGCAGCAGCTTCAATTTAAAAAAAAAATTTTATTTAAATTATTTTATTTTAAAGATTATTTCAAAATAAAATATGATTTTATTTTGGATAAAATCAAATTTCAAAAGTTAGTTTTTGATAATTATCCTTAATTAAAGTTGTGAATTTTGGATAGAATTTGTTAGAATATTCTGATCATATTCCAAAAAGATAAAGATTGATTTAAATAATGTGATTATCCCATGATTATTTTGGATATAATTGATTTAAAATATTGTGATTGACTAGTAATTAGGATAGAATTTCCTAACTTTGTTACGATAATCTTTGAGGATAAATATGATTTATCTTTTAGGATTAAAATAAGATTTGATTCTATCTCATGACTAATTTAGAATATATGATATTTTATTGATGATCATGAATAATATATGATATTATCTAATTACATTAATTAAAATATGATATATTTAGATGCCATGTTTCCTCAATTATGATCATTCGATGTTATAGTTTAGGAAAGCATGATGAGTGATTTATTATGTGGCAATTTTATAATATATGATGCTGTTTATTGCTATATAATGACTAGTATGGCCCAGTAGATTGCTAAATACGATCTGCGCATCGTGATGTATTTTTGTAATCTAAGTACGGTCTACGTACCGATAAAGTTTTTTGTAATTTTATTTTATTTTATTTAAGTAGTAGATAGAATAGAGTAGAATTACAGGTTGCAGTTAATCCAAGAATCCCATGAAGTGAAGGCCCAAAGGAGCAAGGTGGATGCGATCCATGAAGATTCAAGTGGGAGCATTTACTTTATTAGTTTTCTTAGGATTAGGGGCCATGTTATGTCTTATTTATGCATTCAGTATTTTATGCATGTTAGATTTTATTGATGTTTTGTGATGATGCGCTAGAGTTCACTATTTAATCACAACATAATAAATCTAGATCCCAGTAATATTGATGCAGCTTTTCCAATTAAAAACCCGACGAAAACCTTGATCGTTTGTGATGGGTCGGCCCTCAGCAGAGCATCATAATATATCTTGGGGAAGTGGGTTAGGACCGCATATCTACACTTTTAATTGGTTATATTCAACAAGGTTACCTAAAGCATTTAGAACCTTGAAGCTAAGAGTAATTATTGAGCATGTGATGCTTAATTATTCAACCAAGAGTTACAAGAGTTGTAATCTGTAAAGAGTTTACTCACCTTGAAAATGTAATGGTTGATGGCAGGGCCAAAGTCCGGTCAATTATTGCACGAATAAAGGATCTTGGAATCATTTAATTCAATTGGGATCAATTAACATTGAATAAATGCTTTAAAGTTACCAATTTAATTCGCTTATGGTACTTTAAATTTATTAAACATAATTGAATTTTGCGTTTACTTATAAGTAACACGTATTTCTAATTTTATTATTATATATAATCTCCTCGATTGAAAATAAAGTTGAGAAATGTTCTAAAAAAGTTTAAAAGATAATCCATAAACCTATATTCCAATTTTGCTAAGATTGTTCTAAAAGGCAAGTTTTAGAAACCCATGTCATATGTCTAAGGTTAGTTTTATTCAAAATGTTTAAGTAAAATACCGACATATCTTCATTTTGAAAAGTGTTTCAAGGGATATAATGAGATGAAGAGGTACAAAACCTCTAAAAGACAAGTATAGAAGTCCAATAAAATCTCTTATTTTCAATATGATTGAATATAAGAAAGTGATTGGAAATCTCTATGATCAAAAGTTGATGAAATGACATTATTCTTCATCTACTTTATATAGAGTTTAATACTTGATTAAACTCAAATATAAATAATGATATAATAGACTTAGCAGAATCATGAAAAGTGCTTAAATTAGTTAAGCAAGGTATCATTTTGAACCTAAGAGAAATGTTCTAGGTGGATCGAACGGGAAAGGTTTAGGAATATATGAGGATTGCATTAAGAAGTTATAGGCCAAGAATTGCAAACAAGTTGCTACTTCTCAAACCTAAAACTACTTACATGCTAAAAGTTGTTATGAACAACAAATGTTTCAAATTAAATGGACCAATTCCAATTGATTAGAAACTACCTTATATAGTTGGAAGGTAAAAGAATGGAAATGTTCCAATTTAAGAAGTATTTTATAGAAATCGATTTAGCATATTGCTACTTCTTGGACATATGATGTCTCGTTTAGTTCACTCATTGCACAATGTGATTGAAGTAAAGGAAGAAGTTATGGCTAATGGAGAAATAAATATACAAGTTTAGAAGCAAATGTTGCTACTTCACAAGTAGAATCTACAAGTTTGGAAGCAAAAATTTTAAAGTTGTAACTTTACAAGTAGAACTAGTATTTTACCACTAATAATTGGCTACAATTAAATAAATGTTATTCATTCTTACCATTATCAAAACACCATACAATGTTAGTAATGACTAATCATCGAAGATTCAAAACGTGGAATAAATTTTATTCTATGCTTCATTGAATCATAATGTGTTTTGAATTGCTAAATAGGTTTAAAGTTCTATATGATAGAAATAATTAAACCATTTTTATATATATAAGTTTTCTCTAATATGTCAATTAATTCGAATTAAAATGAAAATTGCATGCGGAAGATCCAAAGGGATGGACTTTCAATATCATTGGATTATGAATCCATTGATATATGTAATTATCATTCTAATTTGAAATTTCGACTAAGTCACCATTTAGAGAAATGATGATGAGAACTCAAGGTCGAATACATATTGATGTAAGAAAACCAAGGGTTCAAAGATTAGAGACGGACAATGAAACTTCATTTGTGATACGATCACTACTTGTGCTTAGTTGAAGCATAAGAGTGAAGATTTTGAAAAGTTCAAAATGTTCAGTATGAAGTTCAGTATCAACTTGACAAGAAAATGATTACATTACAATATGACTGTAATTATGAAAATTTAAGTCAAGACATGTACTTGGCGACACATTCGAAATATTGCGATATGATCGTAATAATGACAATATAAGCAAAGACCTTAATAAACATCCAAGAGTTGTGAAAACGTTTTACAACAAACTTCGAAAGAAAACTTTGTGAAGTGTTTGGAAGAAAGCTATCAATCTATATGAGATATATTTTGATAATGGATGTAAATTACCTATCTTCCAACCATTGTTCAAAGGATACACTTTTAAGATAAGCTACAAAACTAAACAAAAACTACATAGGTCAAATCAAAATGTAGCAAGGCTTCATATGTGATATGGATAAGAAAAGTTCTTATTAAGTCTTTCTACAAAGCAAGGAATAAAACATGTATTAAACCGTTTGATGCACGTTAGATTCCTATATAGAGCACGGGGTACTACTACACAACCATACTTAGCACAAAATGTTTGTTGCTCTAGTAGGTGCCCTTATGGAAATTGTTCTAAAAGGTCAAGTGGGAGTAGTATAAATCTCGAAATAAGAGTTCGAGAAAAGCAACAAACAAACGTGGTTCAAACCATGATTGGTTCACCCTATGCTAAATATGCCTCCTCAAAAGGCAAGTGGGAGTATAAGAATCTTGAAAAGTTCGAGAGCCTTGAAAGAGTTCAAGAAAAGTGATTTCGAAAATCTCGAAGAAATTTGAGAAGTTATCGAATAAAAGCAACAATATGAGCATGATTCACCTCATGTTACAAATGACAACGCGTGGTCTCATTAAGTATAATGGGATTAACAACCTTGTGTCGAAGGTAATACATTCCAAGTGCAAATCCTCTATTGTCGTTTCTCATTTAAAACTAAACAAAGTTGTTGTATGAGTTTCAATTGTTGCATAAAAACCCACAATGATGACTAGCATATGTAAAACTTAGTCAAAGAAATATGATTTCATATTGACTAAGAGTTCTAAAATATTTCTTTTGGAACATTATGATTATGCAACTAATAAAGATGATTTGACAAGTTATGATTCCAAGTGGTTTAAAACCATGAAATCTGAAATAGATTCTAAGTCTGTAAGCAACCGTATGACACTTGAATAATTTGCCTAAGTTGGGTGAAACCCATATAATCAAAGCAGACAAGAAAGAAAAATGTTTTCTAACTAAAGCAAAGGTTTCTTAAAGGATTCAACTAATTCATAGTATGACTATGATTACGATGAAACCTTTACATGTTGCAAAGATATATTAAAGATATTTTAGTGATTTCTACCTTATGAGATTTGGAAGATGGATTTCAAAACTCTTTCTTAAAATTGTTCATGAAATAAGATTTGTATATGATACAATCAAAAATTTGGAGATCCAATAATCTTAGGGATGCATAAAAGATCCAGAATGGATTGAAGTTAGCATCAGGGAGTTATGTTCCTAATTTTGTGAGTTAATCAAATCGTTTGATGTTAACGTAAAATGAAGAAAAGGTTTTGTATGTACAAGATGTTTAGTGGGAGCTATGGAGTCTTCTTGGTCTAGTACATAGAGCAATTATTGAAGGATCAAATGATGGCTATTGCATGTTGTATGAAAACCTTGGAGAAAAAGATAAGTACATTTGGGATTCAAGATCTATATAGATAGGTCTCGAAGGATGTTTGAGTTTAATTAAGAAGCTTATATTGATAAGATTCTTATAAGGTTCAACATTGAAAAGAGTTTCAATCCCATGTGACATGGCACGTTGCTTAATGATTCAATACCTTGAGAAAGGTTGATGAAATTAAGACTTTGAGTGATGATCCTTATGCAATTCGCAAAGGATGCATCATGCGTGCCATGGACTGTACTCGTCTATTTGATTCACGTGTTTTAAAGAACAAGTGATGATAGATTTCAATCGAAATCCAATGTGATGTTGGAATACAAATTAGAAATTCCTAAGTTCCTTGCGAAAGAGCGAAGGAAAATTCTTAGTGTATGGAGTTAAAAATGATTATAAAATTTAGAAATTGCAAAATTCATGTTTATGAGAATGTCTCATGAAGTCTACTTTCTAAATCCCTTCCATGACCAAGGTATGAGAGTCATACTAAGGTTCTTGGATTGAAGCAAGTTATGTAATTTTAGTTGTGTATGTTTTGAGAAAGCATATTACAAAAGTAAATACATTAGCTTGCAGAATTATGTTTATCAACTGAAACAAAGTTTCAATCTTATTTAATCGTGGTTTCAAGATTAAATAAAATGTCCAAAATAATTATGAATTGATGGGCTCACTAGGTTGATGACCTTTTGAATGAAACCCAACAGGTGAACTAAATTCATATATTATTTAAGTTCCTAGTTCGGAATCATTAAACTGGACATAAATGATTTCCAATAATGGACTAGCATGTTAAGATTGATTGGATAGCGCAGTTTCATGGGCTATAGGAGCGTAGTGATGCTCGGTCAATCACATGGATATGCATGAATGATGCATGATCGAACTATAGACCTACTTTGAAGTTCAAGTGTAGAGCTTCCGGATATATAGTGGATTCCTTTGACATGAGTGGAACATTGATCTCATTCAATGGATGTTATAACTGTGGTGCATTCAAACGTCTTCCCGTAACTGGAGATTATAAAGGGTGTTTCCCGGTTATTTTAGAAGTTGAGTGGGAGCTTTGGTTGCCACAAGATTGGATAGAGTCTACCTATTTAATTAGGAATGTGTCTTGGCCCCTTGAAGAGGGAGAATTCAAAAAATGCATGACCGTGCTCAAATGTGTTACATATTAACCATTTGTTTTGTAATTCTAACTCAGATTTCAAGAAAAGATTTGTAGATTAATATGATCACGACATAAGATGCAATCATATTATCAAATCAACACACATTGACTTAAGGAATTTGAATATTGCGCACTTGCCTCAGACAAGTGGGAGATTGAAGGAGTTATGTCTTCGATAAGTGCAATTACTAGATATATCAAGGATCACTATTATGGAGATAATAAGTTCGTTCTTTTGGGGCGTCATCCTCTGTTGCTAGACTATGAGAGATGATCTTTGGACTAGTCAAATAGTCCAAAGCCCTTTAGAATGGATCCTATATTAGTCACACACAAGGGTATTGGGTTAAGCAAGTAAGAGGCCCATTAATGGGCCTCATGAGCAATTAACTAATCATGAATTGGATTGGGCTAGCATAGTTGGATTGGAATTAGGTTTAAGGCTTTTGACATGGGCTCTTATTTAGAGATGAGATCTATAAATAAGATCCATGCCTAGGGTTTGGTGTAAGCAGTCATAATTCACACACAGTGAATTTTGACATCAAGGCAACCAATCCCAAAACCCTAATCCTCTCTCTAACTCACGGCTATCTCTCACCTCCCCTCGTCCGTACGGCCGGCCACCCTAGGTGGCGCGTGTGGTGTTCGTGGTGGTTCATGGTGGTTCGTTGCTCGCTCTTCTCCATAGAAGGTCAATTGAAGGTTTCAATTGCAACTAACTAGCATTAGTGGAGGTTTTAACTTGTGCCCGTGGACCAAGTAGAGGAATCACGCTTGGGGTTCTTTATCTCCCTTTGTTCTTGCTCGATCGCACGTGGAATCACGCTTCAAAGGTATAATTATTTGTTCTTTATGTGTTATGCATTAGATCCTTGGATTAGGTACTGTATGAATATGATTCATGTTTATTTCCGCTGCGTAGTACCTATAAACTCCTACAGGAAGGGCTCAGCTTGTTAACTCTGTCTTGATGTCTCTTCATTCTTATTGGGCTTCCATCTTTATTTTACCTAAGAGTGTGCTGGATGGGATTGTTTCAGTCTGCAGAAATTTTCTTTGGGATGGGAAGGCTGTTTCTAACAGGGTTCCTCCCATTGCTTGGGATTTTATGTGTAACAGTAAAAACCAAGGTGGGCTTGGTATTCATGATTGTTATCTTTGGAATTTGGCAGCCTTAGGAAAGCAAATTTGGAATATTGCTAGTAAATAGGATAGTCTTTGGGTAAAATGGATCAATAACTTGTATATTAAAGAGAGAAACTGGAAAAGGGTTCCTTGTTCTAATTCTGCTAGTTGGAGCTGGAAGTAGTTTTGGAAGTTGAAGGAAAAGTTTAAAGCTGGATATTCTGGTAGTAAGTGGTTAGCTACTGGAAGAGATTACACAGTTGCTAGTGGCTATAATTGGCTGAAAGAAGAGCATTAGGATGTGCCTTGGTGTAATTGGGTTTGGAATAGAATGAATATTCCAAGACACAGTTTCACTAGTTGGATGATTGTGTGGAGAAGAATTAGAGTCAGAACAAGATTGGCTAGATTAGGCATTATTGATGCTTCCGAATGTCCTTTGTGTGGATTATTTGATAAAACAGTTGGTCATTTGTTCTTTGAGTGTCAATACACTAAGGAATGCTGTAGGATTATTGACAATGTGACTGGGTATAATTGTGACCCTAGTACTCTGGTGAGTTTAATGACAAGCTGAAAGCTATTACAGGAAGATTTAAAAGAAAGGTGATTCAGAGCTGTTCTGCTTGGTTGCTATATTCTGTATGGCAGCAGTAGAACAAGGCTGTGTGGGATCTTTGTCTGCAAAGTCCTTAGCATGTGATGAAGAAGTTGCTGTGGGATATCTATCATAGAATTAGTGCTGTAATGCCTAAGAAAACGAGCAAGAAAAATAGGGAGAGGGCTAGATGTTTAATTAGTTAGTGTTTGCCACTAGTGTCTTATTGCTACTAGTTGTATTTTTGGTTGTGTCTTGGCTTGTTTTTGTTTCTACAGCCTGTTGCAGTTTTGGTTTTTGTTGTGCCCTTTGCTGGGGCCTTGTATTGGTGTAAATCTTTTTCTTGGTGTTAATATAATTTTACCTTATTTCAAAAAAAAAAGTTAAATCTAAAGTAATTTAAAAATTTAAATGAAATTCTTTTTTTTTTTTAAAAAAAAGAAGGATCAAAATGTTAGATATAATAATATAATAGAAAAATAAAACCAAATCATATGATGAAAATCAGAAATTAGAAAATTAAAAAAACAAAGAATTAAAATGAAAAGTTACTACTTCATACAGTGGTAGACGATGGTTACTGCTTCCGGTGTGAGGGAGATTTGGGCGGATTGACGGAAGTCGTGTAGAGTTCGATTCGGGTGGTGGCCGTTGTTGTGGGATAGAGCACGGAGAAGCAAGTCGGGCTACGACAGCTTGTTGGTCACTGGTGGCCGCTGCGAGAAGTAAGGTTGTATTGGGTGAGCATTGTTGGGTACGACATCTTTTTTGTTCGTTTGAATAAGCTTGTCATTTTCACTCCCTTGGTTTTGTTTTGCTCGAGGACGAGCAAAAGGTAAGATTGGGGGTATTTGATGTGTGTCATAAATGGCACACATTTGATGAGCATTTAGGTCCTTTTTATCCTCTTTTCATAGCTTTCTTGCTCAATAAATGTTTACTTTTATGCTTTCTCTCTCTATTTTACCTTTCTTCTCTTATTTTACGGCTTTTGTGCATTTCTATGGTTTTCTATTATTTTCTCCTTTATTTGTTCTATTTTTGTTACTTTAGTTGTTTTCTCTTTATTTTAGATTTTATAGATTTAGTTTTATTTTATTTTAGTTTATTTTATTTCATTTTCATTTTCATTTCACTTTCTTTACTTTATTTTATTTTCATTTTATTATATTTTCTTTCTTTTATTATTTTCATTTTCATTTTATTTCTTTTACTTTTATTTATTGGTTTTAGTTTTATTTTACTTTATTTTATTTGCGTTTTGTAGGTGGTTGTTCCATGTTCAAGTCCTTGCGATCGCAAGTGGTGCTCGCAAGCCTGATAGCCTTGTACCCACCAATTTAGACGCTTAGCTACTGCACACTCTAGTGTTCATCACCATCACCCTTCGATGGGGATGCTCGCGCCCACCGACTACTCTACCCCGAGCCATCTCCCTTGCTTCCCCTGCTCCCACAACTATGCCACGCTTCTCCTTCACAACGAGCAGCAGCAGTAGCAGCTCCAACAACACCTCTCCACCTTACACAGCTGCTGCCCCCTCACGCACACTCCACCACCACGCAAACCACTAACAGCCGCAACCACCACTTCCCCTGTTTTCCTAGCCACCGCAACACCGCGCCACTACTACATAAACGAGCAAATGTAACCCCTAAAAACCGTTACAATAGAGCAAAAAATCGTTGTTACAGTCCTATTGCAACGGTTAAAGGACCGTAACATTTGTGGCCATTGCATTAGGTTTAATGTAACAATTCACTGACGCAACGGTCTTATACCATCAACCATGGACCGTTGCATCAGGGCCTAAAGCAACGGTTGATAAAACCTAATGCAACGGTTCTTTAGAAATCCTACAGACCGTTGCAACAGACCTAACGCAATGGTCTTTTAGTTTTAGTGCAACACCCATTACTTTCTATAGAACCGTTGCATTATTATTATTATTATTATTATTATTATTATTATTATTATTATTATTATTATTATTATTATTATTATTACTTAATGCTCGTAGTAAATTAAAAAGTTAATAAAACTACAAAGAACAAATAATGTAAACAAAATTATATAACAACCACTTTATTTTTCCTCTAGAAATATGTATATATATATATACATTAAGTAATTTTACATTGATATTTGACTTTGCAATAAACAATTCCATAAAATAATAATAACAATATTGTCACAATAATCCCATCACCATTCTTCCTCCTCGATATACATCATGTTATTCATCATCATATCACCATGTATCTATATATATAAAACAAACAACTAAATTACATTAGAGAATAATATCATTTAATCACATCACTCTACATTAAAAAAAAAGTTTGTTTAAATTCTTATTAGATAAATTTGTTAGAAAAGGTAATAATACATATTAATCATAATACAATGATATGGTAATAATACATATTAAATAGAACCACAAACCCAAAAATAACATTTAAATTTAGAAACACCCATAAATAATAATCTAAAAACTAGATGAGCAAATTAAATAAAATCCCCAAGAGAAAAATAATCTAAAAACATAATTAATAGAAGTAGAAGAATTTAATGAAATAATAAGGACTTGAAAAGAACTATATATCATGACCAACATAAATTAACTATAAAATTATTCAATACAACAAGGAATTAGCTAAATAATCATTGATTTGTAATAGCTAATTAAAAACAAAAATTAAGTAAAATTGTACTACACACATTAATTAATACTTCATATACGAAAAAATTTTAAGAAATAAAATTCACATAACAAAAACTTACAAAGAAGATGATAATGGAAAGTATTAAAGCTTGATGTTGGAAGTTTGGAACTTGAAGAGAGAGAGAGAATGAGAGACAAGATAGATATATAGAGAGAAATAGAGTAGAGGATAAACATTAAGAGTAAGTACATGGTAAAAATTTATTTCAAAAATAATGATGTCCCGCCGATATATGATTTCAAATTTTCGAAAAATGATATGGGAGCGGGAAACAAGGCGCGTTTTTGAATTTTCACATTTTAACACCTAGTGCAACGGTCATTTTTGGACCGTTGCAGTAGCCTAAAATTCCGTTGCATTTGATAGGCTGATGCAACGGTTATGTGAGGAACGTTGTAATAGCCAACAAATACGTTGCATTAGTTTTATCTGTTGCTTTGACCCGTTGCATTAACAATCACCATTGCATCTGACCGTTGTACTAGTTTTAACCGTTGCATTTGACCATTGCTTTTGCTCGTTTATGTTGTAGTGACCCTTATTTCCCCAATTAACTAACAATAACAACAACAATTGCAGCAACCTCCAATTGCGCCACCTGCCACCTCCATTTGCGCCACCAATTCAAGCAACAACAGCAGCAATAATTCCAACAATGACCTCCATTCCCGCAACCAATTGCGCCACCCTCGAAGCAATTCCTAGCCGCAGCAAACGCCTACCTCACCTCCACAACCGCCGCTGCTCCTCCTTCATTCGAACATCAGCAGGTGCGGGCCGCACTCAGATGGGTTCGAATGAAGTTTGATTGATGATGATGAAGATGCGTGAGACGGTGAGAAGCAGGGGATTAATTCCCGATTAATTGCGCAGCAAGCAGCAAACCGATTCCTTTTCTTTCTTTTTTTATTTCTTTGATTTTATTTTCCTTTTTAATTCTTTTATTTTTCTTTTCCATTTTCTTTTCTTATTTTTATTTTCTTTTCCTTTCTTTTCTTTTCTTATTTATTTTATTTTAGTTTCTTTTTCTTTTGTTTTCTATTTTTATTTCCTTTTAACCCTTGTATTTAAAAATACCCATTTTGGGTAGAGAGAGAAAACAATTCGATTGGAATTACGATTAGATCATTTTCTTAGCTTAGTCGAGAGCTTCTCTGTCTAGTTTTAGGGTTAATTTTAGGAGTAGATTTTAGAGAGAGAAAGTAAGGAATTTCAATGGTGACTGAGAGATTGAAGATTCAATGGTAACAATTGTATTGGAGATCTTCTCTATTATCAAAGAGCATTTCTAAACTCTATCTCATTTATTGCTTTGTTTAATTTTCATTGTTTAGATGGTTTGATTTTGATTGGAATTTGATGATTTGATGATTGATATTTGATATTCATGTTTGTTTGGTTTGATATTGTTATTTGATCTTTGATTAGTGGATTTGTTCTTCTTAGATTGTTAATTGTTGATTTCTTTAGTTGTTTGTTGGATTGATGATGATGTTAGAGTAGTTATTTGGTTAGGGATTTGGTGAAGCTTATGATGTAATGCATTGATGTAAATTGGGGATAATTGATGGAGTTGATGATGTGATTAAACTTGGTTGATTGATCATGTGTATGTGTGTGTGTAGACACCTAAAAATGTCTCCCCAAAACCAAACCCGATGATGAACAGCCTTTCACCGCCATTATTGGTCGTGTTGAGTATGTAATATTTAGAGTGCTTAAATCCATGTTCCATTCAATACATTTTATAAACCAATCCAATTCATAGCTCATTTTCCCAAACCATAACTTATTTTCCTCATTTCGTGCCTTTAAACCCCAAATAATTCATTTCGTGTCCATTAAAATCATTCATTTCGTGTTCTTTTTATATAAACATTTAGAGCAGTTTATTTTGGTCCATAATCTGGGTCCAATGATTAAATATTTGGATAGGGCTTTAAAAGATCTTTCCAACGATATATTATAAGCCCAAATCCGAGTTGTAACGAATAAGTTATGGCCAAAATACTAAACTGAGTCCAAACCGAACCTAAGCCCACCTTACCTACGACCCAATGATCATGTGGAGGGTCCAAAGGATTTAATCTCATTCCTAATCTAATTAGGATTAATTGGAAGCTTCTATAAGTTTCTAAAAGATCCTAATTATCATTTTTGAAAAGATAAGATTAAAGAGTTTGAAATAGAATAAAACTCCTCTAGTAATTCTATTCGAATTGAAAGACGTTCAAAGATTGACAGATATTATTTTCGTTCCTCACTGTTTTTATCTGATTATTAGATGGTTGGATAGCTCTTGAAATTATCTTCCCAATGGTATATTATAATATTAATTCCGAGCTATAATGAAAAAGATATAAAAGAAATACGAAACTCTATCCAAAACTGACACCGTCCCACTATTTCGGCCATATCTTTTATTCTAAAAAATATTTTAATCTGATTCTAATTGGATTAGAAAGTAGACTTCAAGAGCTTTCCAACGATATCTTATTCATCTTATTCCGATTTCTGGATCAAAAGATTTGATAAAAACAAAAACCGCAAAAACTGCTGTCTATCGCAGAGTTTTATCCGATTCGAATTCTTATCTTTTCTTGATTCGACCCCCTCTTTTTTCCCTATAAATAGAGGTAATATCTCCCCTTTTTCAATTATCAACAAGCTTGATCATCAAATCATTCTCTCTTCCTCTCTTCTACACCAAAAATCATCCTCTCTTCCTACACCAAAAATATTCTCTCCTCTCTCTTTTGCTCTAGCCTAAACCCTAGCCACTATATTCTCTCATTTTATATCCCTTAAGCACTCTAAGGAGTCCATACTTGACCCGAAGTTCTATACTTAAACCAAGGCGTGAAAGGTAGAATTTATTGAGGGTTTGGACCAAATCAACTCTACTTTTATTTAACTTAATTTCAATTTGATTTATTTTTATTGAAGTTACTAACAGTTTATTTATGATGTAGCAATTAAAGGAAAGGCGGAAAGTGAGTAATTAATCACTTAATTACTCTCATTATTATTTTCTTATTGCTAATATCATGATGAGGATTTTTATTTGATTTGGACTAACGCTATTATTGTTGAATTGCTTCCAATATTAATGTTTATTCTATTATTATTTATGATCACCATATTGCATGTTTAAAGGGAATATGTAATTGAATATCACGCCTAATAAGATAATTTAGACAACCGGTTTAGGTTCCTTTTTAATCTTGTTATTTAATCAAGTGATCACGATATTTTAGAATAATGTGTGCATTAATATTAAACTAATTTAGCATAATAATAGTTTGGAGCAAATTGAATCTTTGTTTGTATGCCTTTGAGATCACAAGAATACTTTTCAATATAAGAATCGAGTAGAGGCCAATACGGGCGAATGTGACTCCATGACTTACTTCGTACCATCATCCCCGATCCTCCTTTCGTGGTTCCGAACCATATGGAGTTAGTAATCTCATGGATTATGAATGGGGTGTAACCTTCACGGGTCAATCATTGTTGCCTTTCGTTGTCCCTTTTTCGTGGTTGCCTTTTATGATTCGTGAACGGTTTACAAGTTCCTTAGAAACTTGTTGGCGGCTCCCTACTTTCCTTGTCCCTAATCGTGTCCCTAATCGTATATGTCAATTCCCACTTCCTATGAGTGCCAAGCATATTCACACCATGCTTTAACGTAGGCGCGCTTCGAGCGACGCCTACAATTTGGCGACTCCACTGGGGAGGATTCTTGGTTATTTATCGATTTGAGTGATCGGTATTTAATTGAGATGAGTGGATGAGACTTGAAAGATTCTTGAATTGTATTCCTGCGATTTAATTGGCATTGTCACATATGCATATGCATATTAGGTTATCTATTTTTCCACAATAGTATGTGTTCTACGTACGTGGCTAGCCCGGGGGATTTAAGCTCTATCAACCCAAAAACGCTCATGGCAATAAGGGTTCATCCGAGTTTTTAAATCCACCCAAACCATGGAGTCGAGTTCGATTTCATCACGAACTCGCGGAGCCGCCCGTTGGCATACACCCTCAAGGGAGGCTGCCTTGCTAACGCGTCCAAACTCTTAACCATGGTACCCTTTGACACCCAAAAACTTGACTATAGTGGAACATAGAACTTGACTTTAGGTTGCGAACTTCATTGCATCATGCGTGACAATGTGTCAATATTTTTATTTTATTGTTTTCTTCTTTTTTTTTTTCTTCTCTTATCAAACCTTCTATTTTTTATTAGAGTCGAGTCATAGTATTTTTTTTTAATTTTGAGTCAACCCGGATTTTTATTCCCGTATCCTGCATAAGAGTCAACTTGTTTTGGTCATAGCCGGAGTTCTAGAAAGAGTTACGTGTCGTGCCACCTATGGATCTGTAGCCCCGAGTCTTTTCTTTCATTTCGCGTTGGTTTCGTTCCAATCAGAATCACAGATACAAAGTTATAACCGATATACTACAGCCTATCCAGTTTAGGTGTCTTTTTAGCATCCAACTTTCTTTTTTTAATTTGTTTTTTTTTTATTTTCGTGTCAAGCTAGTCTTAGCCAAATCCTTTAATCCGTGTCAACTCGTATAACATAGGATTATAGATTTTTATTTATTTATTTATACCCATGAGTCCGAACTCTGCTAGAATTCCACTCGTCTTCCTAGTTTCTTGTGTTTTATTGTGCTAATCTTAACATGTGTTCTTTGTCTAAGATTGTGGTTGATCTTATTTTTGACTAACGATTGCCAATGGACTGTTTTCACCTAGTAAATAGCATAAACATTAAAATTGAACAAAATTAATCAAGTTAGTTTGTCTTTTAGTCTTCCGTGCTATTTGGTCCTTGGGTCCTTTGTTTTTCATAACGTCGTCATGTCTAGCCATGCGATCATACCACGAGTCTTAATAAACTCACCTAATCATACATGTTGAGTCGTTGCACACACTTTGTCTTCGAGTAATGCACCATATTGTTTATGATCGTATACTAGGACCAGGCATGCGTCGTTTTCCGTCATAATAGGAATGAGTGGAGTATTTCCCATTGGTTTTCAAAACTTTTTCATACACTCTTCCTTTCCAATCCGAGTATTGAGTCAATGCATTAAGTGAGCTCATTTTGTTCCATAGTACTCGAGTTCAAGAATCACTAGGAAAGAGTTGGAAGAATAAGGGGAACGTCATTCCTTCCTTCTTTTCTTCTAATCAAAGTATCAGCAATAACAAAATTTCTAGTCCCTCTTGGCGGTAACAAGTAATTCATAAGCATCCATGAATACGAAGCACAAGACAAGTTTCCCATACAAGATTTCATACTTTTTTTTTTCTTCTTTTGTTTCAATCCTTTCCCCTAATAAGTCTGGCATAGGTTCCCCTTATCCATGTGTACTGTCTATGTGTCATGTTTCATACCTTTTCCATCAATGAGCATTTCTTTCCTTTGCTTGATCATGTCATCAAAAAAAAAAAAAAAATTTCCGAACTAAACACAAGGTACACCAATGATTTGAGGTACCTTTGCAACCCTGTCATTCCCCTTAAACCATTTCAATCACATATCCATTTCTTCATCAACCACTTTGAGCCTCGTCTAACGTTTGGCCTTTATTTCTTCAACCCACATTCACTTAACCCAGGGATGGAAAGATGTGCAATTTGTGTAACAGTAAGAAAGCAAGTTCAAATAAAAAAAGAATAAGTAATAAATAAAAAAAAAACAATGTCTAAAGGCAAGTGTTCCAATGTCTTTGATATGAACACGTCTCGAATTGCGTCTCTCATCGAGTGCTTGGTACCGTGCCTGAGAAACATGAATGCTAAGTGAGTGATGAACCGCATGATCCGGGATTGCCTACATTGATTCAAATGACCAAAAAAAAAAAAAAAAAAAAAGAAGAAGTTCAAAGCAAAAAAAATATGTGAAAAATAAAACTTGTAAAGTTTTCAAATACACAATTACACATCTCGGGGGGTTTCTCTCGGGTCTTGAGCCTTTTATCCCTTTCTTCTTTAAACCATCAACTTAACCACATTACAACCCTTGAAAGACCTCTTTGAGGTGTACATACACTTGTGTAAAGTTCGGTTAGAGCTACGTTCGGCCTGATTCCTAACGGATACGTAGGCAACCTCACATTGAGGTGCGGCCACATTCATATTCATATCTATGCATGATTGAGTCAAAGAATATCCAATTCTTATCCCTTACCATTTAGAGCTAGACTTGGGGGCTTGAACCCACATCACGTAGTTTACCCAGCCCAACAAGAGTCATCATCTTTGACTCTTCTCACATCTATTTCCATCACCACAACCCTTGCAGCCAACCTTAGTATCACTTTCACACACTTCACTCACACATACATAGTCATATCATCCTTCCCTTTAAGTACCCTTTATCATGAAATCTTGTTTCAACACTGTGCATGTCATCATCTTTCAAGACAACATTCATTAGAAAAGACATTGTATATTTGCTTAGCTTCTAGACCTAAGCAATGTTCATTGTTTCATACATCGCATATCGTGCTTAGCTCCTTGACCTGATTAAGTAACATTCATACTCATCGATCACTTCATCTATATACGTGCTTAGCTTCCAGACCTAAGTAACGTTCAAGATCATTTTTTATACCATATATGATGCTTAGCTCCATGACCTAAGTCAATTCATTTATCGTGTCACATAATGTAATTGTCCTTAGCCTCCTGGCCTAAGAACATAGATCATGCATACATTATACTCAAAACGAGCAGTTCAATCTGACAAGAAGAAAATCCATACGATTCATTTCGTTTGCTTAAGGAGGAAGTTCAAAACTTCTTCCCCTATTTCATTATTTTCTTTTGGGGAAGTTCAAAAACTTTTTCAAATTGTAGGCGTCGTTCGAAGCGCGCCTACGTAAGCATGGTATGAATATGCTTGGCACTCATAGGAAGTGGGAATTGACATAACGATTAGGGACACGATTAGAAACAAGGAAAGTAAGGAGCCGCCAACAAGTTTTTTTGGAACTTGTAAACCGTTCACGGATCATTATAAGGAAACCACGAAAAGGGACAACGATAGGCAACAACGATTGACCCGTTAAGGTTACACCCCATTCATAATCCATGAGATTACTAACTCCATATGGTTCGGAACCACGAAAGGAGGATCGGGGATGATGGTACGAAGTGAGTCATGGAGTCACATTCGCCCGTATTGGCCTCTACTCGATTCTTATATTGAAAAGTATTCTTGTGATCTCAAAGGCATACAAACAAAATATTCAATTTGCTCCAAACTATTATTATGCTAAATTGGTTTAATATTAATGCACACATTATTCTAAAATATCGTGATCACTTGATTAAATAACAAGATTAAAAAGGAACCTAAACCGGTTGTCCAAATTATCTTATTAGGCGTGATATTCAATTACATATTCCCTTTAAACATGCAATATGGTGATCATAAATAATAATAGAATAAACATTAATATTGGAAGCAATTCAACAATAATAGCGTTAGTCCAAATCAAATAAAAATCCTCATCATGATATTAGCAATAAGAAAATAATAATGAGAGTAATTAAGTGATTAATTACTCACTTTCCGCCTTTCCTTTAATTGCTACATCATAAATAAACTGTTAGTAACTTCAATAAAAATAAATCAAATTGAAATTAAGTTAAATAAAAGTAGAGTTGATTTGGTCCAAACCCTCAGTTAATTCTACCTTTCACGCCTTGGTTTAAGTATAGAACTTCGGGTCAAGTATGGACTCCTTAGAGTGCTTAAGGGATATAAAATGAGAGAATATAGTGGCTAGGGTTTAGGCTAGAGCAAAAGAGAGAGGAGAGAATATTTTTGGTGTAGGAAGAGAGGATGATTTTTGGTGTAGAAGAGAGGAAGAGAGAATGATTTGATGATCAAGCTTGTTGATGATTGAAAAAGGGGAGATATTACCTCTATTTATAGGGAAAAAAGAGGGGGTCGAATCAAGAAAAGATAAGAATTCGAATCGGATAAAACTCTGCGATAGACAGCAGTTTTTGCGGTTTTTGTTTTTATCAAATCTTTTGATCCAGAAATCGGAATAAGATGAATAAGATATCGTTGGAAAGATCTTGAAGTCTACTTTCTAATCCAATTAGAATCAGATTAAAATATTTTTTAGAATAAAAGATATGTCCGAAATAGTGGGACGGTGTCAGTTTTGGATAGAGTTTCGTATTTCTTTTATATCTTTTTCATTATAGCTCGGAATTAATATTATAATATACCATTGGGAAGATAATTTCAAGAGCTATCCAACCATCTAAGAATCAGATAAAAACATTGAGGAACGAAAATAATATCTGTCAATCTTTGAACGTCTTTCAATTCGAATAGAATTACTAGAGGAGTTTTATTCTATTTCAAACTCTTTAATCTTATCTTTTCAAAAATGATAATTAGGATCTTTTAGAAACTTATAGAAGCTTCCAATTAATCCTAATTAGATTAGGAATGAGATTAAATCCTTTGGACCCTCCACATGATCATTGGGTCGTAGGTAAGGTGGGCTTAGGTTCGGTTTGGACTCAGTTTAGTATTTTGGCCATAACTTATTCGTTACAACTCGGATTTGGGCTTATAATATATCGTTGGAAAGATCTTTTAAAGCCCTATCCAAATATTTAATCATTGGACCCAGATTATGGACCAAAATAAACTGCTCTAAACGTTTATATAAAAAGAACACGAAATGAATGATTTTAATGGACACGAAATGAATTATTTGGGGTTTAAAGGCACGAAATGAGGAAAATAAGTTATGGTTTGGGAAAATGAGCTATGAATTGGATTGGTTTATAAAATGTATTGAATGGAACATGGATTTAAGCACTCTAAAGATTACATACTCAACACGACCAATAATGGCGGTGAAAGGTTGTTCATCATCGGGTTTGGTTTTGGGGAGACATTTTTAGGTGTCTACAGAAGCCCCCACTTTGACTGAGTTTGTAGAAACATCAGTTTCGAAAACGATAGTCAAAGTAGTCGATTGGGACGGAGAATGATTTAAAGACGTTCTGCGATCCTAAATCACTCTATATACGCCGATACCTGCAGAAGAATGTTAGTTCCACAGATAAAAGAGTAAAGGAATAGAATGCATATCTGACACCAGTGTATCGGTGACAAATGAGTTTGGTAGCTTCCTATGCTTGAAGGAATCCACCGGATGATACTTTCCATGCTTGAGGAAAGTCGACAGATGATGTTGGCAGTTTTCTATGCTTGAAGAAATCCACCGGTTGAGATACTTTCCATGCTTGAGGAAAGTCGAGAGATGACAATTTTCCATGCTTGAGGAAAAACTTGTCTGATGATAAAAATGCAAGTCTCTGTGTATCGAGAATCTTGCGCCGTGAATCGTCTTCGCTTGGGAGATGATCACTAAAATGATGATGGTTCGATTGTCCCCGAACGTGGGCTGTAGTTGGTCCGCTTGTCCCCGGACGTGGGCTGTAAAAGGTTCGCTTGTCCCCAAACGTGGGATGTAAATGGTTCGCTTGTCCCCGAACGTGGGCTGTAGTTGGTCCGCTTGTCCCCGGACGTGGGCTGTAGATGATCCGCTTGTCCCCGGATGTGGGCTGTAGTTGGTCTGCTTGTCCCCGGACGTGGGCTGTAAATGGTCCGCTTGTCCCCGGACGTGGGCTGTAAATGAGACCTGCAAAATAAAATTTGCCAAGGGACTCGTCTATAATGATTGACTTGACTAAATAACTTGACCAAGTTTGACTTGATGTGACATGACATGTGTATGACTTGTGAGTGTGTGTGTGTATATGTGTGTGTGCAGACACAAGAAAACGAAGATGCAAAAGCAAAAATTTTCCGTCAATTTTGTCATGAGTGGAGGGTATCGACTTTCTCCCGAAAAAGAAAGACATGAAAAAGATTTTATTTTCGAACTTCCCTCGATGAGAAAATTTTGAAAAAGTTTTTGAACTTCCCCAAAAGAAAATAATGAAAAAGGGGAAGAAGTTTTGAACTTTCTCCTTAAGCAAGACGAAATGAATCGTATGGATTGAATTGCTTGTCCTGTATGCATGATGCATGTTCTTTAGGCAAGGAGGCTAAGGACAATTACATCATGTGACACGATAGATGAATGAACTTAAGTCATGGAGCTAAGCATCATATATGGTGTAAGAAACGATCTTGAACGTCACTTAGGTCTAGAACCTAAGCACGTATATAGACGAAGTGATTATTGCATAATGAACGTTGCTTAAGTCAAGGAGCTAAGCACGATATTCTTTGTATGATTAAAAATCACAGATATATAAATGTAACTCAGCACATTATGCGATGCATGAAACAATGAATATTGCTCAGGTCAGGAAGCTAAGCAAGTATACAATGTTTTTTCTAATGAATGTTGTCTTGAAAGATGATGACATGCACAGTGTTGAAACAAGATTTCATGATAGAGGGTTCTTAAAGGGAAGGATGATATGGCTATGTATGTGTGAGTGAAGTGTGTGAAAGTGATACTAAGGTTGGCTGCAAAGGTTGTGGTGATGCAAATAGATGCGAGAAGAGTCAAAGATGATGACTCTTGTTGGGCTGGGTAAGCTACGTGATGTGGGTTCAAGCCCCCAAGTATAGCTCTAAATGGTAAGGGATAAGCATTGGATATTCTTTGACTCAATCATGCATAGATATGAATATGAATGTGGCCGCACCTCAATGTGAGGTTGCCTACGTATCCGTTAGGAATCAGGCCGAACGTAGCTCTAACCGAGCTTTGCACAAGTGTATGTACACCTCAAAGAGGTCTTTCAAGGGTTGTAATGTAGTTAAGCTGATGGTTTAGGAAAAAAAAAAGGTAAAAGGTTCAAGACCCGAGAGAAGCCCCCAAGATATGCAATTGTGTATTCGAAAATTTTAAATTCGCAAGTTTTATTTTTCACATTTTTTTTTGCTTTGATTTTTTTTTTTTTTTTTTTTTTTTTTTTTGCTCTTTTGAATCAATGTAGGCAATCCCGGATCATGCGGTCCATCACTCACTTAGCAATTATGTTTCTCAAGCACGGTACCAAGCACTCGATGAGAGACGCAATTCGAGACGTGTTCATATCAAAGACATTGGAACACTTGCCTTTAGACATTGTTTTTTTTTTTTATTTACTTATTCTTTTTTTTCATTTGAACTTGCTTTTTTGAATGTTACACAAATTGCACATCTTCCCATCCCATGGTTAGGTGAATGTGGGTTGAAGAAATTAAGGCCAAACGTTAGATGAGGCTCAAAGTGTTTGATGAAGAAATGGATATGTGATTGAAATGGTTTAAGGGGAATGACAGGGTTGCAAAGGTGCCTCAAATCATTGGTGTACCTTGTGTTTAGTTCGGCGGTTTTTTTTTTTTTTGTTTTTTTTTTGTTTTTGTTTTTGCGAATGACATGATCGAATGCAAAGGAAATAGAGATATAAGAATAAGGAGAACCTATGCTAGACTTATTAGGGAAAAAGGGTTGGAACGAAAGAAGAAAAAAAACATGAAATCTTGTATGGAAACTTGTCTTGTGCTTCGTCTTCAAAGATGCTTATGAATTACTTGTTACCGCTAAGAGGGACAAAAAATTTGTTATTGCTGATGCTTTGATTAGAAGAAAAGAAGGAAGGAATGACGTTCCCCTTATTCTTCCAACTCTTGCCTAGTGATTCTTAAACTCGAGTACTATATATGGAACAAAATGAGCTCACTTAATGCATTGACTCAATACTCGGATTGGAAAGGAAGAGCGTATGAAAGAATTTTCAAAACCAATGTGAAATACTCCACTCATTCCTATTACGACGGAAAATGACGCATGCATGGTCATAGTATATGATCATAAACAATATAGTGCATTACTCGAAGACAAAGTATGTGCAACGACTCAACATGTATGATTAGGTGAGTTTATAAGACTCGTGGTATGATTGCATGACTAGACATGAGGACATTATGAAAAACAAAGGATCAAGGACCAAATAGCACGGAAGACTAAAAGACAAACTAACTTGATTAATTTTGCCCAATTTTAATGTTTATGCTATTTACTAGGTGAAAACGGTCCATTGGCAATCGTTAGTCATAAATAAGATCAATCACAATCAACGACAAAGAACACATGTTAAGGTTAGCACAAAAAATCACAAGAAACTAAAAAGATGAGTGGAATTCTAGAAGAGTTAGGACTCATGGGTATAAATAAATAAATAAAAATAAAAATCTATAATCCTATGTTATATGAGTTGACACGGATTAAAGGACTTGGCTAAAACTAGCTTGACACGAAGAAATAAAAATAAGAGGTTGCACACTAATAAAAAGACACCTAAAATGGACAGGCTGTAGTATATCGGTTATAACTTTATATCAGTGACTCTGATTGTGGCGAAACCAACGCCAAATAAAAGATAAAACTCGGGGCTATAGATCCATAGGTGGCACGAAACGTAACTCTTTCTAGAACTCCGGCTATGACCAAAACAAGTTGACTCTTATGCAGGATACGGGAACAAAAATCCGGGTTGACTCAAAATTTAAAAAAAAAAAAATACTATGACTCGACTCTAATAAAAAAAAAAGGTTTGATAAGAGAAAAAAAAGAGAAGAAAAAATAAAATAAAAATATGCACACATAAGCACATTGTCACGAATGATGCAATGAAGTTCGCAACCTAAAGTCAAGATCTATGTTTCTCTATGGTCAAGCTTATTTGGGTGTCAAAGGGTACCATGGTTAAGAGTTTGGACGCGTTAGCAAGGCAGCCTCCCTTGAGGGTGTATGCCAACGGGCGGCTCCGCGAGTTCGTGATGAAATCGAACTCGACTCCATGGTTTGGGTGGATTTAAAAACTCGGATGAACCCTTATTGCCATGAGCGTTTTTGGGTTGATAGAGCTTAAATCCCCCGGGCTAGCCACGTACGTAGAACACGTACTATTGTGGAAAAATAGGTAACCTAATATGCATATGCATATGTGACAATGCCAATTAAATCGCAGGAATACAATTCAAGAATCTTTCAAGTCTCATCCACTCATCTCAATTAAATACCGATCACTCAAATCGATAAATAACCAAGAATCCTCCCCAGTGGAGTCGCCAAATTGTAGGCGTCGTTCGAAGCGCGCCTACGTAAGCATGGTGTGAACATGCTTGGCACTCATAGGAAGTGGGAATTGACATAACGATTAGGGACACGATTAGGGACAAGGAAAGTAGGGAGCCGCCAACAAGTTTTTATGGAACTTGTAAACCGTTCACGGATCATTATAAGGAAACCACGAAAAGGGACAACGATAGGCAACAACGATTGACCCATGAAGGTTACACCCCATTCATAATCCATGAGATTACTAACTCCATATGGTTCGGAACCACGAAAGGAGGATCGGGGATGATGGTACGAAGTGAGTCATGGAGTCACATTCGCCCGTATTGGCCTCTACTCAATTCTTATTATGAAAAGTATTCATGTGATCTCAAAGGCATACAAACAAAATATTCAATTCCAAACTGTTATTATGCTAAATTGGTTTAATATTAATGCACACATTATTCTAAAATATCGTGATCACTTGATTAAATAACAAGATTAAAAAGGAACCTAAACCGGTTGTCCAAATTATCTTATTAGGCGTGATATTCAATTACATATTCCCTTTAAACATGCAATATGGTGATCATAAATAATAATAGAATAAACATTAATATTGGAAGCAATTCAACAATAATAGCGTTAGTCCAAATCAAATAAAAATCCTCATCATGATATTAGCAATAAGAAAATAATAATGAGAGTAATTAAGTGATTAATTACTCACTTTCCGCCTTTCCTTTAATTGCTACATCATAAATAAACTGTTAGTAACTTCAATAAAAATAAATCAAATTGAAATTAAGTTAAATAAAAGTAGAGTTGATTTGGTCCAAACCCTCAGTTAATTCTACCTTTCACGCCTTGGTTTAAGTATAGAACTTCGGGTCAAGTATGGACTCCTTAGAGTGCTTAAGGGATATAAAATGAGAGAATATAGTGGCTAGGGTTTAGGCTAGAGCAAAAGAGAGAGGAGAGAATATTTTTGGTGTAGGAAGAGAGGATGATTTTTGGGGTAGAATAGAGGAAGAGAGAATGATTTGATGATCAAGCTTGTTGATGATTGAAAAAGGGGAGATATGACCTCTATTTATAGGGAAAAAAGAGGGGGTCGAATCAAGAAAAGATAAGAATTCGAATCGGATAAAACTCTGCGATAGACAGCAGTTTTTGCGGTTTTGTTTTTATCAAATCTTTTGATCCAGAAATCGAAATAAGATGAATAAGATATCGTTGGAAAGCTCATGAAGTCTACTTTCTAATCCAATTAGAATCAGATTAAAATATTCTGTAGAATAAAAGATATGGCCGAAATAGTGGGACGGTGTCAGTTTTGGATAGAGTTTCGTATTTCTTTTATATCTTTTTCGTTATAGCTCGGAATTAATATTATAATATACCATTGGAAAGATAATTTCAAGAGATATCCAACCATCTAAGAATCAGATAAAAACAGTGAGGAACGAAAATAATATCTGTCAATCTTTGAACGTCTTTCAATTCGAATAGAATTACTAGAGGAGTTTTATTCTATTTCAAACTCTTTAATCTTATCTTTTCAAAAATGATAATTAGGATCTTTAGAAACTTATAGAAGCTTCCAATTAATCCTAATTAGATTAGGAATGAGATTAAATCCTTTGGACCCTCCACATGATCATTGGGTCGTAGGTAAGGTGGGCTTAGGTTCGGTTTGGACTCAGTTTAGTATTTTGGCCATAACTTATTCGTTACAACTCGGATTTCGGCTTATAATATATCGTTTATGAGTGATCGGTATTTAATTGAGATGAGTGGATGAGACTTGAAAGATTCTTGAATTGTATTCCTGCGATTTAATTGGCATTGTCACATATGCATATGCATATTAGGTTACCTATTTTTCCACAATAGTACGTGTTCTACGTACGTGGCTAGCCCGGGGGATTTAAGCTCTATCAACCCAAAAACGCTCATGGCAATAAGGGTTCATCCGAGTTTTTAAATCCACCCAAACCATGGAGTCGAGTTCGATTTCATCACGAACTCGCGGAGCCGCCCGTTGGCATACACCCTCAAGGGAGGCTGCCTTGCTAACGCGTCCAAACTCTTAACCATGGTACCCTTTGACACCCAAATAAGCTTGACCATAGTGGAACATAGATCTTGACTTTAGGTTGCGAACTTCATTGCATCATTCGTGACAATGTGCTTATGTGTGCATATTTTTATTTTATTTTTTCTTCTCTTTTTTTTTCTCTTATCAAACCTTTTTTTTTTATTAGAGTCGATTCATAGATTTTTTTTTTATTTATTTTGAGTCAACCCGGATTTTTATTCCCGTATCCTGCATAAGAGTCAACTTGTTTTGGTCATAGACGGAGTTCTAGAAAGTGTTACGTGTCGTGCCACCTATGGATCTGTAGCCCCGAGTTTTATCTTTTATTTGTCGTTGGTTTCGGCCCAATCAGAGTCACTGATATAAAGTTATAACCGATATACTACAGCCTGTCCAATTTAGGTGTCTTTTTAGTGTGCAACCTCTTATTTTTATTTTTTCTTTTCGTGTCAAGCTAGTTTTAGCCAAGTGCTTTAATCCGTGTCAACTCATATAACATAGGATTATAGATCTTTATTTATTTATTTATACCCATGAGTCCTAACTCTTCTAGAATTCCACTCGTTTTCCTAGTTTCTTGTGTTTTATTGTGCTAATGTTAACATGGTTCTTTGTCTATGTTTGTGGTTGATCTTATTTATGACTAACGATTGCCAATGGACCGTTTTCACCTAGTAAGTAGCATAAACATTAAAATTGGACAAAATTAATCAAGTTAGTTTATCTTTTAGTCTTTCGTGCTATTTGGTCCTTTGTTTTTCACAAATGTCCTCATGTCTAGTGATGCAATCATACCACGAGTCTTATAAACTCACCTAATCATACATGTTGAGTCGTTGCATATACTTTGTCTTCGAGTTATGCACTATATTGCTTATAATCGTATACTAGGACCATGCATGCGTCGTTTTTTGTCGTAATAGGAATGAGTAGAGTATTTCACATTGGTTTTGAAAATTTTTTCATACACTCTTCCTTTCCAATCCGAGTATTGAGTCAATGCATTAAGTGAGCTCATTTTGTTCCATATATAGTACTCGAGTTCAAGAATCACTAGGCAAGAGTTGGAAGAATAAGGGGAACGTCATTCCTTCCTTCTTTTCTACTAATCAAAGCATCAGCAATAACAAATTTCTTGTCCCTCTTGGCGGTAACAAGTAATTCATAAGCATCTTTGAAGACGAAGCACAAGACAAGTTTCCATACAATATTTCATGTTTTTTTTTCTTCTTTCGTTCCAACCCTTTTTCCCTAATAAGTCTAGCATAGGTTCTCCTTATCCTTATGTCTCTATTTCCTTTGCATTCGATCATGTCATTCGCAAAAACACAAAAAAAAAAAAAAAAACTGCCGAACTAAACACAAGGTACACCAATGATTTGAGGCACCTTTGCAACCCTGTCATTCCCCTTAAACTATTTCAATCACATATCCATTTCTTCATCAAACATTTTGAGCCTCATCTAACGTTTGGCCTTAATTTCTTCAACCCACATTCACCTAACCATGGGATGGGAAGATGTGCAATTTGTGTAACATTCAAAAAGCAAGTTCAAATGAAAAAAAAAGAATAAGTAAATAAAAAAAAAACAATGTCTAAAGGCAAGTGTTCCAATGTCTTTGATATGAACACGTCTCGAATTGCGTCTCTCATCGAGTGCTTGGTACCGTGCCTGAGAAACATGAATGCTAAGTGAGTGATGGACCGTATGATCCGGGATTGCCTACATTGATTCAAAAGAGCAAAAAAAAAATAAAATAAAAAAAAAAAAAAAATCAAAGCAAAAAAAAAATGTGAAAAATAAAACTTGCGAATTTAAAATTTTCGAATACACAATTACACATCTCTGGGGGTTTCTCTCGGGTCTTGAGCCTTTTAACCCTTTCTTCCTTAAACCATTAGCTTAACCACATTACAACCCTTGAAAGACCTCTTTGAGGTGTACACACACTTGTGCAAAGTTCGGTTAGAGCTACGTTCGGCCTGATTCCTAAGGGATACGTAGGCAACCTCACATTGAGGTGCGGCCACATTCATATTCATATTTATGCATCATTCAGTCAAAGAATATCCAATGCTTATCCCTTACTATTTAGAGCTAGACTTGGGGGCTTGAACCCACATCACGTAGCATACCCAGCCCAACAAGAGTCATCATCTTTGACTCTTCTCGCATCTATTTCCATCACCACAACCTTTGCAGCCAACCTTAGTATCACTTTCACACACTTCACTCACAGATACATAGCCATATCATCTTTCCCTTTAAGAACCCTTTATCATGAAATCTTGTTTCAACACTGTGCATGTCATCATCTTTCAAGACAACATTCATTAGAAAAAACATTGTGTACTTGCTTAGCTTCCTGACCTGAGCAATATTCATTGTTTCATGCATCGCATAATGTGCTGAGTTACATTTATATATCAGTGATTTTTAATCATACAAAGCATATCGTGCTTAGCTCCTTGATTTAAGCAACGTTCATTATGCAATAATCACTTCGTCTAAATACGTGCTTAGCTTCCAGACCTAAGTGACGTTCAAGATCGTTTCTTACACCATATATGATGCTTAGCTCCATGACTTAAGTTCATTCATCTATCGTGTCACATGATGTAATTGTCCTTAGCCTCCTTGCCTAAAGAACATGCATCATGCATACAGGACAAGCAATTCAATCCATACGATTCATTTCGTCTTGCTTAAGGAGAAAGTTCAAAACTTCTTCCCCTTTTTCATTATTTTCTTTTGGGGAAGTTCAAAAACTTTTTCAAAATTTTCTCATCGAGGGAAGTTCGAAAATAAAATCTTTTTCATGTCTTTCTTTTTCGGGAGAAAGTCGGTACCCTCCACTCATGACAAAATTGACGGAAAATTTTTGCTTTTGCATCTTCGTTTGCTTGTGTCTGCACACACACACTCACAAGTCATACACATGTCATGTCACATCAAGTCAAACTTGGTCAAGTTATTTAGTCAAGTCAATCATTATAGACGAGTCCCTTGGCAAATTTTATTTTGCAAGTCTCATTTACAGCCCACGTCCGGGGACAAGCGGACCATTTACAACCCACGTCCGAGGACAAGCGGACCAACTACAGCCCACGTCCGGGGACAAGCGGATCATCTACAGCCCACGTCCGGGGACAAGCAGACCAACTACAGCCCACGTTCGGGGACAAGCGAACCATTTACATCCCACGTTCGGGGACAAGCGAACCTTTTACAGCCCACCTCCGGGGACAAGCGGACCAACTACAGCCCACGTTCGGGGACAATCGAACCATCATCATTTTAGTGATCATCTCCCAAGCGAAGACGATTCACGGCGCAAGATTCTCGATACATAGAGACTTGCAATTTTATCATCAGACAAGTTTTTCCTCAAGCATGGAAAATTGTCATCTCTCGACTTTCCTCAAGCATGGAAAGTATCTCAACCGGTGGGTTTCTTCAAGCATAGAAAACTGCCAACATCATCTGTCGACTTTCCTCAAGCATGGAAAGTATCATCCGGTGGATTCCTTCAAGCATAGGAAGCTACCAAACTCATTTGTCACCGATACACTGGTGTCAGATATGCATTCTATCCCTTTACTCTTTTATCTGTGGAACTAACATTCTTCTGCAGGTATCGGCGTATATAGAGTGATTTAGGATCGCAGAACGTCTTTAAATCATTCTCCGTCCCAATCGACTACTTTGACTATCGTTTTCGAAACTGATGTTTCTACAAACTCAGTCAAAGTGGGGGCTTCTGTAGACACCTAAAAATGTCTCCCCAAAACCAAACCCGATGATGAACAACCTTTCACCGCCATTATTGGTCGTGTTGAGTATGTAATCTTTAGAGTGCTTAAATCCATGTTCCATTCAATACATTTTATAAACCAATCCAATTCATAGCTCATTTTCCCAAACCATAACTTATTTTCCTCATTTCGTGCCTTTAAACCCCAAATAATTCATTTCGTGTCCATTAAAATCATTCATTTCGTGTCCTTTTTATATTAAACGTTTAGACCAGTTTATTTTGGTCCATAATCTGGGTCCAATGATTAAATATTTGGATAGGTCTTTAAAATATCTTTCCAACGATATATTATAAGCCCAAATCCGAGTTGTAACGAATAAGTTATGGCCAAAATACTAAACTGAGTCCAAACCGAACCTAAGCCCACCTTACCTACGACCCAATGATCATGTGGAGGGTCCAAAGGATTTAATCTCATTCCTAATATAATTAGGATTAATTGGAAGCTTCTATAAGTTTCTAAAAGATCCTAATTATCATTTTTGAAAAGATAAGATTAAAGAGTTTGAAATAGAATAAAACTCCTCTAGTAATTCTATTCGAATTGAAAGACGTTCAAAGATTGACAGATATTATTTTCGTTCCTCACTGTTTTTATCTGATTCTTAGATGGTTGGATAGCTCTTGAAATTATCTTTCCAATGGTATATTATAATATTAATTCCGAGCTATAACGAAAAAATATAAAAGAAATACGAAACTCTATCCAAAACTGATACCGTACCACTATTTCGGCCATATCTTTTATTCTACAAAATATTTTAATCTGATTCTAATTGGATTAGAAAGTAGACTTCAATAGCTTTCCAACGATATCTTATTCATCTTATTCCGATTTCGGGATCAAAAGATTTGATAAAAACAAAAACCGCAAAAACTGCTGTCTATCGCAGAGTTTTATCCGATTCGAATTCTTATCTTTTCTTGATTCGACCCCCTCTTTTTTCCCTATAAATAGAGGTCATATCTCCCCTTTTTCAATCATCAACAAGCTTGATCATCAAATCATTCTCTCTTCCTCTCTTCTACACCAAAAATCCTCCTCTCTTCCTACACCAAAAATATTCTCTCCTCTCTCTTTTGCTCTAGCCTAAACCCTAGCCACTATATTCTCTCATTTTATATCCCTTAAGCACTCTAAGGAGTCCATACTTGACCCGAAGTTCTATACTTAAACCAAGGCGTGAAAGGTAGAATTAACTGAGGGTTTGGACCAAATCAACTCTACTATTATTTAACTTAATTTCAATTTGATTTATTTTTATTGAAGTTACTAATAGTTTATTCATGATGTAGCAATTAAAGGAAAGGCGGAAAGTGAGTAATTAATCACTTAATTACTCTCATTATTATTTTCTTATTGCTAATATCATGATGAGGATTTTTATTTGATTAGGACTAACGCTATTATTGTTGAATTGCTTCCAATATTAATGTTTATTCTATTATTATTTATGATCACCATATTGCATGTTTAAAGGGAATATGTAATTGAATATCACGCCTAATAAGATAATTTGGACAACCGGTTTAGGTTCCTTTTTAATCTTGTTATTTAATCAAGTGATCACGATATTTTAGAATAATGTGTGCATTAATATTAAACCAATTTAGCATAATAATAGTTTGGAGCAAATTGAATCTTTGTTTTATGCCTTTGAGATCACAGGAATACTTTTCAATATAAGAATCGAGTAGAGGCCAATACGGGCGAATGTGACTCCATGACTCACTTTGTACCATCATCCCCGATCCTCCTTTCGTGGTTCCGAACCATATGGAGTTAGTAATCTCATGGATTATGAATGGGGTGTAACCTTCACGGGTCAATCGTTGTTGCCTTTCGTTGTCCCTTTTTCGTGGTTGCCTTTTATGATCCGTGAACGGTTTACATGTTCCTTAAAAACTTGTTGGCGGCTCCCTACTTTCCTTGTCCCTAATCGTGTCCTTAATCGTATATGTCAATTCCCACTTCCTATGAGTGCCAAGCATATTCACACCATGCTTTAACGTAGGCGCGCTTCGAGCGACACCTACAGTGTGATTAATTAAAGAGTAGCTAACTTTGATTATTACACTAGATTGCATTGTAAGTTCTTATTGATAGGAACCATTGATTTGTGGCTTGCATTTACACGATTGAGGTGTCTTGTGATGTTTCCTAGCTAGATTTTATCGTAGTTGACGCTAGTTAGACCTCTAGGAGAATAGCTTGATATGCTCTTTTGGTTGCATGATTGATTTTCCGTCACATTGCTTGACTTAGTCGACTTTCCTATTCCAATTTGCTATGTTCATTGCTATTGTTTTCGGATCCTAATCCCTAGCTCTTGTATTTGTTTGGTTTCTTCGTTTTAGTAGTTGTTAGTGTCCTCTTTTACCCTTAGACTTCGACCTAGCTTAGGCACATAATTGGAAGCACTTAGACATTACTGTTCCTTTGGGTTCGACCCTTAACTTACCTCTATACTTGTATTTAGGTTTTTTGAGTGTTTATAAATTTTGTTTGGCTTAGGGAAGATTAGCCCAATGACCTAGTTTTTCCCACGTTAGTGTGGTTCTCTATTTCCTCTTTAGTTCATGATAATGAATTGCATGTTGAAGTTGACAAATCTCATATGTTTGATTGTGCCCCCACCCCCCAATGTGATGTATATGCTCATGAATTCAATGTTTATTCTTTCAATCTTGGTTGTATTTCTTCTTCTTTTGTTGAGCCTCGATCTCCTATACCTTTTGAATCTCTTATTGCTACTTTGGAAACTCAATTTAGGCATGTTGAGCTTGGTGACGATCTTGGGCTTAAAAAGGAGTCGATTCTTAATTGAATGAGAAGTCAATTGGAGATGATGAAAAGGAGTGAGGAGCGTCTTGAGGAGGGAAGAAGGAGAAATGAAGAGCTAGAAAGCCAATTGTCATCTTTGATGCTTGTGTGTGACTATTACAAATCCAATGTGTGTGTTGAGGATGATGATGGTGATTTTGAGCAACCAAGAGAGTGCGAGGATACCATTGGTAAGCATATGAGTGATGGTGAAGGAGTTGAGAGCTAAGAGAGTGTTGAATTTGAAAATCCCAACCCTCCCACCCATGAGTATTTGGAGTCGTTTGAGGTTATGTTAAATGTGTTTATTGAGTGTATAAATAATGGCCATAGCCCTTTAAGCAAGTACATTGATGATGGTTTATGAAAGAGAGATGATTTCGAGTTATATTTGCATCCATTCATGCACGGTTTTGAGGACTTAGGTTTTGAGTTAGTGGAAGGAAAGGTTGTTTATTGTGTTGCAAAGAAAAATGAGATTGATTCCTCTGTAGTTTTTGAGCTTGAGGGAGATGTAGATTGTGAGAGATCTTCATTTGAGGACTCTATGATAGATTTTCATGCCCTCATTGATGATGTGAGACCTTGTGTTGAGGGAGTCGCGAACCTTTTGCCTATTTCTCATACCCCTTTTTCTTACAGGTTTGACCACATCCCCTATTGCTCTTTTTTTCTCCATTCCTTTGTTGATAAGCCTATTGGGGACCACGTTGTCTTTGATGATCTTAATGTCCCTCATTCTTCTTTCTTTTGCCTTTTGATCCTTGTTCTTCTTTCTTTTGGCACCTCCCTTCTCACTTGCATGCGATGATCTTGTTGCACGTTTTTCTTCCGTCATTTGCCTACCTTCTCTCTTATGAAATGTGTAGTAGTGTATTTGACAAGCTCTTGCGATCGTTGCAATACTATTTTATTAGAGCAATCAAGCTTGGACCTTAAGGAAGCCTTTCTCGGTAAGTAACCCGTGTTTTAGAATAGATTTTCCTTTTCTTTTTAGAATAGATTTTCTCTCAAGGAAATGTTTGTGTGCCTTCTTCTAGGTACATGACTTGATATACTTTGGTTCTTCGATTTGGATCAAGAATCAAGGAAGGTTGACTCCTATTTTTGCTAGCACATGGAAACAAGGTTCAATTCTTGAGAAATTAGCTTTGAAAGGATAAATTGGGTCATTTGCGGGTACTTACATCCACCTAATATCCGGTAATATCCTTCCTTGCTCTTTGTCTAGTGGATGATGAGTTGTTGGACATATGTTGGTTTGTTGGATTGATCTCCTTGTTTTCCCCTCCAATGGATTATTTGATTTATGATTTGAGTGTAATGTCTTATTCAAGCTTGGGGGAGGGTATTCTATCATGTTTGGTGGGATGTTGAATCTTATGTGTTATGCACCTTTGTATATGCTATTCCATGTTTCTTATCTTGAAAAACTCCAAGAAGATTTATGTTTCTATCAAGGCAAATTTGCAATGTGTTTTGTTTTGTTCTTGCTTTGGACATAATAACATTTGGACTTGTATAATTGAATGCTTTTCTTCCTAAATGGTAATGGTGTGCATGGTTTGAGAGTATGCTTGGTTGATTCTAGGATAAAGATGCTAAGGTAGTTGGTTAGAACTAGTGGGAACATGAAACCGGATTCTACTTGTTTGTGGCATGTTTGGTAGTTGCTTCCTGTAGTCGATTTGACACCAATAGTGAGTTTTTGCTACATTCGTATGAGTTCTTTATTTTTCAAGCCTTCTGACAGGCTAAAGTCGTATCACCTAATCAAAAATAATTACCTAAGTCCACTAGCTTGTGCAGATAGGGAAATAGGGTCGAATCCACAGGGAAACAAGTCTTTCTACTCCTAATTAATTAATATAAACTAAATTATTAGAGTAACCAATATTTGTTGTGATATTAAATTATACTACGAAGATTATGAGTAAAGAGAATAATTAGGGAAGAAATCAAATATTAAAAGGCCTAGGGCATAGGTTCACTAATAAACAATATTCCAGGGTAAAACACAATAATCAATCATCAATGCATTAATTAATCAGATCATAAAGGGCTTTCGCTACGTATTACAATCACAGAATTAATTTACCGGTATTAAATCTCATCTCTCGAATCTCGACCTAACCATTTATAAATTAATCTGCCTATTGAAACTAAGCCTAAACATCAATTCTCATCTCTCGAATCTCGAATCAATATTGCTAAACTCATACAATTAAACCTGGCCAAATCTAATTGCATAGCATTTAAACAATCAATAGGAAATCAATTATGCATTAATAATCAACAATCATAAAATTTACCCCTTCATATTATTTATTAGATCCCCATAACCCTAGAAAAAAAACTACTCAGACATAATTAAAACTAAGCAAAGCATAATAATTAAACAAGACATGAAGGAAATATAATGAATAAAATACTGAGATTAATTAAGAGAGAAATCGTACCAAGACGGCGGAATTACAATAGAGTTGAGGAACAAGAAGGAATAAAAGTCTAGAGAGAGAAAGTTAAGTAGAGAGAAGGAAGAGAATAAAAACTAGAGTAAGTAATAATGAAGAGTGTCTAATCTTGCCTAATAAAATTACATTAATACTAAGCAAGAATTATCCGCTAAAATAAATTAATCGGAAATCAAATTCCCTAAAACCTACACGCGCCCGGTCGGGCAAGGGGCCGCCTGACCAGGCCCGCCTTTTTCTTCTCTTGAAAGCTTCTCGCGCCCGGCCGGGCGCGTCTCCGGTCACTCCTCATGCTTCGCCCCGCCCGGCCGGGCGCGCCTTCGGGCGGAGCCTTGTGGCTTGGGCGAGGCTTTTTAGCCTCGGGCTTTTACCTTTGGGCCTCCGAACTGAGCCCTTAGTCACCGATTTGATACCTCCAATCGGCCTTGGGCTATCGAACTGGGTCGCGGTCTTCCAATACTTGTAGATGCTCCTCGAAAAACCCGGGAAAATGCTCCAAGTACGCAAATTCCTACAAAACTCAAGCAAAACTACCAAAACACTGGAAAACACAAATTAGTAATAAAAGTGGCTCGTAAGAGCCAAAAACACTACTAATCACGACCAAGGGACGGGGATAAATATATATATGAAATGAACACATCACCTTCTACCTATATTTGCATGAGCGGCATGGATCCTTGACTTTTACAAACCTAATCTTAAAACTTGACTCATAGATCTTGAATCCGAGACCGAACCATTTAGGAAGGACAACGGCACCTTTTTTCGGGGTGGTAGTTTTTCATTTTTATGATAGTTTGTTTCATCTTTATTTTTGGGTTTACATTTGACTTCTTGCAACCATTTGAGCCTTATACCATCTTTTCAAGCCACATCTTTAGATCTTTGGCCTTTTGTTTCGTTTTCTTTCTTTTTTTTTTGTTTTTGTGAAGCAATTGATCATACTTGATGGAGTTTGTGGTGGAGAAGTTAGAACGTTTAGTTCTTATAAAAGCAAGATTGTGTCATGTTTTCTTTGTGAATAATGGCTAGTGTGTTTGAGTAAAAGCCCATTATAAAAGGCATGGACAAATAAGTGCAAAGTTGAAAAAGCCGTCCAAAGTTAAAAGAGGCGAGGACAAAGCACTATTGAGAAAAAAAAGAAAAAAAAACGAAAAAAAAGTGAAAAATGAAAAATTAAAAAATATTTTGATGTGAGTATTCTCCCTTTTTGAGCATTGAGGACAATGCTCCATTTAAGCTTGGGGGGAAGCGTTCTAACGCTTTTTGTGTATATGTTTGTGAGTGTAGACACCTAAAAATGTCTCCCCAAAACCAAACCCGATGATGAACACCTTTCACCGCTGTTATTGGTCGGGTTGAGTATTTAATCTTTGGAGTGCTTAAATCCATGTTCATTCCCAATACATTCCTAGCCCATTTTACCAAACCATAACTTATTTTCCTCATTTCGTGCCTTTAAACCCAAAATAATTCATTTCGTGTCCATTAAAATTATTCATTTCGTGTCCTTTTATAAAACGTTTAGACCAGTTTATTTTGGTCCATAATCTGGGTCCAATTGTTAAATGGTTGGATGGGGCTTTAAAAGGGCTTTCCAACGATATATTATAAGCTCAAATCCGAGTTATAACGAATAAGTTATGGCTAAAATACTAAACTGAGTCTAAACCGAACCTAAGCCCACCTTACCTACGACCCAATGATCATGTGGAGGGTCCAAAGGATTTAATCTCATTCCTAATCCAATTATCATTAATTGGAATCTTCTATAAGCTTCTAAAATATCTTAATTATCCATTTTGAAAAGATAAGATTAAAGAGTTTGAAATTGAATAAAACTTTTCTTTTTGAAAGTCCTAATTCTATTCGAATTGAAAGACGTTCAAAGATTGACAGATATTATTTTCGTTCCTCACTGTTTTTATCTAATTCTTAAATTTTTGGATAGCTCTTGAAATTATCTTTCCAATAATATATTATAATATTAATTCCGAGCTATAACGAAAAAGATATAAAAGAAATACGAAACTCTATCCAAAACTGACACCGTCCCACTATTTCGGCAATATCTTTTATTCTAAAAAATATTTTAATCTGATTCTAATCGGGTTAGAAAGTAGACTTCAAGAGATTTCCAACAATATCTTATTCATCTTATTCCGATTTCTGGATCAAAAGATATGATAAAAACAAAAACCGCAAAAACTGCTGTCTATCGCAAGAGTTTTATCCGATTCGAATTCTTATCTTCTCTTGATTCGACCCCTCTTTTTTTCCTATAAATAGAGGTCATATCTCCCCCTTTCCAATCATCAACAAGCTTGATCATCAAATCCTTCTCTCTTCCTCTCTCCCTACACCAAAAATATTCTCTCCTCTCTCTCATATTCTAAGCCTTAAACCTATATTCTTAAACACTATTCTTCTCTTAAGCACTCTAAGGAGTCCGTACAATACCCGAAGTTCTATACTTAAACCAAGGCGTGAAAAGTAGAATTAACTGAGGGTTTGGACCAAATCAACTCTACTTTTATTTAACTTAATTTCAATTTGATTTATTTTTATTGAAGTTACTAACAGTTTATTCATGATGTAGCAATTTCAAGAAAGCGCGGAATGTGAGTAATTAATTAATTACTCTTATTTTTATTTTTTATTGCTAATATCATGATTAGGGTTATTATTATTTGATTTGACTAACGCTATTATTATTAAATTGCTTCCAATATTAATGTTCATTCTATTATTTATTTTGATCACCATATTGCATGTTTAAAGGGAATATGTGATTGAAAATCACGCCTAATAAGATAATTTGGACAACCGGCTTAGGATCCTTTTAATCTTATTATAAATTGAAGTGATCACCAAATTTTTAGAATTATTTGTGCATTAATATTAAACCAATTTAGCAGTTTGGAGCGAATTGAATTTTGTTTGCATGCCTTTGAGATCACATGAATACTTTTCATAATAAGAATCGAGTAGAGGCCAATACGGGCGAATGTGACTCCATGACTCACTTCGTACCATCATCCCCGATCCTCCTTTCGTGGTTCCGAACCATATGGAGTTAGTAATCTCATGGATTATGAATGGGGTGTAACCTTCACGGGTCAATCGTTGTTGCCTTTCGTTGTCCCTTTTTCGTGGTTGCCTTTTATGATCCGTGAACGGTTTACAAGTTCCTTAAAAACTTGTTGGCGGCTCCCTACTTTCCTTGTCCCTAATCGTGTCCCTAATCATTATGTCAATTCCCACTTCCTATGAGTGCCAAGCATATTCACACCACTATGCTTTAACGTAGGCGCACTTCGAACGACGCCTACAATTTGGCGACTCTGCTGGGGAGGATTCTTGGTTATTTATCGATTTGAGTGATCGATATTTAATTGAGATGAGTGGATGAGACTTGAAAGATTCTTGAATTGTATTCCTGCGATTTAATTGGCATTGTCACATATGCATATGCATATTAGGTTACCTATTTTCCACAATAGTACGTGTTCTACGTATGTGGCTAGCCCGGGGGATTTAAGCTCTATCAACCCTAAAACGCTCATGGCAATAAGGGTTCATCCGAGTTTTTAAATCCACCCAAACCATGGAGTCGAGTTCGATTTCATCACGAACTCGCGGAGCCGCCCGTTGGCATACACCCTCAAGGGAGGCTGCCTTGCTAACGCATCCAAACTCTTAACCATGGTACCCTTTGACACCCAAATAAGCTTGACTATAGTGGAACATAGATCTTGACTTTAGGTTGCGAACTTCATTGCATCATTCGTGACAATGTGCTTATGTGTGAATATCTTTTTTTTTTCTTCTCTTTATTTTATTATCTAACCCTTCTTTTTTATTTGAGTCGAGTCATAGATTTTTTTATTTTTTTTTTATTTTGAGTCAACCCGGATTTTTATTCCCGAATACTGCACAAGCGTCAACTTGTTTTGGTCATAGCCGGAGTTATAGAAAGAGTTACGTGTCGTGCCACCTATGGATCTGTAGCCCCGATTTTTTTCTTTCATTTCACGTTGGTTTCGTTCCAATCAGAATCACAGATACAAAGTTATAACCGATATACTACAGCCTGTCCAGTTTAGGTGTCTTTTTTAGCGTCCAACCTTCTTTTTTTAATTTGTTTTTTGTTTTTTTTTTCCTCTTTTCATGTCAAGCTAGTCTTAGCCAAGTCTTTTAATCCGTGTCAACTCATATAACATAGTATTATAGATTTTTATTTATTTATTTATTTATTTATTTATATCCATGAGTCCTAACTCTTCTAGAATTCCACTCGTATTCCTAGTTTCTTGTGATTTTTTGTGCTAATCTTAACATGTGTTCTTTGTCTTTGATTGTGGTTGATCTTTATTTATGGCTAACGATTGCCAATGGACTGTTTTCACCTAGTAAATAGCATAAACATTAAAATTGGACAAAATTAATCAAGTTAGTTTGTCTTTTAGTCTTCCGTGCTATTTGGTCCCTTGGTCCTTTGTTTTTCACAACGTCCTCATGTCTAGCCATGCGATCATACCATGAGTCTTAATAAACTCACCTAATCATACATGTTGAGTCGTTGCACACACTTTGTCTTCGAGTTATGCACTATATTGTTTATGATCGTATACTAGGACCATGCATGTGTCATTTTCCGTCGTAATAGGAATGAGTGGAGTATTTCCTATTGGTTTTGAAAATTCTTTCATATACTCTTCCTTTCCAATCCGAGTATTGAGTCAATGCATTAAGTGAGCTCATTTTGTTCCATAGTACTCGAGTTCAAGAATCACTAGGTAAGAGTTGGAAGAATAAGGGGAACGTCATTCCTTCCTTCTTTTCTTCTAATCAAATCATCAACAAGCTTGATCATCAAATCCTTCTCTCTTCCTCTCTCCCTACACCAAAAATATTCTCTCCTCTCTCTCATATTCTAAGCCTTAAACCTATATTCTTAAACACTATTCTTCTCTTAAGCACTCTAAGGAGTCCGTACAATACCCGAAGTTCTATACTTAAACCAAGGCGTGAAAGGTAGAATTAACTGAGGGTTTGGACCAAATCAACTCTACTTTTATTTAACTTAATTTCAATTTGATTTATTTTTATTGAAGTTACTAACAGTTTATTCATGATGTAGCAATTTCAAGAAAGCGCGGAATGTGAGTAATTAATTAATTACTCTTATTTTTATTTCTTATTGCTAATATCATGATTAGGGTTATTATTATTTGATTTGACTAACGCTATTATTGTTAAATTGCTTCCAATATTAATGTTTATTCTATTATTTATTTTGATCACCATATTGCATGTTTAAAGGGAATATGTGATTGAAAATCACGCCTAATAAGATAATTTGGACAACCGGCTTAGGATCCTTTTAATCTTATTATAAATTGAAGTGATCACCAAATTTTTAGAATTATTTGTGCATTAATATTAAACCAATTTAGCAGTTTGGAGCGAATTGAATTTTGTTTGCATGCCTTTGAGATCACATGAATACTTTTCATAATAAGAATCGAGTAGAGGCCAATACGGGCGAATGTGACTCCATGACTCACTTCGTACCATCATCCCCGATCCTCCTTTCGTGGTTCCGAACCATATGGAGTTAGTAATCTCATGGATTATGAATGGGGTGTAACCTTCACGGGTCAATCGTTGTTGCCTTTCGTTGTCCCTTTTTCGTGGTTGCCTTTTATGATCCGTGAACGGTTTACAAGTTCCTTAAAAACTTGTTGGCGGCTCCCTACTTTCCTTGTCCCTAATCGTGTCCCTAATCATTATGTCAATTCCCACTTCCTATGAGTGCCAAGCATATTCACACCACTATGCTTTAACGTAGGCGCACTTCGAACGACGCCTACAATTTGGCGACTCTGCTGGGGAGGATTCTTGGTTATTTATCGATTTGAGTGATCGATATTTAATTGAGATGAGTGGATGAGACTTGAAAGATTCTTGAATTGTATTCCTGCGATTTAATTGGCATTGTCACATATGCATATGCATATTAGGTTACCTATTTTCCACAATAGTACGTGTTCTACGTATGTGGCTAGCCCGGGGGATTTAAGCTCTATCAACCCTAAAACGCTCATGGCAATAAGGGTTCATCCGAGTTTTTAAATCCACCCAAACCATGGAGTCGAGTTCGATTTCATCACGAACTCGCGGAGCCGCCCGTTGGCATACACCCTCAAGGGAGGCTGCCTTGCTAACGCATCCAAACTCTTAACCATGGTACCCTTTGACACCCAAATAAGCTTGACTATAGTGGAACATAGATCTTGACTTTAGGTTGCGAACTTCATTGCATCATTCGTGACAATGTGCTTATGTGTGAATATCTTTTTTTTTTCTTCTCTTTATTTTATTATCTAACCCTTCTTTTTTATTTGAGTCGAGTCATAGATTTTTTTATTTTTTTTTTTATTTTGAGTCAACCCGGATTTTTATTCCCGAATACTGCACAAGCGTCAACTTGTTTTGGTCATAGCCGGAGTTATAGAAAGAGTTACGTGTCGTGCCACCTATGGATCTGTAGCCCCGATTTTTTTCTTTCATTTCACGTTGGTTTCGTTCCAATCAGAATCACAGATACAAAGTTATAACCGATATACTACAGCCTGTCCAGTTTAGGTGTCTTTTTTAGCGTCCAACCTTCTTTTTTTAATTTGTTTTTTGTTTTTTTTTTCCTCTTTTCATGTCAAGCTAGTCTTAGCCAAGTCTTTTAATCCGTGTCAACTCATATAACATAGTATTATAGATTTTTATTTATTTATTTATTTATTTATTTATATCCATGAGTCCTAACTCTTCTAGAATTCCACTCGTATTCCTAGTTTCTTGTGATTTTTTGTGCTAATCTTAACATGTGTTCTTTGTCTTTGATTGTGGTTGATCTTTATTTATGGCTAACGATTGCCAATGGACTGTTTTCACCTAGTAAATAGCATAAACATTAAAATTGGACAAAATTAATCAAGTTAGTTTGTCTTTTAGTCTTCCGTGCTATTTGGTCCCTTGGTCCTTTGTTTTTCACAACGTCCTCATGTCTAGCCATGCGATCATACCATGAGTCTTAATAAACTCACCTAATCATACATGTTGAGTCGTTGCACACACTTTGTCTTCGAGTTATGCACTATATTGTTTATGATCGTATACTAGGACCATGCATGTGTCATTTTCCGTCGTAATAGGAATGAGTGGAGTATTTCCTATTGGTTTTGAAAATTCTTTCATATACTCTTCCTTTCCAATCCGAGTATTGAGTCAATGCATTAAGTGAGCTCATTTTGTTCCATAGTACTCGAGTTCAAGAATCACTAGGTAAGAGTTGGAAGAATAAGGGGAACGTCATTCCTTCCTTCTTTTCTTCTAATCAAATCATCAACAAGCTTGATCATCAAATCCTTCTCTCTTCCTCTCTCCCTACACCAAAAATATTCTCTCCTCTCTCTCATATTCTAAGCCTTAAACCTATATTCTTAAACACTATTCTTCTCTTAAGCACTCTAAGGAGTCCGTACAATACCCGAAGTTCTATACTTAAACCAAGGCGTGAAAGGTAGAATTAACTGAGGGTTTGGACCAAATCAACTCTACTTTTATTTAACTTAATTTCAATTTGATTTATTTTTATTGAAGTTACTAACAGTTTATTCATGATGTAGCAATTTCAAGAAAGCGCAGAATGTGAGTAATTAATTAATTACTCTTATTTTTATTTCTTATTGCTAATATCATGATTAGGGTTATTATTATTTGATTTGACTAACGCTATTATTGTTAAATTGCTTCCAATATTAATGTTTATTCTATTATTTATTTTGATCACCATATTGCATGTTTAAAGGGAATATGTGATTGAAAATCACGCCTAATAAGATAATTTGGACAACCGGCTTAGGATCCTTTTAATCTTATTATAAATTGAAGTGATCACCAAATTTTTAGAATTATTTGTGCATTAATATTAAACCAATTTAGCAGTTTGGAGCGAATTGAATTTTGTTTGCATGCCTTTGAGATCACATGAATACTTTTCATAATAAGAATCGAGTAGAGGCCAATACGGGCGAATGTGACTCCATGACTCACTTCGTACCATCATCCCCGATCCTCCTTTCGTGGTTCCGAACCATATGGAGTTAGTAATCTCATGGATTATGAATGGGGTGTAACCTTCACGGGTCAATCGTTGTTGCCTTTCGTTGTCCCTTTTTCGTGGTTGCCTTTTATGATCCGTGAACGGTTTACAAGTTCCTTAAAAACTTGTTGGCGGCTCCCTACTTTCCTTGTCCCTAATCGTGTCCCTAATCATTATGTCAATTCCCACTTCCTATGAGTGCCAAGCATATTCACACCACTATGCTTTAACGTAGGCGCACTTCGAACGACGCCTACAATTTGGCGACTCCACTAGGGAACGTCATTCCTTCCTTCTTTTCTTCTAATCAAAGCATCAACAGCAGCAAATTTCTTGTCCCCTTGACGGTAACAAGAAATTCATAAGTATCCATGAAGACGAAGCACAAAACAAGTTTCCATACAAGATTTCATGCTTTTTTTTTCTTCTTTTGTTCCAAACCTTTTCCCCTAATAAGTCTAGCATAGGTTCTCCTTATCCTTATGTCTATATGTCATGTTCCATCAATGAGAATTTCTTTCCTTTGCTTGATCATGTCATTCAACAAAAAAAAAAATAAAAAATAAAAAATAAAAAAAAAATAAAAAATTGCCGAACTAAACACAAGGTACACCAATGATTTGAGGCACCTTTGCAACCCTGTCATTCCCCTTAAACCATTTCAATCACATATCCATTTCTTCATCAAACACTTTGAGCCTCATCTAACGTTTGGCCTTAATTTCTTCTACCCACATTCACCTAACCATGGGATGGGAAGATGTGCAATTTGTGTAACATTCAAAAAGCAAGTTCAAATGAAAAAAAAGAATAAGTAAATAAAAAAAAAAAACAATGTCTAAAGGCAAGTGTTCCAATGTCTTTGATATGAACACGTCTCGAATTGCGTCTCTCATCGAGTGCTTGGTACCGTGCCTGAGAAACATGAATGCTAAGTGAGTGATGGACCGCATTATCCGGGATTGCCTACATTGATTTAAACAAAAAAAAAAAAATCAAAGCAAAAAAAAAATGTGAAAAATAAAACTTGCGAATTTAAAATTTTCGAATACACAATTGCATATATTGGGGGCTTCTCTCGGGTCTTGAGCCTTTTACCTTTTTTTTTTTCCTTAAACCATCAGCTTAACTACATTACAACCCTTGAAAGACCTCTTTGAGGTGTACATAAACTTGTGCAAAGCTCGGTTAGAGCTACGTTCGGCCTGATTCTTAACGGATACGTAGGCAACCTCACATTGAGGTGCGGCCACATTCATATTCATATATGTGCATGATCGAGTCAAAGAATATCCAATGCTTATCCCTTACTATTTAGAGCTAGACTTGGGGGCTTGAACCCACATCACGTAGCTTACCCAGCCCAACAAGAGTCATCATCTTTGACTCTTCTCGCATCTATTTCCATCACCACAACCTTTGCAGCCAACCTTAGTATCACTTTCACACACTTCACTCACACATACATAGCCATATCATCCTTCCCTTTAAGAACCCTCTATCATGAAATCTTGTTTCAACACTGTGCATGTCATCATCTTTCAAGAAACATTCATTAGAAAAAACATTGTATACTTGCTTAGCTTCTTGACCTGAGCAATATTCATTGTTTCATGCATCGCATAATGTGCTGAGTTACATTTATATATCTGTGATTTTTAATCATAAAAAGCATATCGTGCTTAGCTCCTTGACTTAAGCAACATTCATTATGCAATAATCACTTCGTCTATATACGTGCTTAGCTTCTAGACCTAAGTGACGTTCAAGATCATTTCTTACACCATATATGATGCTTAGCTCCATAACCTAAGTTCATTCATCTATCGTGTCACATGATGTAATTGTCCTTAGCCTCCTGGCCAAAGAGCATACATCATGCATAAACTGTTTTCAAGACAAGCAATTCAATTCATACGATTCATTTCGTCTTGCTTAAGGAGGAAGTTTTAAACTTCTTCCCCTTTTTCATTATTTTCTTTTGGGGAAGTTCAAAAACTTTTTCAAAATTTTCTCATCGAGGGAAGTTCGAAAATAGAATTTTTTTCATGTCTTTCTTTTTCGGGAGAAAGTCGGTACCCTCCACTCATGAAAAAAATGACGGAAAATTTTTGCTTTTGCATCTTCGTTAGCTTGTGTCTGCACACTCACTCAAATCATACATATACTCATACACACACAATCAAAAGCCATACACATGTCATGTCATGTCGTGTCAAGTCAAACTTGGTCAAGTCGGTTGGTCAAGTTAATCATAGTATATACGAGTCCCTTGGCAAATTTTATTTTGCAGGTCTCAACTACAGCCCACGTCCGAGGACAAGCGGACCATCTACAGCCCACGTCCGGGGACAAGCGGACCATCCACAGCCCACGTCCGGGGACAAGCGGACCATCCACAGCCCACGTTCGGGGACAAGCGGACCATCCACAGCCCACGTCCGGGGACAAGCGGACCATCTACAGCCCACGTCCGGGGACAAGCGGACAATCTACAGCCCACGTTTGGGGACAAGCGAACCAATTACATCCCACGTTCGGGGACAAGCGAACCAACTACAGCCCACGTTCGGGGACAATCGAACCATCATCATTTTAGTGATCATCTCCCAAGCGAAGACGATTCACGGCGCAAGGTTCTCGATACACAGAGACTTGCGATTTCATCATCAGACAAGTTTTTCCTCAAGCATGGAAAATTGTCATCTATCGACTTTCCTCAAGCATGGAAAGTATCTCAACCGGTGGGTTTCTTCAAGCATAGAAAACTGCCAACATCATTTGTCGACTTTCCTCAAGCATGGAAAGTATCATCTGGTGGATTCCTTCAAGCATAGGAAGCTACCAAACTCATTTTTCACCGATACACTGGTGTCAGATATGCATTATATCCCTTTACTGTTTATTCTGTGGAACTAACGTCTTTCTGCAGGTATCGGCGTATACAGAGTGATTTAGGATCGCAGAACGTCTTAAATCATTCTCCGTCCCAATCGACTACTTTGACTATCGTTTTCGAAACTGATGTTTCCACAAACTCAGTCAAAGTGGGGGCTTCTGTAGACACCTAAAAATGTCTCCCCAAAACCAAACCCGATGATGAACACCTTTCACCGCTGTTATTGGTCGGGTTTAGTATTTAATCTTTGGAGTGCTTAAATCCATCTTCATTCCCAATACATTCCTAGCCCATTTTACCAAACCATAACTTATTTTCCTCATTTCGTGCCTTTAAACCCAAAATAATTCATTTCGTGTCCATTAAAATTATTCATTTCGTGTCCTTTTATAAAACGTTTAGACCAGTTTATTTTGGTCCATAATCTGGGTCCAATTGTTAAATGGTTGGATGGGGCTTTAAAAGGGCTTTCCAGCGATATATTATAAGCTCAAATCCGAGTTATAACGAATAAGTTATGGCTAAAATACTAAACTGAGTCTAAACCGAACCTAAGCCCACCTTACCTACGACCCAATGATCATGTGGAGGGTCCAAAGGATTTAATCTCATTCCTAATCCAATTATCATTAATTGGAAGCTTCTATAAGCTTCTAAAATATCTTAATTATCCTTTTTGAAAAGATAAGATTAAAGAGTTTGAAATTGAATAAAACTTTTCTTTTTGAAAGTCCTAATTCTATTCGAATTGAAACACGTTCAAAGATTGACAGATATTATTTTCGTTCCTCACTGTTTTTATCTAATTCTTAAATTTTTGGATAGCTCTTGAAATTATCTTTCCAATGATATATTATAATATTAATTCCGAGCTATAACGAAAAAGATATAAAAGAAATACGAAACTCTATCCAAAACTGACACCGTCCCACTATTTCGGAAATATCTTTTATTCTACAAAATATTTTAATCTGATTCTAATCGGGTTAGAAAGTAGACTTCAAGAGCTTTCCAACGATATCTTATTCATCTTATTCCGATTTCTGGATCAAAAGATATGATAAAAACAAAAACCGCAAAAACTGCTGTCTATCGCAAGAGTTTTATCCGATTCGAATTCTTAGCTTCTTTTGATTCGACCCCTCTTTTTTTCCTATAAATAGAGGTCATATCTCCCCCTTTCCAATCATCAACAAGCTTGATCATCAAATCCTTCTCTCTTCCTCTCTCCCTACACCAAAAATATTCTCTCCTCTCTCTCATATTCTAAGCCTTAAACCTATATTCTTAAACACTATTCTTCTCTTAAGCACTCTAAGGAGTCCGTACAATACCCGAAGTTCTATACTTAAACCAAGGCGTGAAAGGTAGAATTAACTGAGGGTTTGGACCAAATCAACTCTACTTTTATTTAACTTAATTTCAATTTGATTTATTTTTATTGAAGTTACTAACAGTTTATTCATGATGTAGCAATTTCAAGAAAGCGCGGAATGTGAGTAATTAATTAATTACTCTTATTTTTATTTCTTATTGCTAATATCATGATTAGGGTTATTATTATTTGATTTGACTAACGCTATTATTGTTAAATTGCTTCCAATATTAATGTTTATTCTATTATTTATTTTGATCACCATATTGCATGTTTAAAGGGAATATGTGATTGAAAATCACGCCTAATAAGATAATTTGGACAACCGGCTTAGGATCCTTTTAATCTTATTATAAATTGAAGTGATCACCAAATTTTTAGAATTATGTGTGCATTAATATTAAACCAAATTAGCAGTTTGGAGCGAATTGAATTTTGTTTGCATGCCTTTGAGATCACAGGAATACTTTTCATAATAAGAATCGAGTAGAGGCCAATACGGGCGAATGTGACTCCATGAATCACTTCGTACCATCATCCCTGATCCTCTTTTCGTGGTTCCGAACCATATGGAGTTAGTAATCTCATGGATTATGAATGGGGTGTAACCTTCACGGGTCAATCGTTGTTGCCTATCGTTGTCCCTTTTTCGTGGTTGCCTTTTATGATCCGTGAACGGTTTACAAGTTCCTTAAAAACTTGTTGGCGGCTCCCTACTTTCCTTGTCCCTAATCGTGTCTCTAATCATTATGTCAATTCCCACTTCCTATGAGTGCCAAGCATATTCACACCACTATGCTTTAACGTACGCGCACTTCGAACGACGCCTACAGTGAGTATAGCTTTGAATAAGCTTGGGGGTGTTAGTTTATTTTTGTTTGGTGACTACTTGATTGTGATCCTAAGAATTGGCCATTCTTTTGCTTCATTGATTAGGAAAACCACCAATTTCAAATTTTAGCCTACTTACACCCTTTCTCGTCCTTGCATTACAACCTTTGGGAAAGACCTTTTGACCTAAGTGGTTGAGTCATTCTTTGGAGGAGAGGAATGTGAGTTTTAGGAATAGGGAGAGGGGATGCAAAAGTCAAGATGTCGAGTAGCCTAAAAATTCTCTTTTTCCGGTTCTTTCGAGAAATCATTGGGATGCTCAATAGAGGTTAATTTGAAGCTATTAGGAAGAACGTGGTAAAGATCGTTTGGGATGAAAGTGGACTGTGAAAGCTAGTTCATATGCTTAGCATATTTATGTTTCAATCAACCTTGGGTATCTTGGAACGTGCACTCCCTTACTTGTTTAGAAAGATTTGCATTCATTTGTGCTTATACATTTGGAAAAGTCCTTTCATGAACATGTGTTTGTTTTTCTTTTCTCTTGATTTCTTTTCATACTTTTCCTTGTTTGTATTATTATGAGAGTTATTGGTTAAACTCTTAGGATACCCTTACGAGAGCATCACTCGTCCTCTAGGGCAATCTAGGGGTTTAAATGGCTTATATGTAATTGCTAAAATTGACCGTGACCCGTATGAAAGAGAGTTAGTGTATATTCTCATCTCATCTCTTCTTTTGTTCGTTTGAATAAGCTCGTCATTCTCACTCCCTTAGTTTTGTTTTGCTCGAGGATTAGCAAAAGATAAGCTTGGGGGTATTTGATGTGTGTCATAAATGGCACACATTTGATTAGTATTTAGGTCCTTTTTATCCTCTTTTCATAGCTTTCTTGGTTAAAAAATGCTTAGTTTTATGCTTTGTTGCTTAGTTTTACCTTTCCTCTCTTATTTTATAGTTTTCGTGGATTTCGTTGGTTTTCTAGCCTTTTCTCCTTTATTTGCTCTATTTTCGTGGTTGTAGGTATTGAACAAGGTTTGGGTCTTTATTTTGGTGATCCACTAAGGTGGAGGAAGCTTTTGGATCAATTTCATGGCATTCGGGAAGCTCAAGATGCAAAGAGGTGGAAGTTCCAAGTCTTGGCTCTTCTCTTGCGCTCACTTGCGGTGCTACCATCAAAGGGGGTGTGTGCCCACCAATATTAAGCCTTAGCTACTGACACTTCTAGTGTTCATCTCCATCATAAGTCATGCACCCATCGCAAATGCTCGAAGCCTTGAAGAATCGAAGAAACCCAGCTAGGTGCAGCCGCGCACAGGGTGGTGCGGGCACACCTCCCCTGTTGCGCGTGCGCGCCACCGTGGGTTCTTCTTGCTCGGTTTTTGACGTTTTTGAACCTCTATTTATACCTTTGTAAACCTTATATTTGGGAGAAGTTTTTAGAAAGTTTTAGAAGGAGAATTAGATCATAATCTTAGCTTAGTTGAGAGCTTCTCTCTCTAGATTGAGGGGTTAGTTTTAAGAGTAGATTTTAGAGAGAGAAAGTGAGGAATTTCAATGGTGACTGAGAGATTGAAGATTCAATGGTGACAATTGTATTGGAGATATTCTCCATTATCAATGAGCATTTCTAAACTCTATCTCATTTATTGTTTTGTTTAGTATTCATGTTTGGATTGTTTGATTTTGATTGGAATTTTATGATTTGATGATTGATATTTGATTAGTGTAATTGTTCTTCTTAGATTGTTGATTTCTTTAGTTGTTTGTTGATTTGATGTGATGATGTTGCTAGAGTAGTTGTTTGGTTAGGGATTTGGTGAAACTTACATGATGTAATGGATTGATGTAATTTGGGGATAATTGATGGAGTTGATGATGTGATTAAATCGGTTAATTGATCATGTGCATGTGTGTGATTAATTAAAGAGTAGCTAAATTTGATTGTTCCACTAGATTGCATTGTAAGTTCACATTAATACGGACCATTGATTTGTGGCTTGCATTTACACGATTGAGGTGTCTTGTGATGTTTGCTAGCTAGAGTTTATCGTAGTTGACGCTAGTTAGACCTCTAGGAGAATAGCTTGATATGCTCTTTTGGTTGCATGATTGATTTTCCCTCACATTGCTTGACTTAGTCGACTTTCCTATTCTAATTTGCTATGTTCATTGCTATTATTTGCGGATCCTAATCCCTAGCTCTTGTATTAGTTTGGTTTCTTCGTCTTAGTAGTTGTTAGTGTCACCTTTTACCCTTCGTCTTTGACCTAGCTTAGGCATATAATTGAACGCACTTAGACATTACCGTTCCTTTGGGTTCGACCCTTGACTTACCTCTATACTTGTATTTAGGTTTGTTGAGTGTTTATAAATTTTGTTTGGCTTAGGGAGGATTAGCCCAACGACCTATTTTTCCCCTTGTCAATATGATGTGATGGATTGATATAAATTGGGGATAATTAATTAAGTTGATGATGTGATTAAATTGGTTGATTGATCATGTGCATGTTTGTGATTAATTAAAGAGTAGCAAACTTTGATTGTTGCACTAGATTGCATTGTAAGTTCACATTGACACGAACCATTGATTTGTGACTTGTATTTAACGATTGAGGTGTCTTGTGACGTTCCTAGTCAGATTTTATCGTAGTTCACGCTAGTTAGATCTCGAGGAAAATAGCTTGATATGCTCTTTTGGTTGCATGATCGAACTTACCTCGCGTCACTTGACTTAGTCAACTTCCTATCCCAATTTACTATGTTCATTGCTATAATATGCGGATCCTAATCCCTAGCACTTTATTTGTTTGGTTATCTTTGTCATAGTAGTTGTTAGTGTCCTCTTCTATCCTTAGACTTTAACCTAGCTTAGTGACATAATTGAAAGCACTTAGACATTATCGTTCCTTTGGGTTCGACCCTTGACTTACCTCTATACTTGTATTTAAGTTAGTGAAGTTTTATAAATTTTGTTTGGCTTAGGAAGGATTAGTGCAACGACCTAGTTTTTGCCACGTCAGCAATCTAGCATAATTCTCATGGCCTAATCGAATCACACACATGCAAACTTCCATTAATCACTTTCTAATCAACAATCAATCAACACAACTCCCCTAATTGAGCATAATCAATTAATCATACAAGTTTCAGCCCATCCCTAACACAAACAACTACTCTAACAACATCATCAAATAAACTAACAATTATAGAAATCAAGAATCAACAATCTATGAAGAACAATTACACTAATCAAAGATCAAACATCAAAATCCAATTAAATCAAATCAAACAAACATGAAATAACAAATCAAAACAATAAATGAGATAGAATTAGAAATGCTCATTGATAATAGATAATATCTCCAACACAATTGCCACCCTTGCATCTTCAATCTGTCAAATCACCATTGAAATTCCTCACTTTCTCTCTCTAAAATCTACTCCTAAAACTAAATCTAAAACTAGAGAGAGAATCTCTCAACTAAGCTAAGAATATGATCAAAATGTAATATGAAACTTGCCCCAAAAATCAGGTTTACAAAGATATTTATAGACGCGCGAAAACACTAAAACCGAGCAACAAATACCCAGGGAGGCGCGCCCGCGCAGCAGGGGAGGTGCGGCCGCGCCACCTTGAGGTACGGCTGCACCCGAGCTTTGCACGCCCGCGCTTCACTGGGTTTCTTCGAAATTCTCGCGGCTTCGTGCGTTCACTAAGGTCGCGCGACTATGATGATGATGAACACTTGGAGTGGCAATAGCTAAAGCTCTAGATTAGTGGGTACACCACTTCTTAATGCTAGCACGGAATGAGAGCGCCAGAGCCAAGACTTGAAATCTCTACTTTCTTGCATCTCAAGCTTTCCAAATGCCGTAAGCTTGCTCCAAAGGCTTTCTCCACCTTAGTATATCACCAATATCAAAACCCGAAACTCATACAATACCTAAAACCACGAAAATAGAGCAAATAAAGGAGAAAAGGCTAGAAAACCAACGAAATATAGAAAAGCTAAAAAAAAGAGAAGAAAGGTAAAACTAAGCAACAAAGCATAAAACTGAGCATTTATAAAGCATAAAATCCATAAAAAGAAGGAGAAAACAACCTAAATGCTCATCAAATGGGTTCCATAAATGACACCCATCATATTTGTTCTGGGTGTTTTTGTCCTTCGGGAGAGTTACGACACAAATACTGTCCTGCGCGAGTTGTACCTGCAAAACAAACGGAGACTCCGGTTGGTAGGAGCTCCACCTCTGAAGATTAAGTTAGTAACTTGAAGGGAGTGAGAAAAGGTGAGGAAATTTAGGTGGGTATCTTCTCAAGATATCTCTATCAAAGAGTTAGTCTTTAATGAATGGTAAAACGTGGCCTCCAAAAGAGGGGAATCATCCTATTTATAGGGCCCTTGATTAGGTCATCGAGCCCTAAGCATTGGTGGGATGCGCCGTTTTACGGCTTTCTCGGGATTTGGGCCATGAAGGTCGCCTTTCCTCCCTTTTATCTGGAGTGCCACATGTCAAGCAAAGATTGGTCTACTTTGGGCCATCCTAGGATTGACACGTGTCATCCTCTGATAGGACCATGTGGCGGGGTAAAATTACCCTAAACATTTGCCATCCCAGATGTGACGTGGCACGCCACGTGGCATCTGTGACACGCGTCACGCTCCGGCTGGTGGTATTTTTACCGCCAAAAAGTAACTGTTCACCTTCTGAGTAAAATACGAAAATGCCCCCGAATTTACCCTCTATATATAGCCGTTTACCCCTCATAATTTTGTTTGAATTTTCGAGAGAGAAAACTTAGAGAGAGCATTAATCTTCCGTCTGAGTCAAGCGCAAGCCCAAAAGCTCATTCTCGCCTTACACAGTCGGTTCCGCCTACCTTCTGATATCAAATCTCAAGGTACCGTCTCTGTCTCTCTCAGCTCTTTTTATTTTTTCACCACTTGTACATATTTCTGATAGGACAAGAAACGGTAGGTCGTTGGGCTACCTTCCCACCCAATCAAATAATATTTATAAACTCAACAAACCCCTATATGAGTATAGTAGTAAGTCGAGGTCGAACCCAAGGGAATGGTAATTGAAACTCTATTGCCTAACGCTAAGCTATTCCGAAGTCTAGAGCGGGGTTTATAGCAAGAACTAAAGTTAAAGCTAATAATGCAAATGAACTTGTATGAAATCGAAGGTAATAGGCACTAGGGGAATGGATCCACATGTAATTGCAATAGAGAAGGATAATTGGGGAGGTCAAACCAACTAAGTCAATCGATGTGAGGGAAGATCAAACATGCATCCAAAAGAGCATATCAAGCTATTCTCCTAGAGGTCTAACTAGCGTCAACTACGATAAACTCTAACTAGGAAACATCACAAGATACCTCAATCGTGAAAATGCAAGTCACAAATCAATGGTCCGTATCAATGTGAGCTTACAATGTAATCTAGTGCAACAATCAAAGACAGCCAAACTACAATCAATTACACACATGCACATGAATCATCAACTAAGTTTAATCACATCATCAACTCCATTAATTATCTACAATTTCTCTAATCCATTACTCATACATGCTTCACCATTACCCTAGCAAGTAAACTACTCACTAGCCATAGAAATTAAGATCAAAACAACATTAATCAACAATTTCATCATCAACATATTAGAAATCTAAAGATCAAAGTAAAAATCAATTAAACTTCAATCAAACTCCAATCAAACATCAAACAATCAACAATCAACAATCATATGGAAAACAAATGAAATCAACTAAAATCAAACTTATATTGAAATCAAAGATGAGTAATCCTTACAAACTTGATCAAAGATCATTTACAATGAAGAAATCTTGAATCATCAACAATACACCATGAATTTCACTCTCTTCAATCTTGAGTTTCTCTCTCTAAAATTCTAATCAAAAACTAAGCAAATGAAATATAATGTAAAACTTATCCAAAAATAGAAGGAAATAACTATATATACAAGGGAGAAGTCGGTTATGACGTCCAAAAATAGATTCACGTCGGTGCGGTCGCACGTAGGAGAGAGAAAGGGGCGCACGGGCACATACCCATGTGGGTGCGCCCGCACGCGCCTGATGTGCGGCCGCACACGCCACCTGTGCGGCCGCACATCCCTCTTGTGCGTCCGCACCTACGTGGGTATGCTCCCCTCCTTTCTTCATCCTAGCTCATCCGGTGCACACACCTTTAGTGATGGTGATGGGGAACGAAGTAGGCAGCAAGTTTTTGACAATTTTGGTGGGCACAAGCCATAAATGGTGTCCACACCGCTTGTGTGCACCGGTCTTGAAGCTTGCTCTTCGAGTGCCTCTTGACTTGAAGCTCAATGCACTAGCACAACTGCACAAGGCATCAAAAGCAATGATAACCGTTGAAGGGAAGCTCGGGAATCCTTGGACAATCGATCATAACCTACAAACAAAAATAAAGAAGCAAATAATAGAGAAAAACAACGAATAAATGAGAAAATGCACAAAATAAAGAAACTAACTATGAAAAGCACAAAATGAAGAATTAAAGAGTAAAACTAAAGAAAACTAAAGAAAAGAGCTATAAAATGAAATGAAATTCATCCAAAAAGAGATCAAATGAGGGCCATAAATGTCACTCATCAATTTCTTGCAATAAATGGATGCATCACCAACACACACGGCACAGCCTAGGTTAGAGTCCAGCTGGTCTCCAAGTATGGCTGAGTCTAGAACTGGGAGTGCCGTCTCGGGGTGTTGGGACTACCCTTATCCTTGGAATCCGACCATTTACGTGTCTGTGAAGGACACAATGGCTCGGACAATGCAGACGGCCCCAGATCAGGATTATAGGAGCGAGGGCTCAGGCGGTCAAACGCCTGAGGGAGAAATGTCTGGTAGGAAAAACCAGACGGCTCTGAAGAGATCCCTTTCACGTGCCCCTACAACCCCTTCAGATTCCTATCCGGAGGAATGTGACCCAGGCGGCAATGAATCCATCTCTATACCCTTCTCACAAAATGAGGAGGAGTCTGGGAGCGACAGCTCTACCTCCAGCTCTGAGAGCAGTGACGAGCCCGTGTCACCGCTTGTGGACAGCGAGGAGGAAGAGAAGAAGAAGTGGAGTGAGACGTCTCTGCCAAGGACAGGAAACACATGGCAAATAACTTGGAGAAGTTTAAACTCATGCACCCGTTAGGAGACGGGTATAAAATTAGAGTGCTGCCAGAAGATGGCACCATCGCCTGGGAGGACGATCAACAGAACGCCAACGGCTACTTCGGCTGGTATGAGGCAGCGTTCATAGCTGGCCTTCTTTTTCCCTTTCACGAGGCGGTGAAGGCAATTTTGAGAGGCTATGGCCTCGGAGTCTGGCAACTTACCCTTAATTCTTGGGCAAACATTCTGGGGTATGTTGCCACTTGTGAGTTCCAAGGGTTGTATCCCAACTGGGAGGCCTTTGCGAAGATGCACTATCTTAGCCGCAACCCAGGCGGTTGGAGGGCGTGGTACACCTTAACCACGTACCCTCAACACATGATGACCTTGGACAAGGTCTCAAAATTCGACGGCTGGAAGCATCGCTTCTATTTGCTGACTGCCCCAAGCTGGCGAGAAAACTATGAACTCCGTCGATATAATAAGAAGCCCGAGCTGATGGGCCGGAAATGCTGTCTTCCCCGGATTCCGGAAGCGGACTTCGACAAGATAATAGAGGCCGACTTTTTTGGCCTTACAGACGTTACTTTGTCAACCGTGGAAGTAATAAAGGTCCCCAAAAACTGGATCCCCAAGAGCGCCTAGCTCAGGGATGAGTGCTTCCTAACCGCCTGCGGGCTGGGGAACATGTTCACCAAACGTATGCGCCTGTGCATCACATCCGTCTGTAGTGCTTTTTTTATCAAAACTGTTGTTAAAATGCTAATCTGGTTTTTACGTTTTGTAGAATAAGCTTTGGAGATGTTGCTTGGAGAGAAGACCCCCAGGCGGTCCTCAGCCACCATTCGAAGGGAGCTGGATGAAAAGCAGCGGCCGAAATCAGGGCCAAGGTAAAAAACTTACTCTTTCTTTAGTTGGCTTCAAAATATACTTTTCTCAGATGCTAACTTTAACTTGGTTATTTTCACAGGGAGGTGAAGTCGGGAAGACGTTTGAGAAAATATTCAAACGGGCAAGGGAGGAATCCGCCTCCACCGCTGGCAAGACAAAGAAGTCCAGCTCAACAATGACTGGTGGAGCCTTAGCTGGGAAAAATCAAATGCGGATAGGGGGGAAGAATGAAAACATAGGCGGGCCTTAATCTCTCCAACCCCCTATCTGCAACCGGGGGGTTCACTACGCCTGCAAGAGGTTGTTGCTTTCCCGGCTTTGAAGGTAAGGCTAACCCATTTGAATCCCCGGCTGAGCTGGGGTGGCCTTTGTAATCGAGGGTCGAAGCTAGGTCGTTGGAGCTAACCCCTACCCAAGGTCAAACAAAATTTTTAAAAACTTAACCAACCCTAAACAAGTATATAGTAAGTCAAGGGTCGAACCCACAGGAATGGTGGGCTATTGTCTATCGCCTATAGTCAAGCAATCCCGAAGTCTATAGGTAGGGTTGTGAAATCTAAAACTAGAATGAACACGAAAAATATACTTGAAGAAATCAAATGTAATAAGCACTACTAGGGGTAGGATTCACATGCATTCATAATGGAATTGACTAATTGAGAGGTCAAATCGGCTATGTCAAACAATGTGAAGGAAGATCAATCATGCAACCAATAAAGCATATCAAGCTATTCTCCTCGAGGTCTAACTAGCGTTAACTATGATAAAATCTAGCTAGGAAACATCTCAAGACACCTCAATTGTGTAAATGCAAGCCACAAATCAATGGTCCGTATCAATGTGAACTTACAATGCAATCTAATGCAACAATCAAAGTTGGCCAATCTTCAATCAATCACACACATGCACATGATCATCAACCAAATTTAATCACACTATCAACTCCATCAATTATCCCTAATTGGCACTAATCCATTACTCATACATGCTTCACCATTGCCCTAGCAAGTAACCTACTCACTAGTCATGGTAATGAAGATCAAACAAAGCAAATCAACACATTCATCATGATCATATTAACAAATCCAAAATCAATACAAAAATCAATCAAACTTCAATCAAATATCAATCAAACTAAAACAATTAACCAAGCATATGAAAAACAAATGAAATCAACTATGATCAAACTACATATTGAATCAAAGAAGAGTTATCCTTACAATACTTGATCAAAGATCAATTGAAATGAAGAAATCTTGAATCATCAACAATCAACCATGAATTTCTCTCTCTAAAAACCTAGAGTTTCTCTCTCTAAAATATGATCTCAAAAGTTCTCTCTATGATTATCTAAAATGATTCTCTCTCTAAAAATAGAAGGAAATACTATATATAAGAAAGATACAAAGGAAAAGTCAGTTTGATGGTCCAAAAATAGACCCCCGGAGGCGCGGGCGCATGAAGAAGGGTACGGAACAGAGCACCCAGGCAGGTGCGGCCGCACTTAGCTAGTGCGTGGCGGCACCACCCGAGTGCGCGGTCGCATCCCACACGTGCGTGCCCGCACCTGGCAACAACTCATAAATCCCCTTCTTCGTCCTAGCTCAAACTCGTGCGCTCTTCTAGGTGATGATGATGAACACCAAGGTGGGCAGTCTTGAAATGGATATTTTTGTAGGTTTGTGGCAAAGATGACGCCCCCACCGCATACGTGCACCGATCTCTTGACTTGCTCCTTGTGTTCTTTCAAACTTGAAGCTCCAAAAAAGAACACAAGGCATCCAACTTGATGAGAAATGTAAGAGGAAGGCTCGGGAATCTTTTGGAAACACGATCATAACCTAAAAACAAACGAAAACAAACAAATAAAAGGGAAAAAGAACGAATAAACAAAGAAATGCACAAAACAAGGAAACTAACTACGAAAAGCACAAAGTAACGAAATAAAGAGCAAAACTAAGAAAAACTAAGGAAAAGAGCTACAAAATGGAATATATATCAACCTAAAAGAGATTAAATGAGTGCCATAAATGACACTCATCAAATTCCCCCAAGCAAAACTTTTGCTCGTCCTCGAGCAAAACCAAGCAAGAAAGAATAAGGATGAAAAACTTATTCAAAAAGAAAAAGAAAAACTCAAAACGAGAATATACACTAAGACTCACTATCGTAGGAATCACGGTTGTTTTTAGCTACAACAATCCCTTTAAATCCCAAAGTCGCCTATGAGGACGAGTGAGGTCTCGTAAGGGTATCCTAAGAGTTTACCCACAACTCTCCACCAACATTAAAGGGGCAAAACCATAAAAAGAAAAGAAAAGGAAAAAGGAAAACAAAATCTTTGCAAAATGGACTTACAAAGAGACTACAATGCAAATGACCTCTCAAGTAGTCAAGGTATGCAATTTTCAAGATATCTAAGGTTGATTGAAACATAAGGTACGCTAGACATAGGAACTAGACATCACAATCCACGTTCATCCCAAACGATCTTACCGCGTTCTCTTTACTATTCTTAAATCTCCCCGTAGTGAGCATCCCAATGATTCCTCGAAGGAACCGGAAAAAAGAGATTTAATTAGGCTACTCGACAATATTTACTATGCATCCTCTTTCCTTAGGCAATGACCCATGATTCCCTCCCCCGAACAATGACTCAAATTTCTAGGTTGAAAGGTCTTTCCCCAAGGTTGTAACGTAAGGCATAAAGGATGAAGGTAGGCTAAAATTAAAAATTTGGCGGTTTTCATAAAAAGTGATGCAAAAGGGTGATCGATCCTTAACCACAGGATCAAAAAATCACCAAACAAAAACAACACCCCCAAGTTTATTTGAAGCATTGTCCTCAATGCTTAGAAGGGGAAAAGAATACATAAAAATATTTTTGAATTTTCACTTTTTTCAACTTTTTTGTTTTGTTTTTTTTTTTTAGACTTGCTTTGTCCTTTCCTTTTTCTAAATTCGGACGGCTTTTTCAATATTGCAATTATTTGTCCATGCCTTTTATGATGTAGGATGGCTTTTACTCATATCCATTTGCCATTATTCATAACGAAGAATAAAATCACAAACTTGCATCAAAGGAACCATATATCTCAACTACATCACCAAACTCCATCAAGAATGATCAATTGCTTCACAAAAACAACAAAACAAGAGAAATGAAACAAAAGGCCAAAGATCTAAAGATGTTGCTTGAAAAGAAGGAAATGGCTCAAATGGTCGCGTGCAAGAAGGCAAATCTAAACCCAAAAACAAATATGAAACAAGCTATCCTAAAAATAGAAAAATACCACCTCGAAAAAGGTGCCTTTGTCCTCCCTAGATAGCTCGGTCTCGGGTTTAAGAATCATACATCAAGATTTATAGATTACGTTTGCATAGTCAAGGATCCACGCCGCTCATACAAAATAGGTTGAAGGCTTGAAAAACGATAAAACTCACATGGATGTAGCAAAAACTCACTAGTGGTGTCAAATCAACTATAGGGAGCAACTACCAAACATGCCACAAACAAGTAGAATCCGGCTTCATGATCCTCCTAGTTCAAACCAACTACCCTAGCATACACCTATCCTAGAGTCAACCAAGCATAGTCTCAAATCGTGCATACCTTTACTACCTAGGAAGAAAGTCATGCAAAAGACAAGGTCCAATGTACAAAGTGCAACTCATAAAGAAATCAAAAATGAAAAATAAGCCTCAAAACCAAAGCACAAACCAAAATGAAAATAAAGGAAAATAATAGTAAAAGAAAAATAAAAGAAAAGGAAAGTCATAGATAAAGAAGAATAGGAGAAAAGGAGAAAATCAATAGAAAGAAAGTTAAACACATATGTTTTGGGTGTTTTTGTCCCTTGGGAGAGTTACAACTCGAAGACTGGTCCTGCTGGCTCTGTACCTGCAAAATCAACGGAGACACTGGTTGGGTGGTGCTCTGCCTCCAACGCTCAAGTTAGTAACTTGAAGAAGGATAAAAAGTGCGGATTTTAAGGTGGGGATCTGCTTGGATTCCAAGCTCAGGAGTTCTCTAATGAGAGAGAAAATGGATGTAATAAATGATTGTGAACGCCCCCAAAATGGGGAAATATCTCCCTATTTATAGGGTCATGGGGAAAAATGCCCTCCCTTAGGTCATCTGACCTAGGGCAGCTGGGCTGTGCCGCAAAAGTGCGGTTTATGGGGAATTGGGCCTTTGAAGGCCGCAATTTTGAAGGCATATCTGGAAAGGCCACGTGTCAGCTAGAGATTGGTCAGAGCTGACCTACCAGCCTCTGACACGTGGCAGCCCATCATTGGTCCAAGTGTCTAGGGTAAAAATCCCTTAAACATTTGCCCCGTGGCGCCTGTGACACGTGTCCACCCGTGAAATGTGAACAGTAAAAATGGCTCTTTTAACGGAGGTGTGACGGGGACCTTTTTACCCCCTATAAATAGGGATTTACCCCCCCCCCCCTTCTCTCCTCTTCACTTTTCACAAATTCATTGACTTTTAGAGAGAGAAAGAGAATTCTTAGAGAGAGGTGCTCTAATCCCGGTTCCATTCTAGCATATTCAAGATCTCCACGTTCTTTTCAAAGTCACCCGATCACCGGTTGTTTGCTGTTTTCAGATTTTCAAAACTTAAAACAAGGTAACTATCTGTTTCCTTCTTTCAGTTCTCCTTTTCTTTTCTTTTGGCTTGTATACCTTCATTTCTGGCTGTATACATTAGTTTTTCAAAAATAAAATGGACTCTTCATCCGCACACACGGCACTGCCTAGGACACTCAGCCGGTCACCAGGGTCGGCTGAGTGATGTGTGTCATAAATGGCACACATTTGATGAGCATTTAGGTCCTTTTTATCCTCTTTTCATAGCTTTCTTGCTCAATAAATGTTCGGTTTTATGCTTTCTCTCTCTATTCTACCTTTCTTCTTTTATTTTACGGCTTTTGAGCATTTCTATGGTTTTCTAGTATTTTCTCCTTTATTTCTTTTATTTTCGTTATTTTAGTTGTTTTCTCTTTATTTTAGATTTTATAGATTTAGTTTTATTTTATTTTGGTTTATTTTATTTTATTTTCATTTCATTTTCTTTACTTTATTTTATTTTCATTTTATTATATTTTCCTTCCTTTATTATTTTCATTTTCATTTTATTTCTTTTACTTTTATTTATTGGTTCTAGTTTTATTCACTTTATTTTATTTCTCGGTTTTATGTTTGTTTTGTAGGTGTTTGTTCCAAGTCCAATTTGGTGCTAGCTACTGCATAGTTGAGTCCAATTTGGTGCTCCAGCCGTTGCTCTTCCCTTATTTCCCCCAATCCACCACCACGCAAACAGCAGCAACAGACTTCAATTCACGCCACTAGTTAACCACCGCAACCCCCTTATTTCCCCAATTCCAACACCAAGCAGCAGCCACCATTCGCACCCTTTCTCCAGCAATTAACCACAGCTGCAGCAAACACCTTCCGTCCTCCGCAACCTCCTATTGCGCCACCAGCAATTAATCAGCAACGGCAGCCCCCCGCAGCTCAGCCTTCATTCATACCTCAGCGGGTGCGGGCGCACATTCTATGAATGAATGCGCCCGCACACAGCTGGGTATGATTTTGGGCCGTTGATTGATGATGATGTATGGCTGTGAGCAGCGTGATTATGCGCTTGAGGATGGTGAGAAGCAGGGGATTATTCCCCTTTTGAGGAGCAGCAAATATCGAATCCATTTCCTCTTTATTTCGTTGAATTTCATTTTCTTTTTCTTATTCTTTTAATTTTCCTTTCCTTTTCTTTTATTATTTTATTTTAATTTCTTTTCTTTTCCTTTTCCTTTTATTTTCTTTTCTATTTTTATTTCTTTAATCCTTGTATTTTATAAATACCCATTTTTGGGTAGAGAGAGAAACAATTAGACAATTATATTAGAATTACAATTACATCATTTTTCCTAGCCTAGTTGAGAGCTTCTCTCTCTAGTTTTTAGGGTTAATTTTAGGAGTAGATCTTAGAGAGAGAAAGTGAGGAATTTCAATGGTGATTGAGAGATTGAAGATTCAATGGTGACAATTGTATTAGAGATCTACTCTATTATCAAAGAGCATTTCTAAACTCTATCTCATTTATTGCTTTGTTTAATATTCATTGTTTGGATTGTTGATTTTGATTGGAATTTTATGATTTGATGATTGATATTGGATATTCATGTTTGTTTGGTTTGATATTAATATTTGATCTTTGATTAGTGGATTAGTTCTTCTTAGATTGTTGATTGTTGATTTCTTTTGTTGTTAGTTAATTTCATGATGTTATTAGAGTAGTTGTTTGGTTAGGGATTTGGTGAAGCTTATGATGTAATGAATTGATGTAAATTAGGGATAATTGATGGAGTTGATGATGTGATTAAACTTGGTTGATTGATCATGTGCATGTGTGTGATTAATTAGAGAGTAGCTAACTTTGATTATTGCACTAGATTGCATTGTAAGTTCACATTGATACGGACCATTGATTTGTGGCTTACTTTTACTCGATTGAGATATCTTGTGACGTTTCCTAGCTAGTGTTTGATGTAGTTGGTGCTAATTAGACCTCTAGGAGAATTGCTTGATATGCTCTTTTGGTTACATGTTTGATTTTCCCTCACATTGCTTGACTTAGTCGACTTTCCATTCCAATTTGTTATGTTCATTGCTATTATTTGCGGATTCTTATCCCTAGCTCTTTATTTGTTTGGTTTCCTCGTTTTAGTAGTTGTTAGAGTAATCTTTTACCCCTTGTCTTCGACCTAGCTTAGGCATATAATTGGAAGCACTTAGACATTACCGTTCCTTTGGGTTCGACCCTTGACTTACCTCTATACTTGTATTTAGGTTTTTTGAGTGTTTATAAATTTGTTTGGCTTAGGGAGAATTAGCCCAACGACCTAGTTTTGCCCACGTCACTGAGTCTAGAACCGGAGGTACCTTGTTAGGAGTTTAAGGAATGCTTTGCATGCTCATCTCCGGCTTCTTCCCTCTCTGTGTCTGTGCTAGATACAATGGCAAGAGTTAAACAGACGGCTACAAAGCCCAGGAGGCGACGCACTATGGAAGTGCCCGCAGATGAAGTAGTGAGGGAGGAGGACTACGAGGGTCCTGAGCAAAGCAATTCAGAGGATGCCCCCTCTACCTCTTCTAGCAATGAATCGGGGGGAGACGGTGAGGAAACCGCCTCCTCTCCAGAGCAACCAAATAACTCAGACGGCGAAGCTGCTGAGAGGTCAGAGGAATCCGGCTCTGATCAAGAGGATCTTGCTGAGGCATATCGCCAAACAGCAAAGAAAATAGTAAATCCGGATCCTACTAGGACCCGGATGCGGCCAGGAGATATCTCTCTCCTGGAAAGTGGTTGTTCATCCTTCAAACAACAACATCCCTTTGAAAGGGATGGGATATCCTTGTCCCGCCTGCTGATGCTGTATTGGCTTTGGGGGACGATATAGACAACGCAGACAACTATTTCGTCTGCTATGAGGCGGTGATAGAAGCCGGCCTCCGCTTCCTCCTTCACAGAGGCATCCGCAAAATTCTGAAGGGTTACGATTTGGGTGTGTGGCAATTGACTCCAAATTCTTGGGTCAATATCTTGAGCTATATTGCCGCCTGCGAGCTCCAGGATATTGAACCCAGCTTCACCGTCTTCGCCGATATGCACTACCTGAAGAGTGCCCCAGGCGAATATGGGGCATGGTATACTATTTCCACGCTCCCGGAATACTTGATGACTTTGGACAAGGTGTCCAAGTGGGGAGGTTGAAAAGACAAATGGTACTTGGTCTCCTCCCCTTCTTTGAAGATGAATAGAATCCTCCGACACTATAACAAGGAGCCGGCTTTAGTGGGCCAGAAATGTGTGCGCCCGGCTCTGTCTACCAAAGCCCGGGAGCAGATTGTGGAGCTGGAGTTTTTTAAGACTACAACTGAGCCCTTGGGGGATGGGTCTCACATAGTTGTTCCAAGAAACTGGATCCCCCATCCGGATTTTTTCACGGATGAGAGATTCTTGTCCGCCTGCGGGTTGAGTCCCACGTTCCCACAGGGTAGATTCACTCACCCACACTGTAGTTTGCCGTCTACATTTTCATACTTCAATGCTTTTGGATTATTCTTGTTCTAATAATTTTCTTGTTTTTGTAGAGGAAGACAAGAGTATGGTTGATCCGGCTAAGACTCTGGCCAAGTCTGCCGCACAACTCCGCAAGGAGTTGGTGCTGGCAAAGAAAGCTTCCATTGAGGCTAAAGAGGCCAAAAAAGGCGGGGTAAGATAATCTTTGTTTTGTCTTGAATTCATTCAAGTTCTTTTTGATACCGGATGACTAAAAGTCAACTTGTTTTGCAGGCTTCTACTAGCCTCATCCCCCGGTCCGTTACAAAGGTCTTAAAAAGACCTAGGGATGAGCAATTGCAAAAACCGTCTGCCAAAACCCAGAAGAAAAGCTCATCGGTTTCCGGCTCTGCTACCAAAGATCGCCCAACAACCGGAGGAAAGGGCCCCGCTGCCATGGCGTCTCTGAGTGAAAGCTCAGAGAAGGCTGGCAAGAAAAAGCCGGATGCCCCTAAGGTATCGAAGAGTGGCGAGCCACTCAAAGCTGCAGGTGGTGCTGCAGCCGGAGGAAGAGACGGCGAGAGTCGACTCCAAAGGTAAGATTGAGATCCCTTGGCCGCTTGATTTTATGCGGATTAAGACAATGCTCGACCCTTCCGAGGGTTCAGTAAGCAACCGACAAAGAATGGATGCCAAATACGTTGCTAGTCTCTCACCGAGTCCTTCTTATGGTGCAGATGCTACTTCTGGGCCCCCGGACATGCTGGGGTTTGCAAAAAGAATGGTGAGGACTCTCACCAAGTCGGAGAAGAACTGCGTACCTAACCGCTATGAGGTCGACTTCGACCAAATTCTGGGGCAGCTGGCAGAGGCAAGTTGGACTTGCCACTTATCTTTCATTTTATTTCTTACTATCATACTACTTTTCTTCTCTCTTCCCAAATACTTTCCAACCCTAATTGAATCCATTGAAGTCCTTGGAGGTACAAAGAAGAAAGAAGGTCCATAAACATCTAAAACGGAGATCTAAGCATACATAGAAGAGCAGTTAGTTTCCTGAGCACTTAGATAAATCACTTTTCTTTTATTGCTTAAATAACTCTAATTGATTAATTAGTGTTGATTGATCACTTTAAACAAACTTTTAATTAATTAATTCACAAAGTTTCTTTCGTTAATCAAGACTAGAATTTGAATAATTAATTGTTGTTTTATCAATTACGACAAGGCGAATCTTGTTTATTTATTGTTCTTTCACGAATATTGATTAAATAAGAATAACAACTTTTGCAATGTAATTCCTACATGATTAACGCGTGTAAATAAAGTCAACTAACTTAGTTTTAGTAATCTCGTTGCGTATATTGTTTGGTGATGAAATTGTGAAAAGGGAAGAGCTAGTAGAGGCCACACTAGTGCTAAAATAGGGATTCACCTCTAAAGGGAACGTTATTTTAGTACCCTCGCTCTCGAACTCATTTCTGGTTTATGTAGACCAATTTGGGCATGGTTAAACTTATGATTTGTGCTAAATATCCCTTGAACACTACTTGGGAGAAAGGCATGAACGAGGTTTATGAGTTTTCCTAAAACTCATTACTTGTTTCTTACAAAAAAGCATGATGATAGAATCAATTCTAATTCAAGGTCCCCAAAACAGTCAGGAATTCAAATCCTAATACACCCTAACAAGTGTAAAGTCCTGACGTGGTGAAAACTAGGTCGTTGGGCTAATTCTCCCTAAGCCAAACAAAATTTATAAACACTCAACAAACCTAAATACAAGTATAGAGGTAAGTCAAGGGTCGAACCCAAAGGAACGGTAATGTCTAAGTGCTTCCAATTATATACCTAAGCTAGGTCGAAGACAAGGGGTAAAAGATGACTCTAACAACTACTAGAACGAGGAAACCAAAAAATGTAAGAGCTAGGGATTAGGATTCACTTATGATAGCAATGAACAATGCAAATTGGAATGGAAAGTCGACTAAGTCAAGCAATGTGAGGGAAAATCAATCATGCAACCAAAAGAGCATGTCAAGCTATTCTCCTAGAGGTCTAACTAGCGTCAACTACGATAAACTCTAGCTAGGAAACATCACAAGACACCTCAATCGTGTAAATGCAAGCCACAAATCAATGGTCCGTATCAATGTGAACTTACAATGCAATCTAGTGCAATAATCAAAGTTAGCTACTCTCTAATTAATCACACACATGCACATGATCAATCAACCAAGTTTAATCACATCATCAACTCCATCAATTATCCCCAATTTACATCAATTCATTACATCAAAGCTTCACCAAATCCCTAACCAAACAACTACTCAAACATTATCATCAATTCTACCAATACAAACATGAATATCCAAAATCAATCATCAATTCATCAAAATCCAATCAAAATCAACAATCCAAACAATGAATATTAAACAAAGCAATAAATGAGATAGAGTTAGAAATGTTCTTTGATAATAGAGTAGATCTCCAATACAATTGTCACATTTGAATTTTCAATCTCGCAATCACCATTGAAATTCCTCACTTTCTCTCTCTAAAATCTACATCTAAAATTAACCCTAAAAACTAGAGAGAGAAGCTCTCAACTAAGCTAGGAAAATGATCTAAAAATCTACTTGTTTCTCCCTCTACCCAAAAATGGGTAATTATATATACAAGAGTAAAAGAAAATAAAAGAGAAAAGAAAATAAAAGGAAAAGGAAAAGAAAAGAAAATAAAATAAATAAATGAAAGGAAAGGAAAAATAAAAGAAAACTAAATTAGAAAGAAAAATTAAAATAAAAGAAAATGAAAAGGAAAACGGAGAGCACAAGAATTGCTGCTCCTTCAAATGGGGAATTATCCCATGATTCTCACGGCCAAGCACGCAGCTTCATCATCATTCATCATCATCTAATCACACACCATCACACCCACTCATCAACATCAATCAACGGCTCAAGTAAAACCCAGCTGGGTGCGGCCGCACTCGTTGAATGTGCGCCCGCACTTGCTGAGGTTCGAGGCTGCTCAGCTGGAGGTTCGATTGGAGATGCTTCTGAGGTTAATTGAGGAGGTCCGTGGCGCAATTGATGGTGTAACTGGTGGCGGAGAAGCGTGATTGAAAGTGGAGCTGCTGCTGGTGGAAATTGCGGCAGCAGGGGCTGCTTTGTGCGGCGGAAATAAAGTGCAAAGGTAGCTGATTTGGTGGTGTGTAGGTGGCTGTTTGGTGGCTGATTTGGTGGGAGGTTTGGAGGGGCAGCAGGGGCTGCTGAGAGGTGCTGCTATTGGTGTTCGAATTTGGCAAATAAGGGAGTTGTTGGAGTTACGCCGGCAGAGGTGGTTAATTGCGGTTGTGTGTTGGTGTTGCGTGAGGTGGCTGGTGGGAATTGGTGGCTGAATTGGTGGTGATTGCAGTTGGGTGTTGATGCGTCGTTGAGGGGTGAGTGCAGGTGGTTGCGTGAGGTAGTGGTATTGCGGGATTTGATGTTGCTGCTGTGAAGTGAGGAGCAGGGGAAGCTATGTGAGGAGCCAGGGAAGAGGAGAGCAGGAACAGGGGAAGTGGAGGAGATGTTCCTGCCTACTTTCATCACCATCACTATCATCACCATGATGGTGACGAAGACCAAAGTGAGCAGTAGCTAACTCTTGCGAGCACCTCAACTTGGACTTGGAACAAAACCTACAGAACACACATAAAACCGAGAAATAAAGTAAAGTAAAATAAAACTAAGACCGACAAATAAAAGTAAAAGAAATAAAATGAAAATGAAAAAAATAAAGGAAGGAAAAATAATAAAATGAAAATAAAATAAAGTAAAGGAAATGAAATGAAAATAAAATCAAATAAACTAAAATAAAATAGAACTAAATCTATAAAATCTAAAATAAAGAGAAAACAACTAAAATAACGAAAATATAAGAAATAAAGGAGAAAATACTAGAAAACCATAGAAAGGTAGAAAAGAGAGAAAAAGCATAAAACCGAACATTTATTGAGCAAGAAAGCTATGAAAAGAGGATAAAAAGGACCTAAATGCTCATCAAATGTGTGCCATTTATGACACACATCAAATGCCCCCAAGCTTACCTTTTGCTCGTCCTCGAGCAAAACAAAATCAAGGGAGTCAAAATGACGAGCTTATTAAAACAAACTAAACAAGAGACGAGATGAGAATATACACTAACTCACTGTCGTAGGAATCACGGTTGTTTTTAGCTACAACAATCCCTTTAAACGCCAATGTCGCCTATGAGGACGAGTGAGGTCTCTTAAGGGTATCCTAAGAGTTTGACCCATAACTCTCATTGTAATACAATCAAGGCAAAGCATGAAAAAGAAAACAAAATACAAGAAAAGCAAACAAATATTCATGAAAGGACTTTTGCAAATGTACAAGCATAAGTGGATGCAAATCTTTCTAAACAAGTAAGGGAGTGCACGTTCCAAGATACCCAAGGTTGATTGAAACATAAATATGCTAAGCATAGGAACTAGCTTTCACAATCCACTTTCATCCCAAATGATCTTACCGCGTTCTTCCTAATAGCTTCAAATCGACCTCTAATGAGCATCCCATGATTCCACGAAGGAACCGGAAAAAGAGAATTTTTAGGCTACTCGACATCTTGACTTTTGCATTCCCTCTCCCTATTCCTAAGACTCACATTCCTCTCCACCGATGAATGACTCAACCATTTAGGTCAAAAGGTCTTTCCCCAAGGTTGTAACGTAAGGCAATACGGGTGAAGGTAGGCTAAAAATTTGAAATTTGGTGGTTTTCCTAATAGTGAAGCAAAGAACGGGCCCTTTCTTAGAATCACAATCAAGTAAACACCAATCCAAACAAAAATATTCACACCACCAAGCTTATTCAAACCTATAAACCACAAACATATACACAAAAAGCGTGAGAACGCTTCCCCCCAAGCTTAAATGGAGCATTGTCCTCAATGCTCAAAAAGGGAGAAAACTCACAACAAAATATTTTTGAATTTTTTCAGTTTTCACTTCTTTTTTTTTCATTTTAATAGTGCTTTGTCCTCGCCTCTTTTAACTTTGGACGGCTTTTTCGATTTTGCACTTATTTTTCCATGCCTTTTATAAAGTAGGACGGCTTTTACTCATACTCATTTGCCATTATTCACAAAGAAGACATAACACAATCTTGCTTTCATAAGAACCAAACATTTCAACTTCTCCACCACGAACTCCATCAAGAATGATCAATTGCTTCACAAAAACCAAGAAAAGAAAGAAAATGAAACAAAAGGCCAAAGATCTAAAGATGTGGCTTGAAAAGAAGGTATAAGGCTCAAATGGTTGCAAGAAAGCAAATGTAAACCCAAAAATAAATAAAATGAATAAAACTACCCTAAAAATGAAAAATACCACCCCGAAAAAGGTGCCTTTGTCCTCCCTAAATGGTTCGGTCTCGGATTCAAGATCTATGAGTCAAGTTTCAAGATTAGGTTTGCAAAAAGTCAAGGATCCATGCCGCTCATGCAAGTATAGGTAGAAGGCTTGAAAAACAAAGAACTCACACGGATGTAGCAAAAACTCACTATTGGCGTCAAATCGACTATAGGAAGCAACTACCAAACATGCCACAATCAAGTAGAATCCGGCTTCATGTTCCCACTAGTTCTAACCAACTACCTTAGCATGCTTTATCCTAGAATCAACCAAGCGTACTCTCAAACCGTGCACACCGTTACCATTTAGGAAGAAAAGCATTCAATTATACAAGTCCAAATGTTATTATGTCCAAAGCAAGAACAAAACAAAACACATTGCAAATTTGCCTTGATAGAAACAAAAATCTTTTTGGAGTTTGTCAAAATATAAGAAACATGGAAAAGCATATACAAAGGTGCATAGCATATAAGAATCAACATTCTACAAAACATGATAAAATACCCTCCCCCAAGCTTGAATGAGACAATACACTCAAACATAAATCATATAATCCATGGGAGGGGAAAACAAGGAGATTAATCCAACAAACCAACATATGTCCAACAAGTCATCATCCACAAGAGAAAGAGGAAGGAAAGATATTACCGGATATTAGGTGGGTGTAAATACCCGCAAATAACCCAATTTAAACCTTTTAAAGCTAATTTCTCAAGAATTAAACCTTGTCACCATATGCTTGCAAAGATAGGAGTCAACCTTCCTTGATTCTTGATCCAAATCGAAGCACCAAAGTATATCAAGTCATGTACCTAGCAAAAGGCACACAAAAATTTCCATGAGAGAAAAATCTATTCTAAAAAGAAAAGGAAAATCTAATCTAAAGCACGGGTTACTTCCCGAGAAAGGCTTGCTTAAGGTCCAAGCTTGACCGCTCTAGTAAAATAATAATTCAACGCACGCAAGATCTTGTCAAATGCACTACTACACATTTCATATGATAGAAGGTAGGCAAATGACGGAAGAAAAATGTGCAACAAGATCATTGCACGCAAGTGAGAAGGGAGGTGCCAAAAGAAAGAAGAAGAAGGATCAAAAGGAAAAACAAGAAAATAAGAAAAAGAAGAAGAAAGGGGAATAAAAGAATGGAAAGAAAAAGAAAAAGGCAAATCCTCCTCGCTAAAATATTTTTGGGTGGCAACATCACCCTCTTCCTCAATTTGAGACAAATTAGCCGCAAGCAAATCCTCATAGACAAAAGGGTCCCCAATAGGCTTAACAACAAAGGAAGGGAGAAAAATAGGGCAATAGGGGATGTGGTCAAACTTTTGAGAGAAAGGGGTATGAGAAATAGGTAAAGGGTTCGCGACTCCCTCAACACAAGGTCTCTCATTGCCAATGAGGGCATGAAAATCAATCATAGAATCCTCAAAAGAAGAACACTCATGATCACCATCTCCCTCAAACATCCAACTCCCAAGAGGAACCACATAATCTCCTCCACTACCTTCATGAATAATAGCTCCCTCAACTTCCTTAAAGCCTAGAGTCTCAAAACCATGCATGAATGGAGGCAAATTAATTTCAAAATCATCTCTCTCCCATGAAGCATCATCAATGAACTTGCTTAAAAGGCTATGCCTATTCCCTATGCACTCAACAAACACATTTGTCATAACCTCAAACGAGTCCAAATACTCATGGATAGAAGAGTCGCATTCATACACTTGAAACTCATCACAATCAACAAAGGAAGAGATGTTTAAACTTAAAATTTCATCAAACTCATTATCACTCTCAACTCTCTCTCCTTCACTCCTATGCTCCACAATAGGATCCTCACACACTCTTGGTTGCTCGAAATTACCATTATCACCCTCAACACACACATTGGATTTGTAACTTTCACACATAAGCATCAAGGATGACAATTGGCTTCCTAGCTCTCCATTTCTCCTTCTTCCCTCCTCGAGACGCTCCTCACTCTTTCTCATCATCTCCAATTGACTTCTTAAACAATTAAGAGTCGACTCCTTTGTAGGCCCAAGATCATCACGAAGCTCAACATGCCTAATTTGAGTTTCCAAGGTAGCAATAAGAGATTCAAAAGGGGTAGGAGATTGAGGCTCAACAAGAGAAGAAGAAGTACAACCAAAAGTGGGATCATCATCATTACAAACATGAGCATTTTCATCAAATAGGGGGTTGGGGGCATTTTCAAATGTATGAGATTTGTTAGCTTGAGCATGCAACACATTATCATGAACAAAAGAGGAAATAGAATTTGAAGCATTTGTTCTAGGTTCAACTATGGTGTCATGTGACACATCATGGTAAATCATGCTAACATTTGAAGAATTTACACATGGCACATCAAAAATGGAAGCACGTTTACCCTTATTATAGACTTCCCAAGCAAACCAAACATAAAATTTCCAAGCATCTTCAATAGAAAATGCTCTAAAATCACCATTATGCATTCCTTCAACTATATCCCTAGTTTTCTCATTCAAACCATGATAACAAATCTCACAAGCTTCCCAAAGATTACAACAATTATAGTCAAGAAATTCCTTAAGTCTATTGAAATAATCACAAAAAGGCTCATCATCATGTTGAGAAAAAGATAGAGATGCCATTTTTACAAAGGAAACAAAAACAAAATAAAAGAAAAGTATACACAAAGACCTACACTCAAGCAATCAAAAACACTCAAACATAGACACCGTTCCCCGGCAACGGCGCCATTTTGACGTGGTGAAAACTAGGTCGTTGGGCTAATTCTCCCTAAGCCAAACAAAATTTATAAACACTCAACAAACCTAAATACAAGTATAGAGGTAAGTCAAGGGTCGAACCCAAAGGAACGGTAATGTCTAAGTGCTTCCAATTATATACCTAAGCTAGGTCGAAGACAAGGGGTAAAAGATGACTCTAACAACTACTAGAACGAGGAAACCAAACAAATATAAGAGCTAGGGATTAGGATTCACTTATGATAGCAATGAACAATGCAAATTGGAATGGAAAGTCGACTAAGTCAAGCAATGTGAGGGAAAATCAATCATACAACCAAAAGAGCATGTCAAGCTATTCTCCTAGAGGTCTAACTAGCGTCAACTACGATAAACTCTAGCTAGGAAACATCACAAGACACCTCAATCGTGTAAATGCAAGCCACAAATCAATGGTCCGTATCAATGTGAACTTACAATGCAATCTAGTGCAATAATCAAAGTTAGCTACTCTCTAATTAATCACACACATGCACATGATCAATCAACCAAGTTTAATCACATCATCAACTCCATCAATTATCCCCAATTTACATCAATTCATTACATCAAAGCTTCACCAAATCCCTAACCAAACAACTACTCAAACATTATCATCAATTCTACCAATAAAAACATGAATATCCAAAATCAATCATCAATTCATCAAAATCCAATCAAAATCAACAATCCAAACAATGAATATTAAACAAAGCAATAAATGAGATAGAGTTAGAAATGCTCTTTGATAATAGAGTAGATCTCCAATACAATTGTCACATTTGAATCTTCAATCTCTCAATCACCATTGAAATTCCTCACTTTCTCTCTCTAAAATCTACTCCTAAAATTAACCCTAAAAACTAGATAGAGAAGCTCTCAACTAAGCTAGGAAAATGATCTAAAAATCTACTTGTTTCTCCCTCTACCCAAAAATGGGTAATTATATATACAAGAGTAAAAGAAAATAAAAGAGAAAAGAAAATAAAAGGAAAAGGAAAAGAAAATAAAATAAAATAAATAAATGAAAGGAAAGGAAAAATAAAAGAAAACTAAATTAGAAAGAAAAATTAAAATAAAAGAAAATGAAAAGGAAAACGGAGAGCACAAGAATTGCTGCTCCTTCAAATGGGGAATTATCCCATGATTCTCACGGCCAAGCACGCAGCTTCATCATCATTCATCATCATCTAATCACACACCATCACACCCACTCATCAACATCAATCAACGGCTCAAGTAAAACCCAGCTGGGTGCGGCCGCACTCGTTGAATGTGCGCCCGCACTTGCTGAGGTTCGAGGCTGCTCAGCTGGAGGTTCGATTGGAGATGCTTCTGAGGTTAATTGAGGAGGTCCGTGGCGCAATTGATGGTGTAACTGGTGGCGGAGAAGCGTGATTGAAAGTGGAGCTGCTGCTGGTGGAAATTGCGGCAGCAGGGGCTGCTTTGTGCGGCGGAAATAAAGTGCAAAGGTAGCTGATTTGGTGGTGTGTAGGTGGCTGTTTGGTGGCTGATTTGGTGGGAGGTTTGGAGGGGCAGCAGGGGCTGCTGAGAGGTGCTGCTATTGGTGTTCGAATTTGGCAAATAAGGGAGTTGTTGGAGTTACGCCGGCAGAGGTGGTTAATTGCGGTTGTGTGTTGGTGTTGCGTGAGGTGGCTGGTGGGAATTGGTGGCTGAATTGGTGGTGATTGCAGTTGGGTGTTGATGCGTCGTTGAGGGGTGAGTGCAGGTGGTTGCGTGAGGTAGTGGTATTGCGGGATTTGATGTTGCTGCTGTGAAGTGAGGAGCAGGGGAAGCTATGTGAGGAGCCAGGGAAGAGGAGAGCAGGAACAGGGGAAGTGGAGGAGATGTTCCTGCCTACTTTCATCACCATCACTATCATCACCATGATGGTGACGAAGACCAAAGTGAGCAGTAGCTAACTCTTGCGAGCACCTCAACTTGGACTTGGAACAAAACCTACAGAACACACATAAAACCGAGAAATAAAGTAAAGTAAAATAAAACTAAGACCGACAAATAAAAGTAAAAGAAATAAAATGAAAATGAAAATAATAAAGGAAGGAAAAATAATAAAATGAAAATAAAATAAAGTAAAGGAAATGAAATGAAAATAAAATCAAATAAACTAAAATAAAATAGAACTAAATCTATAAAATCTAAAATAAAGAGAAAACAACTAAAATAACGAAAATATAAGAAATAAAGGAGAAAATACTAGAAAACCATAGAAAGGTAGAAAAGAGAGAAAAAGCATAAAACCGAACATTTATTGAGCAAGAAAGCTATGAAAAGAGGATAAAAAGGACCTAAATGCTCATCAAATGTGTGCCATTTATGACACACATCAAGTCCTAGGCTTCTAAAGGGCCATGGGCATCTAAGGAGAAGGATCCCCTACGATGGGAACACCCTCCTTACAATAACACAATTGAGTGGGCTAGAAAATATGGATGTAGCTTCTTTGACGCCATGAATAAGGCAAGGCCGAACTTCTCTATGGGTGGATACCTATGCTCGGCATTGCACAGTACGTGGCTGATGAAATAGACTAGGATCTGATTCCCGTCCCTCTCAACTAGGAGGACAACACTTAAGGAATGATCTGAGATAGCAAGATATATGTATAACTTTTCATCTTCGAATGGACTGACGAGCCGGGGCATTGTATGCAAATGGCTTTTCAGCTGTACGAAGGTTTCTTCGGCCTCCTCGGTCCACTTAAACATAGCTTTCTTCTTGATGATTTGAAAAAAGTATCGGCACTTATCCCCTGATTTTGACAAAAATCGGCCTAGTGCAGCTAGGCAGCCAGTCAAGCTTTGCACTTCTTTGATAGTCCTCGGCGACTTTATATCTAGAACAGCTTGAATTTTTTTAGGGTTAGCCTCAATTCTTCTCTAATCGATCAAAAACCCGAGAAATTTGCCGGACTCAACACCAAAGACACATTTCTTTGGATTTAGCATCATCTTATGTCGCCTAAGTTTGGTAAACGTTTCTCGAAGATCCTTTAGATGGTCGGCCGGTTCTTTTGACTTGACAATCATGTCATCAATTTATGCTTCTATAATCTGGCCGATCTGATCTCTAAAGACCGTATTGACAAGTCTCTGAAAAGTAGCGGGAGCATTCTTGAGACTGAACGGCATGACTTTGTAGCAGTAAAGTCCTTGCTCGGTCACAAAGGCAGTTTTTTCTGATCTTCCTCCCAAAGTGAAATTTGATAAAATCTTGAGTATGCGTCCATAAAACTCATAAGACCATGTCCGACCGTAGAGTCGACCAACCGGTCAATTTTTGGCAGAGGAAAACTATCCTTCGCACATGCCTTATTGAGGTCAGTATAATCCACGCACATTCTCCAGTTTCCATTCGGCTTTTTGACGAGAACCACATTGGCTACGCAATCAAGGTAGTAACATTGCTGAATGAAACCAGCGTCCAGCAGCTTTCGTACTTTGGCTACGGCCGCCAGATTCCTTTCTTCCCCATGATTTCACTTCTTCTAACGGTCTGGTTTAACAAGCGAGTTAACCGCAAGCTTGTGCACGGCCAGGTCTGGGCTAATACCCGGCATTTCACTTACTTCAAATGGAAACGCATCTTTGAATCTTTCAACAGCTTGACTAGATCATCCCCAAGATGGCTATAGTGCCTACTTAAACCGTCCAATCAGGTTGATCGGGGTCCAACACTATATCCCGGTGATCGCCGGCCTGCTGGAGCGTTAACTCTTATGGCCGACTGACAGTCATTAATTGCTATGCATGCTCTTTCTTGGCCGCCTTTCTCTTTTGGCCGACTTGGTATCCTTGGAGTTACCCTTCATCTAAGGTTGGCTCGGATGACTTTACTCGGCCTCGGATCGTGGGCTTCACAGCCAATTGATTGAATTCTTTTGCCATCTTCTGATTTCCTTGGATCAAGCCGATCTATCCATCCGACCTCTCAAACTTTAACAACATCAGGTGAGGCACAATCACGGCCTTTGCTGTAGTTAGAGTGGGGCGGCGAAGTATGACATTGTAGCCAGTAAGCTCCTTGACTACCAGGAAGCGAACAACCATGTCTCTTCCTGCCCCTTTTTGCCCCATCCGGACAAGCAAGTCAATCTGTCCGACTGGATGAATTAACGTCCCACCAAACCCAACCAATGGGTGTAAGACGTCCTTCAAAGAGTCCTCTGGGAACTTTAGATTCCTCAGACAGGCAAGGCTGATGATATAGGAAAAGCCGCCCGTATCAATCGGTATCCTCTTGACCTTCAGGTTGGCTATCTTCATGATGAATACCATGGGATCAATGTGCAAGGCCTTGACCTCTCCTCGGTCGGCCTCGTTCACAGTTGCCTTCGGGAATACCGTAGGTTCCTGCTTAACGCCTTCAACGTGCATTACTTCTTTTCCCAAATTCCTTGCGTCCTGCTTGATTCCTCTCATGGTTGGGCCGCTTACGGCAAAGCCGCCTGATATGACAGCCATATAACCAGCGTCTGTACTATTCCCATCTTTTTCTTTCTCATTCTGATTTTTCTTGTCAGACTTGTTATCTATCCGAGTATATGTGAACTTGGACTTCATCACACACGAGTTGAGCATGCCCTTCTCGGCCAACTTATCAGCAACCTTTTCAAATTGTTACACTCATTGGTATCATGCCCCACTTTCTTGTGGTAATGGCAATACTTGTTCTTGTTTCTGTATTGGACCGAGCCTTACAACGGCGTGGGCTTCTCAAACTCGAACTTATCTTTGATCTCCATCAAGATTGAATAACAATCCATGTTAAATTCATACTGGGGTTCGTACGCCTTCAGCTTTTTGACTTGGTTTCTAGGCAATCAGATACCTAGACTTCCTTTCTCTTGTTCTTCCCTTGTTTCTTTTTTCCGGCCGGGTCTTGCTGAGAAGTTTGCTTCTTCTCAGCCCCCTTGGCTGGTACTTCAGCTTTTGTGAGAGACCAAAAGTCTGCCGCCTCAATATAAGCTTTAGCTTCCCGCAGTATACCTGCGTTTGTCCGAATCTTCTTGGGGACCAAGTCAAATTTAAAACCATTACGCCTTAACCCCTAGAGAAATTCCGAATAAGCCATTTCATCCGACAGATTATAAATTTGGGCTTTCTCTTGATTAAATCTCTAGACGTACGAACGCAGACCTTTATTCTTTCCTTGAACGATCATAGCCATGTTAAGGATCGTCTTCCATGGCAGAATATTGTTGGAAAAATTTCCAACAAACAGCATGCTTAATGTTGTAAAGCAATTGATGCACCCGGTTGGTAAGCTATTGAACCAATCTTGCGCCACGCACTTAAGGGTGGTCGGGAAGCATCTGCACCAAGTTGCATCATCTACACATTGTAAATACAAAAGATTTCTATACGAGGTGACGTGCTCTTCCGGGTTTCCCGTACCCTCGTAGGCACCCACAAGAACACTTTTCACCTTTGAAGGTTGAGGAGTGCTGAGGATCTCTTGAGAAAATGGAGGCGGCTTATCTTCGATATTTAATGTACGCATTTGCCAATCAATTGGCTGCGGCAGAGCTGATGGTTCAGCCAGGTATGCAGCCTGGTCGAATGGTTGGCCGTGCTGTCCATACTACCAGAAGACAGCAGGGTTAGTCGGCTGAAAAGCATTAAAATTCTAAGGAACATGATATAGGAAATGGTTGAATTGGAACTAGGACTAGAGGTAGAGTCCGATGAGCTTGAATTCTGCCGGTCCTAGCCGTGCTGGTATGCTTGGAGGCGGTATGGTTTGAGAAATCATCCAACATTGATGGTGTAGAGGCAGTGTCCGAATAGGCTATTCGTTCACGCTACTTGTGCCGGAGGTAGTCTCTATTGTAAGGAGGGAGTTCCCGTCATAGGGGATCCTTCTCCTTAGATGCCCATGGCCCTTCAAAGCCTAGGACTTTACACGCTTTTTTGAATTCCTGACTGTTTGGGAGACCTTTGAATTAGAGATGATTCTATCATACACACTTTTTTGTAAGAAACAAGTAGGAGTCGCCAATGAGTTTTAGGAAAACCCATAAACCTCGTTTATACCTCTCTCCCAAGTAGAGTTCAAGGGATATTTAGCATGAATCATAAGTTTACCCATGCCCAAATTGGTCTAAAAAACCAGAAATGAGTTCGGGAGCGAGGGTACTAGGATAACGTTCCCTTTAGAGGGAATCGCGATCCTAGCCCTAGTGCGTCCTCTACTAGCTCTTCCTTTGCACAATTTCATTGTCAAACAATATATACAACGTGATACCTAAAACCTATGTTAATTGATTTTATTTACACACATTAATTCACGTAGGAATTACATCGTATAGTCGTTATTCTTATTTAATAAAATTTGTGAAAAGAACAATAAAATAAACAATATTTTCCTTGACTTAGGTGATCAACCAACAATTATTTTATTCAATTCTAATCTTGATTAACGAAAGAATACTATGCAAAATTAATTAATTATATTTAAAAGTGGTCAAGCAACACTAATTAATCAATTAAAGTTCTTTTAAATAATAAAAATGATGGTGATTTAACTAAGTTCTTGGGAATTTACCACTTCTCTTTGCTAGATCTCCATTTAGAACACTTATAAACTCCTTCTTGATGGGGCACCTCCACCGTAGTAATAAAGTATCGAAAAGGGTGAGTGTTTAGGAAAATAGGGTTTGGATGCACAAGTTCACAAGTATTCTGCCAGAGTTTAGGTTATTTTTCTGGTGTTTAAGCCTCAGATTAGGGTCTTATTTATAGGGAATGATTAGGTTTAGGTTTTAGATCATTCTGCCATAGTAGGTGTCGCGCACAAGTGAATAGGTCGCGCGCGGTATATGCGCGCAACTATATGTCTTGCGCGTGGCTCTATGTTATGAATCGATTTTCTAATATTTTAATATTCTGAATCTTTCGTGAGCGCATCTCTGAAAGTTGCGCAGCCTGCCGCGCGCAACTCTATAAGTTACGTGCGACTGCTGAGCGCGACTTTGTGAGATGCGCGCGACATTTTCCGCGGCAGCTTAAATTTTAACCTAGATGCTCCTAAATCCGTCATTATTGGGTTTTAAGCACGGGCTTAAGCCTAATTATGATCGGGTTTAGTTGATTGGATCTTGTGTTGGCCTTGTTCTTTTATTTGGGCTAGTCTTTTGTGTTTTGTGGCTTAACCAGTTATCCATAAGCATTCTTCACTTCGATCCAGCACGAAGATGGTTTTATTTATCGTCATTGCACTTCCTGTCGGGATAGGAGGCCAAAAGTAGATGTCTACAGTTAGCCCCCACTTTGATCGAGTCTAAAATAGACGACGATCAAAGTAGTCAAGGAAAAATCCGAGACTCATTCTACGAAGTTCTCCAAGGTTAGAGAATCTTTCAGTAATGTTTGAGGATGTCGAAACGGTCCTTGGTTCGCTAAGTGTTTGAAACAAATAGCTATTAAGGCTAGAAATAGTTTTTTTCCTAATCTTAACGCGCTAAAGAATTTAGATTGATCATTTGCAATTGTAGAACGCTTTTACAAGTAAAGGTGTTCTGGGTGATGTCAAGTCATGAGAAGAGATCGGTCTTAAAAGAATAAAAGGGGATGATTTCCTCTTAATTATGTCATCGTTGGTCTAAAGTCCCTCGATACGTCATTGAAACATTAGCCTGACTTTAACAAGTAAAAAGAATGAAAAGAGGTTTTCCACATGTGAATCGAAAAGGGGTCCGGTATTCGAGCCGGACGTCCACAAGATAGAAATACACGTCTCAGGACTGGAGGCATGTACCTAAATCCAGTGAGAGAGAAGAAAGTCAGCAACTCTCTCATGATTTTTGTCCACAAGATGAGTACACGTGTCTCAGGACTGGGGGCACGTGACAACATGGGTGCGACATTGTTCCGTTGCTCTATGGCAGGGGGTGGACGAACACCCTAACTGTCCGATAAGTTAGTAAGCTCACTAACTACCGTATTTGCTTCCCTTCGCGAAGTGCCTGTTCCTGAAGGTTCGGCGCGCTTGTCGACTCGTGAGCTAACGCCTACAGTAAATAGTCTACCTTTTAGTTCCGAGAGGTAGATCTCGGAAACCTTGGGCTGTGGTGAAATTTTACACAACACCTATGCCGTACAATTTTAAGCTGTACGCTACACCATTTGCATTTTTACGCTGCATGAAAACGCCTTCCTTTTGCTTCGTACGTGAAAAAGAAGAAAACCCGGACAATTATATCGTCAGTACAGTAAAATGACAAACCTGTCTATGGGTGCTTTTACGTAAAGCACCATCACGGAATCTCTTAAGGCACGCTTACGAAAAACGTTCAAAACGTATGCTTGGGGAAGGCACAAACCACGGTGTGCATGCAAAGATGATGCAAAAAACTATCAAAGAAGAAAATAAACTACAAAAGCAAAGCAATTTTAAAAAGGATTTTGATAATTCGCGCGCTTTTACGTCTAATAACGAGCGAAAATCGTTGAAAAATGATCAAACAGAACAAAATCCGGATACCGATCATTTAAGTGACCAGTATCCGCGCGCAACTTAGTAGGTCACGCTGGCCAGGCGCACGCATCTTTCTAAGTTGCGCTCGTATGTCACGCGCAACTTCAGAAGTTGCGCGCGACATTCAGTTCAGCAAAAGAAAATCGCAGGCGTGATTTTTCAGTTTGCACTCTCTCTCTTCTCTTCCTCCATTTTTGACTCTTTCTCTCTCTAAAGAGCTCCGTTTTTTGCGATTTTCGAAGCTAGAGGAAGCAAATCTTACTCTTAATTCATATTTTCCATAATCCAATGTAAGTTTTTTGCTCAATTCGTTGTTCTTGGTTGGCATATGAGCGATTTTCGAACCGCAAAACCCCAAACTTTGAATTTGGGGGTTTTCGATTTCGTCCATTGTTCTTGAAATTGTTTGTTCTACGTTGTCATGCTATGTTTATGGAGTGTTTTACAACAAATTTCATGAAAAATTGTTAAGTATTGAACCTTGTATGAGCATTTCTTTGTTTAAGTTCGTTCTCGCTTTTTTTTGCTTGAATTCTGCTCGAATTTGCTGTTTTTCTTGCTCATTTTGGTTATACTTGTTGATTATGAAGTAGAATATAGTATTAGAACTAGCATTACTTTCATAATTTATATTTTGTAAATTTTGAAATTGAAAAATGGCGCGAAGTGTAAACTTAGTTTGTTTTTGCCATATTCGAACTTCAAGATTGTTTGGTAGACGATAATTGCATTTGTTGTTACTATTATTCGCCTGAAAACAATTGATTCTTTGAGATTTTGAAATATAATCTCTTGAATGTTTAGTTGAAACTGGTATAGGAAAGCTTTTGTGGGTGTTTGAAAGCCCCCATTTACCGAGTTTAATTGCAAGATCGTAGCCCCCAAGCATGGGTGGCATTCGATTTTCGTGTTTCGTCCTATCGGTAGCCGCTATGTTGCCGAAATGGATCTGGAACACGTTTATTCGCTTAGTTTAGAAAGTAAACTAATAGAGAAACCTTGTTTATCATAACATGGACTCGCCTCCATTTGTCGATGATGAGGAGATTCTAGGAGGTCCTGACGAGGTAGTTCACCCTCGAAAGTGGGTGACCCGGCCTCGAGAGGAGGGTCGAGAGCGACGTGCTGCTTCTGATCGGCATCGCCAGGAGGATGTGGTCTGGGAGGCTCCTCCCAACTGGGACCCTAGGGTCCTTAAGTGGGACCCAGACCATCACGTTTCGGTTCGAGGGTGGCTTGGCATCGTGATTTTCTTACGCCCCTTTTTTTTCTCTTTTCTTTTAGGAACCGTCTTTTTATTATTTTGGCTTTTCTCCTATTTCTTTAGGGTTAGTCTAGCATGAGACTCTACGGTTTTGGTGACTTGTGGACCCGTTTTAGGAGCTTACCCGACATGGTAAGGGACATCGTGGAGCTTTCTAGGATTGGTCGCGCGCTGGCGGCTCTTCGGGATTTGTCGAGTTAGTCCGCTTCGTCAGCTTTCCTTCGCGGATTGCTGGAGTTTTGGTGGGATTCCACCAACACTTTTCACTTTCTGTGGGGAGAGATAACGGTCACCCCGTAGGATTTCTCTATCATTACGGGTTTTCCTTTTGTAGGCGAGCCCGTAGTTATAAAGACCGTAGTGGGGTCGGACTCGAGACTGAGGGACCTCGTGAGGGATCGTTTAGCGGCGGTCCTTCATGTGTATGCTCAGACTTGTTCGTACTCGATTCTTGCCGACGAATTGTCGGCTGACGAGGTAGATCGACAGTGCAAACATGAGCAGCTGGCTCGAATATACATTGCCCACATTCTTTCCGTCACTCTCTTGAGTGATCGGGGAGAGTGTTTCCCTATCGGGTTACTTACTTTCCTCTCCGACTTGGGGCAGGTAAGTAACCTGAACTGGGCAGAGGTGTCGTATGCCTGTATGCTAAGAGCTATGGGCAAGGCGACCCGGGTAGTGGATCTTGTGGCAGCTACTAAGGTGCCTCAGATTTCCCTTACACGGCACGATCGTATCCTTGAGGTATGTACCTTTAAATTTTCCTTTTTAACTCATATATACATTTTTTTCTTTCTAAGCCATTTTTCTTTTTTCTTAGGCTTGGGGATACTCGTACCTGCCTTTCTTAGCCCCTAGGGTGCTCTGGGCTGCTTGCTTTCCTATCGGCCATCAACTGGCTTTGGTTAAGAAGAAGCGAGCTACTTCAGCCGGCGACTTTCGCCAGAGGATTCATTCGGCGACTCGTGCGTCGGTGAGTATTTTGACAATACATGTGTATCTCTTCTCTTTTTTTTTGACGATTTTCATGTGATTGTATTAGATCGATCTCCGTCCTTGGAGTTTGATCGTTGGAGTTCATGAGGATATCCGGTCTGACATGGTTCGTTGCCAGTTCCGGGCTCTCTACTCAGGACTTCCAGTGTTGCAGAGGACAGACGCTTGGTTTTTAGGCGAGCGCGTTCTCTGGCAGCATTCGTCAGACGAGCTAGTGGTCCATGTGGATCCTCCGGTCCGGACGCTTCGTCCGAATTTGCTGTAGACCGAGGATCGAGCTCAAGCGATCCTTAGTTATCCAGGGGATCAACTAGTGTTGCCGGATGCTTCCTATCCGGCTTTTATTGCATCCAGGCAGACTCCTTTCCTAGCTTTTGTTCCGGTTAGTATCTCCTTTTTTGTTTCTATATTTTTTTTCAGAACTTCGACCTCTCTTTTTTTTACCGTTTTATATTTTTTATTTTTTAGCGAATCGAGCTAGGTGGTTGGATGCCTCCTTCAGCGGAGATCACGTATACCGATGCTATTGGATCGGTAATTCGTGAGATCCTTCCAGCAGCGGAGGATGATGAGAGGATACCGTTTGTTCCTCAGACGGTTGAGTCGGTATGTCCTTTTGTATATGTACTTAAAATATTTCTATTTTTGCTTCATATACATTTATCTATTAATGTCCTTGTATTTTTATTTTTGAACAGGTTCCGCGGGAGACCGTGAACGGCATGGTGAGGACCTTACGTGCTTTCCGAGCTGCTTATCGGAGAGCCCTCGTGACTTTGTCATGCCGTGATCATTGAATGATTGCGGTGAGTTTTATTTATATTTTTTTGACGAAGTTATTACATTGCATGTATTAATCATCTGTTTGAGAATTTACAGGATGTACAGCAGCCGTCTTGCAGTCGCAGAGCACCCTGAGCCCTTTTGTACACATTTTGTTATTAATATTATTATTTAGGAAACATTGTACATATATTTTTCTGTTTTTGTTGAACATGTGACACACATTTTCCTCTTCTTCTTTTTTTTTTTTTTTTTTTTTTTGTATATGTCATATTATTATTATTTTTGTTTCCATGTGTACTTCAAAAAACAAAACAGAAATTTTCCAAGGGAGGGAAAGGGTTCCCGACTTACCCCCCTCGAAAAAAATAACAAAAGAAAGAAAGGAAAAGGAAAGAAAAAGAGAGAAAAAGGAAAAAAGAAAAGAAAAGAAAAAAAGAAAACAAGAAAAAACAAAAATAAAATAAAAAAAGAAAAGGAAACAAAGAACACAAGAGTTAGCAAAAGGCAAGCATATTATTAGTCTTAAGATTTCGTTAAGATTCCGTTATTATGTAAGTCAAAATACGGTAATAATACTAAACCACATGTCGCGACAAAGGAGACGCGCGCAACTGAAGGAGTTGCGCGCGGCTGTGACGAGGGAAAATTAGGTCGTTGGACTAATCCTCCTAAGACAAACAAAATTTATAAACACTCAACAAACCTAAATACAAGTATAGAGGTAAGTCAAGGGTCGAACCCAAGGGAACGGTAATGTCTAAGTGCTTTCAATTATGTGCCTAACCTAGGTCGAAGTCTAAGGAAAGAAGGTGTCACTAAAAACTACTTAAACGAAGAAACCAAACAAAATAAAGAGCTAGGGATTAGGATCCGCAAATAATGGCAATGAACATAGCAAATTGGAATGGAAAGTCGACTAAGTCAAGCAATGTGAGGAAAGATCAATCATGCAACCAAAAGAGCATATCAAGCTATTCTCCTAGAGGTCTAACTAGCGTCAACTCCGATAAACTCTAGCTAGGAAACATCACAAGACACCTCAATCGTGTAAATCCAAGCCACAAATCAATGGTCCGTATCAATGTGAACTTACAATGCAATCTAGGGAAATAATCAAAGTTAACTACTCTTTAATTAATCACACACATGCACATGATCAATCAACCAAGTTTAATCACATTATCAACTCCATCAATTATCCCCAAATTACTTCAATCCATTACATCATAAGCTTCACCAAATCCCTAACCAAACAACTACTCTAACATCATCATCAAATCAACCAAAAACTAAAGAGATCAACAATCAACAATCAAAACCAAACAACTACTCTAACATCATCATCAAATCAACCAAAAACTAAAGAGATCAACAATCAACAATCAAAGAATCAACAATCAAAGAAGAACAATTATTCTAATCAAACATCAATCATCAATTCATCAAAGTCCAATCAAAAATCAAACGATCCAAACATTTATACTAAACAACACAATAAATGAGATAGAGTTCAGAAATGCTCATTGATAATAGAGTAGATCTCCAATACAATTGTCACCATTAAATCTTCACTCTCTTAATCACCACTGAAATTCTCCACTTTCTCTCTCTATAATCTACTCCTAAAACTAACCCCTAAATCTAGAGAGATAAGCTCTCAACTAAGCTAAGAAAATGATCTAATTCTATTATGAAACTTGCTTACTAAAATTGGGTTCCAAAAGGTATATAAAGAGAGAGAAAATCGTCAAAATTTGATCGAAAAAGACCCACGTCGGTGCGGCCGCACAGCAGGAGATTTGCGCCCGCACACACATGGTGTGCGGCCGCACCCAGTTGGGTTTTCTTCGATTCTTCAACTCTTCAAGCACAAGAGGTGCACACATGATTTATGATGGTGATGAGCACTAGGAGTGGCAGTAGCTAAGTGTCACGGTCCGGATGTTTTGACACCGGGTCGTGCGGCGCGCCCTCGTCTATTGAGGACAAGGACGCAAGCCTAGAACGGAAGAGGTTCGTGAGCACACAGCAACACGGACCAAGTGTATCTCAAGGAGCACTCGTTAACCACGGGTGCGGAGTCGGGGCTTGTGACGGCCGATACTTCAAAGCGGGCACAAGCGGAACCGACGAGGAAAGGCGTCTCTTGAAGGTTTCTTAGTTTGGTGGGGGATGCTTCAAGACAAGGCAAGCACAATATCTATAAAGGCTTAAACAACAACACAAGTCTTAAAGCAAGGCAAAGGGGTAGGGAGCTTAGATTCAATAACCATTCGCTCCTTAAAGAGCTTTATATAGTATTACTAGAGAAATACAAGTGAACGTTGGAATGACAGTAACACAATAATTCTCCCTAGAGCCTAGAAAGTAAAAAGAAAGACTTAAGAGACATTACATAAGGGAAAATACAATAAAAAGGGAAGGGGATACATAGTTAAAGAGGCGGATTCTAACATCCTCCCCCACTTAAGCCGTCGACGACCTCGTCGACTTACAAACAAACTTACACAAAAAGAAAAAGAAATAGTAGCTTCAATCTTCGGTTGCTGAGGAGGTTCTCGTCCTGGTTCTGATGTTGGCGCGACTGCTGTTGTTGCGGCTGTCATCTTCTGCATCTGGGTGATATGGTTTGAGACGACTAACGTGGAAGACTGGGTGTATCCTCATCCACGTAGGTGGTTCAACCTTGTAAGCACTCTTCCCAATCCGTTTGGTGATGCGGATGGGGCCTTCATATTTCCTGATCAGTCGACGATCCCTTCCTCGAAGAAACTTGAGTTGTTCTGGCAAAATTTTCACCATCACCATGTCCCCTACACTAAATTCCAACGGCTTTCTGTTCTGGTCGGCCCACTTCTTCATTCTTTTCGATGCTCGCTCTAAGTAGGCACGAGCAACTTCCATATTTTGTTGCTTGAACTCTCGTGCTTCGCGGCTCCTCCCCTCTTCGGACGTTGCTATGGTGTGTGGCAGGAGAGGTTGTTGGCCCATTACCAGCTCAAAAGGGCTTCTGTTGGATGTCGTACTCTTCTGGGCATTGCAGCAAAGTTGTGCAACATCAAGGAGTTTCACCCAATCCTTCTGGTTGGCGCTGACAAAATGTCTCAAGTATTCCTCCAAAAGACCGTTGAATCTCTCTGTTTGCCCATCAGATTGTGGATGGTGGCTCGAAGACATGTTCAGATCTGATCCCATTAGCTTAAACAATTCAGTCCAGAATATGCTCGTGAATCTTGTGTTTCGGTCGCTGACGATGCTTTGTGGCAGCCCCCAATACTTCACAATGTGTTTGAAGAACAATGATGCCGTCTCTTCAGCACCACAGGCCTTCTGCAAGGGAACAAAGGTGGCATATTTTGAGAATCGGTCGATCACCACCATTACAGCTGAGTATTGATCTACTTTGGGGAGACCACTGATGAAGTCCATCGATATGCTTTCCCACGGACGGGATGGCACTGGGAGGGGATCAAGGAGGCCTCCGGGTTTCTGACGATCCACCTTGTCTTGCTGACAAACCAAGCAGGTCCGAGTGTAGTTCATGACATCGTCCTTCATCCCAGGCCAATAATACCCCATGGAGAGTAAGCTTAGAGTCCGCTGCCAACCTGGATGTCCCGCCCACAAAGTGTCGTGACATTCTCTCAACAACATCTTCCTTAACCCGCCGACTTTCGGGATGAAAAGTTTTATACCTTTGGTGAAGATGAGCCCATCTTCCATCCAAAAACGCCTGGTCTTTCCCTCTTCAATCATCTTCATTATTGTTGTTGTCATCGGATCATCTAGAAGGTAAGCTCGTACATGATCCATAATCGACGTGGCAATACTGCTTGCAGTCATGGGGGCCAGTTTGTATGTTGCGGCAAGATCAGCACGCCTACTCAGGGCATCAACGACTCTGTTGCTTGCTCCCGGTCTATAGGTGAACTCCACATCAAAGTCGGCAAGGGCCTCCTGCCAACGAGCTTGCTTGCCCGTTAACTTTGGTTGGGTGAGGAAGTAGCTAGCGGCCGTGTTGTCGGTGCGAACAATAAACTTCGAACCCAACAAGTAGTGTCTCCATCCCTTCAAGCAGTGAACGATGGCTAAGAGCTCTTTTTCTTGTGCTGCATATCTCCTTTCTGCATCACTCAACTTCCGGCTCTCATACGCAATTGGGTGTCCATCTTGGAGTAGGACCCCGCCCAAGGCATAATCGGACGCATCCGTCTCAACTTCAAACGGCTTGTTGATGTTAGGGAGCGCTAGAACCGGCTCCTTCATTACTGCTTCTTTGAGCTTGATGAAAGCTCCTTGTTGTTTCTCTAACCAATCCCACTTTTTATCTTTCTTCAACAACTCCGTTAGAGGGCTTGCTATCTCAGAGTATCCTTGAATGAATCGGCGGTAGTAATTAGCTAACCCCAAGAACGACCTTAACTCAGAAACGTTCTTTGGAGCTTGCCAATCACTAATGGCTTGGATTTTCTTAGGATCCATCCTTATGCGGCCTCCTCCTACAAAATGTCCAAGAAAGCTTACTTCCTTTTTTGCAAAAGCACATTTCTCTTGCTTCACGAACAAGTGATGTTGTCTCAATTTCTCGAACACCTTCCTCAAGTGTTCCAAATGATCTTCGAGGGTGTTGCTGAAGATTACAATGTCGTCTAAGTAGACCACCACAAACTTGTCTAGATAGTCGTGAAAGACTTGATTCATCAATGTACAGAAGGTTGCAGGGGCATTTGTTAGCCCGAATGGCATGACCAACCACTCAAACGCCCCGTACCTGGTGACGCAGGCCGTCTTCGGCTCTTCCCCTTGAGCAATTCGAACTTGATGGTAGCCAGACCTTAGATCAAGCTTGGTGAAGTACACAGCGTCTCCTAGCTGGTCGAACAAATCTGCCACAAATGGGATCGGATAGTGATTCCTCACTGTCAACTTGTTCAAAGCTCTGTAGTCGATGCACAATCTCAAACTACCATCCTGCTTCTTCTGGAAAAGGACCGGCGCACCATAGGGAGCTTTGGAAGGTCTGATAAATTCGGCTTCTAACAACCCATCCAATTGTCTGCGTAACTTTGCGAGCTCTAGAGGGGCCATCCTATAGGGACTTCTCGCGGGTGGTCTGGCACCAGGCGCCAGTTCAATGTTGTGATCTATGGCCCTTCGAGGGGGGAGAGATTTCGGGAGCTCCTTAGGGAGGATATCTGAGTATTCCCCAAGTAACTCTCTCAAGACCTCGGGGACGTCCCCCTCTTCCTCTACATCCTTCATTGAGAGAGTAGCGAGGAACGTAGGCTCATTCCTCCTAATCCCCTTCTTGAGTTGCATCGCAGAGAGGAGGGGACCTTTAAGCTCTTTTCCTTCTTCAGCTTTAGTGTGTGTCCGCAAGAGGCATGGCTGGTGGCTTGTCACAAGTAAGGACCCTAGGTGGGGCATCGGGACAGCCTTACTGGTGTGTAGGAAGTCCATCCCTAGAACCAGCTCAAAATCATCCATTGTAGCCACCGTGAAATCTAGAGTCCCACTCCACTCTCCAATCTTCGTGTTCACGTTCCTTGCCACCCCGTAAGTTGGCTGAGCTTCAGAGTTAACGGTCTTCATTCGACCTCCACTGTACACGGCCTTCAGGCCTAATCTGTTTGCCTCCTACTTTGTAACAAAATTGTGAGTGGCTCCCGTATCAACCATTGCCCGAGCTTTCTTCCCGTTTATCAAGACATCCACGTACATCAAGCTGGTGGTTCGGCTCTTGTTCTCGGATGTCTCTTTTCCCATTGCACAAATATAGTATACTGCCCCCAACTTAGAGGGCTCTTCTTCACTAACCACCTCCTCTTCTTTGTCATCCCCCTTGGTAGGTTCTGAGGACATTAAGGAGAGCTTCTTCTGGAGGTTGTCTATTTCCGCCTTGTGTTGGCACTCGAACCATTTATGTGGTCCGCGACAGAGTATGCAAGTGAGGGGTTTATTCCATGATGATGAGCCGGAGGACCCACCTCTGTTTGTGGACGCCGCAACTCCGCTCTTCCGTGAGTCCTCTCCCCCACTCCTATATCTGTTTCCTACGCTGTTCGAGCTAGCCTGAGAGTTCCCACTAGTGCTCTTCGGAGTACTTGAAGCTGACCCCATGTTTCCCTTCTTCTGGGTAGGCACCCTTTCTGATGAGTAATCCATCAACCTTTCAGCTGCCGCTATAGCACCTGACAAGGTATCAATTTTCTAGCGCCATATCTCCCTTTGGGCCCAATCTTTCAGGCCTCGCACAAAGTTGAATAAACGGTCTTTCTCCGTCATGTCATGGATCTCCAACATGCACGCCGAATACTCTTTTACATATTCTCGAATAGTGGTCTTGTGTTGCAAGGTTGCAAGCTTGGTGCGAGCCACAAACTTAGTGTTCTCTAGGTAGAATTGAGCCATCAATTCTTTCTTTAGATCTTCTCAAGTGTCTACCGACGTCCTTTTAGCTTGGATATCGGCGTACTTTGTGCGCCACCAGAGTTTGGCGTCATCCACTAAATACATCGTGGCAGTATCCACTTTTAGTCCGTCCTCTAACTGGCATATGCGGAAGTATTGTTCCATGTCAAAGATGAAGTTATCCACTTCCTTCGAATCTCTCGTGCCGTTGAAGGTCCGAGTTTTGGGAGGTTTTATTCTAGCACTTCCGCCTCCCCCAAGTCCTCGTTGAGCATGCATCAAGGTTGCACATTTGTCTTGTGCCTCATCAGCAAGGGTTTGCACAAAATTAAGCTGCTCCGTCAACCCATCTACCGTCGAAGCAAGCCTCTCTATTTGCTCGGCTTGTTTTATCACAATATCCTCGAGCTTGGGCAATCTTTCTCCCAACATATCCCACTCTTCCGACTTGCCTTCAAGCCATGCAAGTCGTTCTTCAACGAATATTCTCGCGTCTCATCGTCAGCCATTTTTCAAGCAACTTGGCTCTGATACCAACTGTCACGGTCCGGATGTTTTGACACCGGGTCGTGCGGCGCGCCCTCGTCTATTGAGGACAAGGACGCAAGCCTAGAACGGAAGAGGTTCGTGAGCACACAGCAACACGGACCAAGTGTATCTCAAGGAGCACTCGTTAACCACGGGTGCGGAGTCGGGGCTTGTGACGGTCGATACTTCAAAGCGGGCACAAGCGGAACCGACGAGGAAAGGCGTCTCTTGAAGGTTTCTTAGTTTGGTGGGCGATGCTTCAAGACAAGGCAAGCATAATATCTATAAAGGCTTAAACAACAACACAAGTCTTAAAGCAAGGCAAAGGGGTAGGGAGCTTAGATTCAATAACCATTCGCTCCCTAAAGAGCTTTATATAGTATTACTAGAGAAATACAAGTGAACGTTGGAATGACAGTAACACAATAATTCTCCCTAGAGCCTAGAAAGTAAAAAGAAAGACTTAATAGACATTACATAAGGGAAAATACAATAAAAAGGGAAGGGGATACATAGTTAAAGAGGCGGATTCTAACACTAAGCCTTAATATTGGTGGGCACACAACCCCTTTGATGGGAGCACCGCAAGCGAGCGCAAGAGAAGAGCCAAGACTTGGAACTTCCACTTCTTTGCATCTTGAGCTTCCCGAAAGCCATGAACTTGATCCAAAAGCTTCCTCCACCATAGTGGATCACCAAAATCAAGACCCGAACCTCGTTCAATACCTACAACCACGAAAATAGAGCAAATAAAGGAGAAAAGGCTTGAAAACCAACGAAATGCACAAAAGCTACAAAATAAGAGAGGAAAGGTAAAACTAAGCAACAAATCACAAAACTAAGCACTTATTAAGCATGAAAGCTATGAAAAGAAGATAGAAAGGACCTAAATGCTCATCAAATGTGTGCCATTTATGACACACATCAAATACCCCCAAGCTTACCTTTTGCTCGTCCTCGAGCAAAACAAAACCAAGGGAGTGAAAATGACGAACTTATTAAAACAAACTAGAGAGGAGAGGAGACAAGAATATACACTAACTCACTTTTGTAGGAATCACGGTCAATTTTAGCAACTAAAGATTAGCCATTTAAACCCGTAGATCTTCCTAGAGGACGAGTGATGCTCTCGTAAGGGTGTCCTAAGAGTTTAACCCATAACTCTCATAATAATATAAACAAGGCAAAGCATGAAAAGAAATCAAAAGAAAAACAAAACAAACAAATGTTCATGAAAGGACTTTTCCAAATGTACAAACACAAATGAATGCAAATCTTTCTAAACAAGTAAGGGAGTGCACATTCCAAGATACCTAAGGTTGATTGAAACATAAATATGCTAAGCATAGGAACTAGCTTTCACAATCCACTTTCATCCTAAACGATCTTACCGCGTTCTTCCTAATAGCTTCAAATCGACCTCAAATGAGCATCCCAATGATTCCACGAAGGAACCGGAAAAAGACAATTTTTAGGCTACTCGACATCTTGACTTTTGCATCCCCTCCCCCTATTCCTAAAACTCACATTCCTCTCCTCCGATGAATGACTCAACCACTTAGGTCAAAATGTCTTTCCCCAAGGTTGTAGCGTTAAGGCAAAAGGGTGAAGGTAGGCTAAAATTTAAAATTTGGTGGTTTTCCTAATAGTGAAGCAAAGAACGGGCCCTTTCTTATGACGAGGGAAAATTAGGTCAATGAACTAATCCTCCTAAGCCAAACAAAATTTATAAACACTCAACAAACCTAAATACAAGTATAGAGGTAAGTCAAGGGTCGAACCCAAAGGAACGGTAATGTCTAAGTGCTTCCAATTATGTGCCTAAGCTAAGTCGAAGACGAAGGGTAAAAGGTGACTCTAACAACTACTAAAACGAGGAAACCAAACAAATATAAGAGCTAGGGATTAGGATCCGCAAATAATAGCAATGAACATAGCAAATTGGAATGGAAAGTCAACTAAGTCAAGCAATGTGAGGGAAAATCAAACATGCAACCAAAAGAGCATATAAAGCTATTCTCCTAGAGGTCTAACTAGCGTCATCTACGATAAACTCTAGCTAGGAAACATCATAAGACACCTCAATCGTGTAAATGCAAGCCACAAATCAATGGTCCGTATCATTGTGAACTTACAATGCAATCTAGTGCAATAATGAAAGTTAGCTACTCTAATTAGTCACACACATGCACATGATCAATCAACCAAGTTTAATCACATCATCAACTCCATCAATTATCCCCAAATTACATCAATCCATTACATCATAAGCTTCACCAAATCCCTAACCAAACAACTACTCTAACATCATCATGAAATCAACAAACAACTAAAGAAAACAACAATTTAACAATAAAAAAATCAATAATCAAGAAGAACAATTACTCTAATCAAACATCAATCATCAATTCATCAAAATCTAATCAAAAATCAAACAATCCAAACATTAATACTAAACAAAACAATAAATGAGATAGAGTTTAGAAATACTCATTGATAATAGAGTAGATCTCCAATACAATTGTCACCATTGAATCTTCAATCTCTCCATCACCATTGAAATTCTTCACTTTCTCTTTCTAAAATCTACTCCTAAATCTAACCCCTAAATCTAGAGAGAGAAGCTCTCAACTATGCTAAGAATATGATCTAATTCTAATATGAAACTTGCTTACAAAAATTGGGTTCCAAAAGGTATATAAAGAGAGAGAAAATCGTCAAAATCCGATCGGAAAAGACCCACGCCGGCGCGGCCGCTTAACAGAGGATGTGCGCCCGTACCACCATGGTGTGCGCCCGCACCATCCGCGCGTGCGGCCGCACCCAGCTAGATTTCTTAGATTATTCAACTCTTCAAGCTCAAGGGGTGCACACATGATTTATGATGGTGATGAGAACTAGGAGTGGCAGTAGCTAAGGCTTAATATTGGTGGGCACACACTCCCTTTGAAGGGAGCACCGCAAGCGAGCACAAGAGAAGAGCCAAGAATTGGAACTTCCACTTCTTTGCACCTTAAGCTTCTCGAATGCCATGAACTTGATCCAAAAGCTTCCTCCACCATAGTGGATCACCAAAATCAAGATCTGAACCTCGTTCAATACCTACAACCACGAAAATAGAGCAAATAAAGTAGAAAAGTCTAGAAAACCAACAAAATGTACGAAAACTACAAAATAAGAGAGGAAAGGTAAAACTAAGCAACAAAGCATAAAACTAAGCATTTATTAAGCATGAAAGCTATGAAAAGTGGATAGAAAGGACCTAATTGCTCATCAAATGTGTGCCATTTATGACACACATCAAATACCCCCAAGCTTACCTTTTACTCGTCCTCGAGCAAATTAAAACCAAGGGAATGAAAATGACGAGCTTATTAAAACAAACTAAACAAGAGACGAGATGAGAATATACACTAACTCACTTTCGTAGGAATCACGGTCAATTTTAGCAACTAATGACAAGCCATTTAAACCCTTAGATCGCCCTAGAGGACGAGTGATGCTCTCGTAAGAGTATCCTAAGAGTTTACCCATAACTCTCATAATAATACAAACAAGGCAAAGCATGAAAAAGAAAACAAAATACAAGAAAAGCAAACAAATGTTCATGAAAGGACTTTTACAAATGTACAAGCACAAGTGGATGCAAATCTTTCTAAACAAGCAAAGGACTGCACGTTCTAAGATACCCAAGGTTGATTGAAACATAAATATGCTAAGCATAGGAACTAGCTTTCACAATCCACTTTCATCCCAAACGATCTTACCGCGTTCTTCCTAATAGCTTCAAATCGACCTCAAATGAGCATCCCAATGATTCCACGAAGGAACCGGAAAAAGAGAATTTTTAGGCTACTCGACATCTTGACTTTTGCATCCCCTCTCCCTATTCCTAAAACTCACATTCCTCTCCACCGATGAATGACTCAACCATTTAGGTCAAAAGGTCTTTCCCCAAGGTTGTAACGTTAAGGCAAAAGGGTGAAGGTAGGCTAAAATTTAAAATTTGGTGGTTTTCCTAATAGTGAAGCAAAGAACGGGCCCTTTTTTAGAATCACAATCAAGTAGTCACCAAACAAAAACAAACTAACACCCTTAAGCTTATTCAAAGCTATAAATCACAAACATATACACAAAAAGCATGAGAACGCTTCCCCCCAAGCTTAAATGGACCATTGTCCTTAATGCTCAAAAAGGGAGAAAACTCACATCAAAATATTTTTGAATTTTTCATTTTTTCACTTTATTTTCATTTTTCAATAATGCTTTGTCCTCGCCTCTTTTAACTTTGGACGGCTTTTTCGACTTTGCACTTATTTGTCCATGCCTTTTTCACTTTGGACGGCTTTTACTCAAACACACTTGCCATTATTCACAAAGAAATCATAACACAATCTTGCTTTCATTGGAACCAAACATTTCAACTTCTCCATTTTAACATTTTAACTTTTTTTTTTTCGTTTTTCATTTTTCAATATTGCTTTGTCCTCGCCACTTTTAACTTTGGACAGGCTTTTTCAACTTTGCACTTATTTGTCCATGCCTTTTATAATGTAGGACGGCTTTTACTCATACTCATTTGCCATTATTCACAAAGAAGATATAACACAATCTTGCTTTCATAAGAACCAAACATTTCAACTTCTCCACCACAAACTCCATCAAGTATGATCAATTGCTTCACAAAAATCAAGAAAAGAAAGAAAATGAAACAAAAGGCCAAAGATCTAAAGATGTGGCTTGAAAAGAAGGTATAAGGCTCAAATGGTTGCAAGAAGGCAAATGTAAACCCAAAAATAAAGAATGAAACACACTATCCTAAAAATGAAAAATACCACCCCGAAAATATGCCTTTGTCCTCCCTAAATGGTTCGGTCTCGGATTCAAGATCTATGAGTCAAGTTTCAAGATTAGGTTTGCAAAAAGTCAAGGATCCATGCCGCTCATGCAAATATAGGTAGAAGGCTTGAAAAACAAAGAACTCACACGGATGTAGCAAAAACTCACTATTGGTGTCAAATCGACTATAGGAAGCAACTACCAAACATGCCACAAACAAGTAGAATTCGGCTTCATGTTCCCACTAGTTCTAACCAACTACCTTAGCATGCTTTATCCTAGAATCAACCAAGCGTACTCTCAAACCGTGCACACCGTTACCATTTAAGAAGAAAAGCATTCAATCATACTAGTCCAAATGTTATTATCACTAAAGCAAGAACAAAACAAAACACATTGCAAATTTGCCTTGATAGAAACAAAAATCTTTTAGGAGAATTTTTTTTTATCAAAATATAAGAAACATGGAAAAGCATATACAAAGGTGCATAACACATAAGGATCAACATCCCACCAAACATGATAGAATACCCTCCCCCAAGCTTGAATGAGACAATGCACTCAAACATAAATCATATAATCCATGGGAGGGGAAAATAAGGAGATCAATCCAACAAACCAACATATGTCCAACAAGTCATCATCCACTAGAGAAAGAGCAAGGAAAGATATTACCGGATTTGAGGTGGGTGCAAATACCCGCAAATGACCAAATTAAACCTTTCATAGCTAATTTCTCAAGAATTGAACCTTGTCTCCATATGTTCGCAAAAATAGGAGTCAACCTTCCTTGATTCTTGATCCAAATTGAAGCACCAAAGTATATAAAGTCATGTACCTAGCAAAAGGCACACAAACATTTCCATGAGAGAAAAATCTATTCTAAAAACAAAAAGGAAAATCTAATCTAAAACACGGGTTACTTACCGAGAAAGGCTTGCTTAAGGTCCAAGCTTGAGCGCTCTAGTAAAATAATAATTCAACGCACGCAAGAGCTTGTCAAATGCACTACTACACATTTCATAAGAGAGAATGTAGGCAAATGACGGAAGAAAAACGTGCAACAAGATCATTGCACGCAAGTGAGAATGGAGGTGCCAAAAGAAAGAAGAAGAAGGATCAAAAGGAAAAACAAGAAAATAAGAAGAAGAAGGGGGAAAAGAAAAAGAAAAAGACAAATCCTCCTCACTAGAATATTTTTGGGTGGCAACATCACCCTTTTCCTCAACAATAGATGAATGAGAGACATTAAGATCATTATAGACAAGGGGGTCCCCAATAGGCTTACCAACAAAGGAAGGGAGAAAAATAAGGTAATAGGGGATGTGATTAAACTTTTGAGAGAAAGGGGTATGAGAAATAGGTAAAAGGTTCGCGACTCCCTCAACACAAGGTCTCACATCGTCAATGAGGGCATGAAAATCAATCATAGAATCCTTAAAAGAAGAACACTCATGATCACCATCTCCCTCAAACATCCAACTCCCAAGAGGAACCACATAATCTCCTCCACTACCTACATGAACAATAGCTCCCTCAACTTCCTTAAAGCCTAGAGCCTCAAAACCATGCATGAATGGATGCAAATAATACTCAAAATCATCTCTCTCCCATGAAGCATCATCAATGAACTTGCTTAAAAGGCTATGGCTATTCCTTATGCATTCAATAAACACATTTGACAAAACCTCAAACGAGTCCAAATACTCATGGATAGAAGAGTCACATTCATACACTTGAGACTCATTACAATGGGTGGTAGGGTTGGGGTTTTCGAATTCAACTCTCTCTTCACTCTCAACTCCTTCACCATCACTCATATTCTCACCAATGGTATCCTCGCACTCTCTTGGTTGCTCAAAATCACCATTATCACCCTCAACACACATATTGGATTTGTTATTTTCAAACACAAGCATCAAAGATGACAGTTGGCTTTCTAGCTCTTCATTTCTCCTTCTTCCACCTCAAGACGCTCCTCACTCTTTTTCATCATCTCCAATTGACTTCTCAAACAATTAAGAGTAGACTCCATTTTAGGTCCAAGATCATCACTAAGCTCAACATGCCTAATTTGAGTTTCCAAGGTAGCAATAAGAGATTCAAAAGGTGTAGAAGATTGAGGCTTAACAAAAGAAGAAGAATTACAACCAAGGTTGGAAGAATCAACATTGAAATCATGAGCATGTACATCACATTGGGGGGTGGGGGCACAATCAAACATATGAGATTTGTCAACTTGAGCATGCACCTTGTTATCATGAACAATAGGGGAAATAGAAAACCAAATATAGAAATCCCAAGCATCATTAATTAACAATGCTCTAAATCTACCATTATGCATGCATTCTATTTCATTCCTAGTTTGTTCATTCAAACCAAAATAGCAAATCTCACAAGCCTCCCGAAGACTACAACAATGATAGTCAAGAAATCTCGCTAGTCTATATAAGTATTCACAAAAAGGCTCATTATCAAATTGAGGAAAAGATAGACATGCCATTTTATATAAAGAAAACAAAAGAAATCAAATAAAAGAAAAGTATAAACAAAGACCTAGACTCAAGCAATCAAAAACACTCAAACATAGACACCGTTCCCTGGCAACGGCGCCATTTTGACGAGGGAAAATTAGGTCGTTGGACTAATCCTGCTAAGCCAAACAAAATTTATAAACACTCAACAAACCTAAATACAAGTATAGAGGTAAGTGAAGGGTCGAACCCAAAAGAACGGTAATGTCTAAGTGCTTTCAATTATGTGCCTAAGCTAGGTCGAAGTCTAAGGAAATAAGGTGTCACTAACAACTACTTAAACGAAGAAACCAAACAAAAAAGAGAGCTAGGGATTAGGATCCGCAAATAATGACAATGAACATAGCAAATTGGAATGAAAAGTGGACTAAGTCAAGCAATGTGAGGGAAGATCAATCATGCAACCAAAAGAGCATATCAAGCTATTCTCCTAGAGGTCTAACTAGCGTCAACTCCGATAAACTCTAGATAGGAAACATCACAAGACACCTCAATCGTGTAAATGCAAGCCACAAATCAATGGTCCGTATCAATGTGAACTTACAATGCAATCTAGTGCAATAATCAAAGTTAGCTACTCTTTAATTAATCACACACATGCACATGATCAATCAACCAAGTTTAATCACATTATCAACTCCATCAATTATCCCCAAATTACATCAATCCATTAAATCATATGCTTCACCAAATCCCTAACCAAACAACTACTCTAACATCATCATCAAATCAACCAAAAACTAAAGAGATCAACAATCAACAATCAAAGAATCAACAATCAAAGAAGAACAATTACTCCAATCTAACATCAATCATCAATTCATCAAAATCCAAACAAAAATCAAACAATCCAAACATTAATACTAAACAAAATAATAAATGAGATAGAGTTTAGAAATGCTCATTGATAATAGAGTAGATCTCCAATACAATTGTCATCATTGAATCTTCAATCTCTCAATAACCATTGAAATTCTTCACTTTCTCTCTCTAAAATCTACTCCTAAAACTAACCCCTAAATCTAGAGAGAGAAGCTCTCAACTAAGCTAAGAATATGATCTAATTCTATTATGAAACTTGCTTACAAAAATTGGGTTCCAAAAGGTATAGAAAGAGAGAGAAAATCCTCAAAATTCGGTCGAAAAAGACCCACGCCGGTGCGGCCGCACGGCAGGAGATGTGCGCCCGCACCACCATGGTGTGCGCTAGCACCATCCGCGCGTGCGGCCGCACCCAACTGGGTTTTCTTCGATTCTTCAAAGCTTCAAGCACAAGAGGTGCACACATGATTTATGATGGTGATGAGCACTAGGAGTGGCAGTAGCTAAGCCTTAATATTGGTGGGCACACAACCCCTTTGATGGGAGCACCGCATGCGAGCGCAAGAGAAGAGCCAAGACTTGGAACTTCCACTTCTTTGCATCTTAAGCTTCCCGAAAGCCATGAACTTGATCCAAAAGCTTCCTCCACCATAGTGGATCACCAAAATCAAGACCCGAACCTCGTTCAATACCTACAACCACGAAAATAGAACAAATAAAGGAGAAAAGGCTAGAAAACCAACGAAATGCACAAAAGCTACAAAATAAGAGAGGAAAGGTAAAACTAAGCAACAAGCACAAAACTAAGCACTTATTAAGCATGAAATCTATGAAAAGAAGATATAAAGGACCTAAATGCTCATCAAATGTGTGCCATTTATGACACACATCAGGCTGTCGCGCGCATGTGATTTAGTTGCGTGCGGATGTCGCGCGCAACTTCATGAGTTGCGCATGCCACTTGTTTCGGAACTTTCCTTAGGGCGAAAATTGCCGAAATTTTGCCCCTCTCGAGTCTATTTAAGCATGGCTTCGTATAGGTTTCTGATCATCTCGCATTCATTCATTTTATAAGAACTAAAAGAAATAATCTCTCTAAATTCTTATATTTTTTTTCTTCTTTTTTTAATATTGAACAATGGTAAAAACCTTTGAACAACGATTGAAGCAATGAGTCACCTCCTTTCAAATGAGGACAAACTAGCTTTCAGAATTTATCACCTAGATCCTCTATTGAACTATATGCAATTAGTAATTAATTTTGACTTCCTTCATGCCACGGTTAACTATTGGGATTCCAACCACCATCTTTTCTTATTCAAAGGGGACGAAATTATTCCCCTTCCTGGTGAGTTTGAGGCCTTGCTAGGCTTCCCTACAAATACTCTCCCAGTGACTTATTCGCCTCCATTGTCAAATCCCAAACCTGTATTCCAAAGATTATTCAGCTTGTCTGACAATGACATGACTGATATTGGAACTGATGAAGGCGTGAATTTAATTCAATTTATTGAACATTTCGTCGCCCCTCATGACAACATGATTAAACAACGCTTTAAAATTCGTGCTTTATGTTATTGTCTTGTTGTCAACTGTTTACTTAGGACAGGCAAAGAATATGGAGACTATTCCATGGTGTCTGTAGTTGAGCAAATAGAGGGATGTCATTCACCCGCTCCTTTGGCTTTGGCGGAAACCATTCTATGCTTGAATCGCCTTAGGGGAAATCCTAACGAAAATGGCTTCACGGGGAGTCCACTCCTATTACACGTTAATTTTTTTCGTCGTATTTTGAGCGCAAGTTAAGGAGTTGCGCTGGCACTGCCTGCGCAATCTCCTATGCTGTGCGCGGATGGCGCGCGCAACTTCTCAAGATGCACGCGCCACCTACTCGTGTAAAATCGCAAACTGATTTTTTATTTTTTTTTAGATTTGGCTCATGGAGCGTTTGCGAATAGTTGACCAGCCACAAAATATTGAGGCCAACGGAGTGCAGATATACCCTGGACTTCGAATCCTTTACAAGCATAAGAATGAGAGGAGTGGACGTCGTTCTTTTGTCACGGGGTTCCTAACATACGTTTCGTGATTCCTTGGTGGAACATAAATAGTATGGTTAGGAGTAGTCACAATTGCACTTACATTAGGCTTTTAGGCCTATCCAGTGCTGCTTACATCTTCCCTTGCAGGGTAATGAGACAATATGGGATGAAACAGATTATACCCCCGCAAGATTGTGACGCACCCAAGGATGCGTCGTTTAGACCAGAGCGAATTTTCCGTTGGATAGAGTATTGGTCAAGTCTTCCAAGATGGGTAGAACAAAATCCTACTGCGAGCATTGTATTATCTTTTTTTTAAAAGGCCTGGATGAATGCGGCGGACAAGGGCGAGTTAAACAAAGCCCATTCTCAATATCAAATTGTCACAACTGCAATCCACCTAAGCCACTAATACATTCAACCACCACTACTCCTCCTAGTGGTCAAAACAAAGGAGTGAGAAGAAAATTAGACTTCTCATCTCCTAAGGCGCGTTCGAAGGAACCCAAAAGGAAAGCTCCTTCAAAACCCGCACCAAAAGGCGTAATAATCAAGGAACCTTCACAGCAAACCCGATAAAGGACTCTAACAAAAGCTTTGGAAAAGGGAAAAAGGGTTGAGAAGGCTCATATCCCCAAATTGAAGAATAATGTATGGGTCAAGAAGAAGAATGTAGGGGAGAGTTCTAAGGTTTCTGAAAATACTGCGATGGAAACTACTCCTCCATCATCCGTGACAATCGAGGATATAGTGAAGCCTTAGAATGTTACACAATTCTATTGTGTTGCTTTTGTTTTTGAATAAAGTGTAATCACTACTATGCCTCTTTTTTTTTGCTTTACAATTTAGTTCAACAATGTCCTTTCTATTTATTTTTTTGAATGAAATAAAATGAGCTATATTTTTCGATATTTTGATATGACCGAATCTTATAGATTGCCTACGTATTCGCATTTACAAAATCAAGTCATTGCGTAGTTCTCTTTTTTTATTATCATTATTTTTTTCTTTTTTTTTTATTTTTTCTTACTCCTTAGGTAAAAGTTAAATGAAAAAATTAATCAACTTTGTTTAAGAGAGAATCAAATCAAAGTTTAATTTTTTTATTTTCCGAGTATATGTTTACGTTTATGAAATGCCCTTCTTTCATTGTAAGTAGAAGTTTGCGCGCGACACCTATACTACGAGTGTTTCGAAAAAAAAATTATTTTTGTGCTATTTACCCCCCCCCCCCCAGTGTGAAGATTTTTTCGTGAAGTTTGATAAAAATTTGAACACTTAGAATGGTTTATTATTCTTGAGTTACCCCCCCAAGCTAAGTGTTATGTATTTTATCGTGTTGTTCGATAAAATGCATAACACTTTTAATCTTTTGGTTGAATGCTATTTTAAAGTTGGTTGTATGAATGAACGAGTAATCCGGATCTCATATGTAATATTTTTTAAGTCGATCAATGTTTATTAATTGGCGAATTTCATCTCCTCCAATGTCCATTAATCTGACGGCTCCTCCTGATAGGATTTTAATCACGCGGTAGGGACCGATCCAATTAGGTTTAAATTTTCCTCTTGGATCAGTAGGTGGACCCCTAACCTCCTTAAGTACAAAGTCACCTTCTTTTATGTTTCTAAGTTTTACCCTTTTATTAAAGTGACGCACAATGCGCCTTTGGTAGACTTGTACATGATGCAAAGCTCTTAATCGTCGTTCATCAAGCAATAAGAGCTCTTCATACCTCGCTCTTACCCATTCAGCTTCCGGCAGCTTACTTTCGAGTACGATGCGTAGGGATGATATTTACAGTTCGACTGGTTGAATTGCGTCCATTCTGAAAACTAAGGAGTATGGAGTTACCCCTATGGATGTTCGTATAGACGTTCTATAACCCCATAGTGCAAAGTGTAGTTTATTCGGCCAGTCTTTATAATTTTCAGCCATTTTCTTAATGATGACTTATATATTTTTATTTGCCGATTCTACAGCTCCATTCATTTGAGGTCTGTATGGGGATGAGTGATGATGTTTAATTTTATAACGAGCTAAGAGGGTCTCAACTTCAACTTTGAATTGTGATCCCTGATCACTAATTAGTTCGTACGGAACTCCATATCTACAAAATATGTTTCGTTCGAGAAACTTTGCGACATGTTTAGAAGTTATATTAACGTAAGTGACAAGGGAATAAACGCGTCGTCAATTGTCTATCCCTAGATCAAATACAATTTATAGAACCTAAACAACCCTAATACGAGTATAAGGCAAGCATAGGGGTCGAACCACAAAGAACGGATAAACACCACCAAATGTTATCGACAATTAAGCTAGTCCGGAGTAGGAGATAAATAAACTAAAGTCTAAATATGCTAAAACAATAAATAAAACATTAAGGAAAATGGTTTAGGTATAGCATTCACTTGAACATAAACAAAAGCATAGAAGTTGAATTAATTATGAACTAAACATGCTCAAATATCGAAATAAAGGGTCCAATCTAGCCGCCTTCCGGGGTCAATTGGCTTCTCCTAACATAGCCTCTATGTTTCCACATTAGAACCATATACTAAGAGGTACTATTAAATACCAATCGATAATAATGAACCTTAACTAAGTCAACTTCCGTTCCTTGTTAGCAAAGATTCACCTTTAATCAACCAACAATGTGCACTTGCAAGAAGATTAAAGAATATCAAGCATATAAAGACTTTAATCACAAATAAATCAACTCTAAACCTAGAACATGCTCAAGATCCAACTACACCACAACCATCCCCTTAATGGGGAAATTACTCACTAATCATGATAACAAGATTAATTAACAAATAACCAACAATCAACATGATTAACAAGTAATACCAACAACTAAAACAATAATAAAAATAAAGCAATAAAAATAGAGGAGAGAGAGTTAGAGATTCTCATTGATTGAAGATGTAAATCAATAGAAAAGATGATCAATTTCTTCTTCAAAATCCAAGTTCAACAATGGTGAAACCCTCACTTTCTCTCTCTAAACTACCCTAACCCTAAGCTAAACCTAGAGAGAGAAGCTCTCCTAAAAACTAATTAGAGAGTAGAATAAAAATGATGGATGATTATCTCCCTTTCTAATTACCCCAAAAATGGGTATATATACTAAGCTAAAAAAATAAGAAAAATAAATAAAGAAAATAAAAAGAAAAATAAAAGAGAAAGGAATAAGAAAAGGAAAAGGAAAATAAAAAGAACAAAGATAATAAAAGAAAAAGAAATAAAATAAACCCACAATTCTCCCAAAAACATCAGACCCTCATCCCCCTTCCTTCGCATTTGGCTGCTCTAAACTCCATTGAAGCGCATCACCATCTCGACCGTTCATCAACCATTGATAACAATAATCAACGGTAATCAAGCAATTATCACTCAATCACCAGCCGTTCGATTAATGGAAGGAATCGCAGCCGCTCAAATTCATTAATCCGTACAATCTCACACGCGAAACTCGGAGTGGCCGCTCATACTCAACGGAGCGGACGCTCAAGGCCTCTGTTTTGAATTGGGTGAAAATGGATGAAAAGGAGCGGCCGCTTCGGTTGAGTGAGCGTCCGCTCTGAAGGGTATGCGAATTGAGTCGAATTTGAGAGGTGAATTTGCGGGCTGCTATGCGGGCTTTGTGGGCGGTGGTTTTGGCGGCTGACGGTGGTTCAGTGGTGGTGATTGGAGGTGGCGGCTGCTGTAATTAATGGTGGTGCTGTGAGGGTGGCACCAGGTGAGTGAATTGGAGCAGGGGGTTTTGGTTTGTGGTGTGCGTGAGAACAGGGGGTAGTGGCTGATGGAAGTTGTTGTTGATGTTGCTGTTATCGTTGTTGTTGTTGTGGCTGGTGGTTAGAGAAATGGGAGGTACGAATTGGGGTGGTTGCTGTTGTAACTGTGGTGGCGAAATGGGGAGTGCGATGTTGTGGTGCTGGCTGAGGTGCTGCTGGAGCAGCAGGGGAGGTGAGAGATGGTTGCGGTGGTGTTGTGTTTGTGAGGTGAGGGAGCAGGGGAGAAGCAGAGGAGGTTGTTGTGGTGGAGGATAAGGGGAATAGAGAGGAAGAGTGTGGTCATGGATAAGGGGCAGCAGGTTTGTTTGGCGTTTGACTCAACTTGGAACCCGAACTCACTTGACATAAAACCCGAACCCCTACACACAAAATCAAAGGAAGGAATTGGGAAAAAGAATAAGTATAAAATAAAATGAAAATAAATAAAGGACGAAATAAAACAAAACCACAACAAATAAAAATAAAATAAATAAAATAGAAATAAATAAAATAAAATAAAATAGAAAATAAGAGACATAAAACTAAACTAAAAATAATTAAAACTACGCAAGCAAATAAAATGAAATAAAATACGAAAATAGACTAAAACTAATAAAATAAAGAAAATAAACTAAAACACTCCAAAATTACCAAAATAAACTAGAAACTTTATTAAAGAGAAAACAAGAGAATAAAAGGTAAAATAAGGGAAAATAAACATGAAAATAACCTAAACACTACCCCTAGGAGTGACATAAATATCACTTATCAGTAAGAAGCAGCCTCAATCCACTTAGTGAAGTAGTCGATGGCTACTAATACGTACTCGTGACCTCTTGCTCCTGTTGGAGAGATCTTTCCAATTATGTCAATTCCCCAAGTTGAAAAGGGCCAAGCGAAAGTGAGATTATATAGTTCAAATGGTGAAAGGTGTTGTAAATTAGCAAACATTTGGCACCTTGGACATTTCTTGACATATTGTATGCAATCATGTTCCATAGTGGACCAATAGTACCCTTGTCGTGAAATTATTGTTGCAAGCATTTTACTATTCATGTGAGGTCCACAAACACCTTTGTGAATATTCTCCATAAAGTGTGTGGTTTCGGGTTGTTCTATACACAACAAACTTTGACAATTAGGTCCTTTTTTCATAATTGACCATTTAATAGACCGTATTGAGTCGCCAGTGTTCGTAAGGCTCGTTTGTCTTTTGATGAAGTATTTTCGGGATATGTGCCATGAGTAATATATTGGAGGATATGATCATACCAAGGATTGTTTCCTTCGATGTCATTTATTTCCTCTATTGCGTTGCAATATGATGGTTCTTCTCTTCTATCAACGCATAATGGCATCATATTTAAGTGATCTAGAATGTTGATCATTGAGACTAATTTTGCTAGCGCATCAACAAATTGATTATCATCCCTAGGGAGATATTTGAAGTCAATATGTTCAAAATGCTTGATGAGTTGCTCTAGATGTGCTTGGTATAATATCATTTTGGAGTTCTTTATTTTCCATTTGTTCAGTGTGTGATTTATAATCAAACTGAAATCCCCATAAACCTCTAATTTTTGCACACCTATGCTAGCTGTTGCTTCTAATCCAAAAATGCACGCTTCACATTCCGCGGCATTATTAGTGACCTCAAAGTCTAATTTTACAGAGATTGGAGTATGTGCTCCCTCTGGACTTATGAGTAACACTCCTACACCACATCCTTTTTGGTTGGAAGCACCGTCGAAGTACATTACCCATTAGTCATCTTGTGTCATGAGAATCTCTTCATCCAGAAGATGAGTAGTTTCTGCATGACTTGTTTGAATTGGACGTTGAGCCAGAAAGTCGGAAATTACTTTTCCTTTGATTGATTTTTCAGGAATATATTTTAACTCAAATTCAGCCAACATCACCAACCATTTGGATATTCTTCCTTGTATGGGTGGTTGTTCAAACAAATACTTTATCGGGTTTTGTTGAGAAATCACATGAGTGGTGTGTGGTAGCATATAATGTCGTAATTTTTTAGCTGCCCACACTAATGCTAGACTCGTCTTTTCTAGAGTGCTATATTTTGTTTCATATTGGATGAATTTTTTACTTATGTAATATATTGCATGCTCGACTTTTTCTACCTCTTGTGCTAACATGGCTCCTGTGGCCGTGTTTGTAACTGTTATGTATAGTTTAAGAGGTAGTTTGGGTACTGGTGGTGCTAAAATTGGTGGACTTTTGAGATAATCTTTGATTTTCTCAAAGGCCTTTTGGCATTGATCGTCCCATTCATGCTTTTCTTCTTTTTTCAATTTTTTGAATATTGGATCACAAGTCATAGTTAATTTGTTAATAAATCGACTAATGTATTGCAATTTGCCAAGGAAACCCCTAATTTCTTTTTCTATTTGAGGGGGAGGCATGTCAACAATTGCCTTTATTTTAGAGGGATCGATCTCAATACGGCGTGTGCTTACTACGTATCCGAGTAACTTGCCAGAAGTTACCCTGAAGGCATATTTTTGTGGATTTAATCACATGTTATACTCTTTTTTGCGAGTGAAAAATTTGCGTAAAGCTTCTAAATGTCCCATTCTATCTTTGGATTTTACAATCATATCATCCACATACACTTTTATTTCTTTATGCATCATATCATGTAAGAGAGTCGTAGCCGTTCTTTGGTACGTAGCTCCTGCATTTTTTAAACCGAATGGCATGACTTTATAGCCATACGTACCCCAAGGGGTAATAAAGCATGTCTTTTCTTCGTCTTCTTTTGCCATTAAAATTTGGTTGGAACCTGCGTATCCATCCATAAAGGATAACATCGCATGTTCAGCCGTGTTATCTACCAATATATCAATATGTGGTAGAGGAAAATCGTCTTTAGGGCTAGCCTTATTAAGGTCCCTAAAGTCGACACACATGCAAACTTGTCCATCCTTTTTAGGGACTGGAACGATGTTTGCTACCCATTCTGGGTAATTACATTGCAAATGAATCCTGCGTCCAACTGTTTTTGTACTTCTTCTTTTATTTTTAGTGAGACGTCAGGTTTCATTCGTCGAAATTTTTGTTTTACTGGTTTAGAGGTAGGGTTCAAGGGAATGGTATGTTCCGCAGTTTCCCTATCTATTCCAGGCATGTCCTTGTATGACCAAGCAAACACGTCTTCGAATTCTTTGAGCGTTGGTATGAGGGTCAATCGCTCTTCCGGATTTAGAGTTAAGCCAATTTTGACTTCTCTTTTGTTTTCATTAGTTCTTATATTGATTGTTTCAGTTTCTTCAATGATAAGGTTCTTTTGTTCTCATTCATTCATTAGTTCAACCAACTTATTAATGTTATCATCTTCATTAGATTGATTATTATAGCATTCAAATGATTCAAAAGAAGGCATATACTCGAAAATAGAGCTCATATTATTAGAATCAAAAGAAAGTACATTAGAAGAAAAATCGTTGTTGGGATCTTCATCCTTAGAACTAGAAAATAAAGACTCAGTAATGGCCACAAGGCCTAAATTTTCAGCTTCCCTATAGTCTATAATAGATTCGTCGTCCGATTCTTCAAACATCTTCCCTTCGCCTGTGATGAATTCCAGCTTATTGCCTTTGTGATTGGTCCATTTGAAAGATTTCTTCCATCCATGCTCCAAGGTTTCATTAGAAGGGGTGATCAATGAAGTTCGGTCAAAAGCTTCATCCTGGATGGCATTTTGATTGGTCATTGTAGTGACATGATTTTGCTCTAGTCCAAATAGCAAGTTGAATGCTTGCCTATCATAGCATCCTGGAGCTGGGTACTTTGATTTAACGATACTAAAATCGTCATCCAAGAAGTAGCAATCGTGAAATATTTCGAATCCAGGCTTCTTGATTCCTTCCAAAACCAATGGTTCCGGAAATTCATAGCATGGGTAGTCCTCTTCCTCCCTAATAAATTGCCCATTAAGGTTTTATTGATAGGATGGGAGTAAAGTGACTATCCCCTTGTTGTTGTCATCTCTACGTGCTTTTCTTTTCGCATCGTGAGACTTCAATTTTTCTTTAGTTGGTTTGTATCCCAAACCAAAGGAGAAGCTTTTCTTTGGGATAGGAAGCAAGAAAGATTTCTGCATTCCTAATCCCAAAGGCATCCCAGGAAAGTAACTACTCTTAAATAAGATGTTGTTTACTATTTGGGTGGAATATGGATCAAGCTTGAAAGGTTCTTCCAAGTCTTCTTCCAATTCTATTGCTCTGCGGCGAATCCCCACATGTCCTCTTCATCATTGTCATGGTTTATTTCTAGGAGCGATTGATCATTTATTGCTATTTTTAGTGGAGAAGCATTTATAGTCATAGGAAGCCCTTGATAGTTCAACCTAATCATTTGATGAAGTGAGGATGGTACTTGTAGACACCCATTTGTGTCTCCCCAAAACCAAACCCAGTGATGAATACCTGTCACGTCGAACCATAATCGAATTAGGTGAAAGTGGTTGAAAGTCAAGTGTTGCGGTTTAGTTTTAATTAAAGTTCTCTTCTCTCTGTTTTTGAAAATGACTTTATTTATTTGAAATAGCCAAACCAGTTTAGTTTGGTCCATAATTGAGGTCCAATAATAGTATAGATGGATGGGGCTTGAAAAGACCTTTCCAACGATATATTATAAGCCCAATTCCGATGAATAATGAGGAAGTTATGGCCAAAATACTAAACTGGGCCTGGTTAATTGTTTAAATACGGCCCAATGATCTAGAGGAGGGCCCAATGTTAATTATTATTCCTAAAATTATTAGGATTAATTATAGTTTTCTAGAAGTTTCTAGAAAGTTCTTTTTAATTCTAATATTATTAGATTTAATAATTAATTATTTTAAAATAGACTTTTATTTGGAGTAAAATATTGTTTTATTATCTTAAAAATACATATTTTATCTTCTGTACGGATTCCGTAGATCAAGTTGATTAAAGATCGGATTCCGCGTGAAGAAAAAACGCGCTAATACAGGTTGTCGCCAAACGACAAGTCTGTCGCCACGCGACAGACTCTGTCGCCTCTCGACAGACATTGTCGCGTCGCGACAGAGTCGATTTCTGGCGACAGCGTGGAGTTTTATTCCTTATCAAATTCTATGATTTTCCGTACTTTTTCATTATAAATAGGGTCCGAATCCTTGTTTTCAGAATCACCAATTCTCATTAACTCTTCCTTAATTCTCTCTTTTCTCTCTTGAGCAATATTTGCTTTCTTTCTCTCTCTTTCTAAACTAGCTTTTTACACACAATATTCCGCATTCACAAGACTTAGAGTCTCTTAGCCAAGTTCGAAGTTGCCTTCGCCCTAGACGTGCAAGGTTTGATAATTTCTGAGGGTTTGGTCCAAAACTAGTCAAAACTTTATTTAATTTGATTTCAATTTAATTCTTTAATTATTCTTTATTGATTTTCATTGAAGTTTACTAACTTGTGTATTTTGTTATTAGAAAGAGGTACGAGGCTTCAAAGTAAGTAGATTAGCTTACTCTCTATTTCTTTCACAATGTAGAAAGCATGTTTATTATTGTTTTATGATTCCTAGTATCATGTTAGGATGCTTTTAATGCTTTCTAGTATCATGTTAGGATGTTATTTTATGCTTTCTAGTATCATGTTTAGGGTACCTTTAATCCTTTCTAGTATCATGTTAGTACCATGTTAGGTTTGAAGCTTTGATCTTTATTGTTTAGTGACATGCTAGGATTTGTTATTAATCTTGTTAGTATCATGCCTAGGATCTTGCTATTATTATTAAGCTTCATTATGCCTTATCATGCTATTATCATCATTATTGTTTATTGATTTATTATTATGTTGCTTGATTATATTTTGTTATTGCTTGATCACACCTTTTATGCAGGTTTAAAGGGAATTTGTACTTGAAATCATGCTTAATAAGATAATTAATAATTTGGTTTAGGCTAATGTGATTTTAACTCAAGTGATCGCCAATAATAGATTTATTTGTGCATTAATATTCAACCAACATAGATAAATAGGTTATGATCAATATAATGTTTGTATGTTATTCGAAAAGCGCGCTGAATACGAGCAGAACAAAGTAGAGGCCTATTTTATAGGGCGGGTCCTTTCTTTTGTAGATTGGATTCGTACCCTCATCCCCGGATCCTGTTTGGTTCAAGACCTTATGGAGTAGTTGACGGTCCTTTGGATTGTCTTTTGGGTTTACAAGTTCCTAAAACTTGTTGGCGACTCTTTTTGCTCTTTGTCTTTCCCTTTGGAACGCCACCATACTTTAGTGTATGATCACAGTGGGGTTCAAGTTTGGGGTTATCATAGTGCTTGAAATATTCCCTACATTTTTTGGCGACTCCACTGGGGAGGATTTCTATTTATATTCCTAAAATTTATTTGATTTTGGCAATTATTTAGAATGAGCGGATGAGACTCGAAAAATTCTAAGTATTTCATCATGTGCGTGATTTGATTAACATTATTGTCATATGCATTAAAAGGTCCTCATGGGAGCACCCTATGAGTCAATCCATAGGAATTTTACACGTAGGAAATTTGAGAAATATCTTTCATGACTAGAATCGAAAAGATGACGCGAAATCTGGAAAATTCGAAGAACACAGAAACTTGCCAAGGCATGTAGGAACTAGCGTCTAGAAAACAGGGCTTGTCGCCCGTAAAAAGTTTCTGTCGCCTGGCGATAGTTCTATCGCTTGGCGACAGGAGCTTTTTTGCGGCGACAGTCCCTGTAGTCTGGCGCCAAGTTCTTCCAATACCGAGCCAGGGGTCTGCCTTCTTGCTTTGACCATTTCTAGCATTGTTGGCTTGATTTTGCTTATTAATTGAGTCCTTTTCTCACTTTTCTGAACCCGTATGTGTTTGACATATGGAAATAACCCTCTGGGGGTTCATGCTTCACCTGCCCAATGGAATATCCCACTATCATGTGCAAAGTTCAGATTTGGGTACGTGCAAAGTTTGTGAATCCACCAAACCATGGAGTCGAGTTCGATTTCATCACGAACTCGCGGAATCCTGTCCATTCGCTCCAACCCTCACGGTAGGCTTGTGTGCAATGCATATGGATTCTTAACCATGGACCTTTTTTGACTTAACCCATATCCTCGAACTTTAGAGAACTAGAGCCATGGTTAGGTTGCAAACTCATCATATTGTGACTATGTGAACTACTTGTGCCTTTGTTTGTATATATTATATATGTGTTAACCGTTTGTTTGACTTGTGTTAAAGACTAAATAAAATTGATTAATGACTAAAAGAACTTTGTCTAATTAATTAATTAATTTTGAATTAATTAAAGGCTAATAAATTAATCAATTTGACTTAGTACGACTTTAGGCATGTCCATTTAGAGTAAGATTACTGGAAACAGTCCAGATTAACGTTCCAGTAATGGCACAGAAATTTGGATTGTGGCGCTACAGTTTAGTGTCTGTCGCCTGGCGACAGGCTCTAAACAGTGGCGACAGTCCTGTTGTTTTAGCGACAGTCCAGTTTTCTTGCTCGAGTCATCACGACGAGTCTAATTAACAGTCTACTAATCGGTTAATCAATTTATTAATGGTTCAAACCATGTTTAAGTCTTTAATTGAGTTTAGGCACTTAAAGTCCAATGGTCATACACTAGCAGTCAAAGCATGTCACTCACATACACATAAAGCACACACATAACATGTTTGTCACATTATGACCATGTCTAGAGAGTCTTGAATGCGTGTTTTCCGTCATTTTTTTTTAGGGGGGTAAGTCGGATATTAATCCTCCAATTTCAAAATTTACCGTAAAATATATACCACATTTTTTCTTTTCTTTTTTTTTTGCCTATTTCTTTTTTAATTTTTGAACCATAAAGTCAAGTCAATTAGAGTCAAGTATTAAAACAAATATGGTTTAACTTACAGCGCGTGGTCAAGAAAGGAAGGGCGTTTCTCAAGGACAACACTTTTGTTCAAGTCTTACTTTTTGACAAACCAATCGGTAGGAAAAGGAAAGCTAAGAAGGCAATGGCTAGTCAAGAAGAACTTAATGAAGTTAAGGGACAGGTAGCCAACTTGGCTGAGATGTTACAAAACCTATCACTGCAAATAAGTAATCCCGAAAAACAGAAGCAAATGGACCTAATCCAGGAAAGCTTGGGCAAACTGTCCAACGACTTTAGATTCCAAGAGATTAGCTCCCAAGGGGTCTCGGTGGATAAGGACCTTCTCCCACAAAAGTTCAATCCCAATGACATCCCCAAATTTAAGGCTATGGACAACCCTTATTTTCATTTAAGAGCTTTTGAAACTGTAATGAACATTAAGGGGATAGATAGAAAAGCATTTCACTCTGTATTTTCATTATCCTTAGAAGTTGTATGTCAACAGTGGTACTTTTCGCTTGATAAAGAAAAGACCTCTAGTTGGGAGTCTATTGTAAGCGCTTTCATTGAAAGGTATAAATGCAATATACAAGTTGAAACCGATCATAGAGAGCTAGAAATGCTAAAACAAAAAGAAAATGAGGGTTTCACCTCCTTCTTTAATAAATGGAGGGAAACTACTGCAAAAATGGTTGAAGTACCTAGTGAGAAAGAATCTGTCAGGATGTTCATTAAGAACCTCCAAAAAAAATATTTTAAGCACCTTAGGTACTGTAGGCGTCGTTTGGAGTGCGCCTACGTTAAAGCATGGTGTGAATATGCTTGGCACTCATAGGAAGTGGGAATTGACATAACGATTAGGGACACGATTAGGGACAAGGAAAGTAGGGAGCCGCCAACAAGTTTTTAAGGAACTTGTAAACCGTTCACGGATCATTAAAGGCAACCACGATTAAGGGACAACGATAGGCAACAACGATTGACCCGTGAAGGTTACACCCCATTCATAATCCATGAGATTACTAACTCCATATGGTTCGGAACCACGAAAGGAGGATCGGGGATGATGGTACGAAGTGAGTCATGGAGTCACATTCGCCCGTATTAGCCTCTACTCGATTCTTATTGTGAAAAGCATTCATGTGATCTCAAAGGCATACAAACAAAATTCAAATTCGCTCCAAACTATTATTATGCTAAATTGGTTTAATATTAATGCAACATATAATTCTACAATATCGTGATCACTTGATAAAACAACAAGATTAAAAAGGAACCTAAACCGGTTGTCCAAATTATCTTATTAGGCGTGATTTTCAATTACATATTTTCTTTAACATGCAATATGGTGATCAATAAATAAATAATAGAACAAACATTAATATTGGAAGCAATTCAACAATAATAATGTTAGTCAAATCAAATAATAACCCTAATCATGATACTAGCAATAAGAATAATAATAAGAGTAATTAAGTGATTAATTATTCACTTTCCGCGTTTCCTTGAATTGCTACATCATGAATAAACTGTTAGTAACTTCAATAAAAATAAATCAAATGGAAATTAAATTAACTAAAAAGTAGAGTTGATTTGGTCCAAACCCTCAGTTAATTCTACCTTTCACGCCTTGGTTTAAGTATAGAACTTCGGGTATTTTATGGACTCCTTAGAGTGCTTAAAGGATATAAAATGAGAGAGTAGGGTGGCTAGAATTTAGGCTAGAGCAAGAGAATGATTTTTGGTGTAGCGACAGAGAATCATTTTTGGTGTAGAAGAGAGAAAGAGAGAAGGATTAGGTGATCAAGCTTGTTGATGATTGAAAAAGGGGAGATATGACCTCTATTTAAAGGGAAAAAAGAGGGGTCGAATCAAGAAAAGATAAGAATTCAAATCGGATAAAACTCTTGCGATAGACAGCAGTTTTTGCGGTTTTTGTTTTTATCATATCTTTTGATCCAGAAATCGGAATAAGATGAATAAGATGTCGTTGGAAAGATCTTGAAGTCTACTTTCTAACCCAATTAGAATCGGATTAAAATATTTTGTAGAATAAAAGATATGGTCGAAATAGTGGGACGGTGTCAGTTTTGGATAGAGTTTCGTATTTCTTTTATATCTTTTTCGTTATAGTTCGGAATTAATATTATAATATATCATTAGAAAGATAATTTCAAGAGCTATCCAACCATATAGAAATCAGATAAAAAATATGAATCACGAAAATAATATCTGTCAATCTTTGACCGTCTTTCAATTCGAATAGAATTACTAGAGGAGTTTTATTCTATTTCAAACTCTTTAATCTTATCTTTTCAAAAATGATATTTAGGATCTTTTAGAAACTTATAGAAGCTTCCAATTAATCCTAATTGGATTAGGAGTGAGATTAAATCCTTTGGACCCTCCACATGATCATTGGGTCGTAGGTAAGGTGGGCTTAGGTTCGGTTTAGGTCCAGTTTAGTATTTTGGCCATAACTTATTCGTTATAACTCGGATTTGGGCTTATAATACATCGTTGGAAAGCTCTTTTAAAGCCCTATCCAAATATTTAATCATTGGACCCAGATTATGGACCAAAATAAACTGGTCTAAACGTTTTTATAAAAAGGACATGAAATGAATTATTTTGGGTTTAAAGGCACGAAATGAGAAAAATAAGTTATGGTTTGGTGAAATGGGTTAGGAATTGGGTTGGTTTATGCAATGTATTGAGATTGAACATGGATTTAAGCACTCCAAAAAATTAAATACTTAACCCGACCAATAATAGCGGTGAAAGGTTGTTCATCATCGGGTTTGGTTTTGGGGAGACATTTTTAGGTGTCTACAGGTACCAAAGCAATTTAAACACCTTCAAAGCTGTCTATGATATTGGAATTAATATTGAAGATGACCTCGCTAAACAAAAAGCTGCTAATAGTAACTCAAGTAGTGGCTGGAAAAATAAGAAGAACGACAATCCTTCTTCATCCAAATCTACCCATTCAAATAATGTTAGCACCTTTAATCTAAACGAAGTTTTGGCAATGAACAATAATCAAGGACAAAAGAAACCATTTAGGAAGAATTATACTCCTATTGGTATGAGTTATGACACCGCATTTGACCGTTTACACGCAAAAGGTCTTATTACTCCTATTGGACCATTTGGGGACCCACCTGTCGAAAGGAGAACGGCTAGCTGGAACCCAAATGCTCATTGCAAATATCACCAAGGTAGGGGTCATCCTACGGAAAATTGTTGGAGGCTAAAGGAAGCCATTCAAGACTTGATCGACAGTAATAAGCTCCCATTGCCTCCTGCAAGTAAGAAACCAAGTATCAATACCGCACCGCTATCAGATTCTTTGGCTATTTCCGACGAAGAAAATCAAGTGGATCCATCTAGCCTCATAGAGCCTATCGAGACCATTGAAGAAGAAATCTTCGAAGATGCTCTCGAATTCCATGGCCAGGAACCTGCAACTAAGCAAGAAGTATTGGCGTTGACATCAATATTGACAGAATTGGAAAAATTGATCTCACAAACCTTTGAGGCTATAAAAGAGAAAAATGAGTTACTTAAAAGTAGACCTCCACCCAAACAAAAGAAACCTTTTTCTCTCCAAGTAATTGACACTCCCAAAAAGAATAATAGAAAATATACTCCAATTGGGACGTCGTATGCAAACATGTTCAAAATGCTCTCCGAGAATGGAAAAATTCATCCTCTCGAACCAAGACCATTTGAATCACTGAAAAGAATGGACAAATACTATTGTTCATATCATCAATCAGGGGGACATACAATAGAGCACTGCTTCAAGTTCAAGGACTTGGTTCAACGTTTGATTGATGAAAAGAAATTCGTTCAACTTCCACAAGACGCCACGATTAACGGAGTATGGGACAGTGATGATGAGGATGTTTACCTCAAAGATATTGAAGAGACTCCTCTATCAACAATATACCCAGTAAGTGACATTTGGGACGAGGAGGATTCGCCCATAGTTGTCCTCACTAGGTCCGGGAGAATACAACCTCCCATTTCAACACAACCTATACCTTCTATCCAGCAAATTCCCGTGCCTATTATAGAAGAAAACAATGTCGTCAAACAGTTAAAAAAAGACTAAAGTGGAAATGAACGTATGGAAACTCTTAGCCACATCTCGAGAGCATAGAGTTGCAGTCATGGATGCTTTGGCTAAAGTAGGCATAGATTCGGACACTACTCCTGAGGGACTTGCTAACTTCCTCACGAGTGATCTTCCAAGTCCAATCAATTTAGTTACCTTTTCGGATAAGGATCTACCACTGGAAGGTGACAAACACAATAAAGCTCTAAACCTCACAGTCATATGCAAAAGGATGAACGTTCCTATGACTCTTGTGGACAATGGTTCAGCCATTAATGTGTGCCCACTTAGAACCGCAAGAATGTTGGGAATAAGAGATGAAGATTTGTCCCCATCAACCCAAGGCATAAGAGCTTATGATAACTCACGCCGTCAAGCACTAGGGACAATTACCATGAATATAACGGCGGGTGCAATTGAGCATGCCACCACATTTCAAGTAGTGGATTTTAACTTGCTATTTGGACGCCCTTGGCTTCATGATTTAAAGGCCGTCCCTTCATCTCTTCATCAACAAGTAAAGGCCATAGTTGGAGGAATTCCAATTACCATTGATGCTTCATCTATGAGAATCAAAATAGTAGAAAATCCACTAATTAATGTGGAACATGATGAAAATGATGAGGACTTGTGGGGCTTTAGTGAAGAGGTCTCCTTAATAGAGGAAGACGAAAGAACCCCTCTTTATTACGACCTCCACTCAAACATGATGACGAATGCTATCCTAAGAAAGCAAGGCCATTTTCCTGGAATGACTCTAGGAATAAAGAAAGGAATAGCTAAACATATGGGACTACCTGGCCTCCCTAAATTGGATACTTTCGGACTTGGTTTTGAACCAACACGCGAAGACCTTAAGTGGGCCCAGGAAAGATCAAGAGCACGAAAGAATGCCCGCACACAAAAAAGGGAGATACCCATGGATCAATATCCTCTCACTTTAAATGGACAATTTATAAGAGAAGGAGAGGACTACCCTTGTCATGAATTTCCTGAACCCTTCGTTGTAAACGGCATAAGACAACCTGGGTTCGAGATCTTTTTGGATTGTTACTTCCTAGACGAGATCCTAGCTCCAATTTATAAGGAGAAGGCACCTCCTTGCTTTGACTTTAATGTCATGGGACTCCTCTTTGGAAGAGAAAAGGATGAATCAAGATACGCGGAGGATGATTCTTCACTTATCCAAACGGTTCTCCAAAGTGAAGGCTTTGATCCCTCGGAATTTATCACTCCAATAGAAGATCAAGAGCGTGGATGGCGCAAGACGGTAAAGATAACCACTACAAATGGAAAGAAGATTTCAGTAACTACAGGACAAGGACCAATGTTCGAAGAATCGTCTGAGTCAGAGTCTGAGTTAGAGTATTCCCCTATCGAGTCTTCTAAGCCTTTAGTTGTAGCACCCTCACCTTCTATTTCTACTCCTAAGATAGTTAGCAATCAAGTCCCAACAAACATTTCTTTATTTGATGTAATGATTTCTGAATTCAATAATATGTCTTCTTCCTCGTATTCTTCTTGTTTTTCTTTATCTAAAGATGACGAGCATTGCTTAACTAATGATGAAAATGATAAAGAAATAATTAAAGCAATGGAAACACTTGAAAATAAGACACCAATAATTGAGGATACAGAAACGGTTGACATCTCAAAAGATCCAACCATTAAAAGAGAAGTTAAAATCGGACTAACACTAAATAAAGAAGAAAGAACCGATTTAATTAATCTACTTAAAGAATTTATTGATGTATTCGCTTGGTCATACGAAGATATGCAAGGCATTAATAGAGAGATAGCTCAACACACAATACCATTAATTCCAGGAATGAAACCTGTAAAACCAAAGTTACGTCGAATGAAACCTGACGTAGCTCTTAAAATAAAAGAAGAAGTACAAAAACAAATAACTGCAGGTTTTATCAGGGTATTCAAATACCCCGAATGGGTCGCCAATGTTGTCCCGGTTCCGAAAAAAGATGGTAGAGTTCGAATGTGTGTCGACTATCGAGATCTAAATAAGGCAAGTCCAAAGGACGACTTCCCTTTACCACACATCAATATTTTGGTAGATAACACAGCAAATCATGCACTTCTCTCGTTTATGGATGGGTACGCAGGATACAATCAAATCCTCATGGCTGAAGAAGACATGGAAAAGACAACATTCATAACACCTTGGGGTACTTATTGTTACACGGTAATGACATTCGGGTTAAAAAACACGGGTGCTACTTACCAACGAACAGCAACTGCCCTACTCCATGATATGATGCATAAAGAAGTGGAGGTCTATGTGGATGACATGATTGTAAAATCAAAAGACCGCCAAGGACACCCAATAGCCTTAAAAAAGTTCTTTGAAAGGCTAAGAAAATACAACATGAGATTAAACCCCTCCAAATGTGCTTTTGGAGTTACCTCAGGAAAACTCTTGGGATATGTCATAAGCTCTAGAGGAATAGAGATAGACCCCACCAAAATCAAAGCAATCATGTCCATGCCACCGCCCAAAACCAAAAAGCAAATTCGAGGATTCATTGGCCAGTTGCAATACATAAGTAGGTTTATATCCAAGCTAACCACGATATGCGAACCAATATTCAAGAAGCTTAAGAAAAATGTACCAATTATATGGGATGATGAGTGTCAAAAAGCCTTTGAAAAGATCAAAGCCTATCTCTCGAATCCTCCTGTATTAGCTCCAGCACTCCCTGGAATACCCCTAAGATTATACTTAATCGTCACAAAGGAAACAATGGGAGCTATGCTTGCACAAGAGGTAGAAAGTAAAGAAAATGCTATTTACTACCTAAGTAAGAAAATGCTCGAGTATGAGACGCACTACACACCATTGGAAAAGTTGTGCCTCGCATTGGTGTGGGCCACAACTAAATTAAGACATTACATGCTCGTGCATACCGTTTACGTAGTCTCACGAATGGACCCCCTTAAATACCTATTCGAAAGATCTACACTTAACGGGCGTATCTCAAGGTGGATAGTGAATTTGGCCCAATTTGATATAAGGTTTATGCCTCAAAAGGCAATTAAAGGATCAGTGGTCTCGGATTTTCTAGCAGATTTCCCAATAGAAGATTCGACACCCTTAGAAGAGAATGAGTTCCCAGATGAAAGTTTAATGATGACGGAGGACGATACATGGACTCTATATTTCGATGGAGCCTCAAATCAAAAGGGATGCGGCGTAGGAGTCTTACTAGTATCACCTAAAGAGGAACATGTTCCTATATCCATTAAATTAGATTTCGACGTCACCAACAACGCAGCCGAATATGAAGCATGTGTGGTAGGCCTCGAAACTGCTTTAGCCTTAGGCGTAAAGAAACTCCGGATATTTGGAGATTCTTCCTTAATCATTAATCAAATCTCCAAAAGATAGAAGGTTAGGAGTGAAAGCTTAGCTCCCTACCAAACATATTTGGAAACTCTCACTGATCAGCTGGAAAAAATGGAATACACTTACCTACCTAGAGAGGAAAATCAATTCGCCGATGCCTTGGCAAGACTAGCCTCAATGGTTAGAATACCTAAGGAAATTGAGCAAATGCCTTTAACCATAGAAAAAAGGCATAAACCAGCATATATTCAAGCTATAGAAGATGATGAAGTGATTCAAGAAGAAGAACATGAAGAAGAACCATGGTTCATAGATATATTAAATTATGTCACCAAAGGAGAATATCCTCCTCATGCTGACAAAAGAGCAAAAAGAGCACTAAGACTTTTAGCTTCCCAGTTTGTACTCATAGGAAATGAACTACACAAAAGGGTGCCTAAGGGTCGAGCTCTATTATGTGTAGGCGAAAAGGATGCTCAAAGAGCTATGAGAGTAGTCCACGAAGGTATATGTGGAACACATGTTAATGGCAAAATGCTAGTCCAAAAGTTAATGCGAGAAGGATATTACTGGACTACCATGAATAAAGATTGTCATCAATATGTAAAAAGATGTCCAAAATGTCAAATTTACACAAATTTACAACATATCCCACCATCTCTCCTCTACACCTACACTTCACCATGGCCTTTCTCTACATGGGGAATAGACATAATTGGAAAGATCACACCTCCCGGAACAGGAGGTCACGAATACATCTTAGTTGCAATAGATTACTTCACAAAGTGGGTGGAAGCACAATCATATGCAAAACTAACTGCCAAACATGTAGCACTCTTTATCGAAAGAAACATAATTTGTCGATACGGAGTCCCACATGAAATGATAAGTGACAATGGAACTCACTTTCAAGCCGAATGTGAAGAATTGCTACAAAAGTATGGTATTCAACATCACCATTCTTCCCCTTATAGACCTCAAGCAAATGGAGCAGTTGAGGCCGCTAATAAAAATTTAAAAATAATCATTGAGAAAATGACTGAAAATTATAAGGATTGGCCTGACAAACTTCACTTCGCACTGTGGGGTTATCGCACGTCAATCCGAACATCAACAGGAAATACGCCATTCAACTTAGTATATGGAATGGATGCCGTACAACTCGTAGAGTTAGAAATACCTTCGCTACGCATCGCGTTAGAAAGTAAACTCGATGAAGTCGAATGGACTAGAGCACGGTATGAAGAGTTAATCCTACTCGATGAAAAGCGACTAGAGGCTCTACATCACACTCAATGTTATCAAACCCGCATGGCTAGACATTTTAATAAAAAGGTCAAGACTAGAAATATCAAGGTTGGGGACTTGGTATTAAAAGCATTAAGAAAAAATGTTTTGGACCCAAGAGGCAAATTCAGGCCTAATTGGTCCGGACCATATATTGTCAAAACGATCTTGTCAGGAGGCGCGGCTAAATTAACTGACATGGATGGTAATGAATTTTCGAACATGACAAACCTTGACCAACTTAAGAAATACTACCCATAAGTACTTGAGTGAAATACTCAAGAGAGCTACGTTTGGCCTGATTCCTTAAACAAAGGATACATAGGCAACCCAGACAGGGTGAGGCCACTTTAATCTCTTCAAATTCTATATCCCCGAAGTAACAAATACATGTCTGCAAAATTTCAAGACTGTCGCCAGAAGATAGCCTCTGTCGCCAGACGACAATTTTGTCGCCAGGCGACAGAGTCAAATTGACAGCGACAGCTAATTGGATAGCAGCGCCAAGTTTCTGCGAGTGTCTGGGCAAGTTTCGCATATTCTGGAAATTTATTCGACTTCTGTACTTGAATTAATTCTCCGAAAAATAAATATTGTAATTGTTTCTCATTGCTTTAGTTAAAAGTTAATTGAAATAAAAGCTGAAATTTTATTATTTGATAAAGAAATTACATTATTGATAAAATAAAAGCTGAAAAAAAAAATTAATTAACTAAAACAAATTAACTTTGTCTAATAAATCAAAAGTAAAGCAATGCTCTATTCTTTTTTCTCTTTCTTGATTCTCTTCCAATTTTTGTCTTCGTTCTCTTCCTCTTGATCCATAACCTTTGCTAGGAGACAACCATTAGAAGACCTACACTCTATTTTAGTATAGATAGTTTCCCCCTCCGCTAAAACCCCATGTTTCTTCTCTACCCAAACTTCCTTCTTCGTAGAATCAACTTTTCTTTTCCCTTGATCTTTCTTAGAACTTTTCTTCCTTGGCATAATAGGAGTTTTGAATTCGATCCTTTCCCCTAGGCGTTGCTTAGCAGGGACCTTTTTGTCACCTAGACGATCCTTCACATTGGTCTTCTCAATCTTGACTTGAGATTTCTGGAATCTTCCATCAAGCCATTGTTTCACTTTGCTTGACAGACAAGGTGGATCCTTGTGGGTAATCACCTCCCATAAGGGCCTACCACTCCAATATCTGTCAAAACGCTCAATCTCTTGTGACACAGGAAATTCATAAGGACGGCGGAGATCTCCTGTAGGAATGGTTTGTGCGAGACCATATTGTCTCATAACTCTACAAGGAAAATAAAAGGTTAATCTTGACAAGCTCGGGAGATGACAGTATGCTTGGTTACTACAACCAACCATCGCCTCAATCTTCCACCAAGGAACGATCCAGCTTATGGTAAAATCACCGGCAGCAAACACCTTGCTCCACTCACGGCGACCTATCTTCAAAAATCGTTTCTTTCGCCGGACTATGCAATTTGGGACATATGTGTGTATATCATCAAGAGGATTAATAAGCTTTAACCTCTCCATGAGCCATATCTGTAAAATATGTATTTGATTAGTATTACAGTGTAAAAAATATTTTTTAGTTCTTGGTAAATTAAAAATAGTATTATTTTATACCTGTAATAAAATTGGAGAACCTCGAAAGGGTGCTCTTGGATTCTTTCTTAATGTATCTAACCATACCACAGTCTCGCCAACAATTAGCGGCATTGGATTTCTCCCAGACTCAACTTGTTCTATAACAAATATAATCATTGATTGGCCTTCATTATCCTTACCACTAACTAAAAGTAATTGGTTAAACATACAAAAAAGAAAAGCCCTTCTCTTATGGACACGAAAATCAGGATTAGGATTGTCATAAAAATAATGTACAAATTCTGTCAAATCAACTACATTCCCATGCACTATATGTTTTAAAGCCGTACCCCTTAGATCAAAAAAGCATTCAAAATCTTTATAATAATATTCATTAATTTTAGGCATTACCGCAAGATCTGTGGAATAATAATCTATAATGGCTCCAAATTCTTTCGGTAAAGGGCATATTTCATCATGGAAAAATCTAAAACAGTGAGTATCAATATCCCAATAGTCTATGGCAGAATGAATAAAATCAATGTCAAGACTCACCCCCTTGATTCCAAACATACCCCCCATATGAGAAATATCTAATGCTTTTTTATCTTTAGCAGTTAAAAGACGACACCACTCATTCATGTACCCACAGAAAGTTCTTTTAGCTAAAGGCATGATTCCTAGTTAATTAGCTAATTAATAAACTGGTTAAATTATGCAGTAAACGGATGATTCGGGGGCTATTTATAACTTTTTTCATGACAGACTTCAATTTCTGTAGGAAGTAGGAAAGCGCGTCTGTCGCCAAGCGACAAAACTGTCGAGTGGCGACAGGATGAATTACGTGGCGCCAGTTTATTTCTTTGCAGCGACACCTATTACGCGTAGGAAACCGTGTTTTTACGTGCTTGATTTCGAATTTGACTTGACTTATTATTATCTTTCTATTCCTATTCATACACCCTTATGATTATTATCATTATTATTATTATTATATTATATTAAGCTTAATTAATTTTAGGCTTATTTTTGATAATTATACCTTTTTTCCTTCTATTTTTTCATTTCTTTTTTGGGGGAGAGAGTCGGTACCCTCCACTAATATTAAAAATGACAGAAGTTTTGCGCAAAAATTACACTTTCTCACACACTCACATGCACAATACACTTGTTATAAAATAATAAGTCAGGTAAATTAAATGTTAATAAATAATAAAGTGCATATATATACAAGTGTCTAGTACATAAGTCATATGAATAAAATAGACAAATTCCTACAAAAGTCAAAAGTAAATAGACACAGGTACAACTATGGCGCCGGAGGTCGCAAGTCGCGAGGGATGCCAAATGTATCAAAAAATGTCCTACTCCGTGGAGTATGTCCATCATCGTCCCCTGAACCACTAGGCGGCGCAAACTGCAACTCAGGGCCAGGCCACCTAATCTCACCCTGAAACCCGACAGAAAGAGGCTGGGGCTGCAAAGGCTGCTGCGACGACGAGCCAAACTCGTATGTCCCACCACCCATCCCACCTCGAACGGTCGGCCCGGTCGAAACATCCTCAGGTGATGACGCCGAGTCCTCTACAGCTGCGGCCTCAAAACGACCACCCCGGCCACCGGAAGTAGTCCGGCGACGCCTCGAATCGGACCTAGTAGTCTCTCTCCTAGGCTCGGGTCTCGACCGAGTGCGTGGAGAAGGAATAGGCTGCCCCTGCAAAAGTAAATCAAAGTTAGCGAATGCAAACGAAAAAATAAAGTCAAGAATGACAAAAGCAAAAAGTAATACCTCCTCAGCATCATTGCTATGACAAGTAGCGCGGTTCCGCAACCTCACAAGCTGGCTGCGAAAAGCGTCTATGCACCTAGCCATAGCCGTCACCACCTCGCGGGAAAACTGCCAAAATAACTAAGTCAGTAACAATTACGAAGCGAACATAAAGATAATATGTAAGAAATCACTTATTCGAGTCTAGTGACGAGGAATAGACCGCTCCACAAACTGCTCCCCCTCTGGAGCTGGTGGAATAAGCTCCTCGATCGGCCCATACGTACCCTGGTAGCGTATGGACATCCGCGGAGGAACGAACTCCCTAGGGCCAACCTGTTAAGAATAAAAAGTTAGAAAAATACTTGGGGGGCTACCTAAAGAAAGATAAACCGAATGAACGAAAACATACCGCTGCCTCCTCTAAAAGGACAGGAGCCGGCGCTAGCAACGGTAGTAGGTCCTCCTCATAACTCTGCTCGAGGAGAACGTAAGACCTCCAAGGAGTACCCCGGGTAGGCCCACCAGCACGATCCCGCTGCAAGGCATCGTGGAACATATGCTGAGGTGGAGGAGCAGGAACAACGAAAGTATCTGAGGAATGCTGGATGGCTACCCTCTCCCCTAGGTAGACCACCGCGTCGTACGTCCCCAGAAAGTAACGACGCTCGGCTTTGTACTACGCCGCCAGCGCAGAGATAGGGAAAGCAGCCCAAGGTCGATAGACTGGGCTAGGCTCCTGCAAAAATCACTAAATAAGACACTAACACCAAAAGATGATAAAAGAAAAAGTATGAATTGTAGAGACCTACCGTGAGGATCATCTCTCGAAGGTGCAGCACCTCCGGTGGACCTCTGCGGCCTCCCCAACTGGCAGCAACGGGGAGCATGCGAGGAGAAGACCTCGCAGGTGCGAGAGAATACTCGTAGAACCAGATCTATACGAAAAGATGAAAATCAGTAAAGATTGTGCTTCTAAATTTAGAATTAAAACCTAAAAAAGGAAAAGGAGATGTACCTCTACGACCCTCCAGAAACTGGAAAGGGCTACCTCTCCAGACAGGGCCTTGTGACGACAAGAACGCCGCAAGCCCAGTAGAAAGTCCGCATAGGCCATGCTGGCCCAGTCATACGTCCCGACCAAGTGAAGGTCGCGAACAGCGGACAGGTAGTAAAGTAGTACCCTACTACCTCGATCAGGGGAAAACGTCCCTGATAGCAGAATCAGCACAAAGATGCGCACCCGCTGCTCTCGGGTGGTCGCATCATCCTCAAAAGCTGCAGCCAGCGTGCAGCGACGAATACATCGGGAACTCAACTGTCCCGACTGAGCCTCAGCCTGGGCCGAACAACGATCGGCCCCAACAACTCCAGAACCTCCGGCGAATAGACGGTGACACCAGCATCGAAAGGCAGAGGAGTATACTGGAACTCCAGCCCCGTGATAAGGCTGAAGTCAGCTGGAGTGACTGTCATCTCACCCCAGGGAAAATGAAAGGTGTTGGTGGTGTCCCAAAAGAACTCCACAAAAGCTCGGACGACGAGGTTACCCCCATCATATGAAAACATGGCCCGCGTGGCCTGCAGCAGGGGAGTCAATCCACATGACTCCCAAAGACGACGAAGCCCCTCATCGCGGCTGATGAAGTTGTCGTACAGAGAAATGATGGTGGAATTACCCGAGCCGTGGCTACGGGTCCTCCCACTCGCAAGACCTCGTCGGATCCGCTCCGACAGATGATGAACCGGTGCGTGAAACAGGGTGCGCTCGTCCCAATCCGGCATGAGACCCAGCCTGGAAGTAGAAGGCACGTCCTCGCCCTCGCTGGTGGGCTCGTCCTCTCGACGCGCGTCTCTCTACCGAGAACCGGAACCACGTCGTCTAGCCATGATAAAGTATGTAAAAGTAATTAAATTTAAGGCTCTATAGTATCTAAGGTTCACCTAGGCCGCATGATACTATGTTCGCAAAACAGAGTACATAGTACTAAAACAGAGCAAAAATTTCAAACGAGCATGGAAGCATTTTTTAAGCAAATAAACAATTTCTTGCAAACATATGATAAATATTGTGATAAATTGTACAAGTAAAAGCAGTAAAAAATGCAAAGAACGACCCACATTGTTCTTCACGACCTTAAGAGGTCCAACAATGGTGAATCATTCATTTCTTCACCAAATTGAGTCAAACAAGTCTCAAAGTACTCCCAAGGTAATATACAAGCATAATTAAACAAATTCAAGGCATAAAATTCAACAAACAAAGCAAATTAAGCAAGAACGTTTTCGGATTTTTCGAAAAACCGCGAACAAGAATGCATAATTCGTCAAAAACCGAGAAGAGTTTGAGCAAAACTTACATAGAACGGGAAAATAGATGAGAAAAGCTTCGATTTGCAACAAGTTTGAGCGAATTTGGTTGAGAAATGAGCAAGAACGAGAAATTTGAAGTTTTTGCGAAAATATGAGAAGCAGAGCAGCAGCATAAATAAAGAAGAAGACGGGTTTTAAAACTCCGATTCTGTCGCCAAATGACAGAATTGTCGCGAGGCGACAGACCCTGTCGCGCAGCGACAGAAGCAAAGCCTCGCGACAGACATTTCTGGCCAGCGCAGGAGCGGCGACAGAATGCTGGGCCCCTCCTTATGACTTTGTGGGCCTATTTTAGTAATTTGGGTTCCTTGGTACGCCAGTTAGCCCTTTTAAGCAAATTGACATGATTCAGTCAGCTTGATTGCGAATGCATTAAGTGATCGACTTGATGGAAGATCGTCTCACTTAGCTTAGAGCGCCTAAGTATTGGCTCATAATAATGCACCGAAATATTGGTTCACCGAAATAATGGTTTACAACGGCAAAAGCACCAAAGTATTGGCACAAATATAAAAGCAATGATAAATAACAGTATATTAAGGATCAATAAGCAAAATGATTCTTTGGCAATGTCTCAACATAGAGAGGAGTTGTCTAGTGGCGAAGCACGGCCGTGGCGAGGTAGTCTCACAAATCTTGGAGATGGCGAAGTAAGGACAACTTCGACGGTCCCTCAAAGTAAAGAAGAGATTGTCTATAGCGGTGAGGCACTGCCGTGGCGACGTACGGCCACAACCCTGAAGATGACGACATACAGTTATTTTCGACGATGTTCCCGAAATAATGTGGAAGATTGTCACCAAGAATATTGAAGACGACGACATATGGTTATCTTCAACACTGGCGTTCACGAGGCACTGTGGAGGTTGTCACAAACAACAAAAGCAACAGCAAAATGGTTACTTTCAGAGGCGTGTGCTCGACAGTGTAAGATACGCGTTTCTTAACTCTTTTATCTGTTTTAACTAATGATTAGTTTGCAGGTATCGGCGTTATAAGAATGATTTGGAATTGCAGAACATTTTGAATCATTCTCCGTCCCTAATCGATACTTTGACTCTCGTTTTTTGAAACATAAGTTTCTCCAAACTCAGTCAAAGTGGGGGCTTCTGTAGACACCCATTTGTGTCTCCCCAAAACCAAACCCAGTGATGAATACCTGTCACGTCGAACCATAATCGAATTAGGTGAAAGTGGTTGAAAGTCAAGTGTTGCGGTTTAGTTTTAATTAAAGTTCTCTTCTCTCTGTTTTTGAAAATGACTTTATTTATTTGAAATAGCCAAACCAGTTTAGTTTGGTCCATGATTGAGGTCCAATAATAGTATAGATGGATGGGGCTTGAAAAGACCTTTCCAACGATATATTATAAGCCTAATTCCGATGAATAATGAGGAAGTTATGGCCAAAATACTAAACTGGGCCTGGTTAATTGTTAAAATACGGCCCAATGATCTAGAGGAGGGCCCAATGTTAACTATTATTCCTAAAATTGTTAGGATTAATTATAGGTTTCTAGAAGTTTCTAGAAAGTTCTTTTTAATACTAATATTATTAGATTTAATAATTAATTATTTTAAAATAGACTTTTATTTGGAGTAAAATATTGTTTTATTATCTTAAAAATACATATTTTATCTTCTGTACGGATTCCATAGATCAAGTTGATTAAAGATCGGATTCCGCGTGAAGAAAACGCGCTAATACAGGTTGTCGCCAAACGACAAGCCTGTCGCCTCGCGACAGACATTGTCGCGTCGCGACAGAGTCGATTTCTGCCGACAGCGTGGAGTTTTATTCCTTATCAAATTCTATGATTTTCCGTACTTTTTCATTATAAATAGGGTCCGAATCCTTGTTTTCAGAATCATCAATTCTCATTAACTCTTCCTTAATTCTCTCTTTTCTCTCTTGAGCAATATTTGCTTTCTTTCTCTCTCTTTCTAAACTAGCTTTTTACACACAATATTCCGCATTCACAAGACTTAGAGTCTCTTAGCCAAGTTCGAAGTTGCCTTCGCCCTAGACGTGCAAGGTTTGATAATTTCTGAGGGTTTGGTCCAAAACTAGTCAAAACTTTATTTAATTTGATTTCAATTTAATTCTTTAATTATTCTTTATTGATTTTCATTGAAGTTTACTAACTTGTGTATTTTGTTATTAGAAAGAGGTACGAGGCTTCAAAGTAAGTAGATTAGCTTACTCTCTATTTCTTTCACAATGTAGAAAGCATGTTTATTATTGTTTTATGATTCCTAGTATCATGTTAGGATGCTTTTAATGCTTTCTAGTATCATGTTAGGATGTTATTTTATGCTTTCTAGTATCATGTTTAGGGTACCTTTAATCCTTTCTAGTATCATGTTAGTACCATGTTAGGTTTGAAGCTTTGATCTTTATTGTTTAGTGACATGCTAGGATTTGTTATTAATCTTGTTAGTATCATGCCTAGGATCTTGCTATTATTATTAAGCTTCATTATGCCTTATCATGCTATTATCATCATTATTGTTTATTGATTTATTATTATGTTGCTTGATTATATTTTGTTATTGCTTGATCACACCTTTTATGCAGGTTTAAAGGGAATGTGTACTTGAAATCACGCTTAATAAGATAATTAATAATTTGGTTTAGGTTAATGTGATTTTAACTCAAGTGATCGCCAATAATAGATTTATTTGTGCATTAATATTCAACCAACATAGATAAACAGGTTAGGATCAATATAATGTTTGTATGTTATTCGAAAAGCGCGCATGAATACGAGCAGAACAAAGTAGAGGCCTATTTTATAGGGCGGGTCCTTTCTTTTGTAGATTGGATTCGTACCCTCATCCCCGGACCCTGTTTGGTTCAAGACCTTATGGAGTAGTTGACGGTCCTTTGGATTGTCTTTTGGGTTTACAAGTTCCTAAAACTTGTTGGCGACTCTTTTTGCTCTTTGTCTTTCCCTTTGGAACGCCACCGTACTTTAGTGTATGATCACAGTGGGGTTCAAGTTTGGGGTTATCATAGTGCTTGAAATATTCCCTACAGTACTGCACCAAGCTCATGTATCCAAGGACGTCCAAGTAGAAGGTTGAATGTAGGTTTTATGTCCATACCATGGAATTCAACCATCTTTTGTATTGGGCATGTGGTAATTAGTAGCTTAACAGTTCCACAAACCGATCTTCTCGAGTTATCATAGGCCCTAATGCTTTGTGTTGTTGATTAAAAATCTTTTTCTGGATTAAGGCCTAAGTATTTAGCAGTTTGCAATGGGCATACGTTTACAGCTGACCCATTGTCTACCAAAGTTAGAGGGATGTTATATCCCTTGCACCCCACAGTTAAGTATAATGCAATGTTGTGGGTAGTGTCTTTTGAAGGCAAATCATCATTAGTGAAAATGATTGATTTGTCAGATTTCTCGTTAGTAAGCAAGCTAAAGAGATCTTGAGGGGTTGTGTCTGTGCTTACAGACAAAGCCGTTAGAGCGTTCATAAGGGAATTCCTATGTTCTTTAGAAGTACTTAGGAGTTCCCAAATGCTAACATTCGCCTTGGATTGGTGAAGTTGTTTGACCAATGGATTTTCCACCTCAAGAGGAGGTGATATTGTATTTTGTACTTGACCTTAATTTTGCGTGGTCGAAGATCCATTTGGTGGTGGTGCTTGGTAAACTCGTCGAGCTTGATGAGTTGAGCTTGATGCCATTGTTCATCGAAGGAGATTTGATAAGTCTTGTGACTTCCTCAAGAAATGATCCCAATCAAGCGCTCCATTTGTTTCATTTTGTAAATAAGATGGAGGTGGGACAGCGGCATACTTAGAGACATATAAGTCTTGAAAGTCGTCGTCCCATAGCCTACATACTTCATTAGTTGCCCCTATGAGTATTGTAGGTAGAGGTTCTCCTATAGGTGTGATGTAGTTCAATGGATTGAACGTATCGCTTACCATATGGTCCTCATTAATGTGAAACACCCCCAAGGGGGGTGCATTATTTTTTGGTTTAGGCGTGGGAATTCTCCCATCGTCTACCAAATCTTGTATTTATGTTTTAAGACAAAGCAACGTTCAGTGTCGTGTCCATTGCCTCTATGATAAGCACAATAAGCATTACCATCCCAATTAGGAAATCTTCTTTCTGGTGGAGTGGGTGGTGTTGGTCCTATTGGTGCAAGTAAGCCTTTTTCATTTAATTTTTCTAACAATTCTTTATAGCTTACAGGAAATGGAGTGAATTTTCTTTCTTTTTTCCATCTTTTCCTAGGATCATTGTATTGATTGGTGTTGTGGTATTGCGTGGAGGTCGCAAATACGTCAATAAAGGATGATGAGCCATCATTCCCCTTCTTGTAGTTATTTTTAGGTCGATGATGATGAGGCTTATTTGCTTTTTCTTTAGCAAGATCATCTTCAATCCTAGTAGCCACGGAATAGACCTTTTGGAAAGTGTCTAAACCAAGGTAACGTAGATGTTTGTTGTACTTTTCATGACAATTGTCAATAAACTTTTGTATTAACTCGAGTTTGGGCGGCCTTTGGGCAAGGTGGGCCGCCTTTTCTCGCCATCTACCATAGAAAGCAAGGAAACCTTCATCGTCGCCTTGCTTAAGCATTTCGAGTTCATGTAGAGTGGTTGAACTCTACGTTACTCTCATATTGGGTAATGAAAGCCGAAACTACATCTTCCCATGTTGCTTTGAATTTTGGGTCTAGCCCATAGTACCATTCTCTTGCGGTTGGGTCAAGAGACAAGGGGAAAGTCAAAGCGTAAAGCTTAGTATCAACCACCTTTAGTGCCATGGTGCCAGTAAAACACATTAAGTGATTTTGTGGATTATTGGTCACCTCGAATATTGGTAAGTCCGTGGCTACGAACTTTTCTGGTAAAGCAAGTCCTGCGGAAGGAGCAAACTTTTCTGCATCAAAGTACTTGTTCCCCATTGTCGAACGAAGAACTAGCTTCTCTAACGACTTTTCTTTGATGGATAATTGTTCCATCTTTTCTTGTAAGGCTAAAGTTTCAGCATTTTTCTTACTAGCCTTTTCAATTTTCTTAATTCTCCTTTCCTCGGCTTCTTGAGCCTTTTCTTCTCTCAAACAAAGAATCTCCTCTTGAAGTTCTTGAATGGTAGACATCATTATTGGACTAGGACTAGTTGCCGAAGGAGAATGGTTTGAAAGGGTTGGATCTTTAGGTGGTAAACGTAGAAGGCGAGCGCCCGGGATTCTTCTTTCCAAATATGGGAAACCGGCCCTAAAGAAGTACGAAAGGATAAGTAAACCAATATGCTTTCTTAGAAGGGGAAGAAGGAAAAGAAAAAAGAAAATGACGCAAGATATATTCGAACGGATAACATTGCCCCAACAATTCTTGAATAAAGATATCGTTTTAACGAATCAACTTGTTTTTTGCAAAATCAAAACTGACTCGTACAGTGGGCGCGCGCAAGTAATTGAGTTGCGCGCGGATGTCGCACGCAACTAATTTTCTTGCGCTGGGCCTGGGCGCGCAACTCTGTGAGTTACGTGCACCACCTGCTCAGCTCGTATGACTTTTTTCTTTTTTTTTTTTGTTCGAGCGTTTTTTTTTATTTTCCCTTCTTTTTCTTTTACATCGTTCTTTTTTTTTTATGTTACCCGTTGAACATGACTCTAAACTACGAAGAGACAACCGGGAACCTAGACCAAACTAAAAGGAAAAAAAAAAATCTATCCTAACACATTACATATAGTCATGTAATCACATAAGCATGCCACAAGTTATAATTCGCGTATTGCCATTCTAAGGTCAAAAAGGCTTGGGTGTCCAAGGTACCATACCTTAAGAAACGACGCACAAATCAATCACTCAACGAGTTGACTCATGACATCGCTCTCCCAACATTTTGTTGGTGGTATGGGTGGGATGATTGTTATTGATTTCGGGATAGAAGCCTGGTGTTTGCAACCCCTAATCAATGAGCCAATCCCCCAAGGTTTAAGTGTGCTATACTTATGCATGATGCAATGTTGCTTTTTTTACTTTTACTTTTGTGCAAAAGGAAGATATTATGCGTTCAAGTCTTGCTCTCTAACTAGAGATTATCCAAATTAGCTCTCGTTACAACCCATAGGTAACCTGGTGTTGGATACCTTGGACCATAACTATGAACTAATCATGTAACCTCTAAGTCCCCAGTGAAGTCGCCACTGTAAGGAGGGTGTTCCCGTCGTAGGGGATCCTTCTCCTTAGATGCTCATGGCCCTTTAAAGCCTAGGACTTTACACTTGTTAGGGTGTATTAGGATTTGAATTCCTGACTGTTTGGGAGACCTTTGAATTAGAGATGATTCTATCATACGCGCTTTTTTGTAAGAAACAAGTAGGAGTCGCCAATGAGTTTTAGGAAAACTCATAAACCTCGTTCATGTCTTTCTCGCAAGTGGAGTTCAAGGGATATTTAGCATGAATCATAAGTTTACCCATGCCCAAATTGGTATAGAAAACCAGAAATGAGTTTGAGAGCGAGGGTACTAGGATAACGTTCCCTTTAGAGGGGAATCGTGATCCTAGCCCTAGTGCGTCCTCTACTAGCTCTTCCTTTGCACAATTTCATTGTCAAACAATATATGCAACGTGATACCTAAAAACTATGTTAATGGATTTCATTTACACACCTTAATTCAAGTAGGAATTACATTGTATAGTCGTTATTCTTATTTAATAAAATTTGTGAAAAGAACAATAAAATAAACAATATTCTCCTTGACTTAGGTGATCAACCAACAATTATTTTATTCAATTCTAATCTTGATTAACGAAAGAATACTATGCAAAATTAATTAATTGATTACTTAAAAGTGGTCAGGCAACACTAATTAATCAATTAAGGTTCTTTTAAATAATAAAAATGATTGTGATTTAACTAAGTGCTTGGGAATTTACCTCTTCTCTTTGCTAGATCTCCTTTTAGAACACTTATTGACTCCTTCTTGTTGGGGCACCTCCACCGTAGTAACAAAGTATCGAAAAGGGTGAGTGTTTAAGACAAGAGGGTTTGGATGCACAAGTTCACAAGTATTCTGCCAGAGTTTAGGTTATTTTTCAGTGTGTTTAAGCCTCGGATTAGGGTCTTATTTATAGGGAATGATTAGGTTTAGGGTTTAGAGCATTCTGCCGCAGCAGGTGTCGCGCGCGGTATATGCGCGCAACTATTTGTCTTGCGCGTGGCTCTATGGTAAGATTCGATTTTCCAATATTTTAATATTCTGAATCTTTCGCGAGCGCATCTCTGAAAGTTGCGTAGCCTGTCGCGTGCAACTCAATAAGTTGCACGCGACTGCAGAGCGCGACTTTGTGAGATGAACGCGACATTTTTTGCGGCAGCTTAAATTTTAACCTAGACGCTCCTAAATCCGTCATTATTGGGTTTTAAGCACGGGCTTAAGACTAATTATGATCGGGTTTAGATGATTGGACCTTGTGTTGGCCTTGTTCTTTTATTTGGGCTAGTCTTTTGTGTTTTGTGGCTTAACCAGTTATCCATAAGCATTCTTCACTTCGATCCAACACGAAGATGGTTTTATTTATCATCATTGCACTTCCTGTCGGGACAGAAGGCCAAAAGTTGATGTCTACATCTACCATCCTTAAACCGCCGAGACGGCTCAGTAATCTCTTTATGAGGTCGTCTGGCCTGCCCCCCAGCCGACTGCGTTTTGTCAAGGATCCGGATCAAATCTTCCCTCGGCACCCTCAGCGAACGCTCATGCCGACGGTATGGGGTGTTACCAGCGTCTTCAACATTAGTCGCTTTACTCTGGGTTTCTTAAACTGGCCATCCCCTTTTTCTCCAGGGCGGCTGCCTAGAAGAAGACGACCGTTTACCCTCCATCTCCTTTCGGAGCTTATTCAAAGCAAGCAAGAGCGAACCAGTAGTGACCGGAGGATCCTCCACCTCATGGAATGAAGTAGTCAGAGGATCACTCGAGTGAATCGTAGTGACTATATCTTCTACATTGCTGTCTTGGCCGGGGCTAGGGCCGGCACCTGGTGTCTGACCATCCATTACCATTAACGGACGAGTATCCCCACAGATGGCGCCAAATGTTTAGGGGTTTTTTGGAATCCCTCGGGATACTGGTCACGCTCTGCCAGACAACGAGACTCGGACACCGGCAAAACACAAATCTCCGATGATCGGAGATTTGCCTCCAACGATCAAGTTAGTGACCGGAAACGGAATAAATGTAGAGAGAGAAAGTAGAGAGAAGTTGGAGCTTTAAGTGCTCTTTTTAAGGATATGTCACAATCCACCCCTCCCATTATCAATGATTGGGGTATTTATTGGGGTGGGGAATTGTGCCCCTTAGGTTAAGTGACCTAGATTTTAGGCCCATTGATTGGCTGCGCAATCTGTGGAGGATATGTGTCCTCTAGGGGCGCCGTTTTACGGCATTTCTAGTATTTTGGGCCTCCTGATGTAAGGAGGCCTTTATGACATAACTGATTTCAGGTGCTCTCTTGTGTGATTATATGTGTCATCTTCCAATGGTGACACATGTCGCCCATTTATTGGGCCACGTGTCATCATGGGATTAGACCACGTATGAGGGGTAATTTTTACCCTAAACAACACACACAAGTTAAACTGTAACAAAACCTAATAACATGGAAATAATTCACACTATCATTTTCAGGCTTAAGAACTTTAAAGTCAAGAATATTAACCTAAGTAGCACATCATTATCTCTATAATGCAAGACAATTCAAAAATAATTCACACTTGTAATTGCATAAAAAGTACACACTACCTTTGACAGAGCCTACTGCATCACCTACTAGTTTGATTGCATCACCTACTAACTACAAATTAATGAATCAAAAAATGTACACCCCCACGATTAAGCTACCTCTAACTACAAATTAAATCAAAGATATACACCCACATTTTCAAAATCAAGAGTAAAGTACCTTTCTAAAACGTCACTACCAACGGTTCGAACAACACCTCCTCTGCGAGCACCTCTCCGACCACCACCACCTACACATCCCATTTTGCAACTATCAAACAAACCACAACATCAAACCCTAATCGCAAGTAAAAACAAACATAATTACACTTTCAATTTCAAAATTAGTTCATACAATTACCTGACATCATATAAACCCTAAAGCCCGAATTTTGGTAAAAATTTCACCAAGCTTGTTCCACAACAAGAGAAAGAGGCGAATTTTGGTGAAAATTCAACAGCCTTTTTCCGATGCCGGTGAGGTTGTTCCACTCGATGACCGTTCGATGAGAAAGAGGGAAGAGGAAAGAGGAAAACACGAGGACAGGTTTTCCGATTGAGTACTAAGTGGTATGTAGGAGAGAGAATAATATTTTTTACAGCTTGGTAACTTCTTTGATCGAAATTACAATTTTTCCCCTCGTATGGACCCAACGAGCCCATACCTGGTAGTGGTCTATCACTACTCCTAGCAATGATGCACCTTTTCTTTTCTTCTCCTTTTTTTAAAAAAAAACTTAAAATAAAATAATCAATTAACCTATACTAAAAGCGAACCTAAAATAATACTTGTCGCAATGTCATTAACAATTTTCCCGCCCACTTTACTTTCTATTTTTACGCAAATTTTTTAAGGAAATTATTTTATAATATTTACTATCTTTCTTCCAACTAAATTCTTAACAATAATAATTCTCCATATAAACCCAACTAATATATTTTAACATATACATAGTCATTTATATTTGGTATTATTTTTATAAAAAAAAATGAGGTGAATATTATCAAACAATATTGCTATATATAGTATTAATTTAGTTTTCGATAATACTATTAACTTTTTTTTTTCTTCCAATTTAGTTACTTTTGCAATAATGTTTAATTTAATTAAAAATAAAATAAGACATATATATATACACTTTATTTTTTACTCTTAAAAGTTGTATTGATAATAACGTAGCACGTGCAGGTACTATATATCCTCTGTTATTTATTTTTATTTTTTTATTTTCAAATCAAGTCTAAGTGTCATTAATCTGTACATTGATATAGTTAGGTATAAAATTAAAGTTATATTTATTTTTGAACTAATTGTGGCCCCGCGCGCTTCGCGCGCAGTCCCCTAATGCCGGTGATAATTGTCTGTAAATTATGTATACAGTGGTATTCAGTTTGTGAAGTGTCTAAATTTTGTATGTATTTAAAGTATTACCCCTAATGGCCAATGTAACGTAATAGGAAATCATTGAAACCTAGCAAAGCAAAGGGGCTTCTCCAATTATTGTTTGCAAAGTGTTTAAACTATGTATGCATTTAAATTATTATGATTAAAAGTAATTTACAATTTACCACTTCGGAGGAAAGGGCGCACTAAGGTGAACACCAAAGGACCTGATACTGCAGTAGGGCAGCCAAATACAAGTCAGCTAATGAACATGAACCAAGTGGCCACCTGTGAGGAAGAAGACAACATAACAAAAGAGAAAATCAGCAGCCAGTTGAATCTCCTTAGAAAATTGCTATTTGTGAGTGAACTATTCTGGAGATTGGTAACCTAAAGTTACCCTTGGAGAGTAGTGCGCTAAGCTCAGCGTTTGCAAGGAACCTTTTGCTTAATAATCAAAGATTCAATCTTTCATCCTCAAATCTTCTCATTTGCATTCTGTATTTGTAAAGTGACTGATTCCATACCAATAAAGTTCTTTAGATAATGAGCAACAACTGTAAATTAAACATAACTTGCTAAAGAGATGCATATTTCATGAATATGTAGGAAATTATAGTAGAACCACATAAATTTATTTATTTATTATTTTTTTTTTTAATCAAAAGGAAGATTCAAGCCTTATCCATTGGTGTGTGCAATTATGTGACAAACAAGATTTATATTCAATGCCAAATATATAAATGCTAAATTTTAGCTGATGACACAATATTTGCTACAAATTATGCAATGACAAGCATATGAAAGGCACCAACACCTCAGAACTCACAAAATACATTTTTTATTTTTAGGAGCAGACCACAACATATATGACATTCATAAAAAGGAATAAAATCCATCAGATCAATGACAAATCTATCCACGGGAATGAAAAAATTAACTCAAACCAAAAAAGTTACTCTATAAATCAAGCCATTTATCATATAATTCATAGGGCTTGTTTGGTAAATGGCTTTTCATTGGCTTTTTGATTGGCTTTTGGCTTTTGGCTTTTTCATTTGGTCAAACATCTAAAAATTGTGTTTGGTAAATGGCTTTTTTAGCCAGCTGAAAAGCTGGCTTTTAAGCCAAAATGAAAAAGCTACTTGGAGTAGCTTTTGGCTTTTGGCTTTTGGCTATCTAAGTTATAAATAACATCCAACAGCCAATTTTACCAAACATGTTTTTAAAATAATAAAAAGTCAAACAACCAATAGAAAAGCCAATACAAACAGCCAGTCAAACCAGCCAATCAAACCAGCCGACAGCCAACAGCCAGCAGCCAATTGCCAAACAAGGCCATAGTGAGGCCAAGTAGCAAACAATTAATTATGCAGTACAAAGCAGGAATAAGAAGTTAAAACAAGAAACCACCAACTCAAAAATATATGCAATATGAATGTTTAATCACTTATTAGCTTAAGGGAGGCCTGAAACCCTATTTCCATCCAACAAATAGTAATAGAATACAGAAAATTCATAGAGAACATAAAACAAGTGTGAGGAATAAACATGACTCCATGGCGTCCATGGATCATTATCTGAAGGTCATGATCTCTTACAATAAAAAGATGTAAAGAAAAAAAAAATGTCACAAGAGGCTTTATGCCTTTTATATCCCCTTGCGCTTTTAAATGTGTGCCCAGAGGTGGGTACCCACAATCTCCAAAGATCTTACAATTATGTTGAAAAAAGACACTAAAAGTTTCAACCAATATGAAAAGGCTCAAGAAGCACAGGGCACACAGGATAGTATTTCAATATGAATACATAAGGTTTTTTTTTTTACATTAAATTTTCCTTAAAAATCCATTTTCATTAGCACAACTTATTGACTGTTACAAAACAGGCCGTATATGCTCCAAAAAAATGTCCACTTCCAATTGACAGTAACATAAAAACGATTATAAACTTGTGAAAATCTAACTGTAAAACTTTTTGTTTGGTGCCAGAATTCTTGGATTAAATTTTCATTTTGGACATCTTTTGACATTTCAGGACTCGGTAAGGTCAAAGTGCTTACCATAGATCCACAACACCCCAACCATGGATCCTACAACACCCTGGGAGACCTAGAACCACCCACTTTATGTAGGCATGAAAAACTTGTCAATTTAACTGTTTATTTACAACGCCCCTTTTAATTAACTCAAGGTCACCAATTTTACCACAAGCCTTTTATGTGATAGCAAATTTATTACATAACTCAAGGTCACCAATTTCACCACAATTTAAAGTAGGAATATGATCTAAATTAATTATTACATTACTACATAAAGCTAGCAAATAAAATCAGGCAACAAAATCTCAAGACCAACAAAGAAATGAAAATACCAAATGCACATCTTAGTATTTTACCTGTGCGCCAACTCCTTGTGAAGTGAATGTCGGCTAATTCTTCCATAGGATTTACCAATGTATAAGGATCATCATCATTAAAATAGACAATGGTATCACGCCAAAGCTGCTGGATACAACCTCAAAGTCCCAATGCTGAAATACGATGTATTATTACACATTCAAACTCGAAAGTGACATTGCTATAAAAACTAAATTAGATATAGGAACAAATCAATTAAAGCAAACACACAAACACACACACAAAGACAATCATCACTATTTTTTTTATTATTATTTTTTTTATATTTCACAACTCAGATGAACAAGATGAATTAGTAAATGGATGAAGAAGACAAAAGATGAATTAGTCATGACAAAGGTTCTCCCTTTGTCCCAGAATGTACACCGAACTGCGCAGGATTATGAATCAAGAAAATAGAGAGCAAGCAACAGGATGAGCTGTATCTTCATTTTAGAAATATTATCATGCCAATTGGTCAACATGTAATAATATAAAAAAGTTAATTGATGCATGATAAAATCCTTCTTTCTATTTTTCTCTCTTTCTGTTGCTGGCTCTGTGAAGGATCATAATAAGCTAACACAACACCTACATTACTTGCTTGAAATGCTCAACATTAATTTGAAACGTAATAGACAAAAATAAAAAGAACACTCATACAAGAAGAAAATTTTGGAAAGATAGAGGAAGAAGAGGAAGCTGCTGCACATTTAAACAATTAATTTCTGACGAGAATTATGTTCGGATAACAATGTTTGAAAGAAACTGTTAAATGTTTAAGAAAAAGAAAATTAGAATAACCTGCACTACATAATATTGAAGTCATCAGGATGCAAGCAAATGTCACCACTGTCAAAACCATTTACCATACCGAAAATGGAATAAATAACATTGCAAGCTACAAGTTTTTAAGAAATCGTGAAGAGAGCATTACCTTCCATGAGGCATCGTGAAGAACTTGATATTTTTACCTGACCTTACCCTGAACATAAAGACATTCGTATCTTTCATCACCATAACCACCTCTTTTTGCATTTAAAAAAAAGTTATTAGGATATGCTTTAATTTTATTTTTTAAGAATGGGTGGAGAACGACTTGCATTTACATATATAACAATAGATACGCCTTAATTTTTATCAAATATAATAATTAGTTGTAACTTGTATAACCTTTTTTCAATAAAGGACCATGATAAAAAAAATGGAAAGTAATACAACAATTGGCATACTTGTTCAATTTAGTGCATTAAAATTGTGCAGTCTGATGCAACCTATAAAAAAAACTAAGATTTGGTTTAACAGTCATGTCTGATATTGTATGTCCCATAACTTCTTATTCGCGAAACGTAAGGAAAAATTCCTATCATGCCTATTCAACAACCAATGTTTTTGCAGATATCCAAAGCTTGATGCTAGGTGATCCTTACTCTTAGAAGGCAAAAGAAGATTCAATAATGGGCTCTTCTAACCACAATGAGTCCTTCAAACCACAAAATTTAAAGGCAACCTAATTGTCTACCCACAATGGGCTCTTAGATTTTTTTTTTTGAGGTTGCATACGTCTATTGGGTGGTTCGGTCATTCAGATTGATCTTCCTCCATGAATTTCTACTTCAGACAAAGCAGCTTCTCTGTCAGGTTAACATTCTGAAATCAAAGACACCAAAAAATATAACTCATAGTGTTAACTATTAATTATCATATAACTACTGTCGAGATTAATTAGGATAACCGTATATGATTTGTTTTGGGATATTATGACTTAAAGTGATAGCCTTTTCAACAAAATCATAGTGACACTCAAGCATCATGTGTTAATAACTTCATTCGAATGATAAGTGGATCAGTAAAAGAGTCGTAGGCTTTTCCTTCTCCTTCTTTGAGGTAGCAGAATGGAAGCTAATAGCCCTCTCATAGTCATTAAACAACCCAAACCAATTAGATGATTTCAACCCCATCCCTTGAGCACCGTATGGCTCTGATTTTCCCTGATAAGCATACCCCCCATCATATAGCAAATAAAAGGAGATATTAGTGAGAGAGAAAAACTTAGAAAAAACACAGAATATGCGGTCTGAATGTGTGCAATCTCAACTCTGTGCATTTTTTATCCCATAAATCTATTAAAAATTAATACAAAATAGTAATGGAAGAAAGCAACCAAAGAGTTGTTTTATTTTCAACAGTTTAGTTAAAGATGTATAGAGTGCGGTTTAGATCGCACCAAACCGCAAACCAAACTGCAATTTTGCAACCAAATTATAATTAATAATATGTAATCAAGAAATCAAACATAGATATCTAATTCAAATAAAAAAGCAACCAAATTGAGCAGAGAGAGAAAGGTACCTTGCAAGGTCTGGCATTGAACTCTTTGAAGGGCCACAACTTCATGTCAGCCTGAACTGATGCATCACTAAATCTCCTTCCAATCAACCTCTTAGCATGTATTTCTTCCATCATAATAGGTACTCTTCGGCATTTAAATCAAAAAATTTACAATTAGAATCTGCACAAAATGCAAATCATGCATTAAACATAAATAAACCAGAAACCCACATAAAATCACAGTAATACAAGATGTGTCTTGCTAATGACCACAAGAGGTATTATAAATAAATAAATAAATAACATGAGCTTTCAATTAATTTCAAACATAATTTAGATAATAAATTTTGGAAAATGGAGTAAATTATCAGATTTATATAGCATTAAAACAACTTTCTAAAAAAGGTAATTAGTAGCTTTTCTCAAAAACAATAATTAAACAACAATTAGTTGACATTGTTTGGCAATATCAAATTAGATGGCTTTTCTAAACCAACCCACACATGGAAGAAGGGAGGGTAGTATAGTACTCGATGATGATTTGGTCGGGTATAATAACAAATCTAATTCCATATGTACCTCCACTTAGCTTAAAATACCATCTCCAATATATTGGTGTATCAGCTCAGACAATGGTCAGATTCTTCTCAGATATAATGGAGCTCTTTTTCTCATTAATTTCTCCAATGAAAAGCTCTATTAATATAAAGTTTGACAGCTGTATTAGATGTAGAAACACATTAATGTTCCATGTTTTTCTAAGATAAAGAAAATGAATTGAGGCGATTTTATGTTAACAAAGCTTTTCAAACTTTATGTTAACAGAGCTTTTCAAACTTTATGAGCATGCAAAAACACATCAATATTCCATCTTTTTCAAAGGTAATGAAAATGAATTGAGGCGATTTTACCAATATTAGAAATAATCACAAATTTTATTCTGCAAAAAAAACAAATTTAAAATAATCAAAACTATTTGTATCATGCAATAGTTCTAAAAAATATATAAAGCAAAAAATCATAGGATAAACCCAAAAATTTACTAATTGAAACTCTAACTTTTAATTTGCTCCACACCTTAATAAATTCATCACAACTGAAACCCTTGATATATAGATTGATCAAACCACCATAACTACAACCTCTATCTTCCCTTCTCCTCGTCTTCTTGCTGCAAACCGACAACTAACAAAATGAATTAGAATCCCCTTTAGCCTCAAAAACCCCTAAAATCAAATAGAATTGAAAATGTAAATAAAAATGAAATCGTGGTGGTAAAAACCCTAGATCTTCCAAACACCCCATAAACAAAGTTCTGAAATCGTGATCCCTAATTAAAATAAGCATTAAATTATCTATAATCTACACTCTATAAAAGTGAGAGATAAGCTATATGACATAAATTTGAGTAACACATGCAAAATCAACAAAAACTACCCCTAAGCAAATAACCTAGCTGCCTAAGTGGTTTGTTGCAAACTGAAGCTCTATGTGTCTTCAGAGAACATGAAAGGGGTGACCATTATTCCTGCATTGTTACTTAAAATGATGAAGGCAGGTTAAGAGTATACTAAAAAAAGGTTGAAACACAGAGCATATGTATGAACCAGTATTATTATATGGCACACCATTACCAAGTTTACCATGCACTCAGGAAGTGCCAACACACTCATATAAGGGGAGAGGAATATAAGGATAGTAGCTAAACTAAGAAATGTGAGGGTTGAAAGCTTAGGACAAAAATAACACAATTAGATAGGAGTTTCTTACATTAAAAGGTAAAGTAGCCGCTTTGAGGATTTATTATCTGATGTAAATTTTCATACATATGCCATTGGGTTCAAATCCAACTCCATAATATCAACTTTAGCATTGGGAATTTCCTGATCTACTTTATCTTTGACCTCTTTGTGGCTTTGCCTGCATCCATATTCCCCACAATTTGATTGTCACAATTGAACAAATTAGGTTTTTTGATTTTGCTTTTTTGGCAACATATACAAATTGATCACTACTAAATTAAAAAAAAAAGGCACAAACATCACACAAATAACCTGAACCAAATCAAGGTACCCAACTATAACAAACACAAACAAATAGCTCTATTGAACTCTGTATATATTTAGCATCAAAGAACCCATCAAGGAATTAACTAAAAAAAACAAAAATCACATACCCATTTACTAAAAAAATTGAAAAATTACCAAAATTGAACCTTGGAAAACGATGGCAGTGAGATCGGCACCATCCATGCCATTGGTTACTTGTCCAGCTGCATATTCCAACTGTCAAGTTTTTCGAAAAATCTATGATTTTTGCAAAATCAAACACATTAAACCCACTTTCACTGGTTTCTCCTAAACGAATCATAATAACAAAAGAAAACAATTAGCAATCATGAATCAATCCAGAAGAAAAATAAGGCAAAACCCCCACCTGCGATACATAATTAAACAACAGAAAACCCAGTACCCACATTCAATTTGACAAATCAAATCGCTATAATCTTATCTTTCGATCCGTCTGGTGCACAAATGATGCGAAAAATACACCGCAGCACGAAATCCAATCAAACGAACGGCAAATCCAACAACACCAATAATCGATTCTATTCTAAATTAGAAAATGACCTTGTAAAAAAGAGAGAACCAAAACCAAACAAGATCAAATAGCAAGGCAGAATAGAATTGAATTTGGCAAAAGCAAATGAAAATGAGTGATAGTGAAAGCCCCCCGTAAATGAGTGATAGCGAAGAAAGCCAGGAAAAGAAAAAAAGAAAAGAAGAACAAGAACAAATGACAATTTCGTAATAAACACATTAGTAGGAGGGTATAAGCGACCGCGCACTATCCTACTGTTCATAAGGAACAGTGCTGGTGCTCTTCTCTCTTTTTAAAGAGTGTAGAGTAGATTAATATTATGAGTATAATTTTTTTTTATAAAACTTAATCTAATAACACTTTATAAAAAGTTAATAACAACCGTGACTTAAACTAGTTAACAAAAAAAAAAAAAAAAAAAAAAAACCCCTTAAACCCTAAACCCTTCTCTGTCAAACCGTTATTCAGTGGACTGAGTTCCCTCCAAGCTGTAAAGCCACCAATTCCATGGCGACCAAAGTCTTGAATCCTCTCCTTACTTCTCTTCCATTGTTACTCACTCGACGAAGATTCAAATTACGCACATTTTGCTGCGGAAATTCTCCTTTGAGACTTGGGACGAAGTGCCTTGAAACTTTCAAGGAGGAATTCGAGGTTGGAAATCGCTTAACGTCCTTCGAAACTGGTAAAATTGCTCGCTTTGCTAATGGCGCTGTTGTCATGTCTATCAATGAGACCAAAGTCCTCTCTACTGTTGCTTCTGCTAAAGGGGATTCTGCTCGTGATTTTCTACCTCTCACTGTAGGTGCCTGTCCCTTTAGTCTGATTATTATTGAAAATCGAAATAACTCCAAATTGAAATTAATTGTTTGCTTATTTGATTGTAAAAAAAGAAACTCATTGTTTATTTTGTTTGCTTAAGGTTGATTACCAGGAAAAGCAGTATGCGCAAGGTGTGATTCCGAACACATTTATGCGGAGGGAGGGTGCTCCGAAAGAGCGCGAACTTTTGTGTGGTCGTTTAATTGATAGACCTATTAGGCCATTGTTTCCTCATGGTTTCTACCATGAGGTTCAGGTATGATTTATTTTCATTTATTAGGCTTCTTATGTTAGGTTTAAATGTACGATGTCCATGCTATTGAAATTATATGTTATATGGAGAATTGGAGATCATAATATGATTCCATATTTATATCAACCATGGTAGTGTTTATGAGGTACGCCAGAGGTAATGTCCGACAAATAATTACATACAAACTCCCTTAATTGCGGCCATTCAAATGGGTTGTTAAAGTTATGTTTTGCACTATCTTCCCGCCACCTCCTTGTATGACGAGCAATAATATTTCCACTGCCCTTCAATTCTCCTCTCCGTAGGTAATGTCAAGTGTTCTCTCCTCTGATGGGGAACAAGACCCTGATGTGATGGCAGCTAACGCAACATCTGCTGCCCTTATGTTATCAGATATACCTTGGGGTGGTCCTATTGGAATGATTCGTATCGGGAGGATTAATGGTCAATTTATATTTAATCCTACCATGGATGAGGTAAGAAATTCAGATCTTTTTGATGTATCTATTGTATGTTTTTTGCAGCATATATACACACACTAAGATTACTTTTGTAGATGGTTCTGAAGCTTTCCAATCCTTCCTTTATCTCTGCATATGGTGTATATTGATGATGTGTATTGACTTTTACTACTCTTTTACTTACACAATGGAATATAGTTTTTGTGAGTGGCACACTAGTTGAAGGTCCAATATATTCGAATCGTCTTAGATGGATTGTAAATTGTCTTTTCTAATCTAAGCCTTCACTTAATTTCAAGGGAACTCGCAGTCCATATTATCTGAATTAGGCCCTCTAATATCTACATGGAATGAAATACTTTAATAAACCTTCTATGCTATACTTCCAATTGGCATATTAGGATTCTCTAATTAGCTGGTTTATGGTTTGATTCTAAAATCCTTTAGCTTAGGCTACAACACCAGTGTTTAGCCTAAGGGTTCAAAATTTTGATTTGTAAGACTTCAATCACCTAAATTCATGATTTAAGAGGGTATTTTAGGTAGATATTTTAGCTTCACGTGCTAAATTAATTAACTTTGCTAAAATTTAGCTCCACATGCCTAATTTAAGTTTTACTAGGGCAGCGCCATAGCTAGCCATATCCAGAATCATTTGTGGTTTGGCCTTACATCACAAATTTAGTTATTGGGAGCATAATGAGAGAAAATATATAAGCAATTATTTTAAAGTGTATAAATGTCTACACACTATTATTAAGAGTTAGTAAAAAAAAATATTTATCATTTATGAGAGCAAATAAGTAAATGAACATTTTAGATGGTGTAATTGTCCAAACACTATTCATTAAAAAAACTTGTATATATTAATGAGGGTATATAAGGGTATAAATGGAATAACACTATACATAAGAGTAATCTAATACTTCCTCCGTTTCTTTTTAGTTGACACGTTGCAATATACTAGCTAGCTCTAACAATGTAACAGTAAAGAAATAGCAATAAAAATGGAATCTTTTAGAGGAAAGCTTGGAACTTGATTTAATTGAATAATCGGCTACAAGGTTCTTTACTGCTACTGATAGTCTACTTACTACAATACTTCTCTCAACATGCCTCTCCTATTTCATTACTATTACTATATATACCAAGTTCCCAATACAAGCAATCCAACCCTAGCAATAAAATGCTTTGTCTTGTTCTGCCACAGAGGCCTTCACTGCAGTAGTACATTCACCACATTCCATAGTGGAGCATTAAATCATTTTGTCCTGTTCCGGGGTACTCTGCTGATGGTCTTGTGCTCTGATTTTGTGCCTTCTCTCATATACCCTTATGGGCTGTTGTGTAGGCTCGACCCGATCCATGACAATACTCCCCCCTAAAACCTTCACCTTGTCCTCAAGTAGCCTCAAACTCGGGTAGCCCATGCCACTTAAGGAGCACTTCAATTTTCTGTCTTCTCCCTTCCTCCTTGCGCCTTACTGCCAGCATCTCTCTGGTTCAACTATCAGCTCTAAGTCATCCGTGAGCTGAGTAGGAATTGTTGGGTTTACTGGGGCCTCACCTACTGCCTCCTTCAACAGAGACACGTGGAAGACTGAATGGACCTTGCTTCCCTCTGGTAATTTCAGACGATACGCAACCTTTCCAACCCGCTGCAAAACTTCAAAGGGACCATAATATCGTGCTGCTAGCTTCTCAAAAGGGCGCCTTGCAATTGATTGTTGCCGATATGGTTGTAGTTTGAGGAACACCCAATCTCCCACCTTGAACTCTAAATCCCTCCTCTTGCCATCCGCATTTTCTTTCATAAGTTGCTGGGCCCTGTTAATGTTCATACGCAACTCATCAAGAATCAAATCTCTCTCTTTCAACCCTTCCTCCAAACTCTTCACCATAGTCGAATTATCCTTCAATTTCCACACCTTTGGGGGGTCTCTTCCATATACTACCTTGAATGTGGTCATTTTGGTAGATATATGGGGTGATGTATTATAAGCAAATTCTGCCCAAGGCAGCCAACTTGCCCAATTTTTTGGTTGGTTAGCCACAAAACATCGGAGATACGTTTCAAGGCACTTGTTTACCACCTCCGTTTGACCGTCGGTTTGGGGGTGGCAGGATGTGCTCCGCTTAAGGTGAGTACCTTGCAATCGAAAAAGCTCCTCCCAGAAAAGACTCATAAAAACCTTATCTCGATCCAAGACTATTGATGAAGGAAAACCGTGCAAACGAACTATCTCCCTTACGAAAGCATCAGCTACCTTAAGGGCATTGAAGGGGTGTTTGAGTCCTACAAAATGGCTATACTTCGATAAACGATCCACAACCACCATAATCACATTAACACCCTTGGAAAGTGGCAACCCCTCGATAAAATCCATTGAGATTTCATCCCAAACAACCTCCGGAACAGGCAGGGGTTGCAACAACCCTGCTGCTGCTTGCTGTGACCCCTTACTCCTCTGGCAAACTTCGCACATCCGCACATATTCACCCACCTTTTTTCTCATCCCAGGCCAAAACCAATCGGTTGCAAGGCGGAGATAGGTTTTTACCTCACCATCATGGCCTGCAATCGGGGTGTCGTGGTATTCCTTGAGCAGTATAGGAATAAACTTCAAATTCTTGGGCACCACCGTTCTTCCCTTGTAAAGAACTCTCCCTCCTACCACGGCATATCCTTTTCTCGCATCTCCCTGCCTGCTAACTTGATCTTCAATTCACTCAGCCACGGATCAAGGTTGATCTCATTCTCCAAGTCCGCCCAATCTATCACTTGCGTAGAAATTAAAACCCCAAACTGCACAGCCCCTTCCCCTTTTCTCGAGAGGGCATCTGCTACTCTATTGGATGGACCGGGTTTGTATTGAATTTCGAAATCCATCCCCATCAATTTACGCATCCACTTTTGATATTCACTGCCAACCTCCCTTTGTTGAGTCAAGAAGCGCAAACTCTGCTAATCGATGCGAATCACAAACCTCCTACCCAAGAGATAATGTCTCCACTTCATCACGGCTAAACTGATGGCCATTAATTCCTTTTCATAAATGGACTTGGCTTGGTTCCGCACTCCTAGCAACTTGCTGAAATAGGCGATGGGCTTCCCACCTTGCATCATCACAGCCCCTACACCATACCCCGATGCATTCGTTTCTAATACAAACTCTAGCTGAAAATTGGGTAACGCCAAAACAGGGGCTGTCACCATGGCTCTCTTGAGGGACTCAAACGCTTGAGAAGCTTCCCTGCTCCATCCGAAGCTATCTTTTTTAAGTTGGGAAGTCAGTGGCTTTGCGATTTGAGCATAGTGCCTCACAAATTTTCTATAATAGCCGGTGAGTCCGAGAAAACCTCTAAGCTCTTTCAAATTTTTGGGTTCTTGCCAATCCATAATTGCCCTCACCTTCTCCAAATCCATAGCAACCCCCTTTTCCGAAATTACATGCCCTAAGTACGCCACCTCTCTCCTTCCAAACTCACACTTCTTTCGATTTGCATACAAACTATGCCTTGCCAATGTCTCAAGTACTACTCTAACATGCTCTTTATGCTCCATCTCTCCCTTGCTATACACTAGTATATCATCAAAAAACACCAACACAAACCTCCTCAAATAAGGTTTAAAAACCTTGTTCATAAGTGATTGGAAAGTAGCCGGTGCGTTGGTCAATCCGAAAGGCATGACCAAGAACTCGTAGTGCCCTTCATGTGTACGAAAAGCGGTTTTATGGACATCTTCGGGCTTCACTCGTATTTGATGATATCCGGACTTAAGGTCCAATTTAGCGAACCACTTAGCACCATGTAACTCATCTAGTAGTTCATCAATCACCGGAATCGGGAATTTGTCCGGCACCGTCTCCTTATTCAAGGCACGATAATCCACACAAAATCTCCAACTTCCATCTTTCTTCTTCACCAATATCACGGGGCTAGAAAAAGGGCTTGTGGAAGGTCGGATAATTTCGGCTTGCAACATCTCTTGAATCAACCTCTCGATCTCATCTTTTTGTATTTGTGGGTATCGGTATGGTCGGACACTCACCGGATTGCTCCCTCCTTTTAACACAATAGCATGCTCATGATTTCTCTTCGGGGGTAGCCCACTAGGCATCTCAAACACCTTGACAAATTCCTCTAATAATTCGGTCAGGAAGGGTGGAATAGTGTCCTGTTTCCCCTGTTCTTCTTTCCTTCCCTCTAAACCCCCAAATTCCACCCAAACTCCCTGCCTCTCTTTCTTCAAGCTACGGATCATGGCTCTAAAAGAGATTTCTCTCTTCTCAAGGGACGGATCACCAATGAGCGTGGCCGGCATTCCCTTGTTCTTGAATTTCATTACATGAGTCTTCCAGTTCGTTGTCACCGCCCCTAACTTCTCTAGCCATTGCATCCCGAGAATTACATCAGCACTTCCTAGTTCTAGAGGGAGGAAGTCCTCTTCTATTGCAACCCCTCCATTCAACGCCAATCTCACGCCCTTGCACACTCCTCTTCCTTTAATGACCTCACCATTACCCAACGCGACCGAGAACTCTCCCCCTTTCGACACCGGAATCACCAAATCACTCACGAGCTCCACCGCCACAAAATTGTTCGTAGCACCGGGGTCTATCATGACCACCACAGATTTTCCGGCCACCTCACCCTTCAATTTCATCATTTTGGGATTTGAAATTCCGATTACAGAGCATAAGGACATTCCGACCGCCCTCGATTCTTCCTCTTCCTCCTCGGCTTCTTCTTCTTCTTCTTCTTCTTCTTCTTCTTCTCGGCCACCAGCAGCACACTCATCTCCCTTCTCCGGCAACGGTGACTGGCTTCCCACCGTTCGTCACAACGAAAACAGAGGTTCTTCGCCCTTCTCTCTTGCAACTCTGCTTCTGTTAGCCTCCGAGTGAAACGCGTGTTATTGCGGGTTGAGGAAGATCCAGATGGCCCGTTCACATTAACTGAGCCTTGTGATTCGGGTGGTTTTAATCCGGGTCGGGTCGAACCCGAATGACTAGGAATCCCATAGGTTTGAATTAAACCGGATCCTCTATTTTGGGTGGGTGGTATATTGTTGGACTGGGTTTGGGATGAGCTGATGTTGTTTTGGGTTGATCCAAATCTGGGAGGCCCAAAACTCCCTCTCTTAGGCTGACAAACCCTATTCTTCTCCTCAATCCTACTTGCAAGGTCCATGGCTGCTTCTAGATTGAACGGGTTGAGCATCCTTAACTCAGTCTTGACCTCTCCCTTCAACCCATTGATGATGAACTAAGCAAGCATAATATTTTCAGGGATACCCTCCAAAGGCGCTGCTAGTTCGATGTATTTCCTCCGATACTCCTCTACACTTCCGATTTGTTCAACAGCTAACCATTGTTCATAAAGCGACCCCGTGTGAGAAGGTCGAAATTCGTGCAGCACCCTCTGTTTCAGGTCGTTCCACCCTGTCAACGGCCTCCTTTTCTTCTCCCATTGATACCACTTGAGCGCTGCCCCGTCCATAGCTACCACCGCAGCCTCCAACTTCTCCCTCTCAGTCAATTGATAAAATTCGAAAAAGACCTCTGCTCTAATGATCCAGTTATCAGGGTCGGTGCCCTCGAACACCGGCATGTCAAGTTTGCGGTGTTTCCACTGCCCCCTGTTCTCGCCGGAGCCGTCACCACCACCGTCTCCACCAGGCAGTGGCGGAACTCAAACTCTCCTTCTCCCTGACCACCGCCTCTCCAGCCCCTCCTTATCGGTGAATGCACTTCGTTCTCGTCAATACCGTGGTTGTGACTCACCTCGGCATCCAGATTGATCGGTTGAATGACTGGTTGAGGTTGTATTGGTGGCCGGTTTCCCTGACCTCCGGCGGCATTCCTCTTCACTTCCTCCCGGAATTTGTGATTGTTCTCCCTTTCTACTGCTGCTAGCCGCTCATGTTCAATCCTGAACCTATCAATCCTCTCCTCCAATCTCGTAGTGGTCCGAGCGAAAGTGTCCTCCATTCTCTTCCGTTCAGCCTCCACTACCCCCGCCACCGCGGCTTGCACTGCTCTCTCGATGGTGGATTCTTGAGAGCCGATCTTCTCCGCAATGGTTTTAAGGTGTGTTTCTTGTGCCTCGAACTTTTGTTCAATGGTTTGCAATCTCGACTCCAACTCTCTTAGTTTCTCATCCACTGCATCTGCTCGTTGTGATAGCGTGGGTGTCACCATGATCGAACTGCTCTGATACCACTTGCAATATACTAGCTAGCTCTAACAATGTAACAGTAAAGAAATAGCAATAAAAATGGAATCTTTTAGAGGAAAGCTTGGAACTTGATTTAATTGAATAATAACGGCTACAAGGTTCTTTACTGCTACTGATAGTCTACTTACTACAATACTTCTCTCAACATGCCTCTCCTATTTCATTACTATTACTATATATACCAAGTTCCCAATACAAGCAATCCAACCCTAGCAATAAAATGCTTTGTCTTGTTCTGCCAAGGAGGCCTTCAGTGCAGTAGTACATTCACCACATTCCATAGTGGAGCATTAAATCATTTTGTCCTGTTCCGGGGTGTTCCGGGGTACTCTGGTGCTGCTGATGGTCTTGTGCTCTGATTTTGTGCCTTCTCTCATATACCCTTATGGGCCGTTGTGTAGGCTCGACCCGATCCATGACACACGTTTCTTTAGTCACATTTGCCAATGCGCTTATTCTATCATTAATATCTTTAATTGTCGATAAGCAAAAATTTTGAAAAGTTGATATTTTGAAAGTATATAACGTTACGAATCTAACAAGATCCCACATGACTATATTTTTCATTACGTATAAATCACAAAATACGGTCAAAGGGAGGTGGATGAATAGTGCTAAAGTCAAAACGTGTCAACTAAAAAGAAACGGAGGTAGTACTTTTAATAAGATAGGGATATGTCTAGTTGTAAACACATTGATTAAAAGGAAATATTAAGGTTCCGAATTCGAAAAGCTTATAGGCTGAAAAAACACATATTCACTAATTTTTAATGATTTTCTTACCTTTACGTTGGTTATTAAGTCACACTTATTATGACTCCTTATTGCCTAAGAAAGCTCAAAACAAAAAAAAGGATGAAAACAAAGTTTACAAATAATTTTGAATAATGATAAGAAACTCAAACGTGCTTAAAACATGATATACCTTCCTAAAAAGGGTAGTAAAAACATATAAACCGACTCTGAAAATAATTTATGATATAACTAGGACCTACTAAACAAATGGCTAGGTCAGCCGAACTTGCCACGTTCTTTATTAATCTCCTGGTAAAAGTGAACATGAAGGAAATATATGCAAGTATCACATATACTTCTTGGAAAAAGTTGACACGATCTCTTCTTTTGTCATCTTGGAATGGAGTTGTTTGATTTGCTTAAGCTTTGCTCTGTCAAGGAGTTTTTGCAATCACCTATGAGTGAACCATCATATGACACTGAAGTAGAATAGCTATATGTTGGTTTTATATGTCAATTTGCACATGATTTTTGCTATGCCTATAGCTATCAAATTCGTGTAAGATTTCTATGCTGAAATAACTTGGGTTGTGGGTGAATGGTGTATATGTGTTGAATACAGATATCTATTCTGGGAAGGATTACCTTTGCGTGCAATGGTAGAGATCATATATTCTATGGAGTTCATTTTTGAAGTCTAAATTGATATATTGTTGTTTCTTGTTCTTTCCTATCTTGACTCACGTAATTAAAATGGACATCAGACCTTGGAATATGCTTAAAAACAAATCCAAGACACTACTTTATATGAACAACTTGCAAGCTTACTTAATGTTGAAACCTAGGAATTTGTATATTAAATGGCTTGTCTATCTGGAATATGTATTCTAATGGTTGACATGTCCAAAACTAATAATCGTGGGAGAATGACCAGCATCATAGATGTATGTATAAGTAAATCTTTATTGAAATTGTACCTCTTTTGATGGTTCTCTAGTAAATAATTTATTTTGATGAAAACATCTGAGTCTCTGTGATGAACAAATATTGTGGTGGCCTTGCTGTGAAATACTCCAGTTATTTCAGTTGAAATCAATGTTGTGAAAGGCTTCAGGTGCATCAAGGCACTTTGGGTCTTGAAGTGTTAGTCTAAGGTTAAGTCAAGCGCATGTGCCTTGTCAAGGTGACATGCATACAAAGATTTCTATAAATATATAGTAGTGTGATGCAAATTGTGTAACTGGGAACACATTGGTGTAAAATTTTTCCCATAGTTATCAAAGTCTTCTTCCTTTGTGAATTGCCTCATCAACCTCAATAGAACCTTGCCTTTCATTAGAAACAGTGTGCTGGGGCTCCTAAGAGAGTATATAATCGAGCTTTGCTCCTGAGTGCCTTGGTGCACTTACAATGTTTAGAATTGTTAACTTTATTGCCTTGATGTCAACGTTCTGCAGCTGAGCTCGAGTGATCTTAACTTGGTGTATGCCTGCACAAAGGATAAAACCTTGATGATAGATGTGCAAGCTTGCGAAATTTCTGAAAAAGATTTAAAGGCTGGCCTGAGGCTTGCGCATCCTGAGGTCAGTTTCAAATTAGCATTCTTCTATATTGTATTGATAATCTAGAGACTATTGGTGAACCTTGGCTTAAGTTCTGCAGGCTGTTAAGTATCTTGAGCCTCAAATCCGCTTGGCTTCTAAAGCTGGCAAACAAAAGAAGGAATACAGATTATCTATGATGCCAGAAACTACAATGGAAAAGATTAGGAAGTTGTCAGAATCACGTATTGAGGCTATTTTTTCTGATCCTACTTATGGCAAGGTAAACATATTACTTTTGTAAATGTTATCTAGTGAATGTAAGATTCTTGGTTTGGTTCAGTGTTTTATAGAAGTAGAAAATTGATCCATCTTTTTAATTATTTTTGTGCGTAGTTTGAAAGAGGAGAAGCTTTAGACCAAATCACCCAAGATGTAAAGAAATCCCTTCAAGAAGAATGTGATGAAGAAAGCATACAAGGACTATCCAAGGCAGTAGATACTGTGAGGAAGCAGGTAGTTTGTTTGTGTTGTTATATTCTGCATAGTTTCCTGGCATTCTTTACTAAGTTAAATTCTTGTAAGGCATACTTGTAAGTAGCCTATTTTTGGGGTTTTTGTTTTGGTTGTAAATCTAAGGCATGAAGTATTTTCTTGGTGCAGTTAGGCTTACAACCACTATTTCTGCAATTTTCAAAGTCATTAATTTGGATTACTTTCTTTATTTTGCTCATAACTCAAGGTCAAAGATGAGCTTGAGACCAGTCTCAGCGCCCTTTTCTCACATGATTTGTTGACTTTCATCTGAATGTGGTCTAGAGAGAAATACTTCATGAATCCTCTTATGTAGGCAACCCATTGTCAAATCTTATTAATTACAGTTGAAAGATGCTGCCTCAACGTTAGGAGTGCATTTACCATATCAGTAACTATATATTTCGCCAGCGCTAATCTTTTGTCTTTCCCTTTATCTTCCACCTTTTGTGCTCATGGAACATTAATTCCATACATGTGTGAATGTTGGAGTAATAGTTAGAATGATGTCTTGCCAGATTGTTCGAAGAAGAATTCTTAAAGAAGGTGCGAGAGTTGATGGACGGCGCCTTGACGAAGTGAGGCCAGTTTACTGTGAATCTGGTAACTTGCCTGCTTTGCATGGATCTTCCCTCTTCTCACGTGGAGATACTCAGGTTAGTGTATCTATCTATATATTTTCATTGGAAGCAGGACAAAAAAAATTGAAATGGGATGCTTTGAAGTTCTATTCATGTCACTTGCCATGATACAGTACAAGTATTAATTTGTATAATATCTTTAGAAACAGGACAAAAAGACTCATATGGGATGCTTTGAAGCTCTATTCATGTCACTTGCCTTGTTAAACTTCAGGTACTATGTACTGTGACTCTTGGAGCACCTGGTGATGCACAACGCTTGGAATCTGTAGTGGGCCCTTCAAGTAAACGTTTCATGCTTCATTATAGTTTTCCTCCATTTTCAATCAATGAAGTGGGGAAACGAGCTGGCCTTAATAGGCGAGAAGTCGGGCATGGTATGATAGTAATATCTACTGTCTGATTGTGCCTTGTTTGAATTTTCTTCTGACCCTTTGAACTCTAGAGAATGACATGTGACTCTAGCGTTTTTGCTAGCCTAGGGCCAGTGATTTACTAATGGAAACAGGAAAGTGCACACTAGAAGCACATAACAAGATTGTAAAGCAGAAAGAAAAATTAGAAGACATTAAACCAGAGAGCATCCAATTAAGAAACCTGCGACCAAGACAGTGTTAGAGAAAGTACAAGAATAATGAAGTGCATATCAGTCTGCACAGTTTGAGATTTGAAGTCTAAATTAGAAAAAGGCATAGAAAAAATAAATTAGAAATCACTTTAATTGAATGTTATATGAAGGGATGATTGAATATATGAAGAAAAATAAATCACTAGATGGCAAAATCTTAATATGTTTTTATTTACTTAAATTTTTGTTATTGCAAACCACATAATTTGTTGGAGGGGGTTCTGGTCATTTACCTTTTTACTAATCTGATAACTTCGTGTCATATTAATAATTTTGAAGCCCATTTATTAATACCTACATTTGAAACATAAACCTAGAAACATTGTTTTTACTATTGCAACAAAGCAAAGGATAAATAACGTCTATGTTTTCGATTGGTACTTCTACTTGTAATGACACATAACTAAAGAAAATGGAGAGAGGGAGAGAAGATTTATTGCATTGTGAATATATGAAGGCTAACGAAGGAGAAAAAGCGAGTCTAATTTTTAGGTGGGTGGAGTCAATTAATTGTGGGGTTGGATGTATTATAAATCGGGCAAACAACATAGATATGTGAACTTTTCTTTGTGTATATGTGGTAAACCAAGGTCAACTTTGAGTCCTTGGTATTTGATTTATAGAGAAATAGCTTATGTGTATATCAACATAATTTAAAGCTATCTGACAATTCATACGGTGGTTGTGGATGACTTTATTTTAATGGACCATATGAGTCATTTTGTTTATGAAGTTCTAAAAATTTCAAGAACTTTTGGATGATATAGAATTTGACCACAAAAATAAAGTAACTAATAATCAAATCATACAACTTAAAGAAACTCCTTGGATCTTGAATCCCTCAAATCATTCTTAAATGAGAACACTATAAATAACTAGCTCATTCTTGAATAAAGAGTTAAGTTTGTGTATTACACCTGAAAAACATAATTAAATGATTAATGCCACAAAGGAGAATTAACTCCGCATAAACTCTAATATAAAAATTACAATTGTTTCCTTATATAGTATTATTCCTAACTCCTAAAAATTATAAAAATCTGTCAAATAATAATCAACTAATAATGCTTGCTTGCGTGAATGCCTTAATCCCATAAGAGGGATCGGCTACATGAATCAACACGAGGACTTCCTAGGAGGTCACCCATCTAGTACTACTCTCAAACATTGTGGCTCATGTCACGTGATGTGACAGAATTTTTTTACACTTTTTACACTTGGCTGTCCCATAACCCTCCTCCTTTATCTTGGGACTAGCAGTGGGTTTGGCGAAGTTAATTATAAATTAATAATAGAAAATAAAATATTAATTGCTTTATTACTTTAAGTTTAATTCCAGGTCTTCTCATAGTTGCATCATTTGGAGTCTAAAGTAATTAATAATTCGTAAATATCAATAATTAAACTCTTAATCTCAAGGTTAAACATTAAGCTATATCTTATTATATGCCAATTATTGCAAACAAAATACATATAACTTATAAGACAACATAAGAAATAAATATTATATTGAAGTGGATTGAATCATGGATTCTATGCATACTTATTATTATGCTAGTTTTCATTATTAAAGGTTTATTTTTAGTGAATTACATAAATTATTAAATCAGAAAAAGGACTTAGAACAAATATTTCTTGTTGATTATTTTAATTATATATATATATATATATATATATATATATATATATATATATATATATATATATATTTAATTCCTTGCACTTTTGAGTTTATGATAATAATATCTAGCCTTTTTCAAAATGCAATGTTATTCCTTTCATTGTGGATTGGGGTAAGGGGTTTATAGTGGGTATTTATGTGAAATTGGTATCGAGTAAAATGCTTTACTAGAATGATCTTATGTCTTTAACTCAAGGACAATGGGGAAAGTGGAACATCGTGCTTCATGCAAATAACCTAAGGAATGCTTAAACTACTTCATTGAAAGAATAAATTTATTATTATAGTGGCTTTTTTGGACCTTGTACTTTATAAGAGAAAAACAGAATAACGTGTGGAAATTTTTTCTTTTATTTTTGTTAAATATAGGGTATTAAAAGTAAGCCTTATTATAAAGGCTTTGCTACCTTCACCTAAAGTAGGTTATCTAATATGAATTTATTAATGTTTTGTTTGATCCCATAACTAGTGTGTGGTGCGGGCGTTGCCCAGAATTTTTAATTTGAGTTGGGGGTTTTATTTTTTTGAATTTGAAAGATGGAGCTGAGATTATTTCCTTAACAAATTTGAAGGTCATTGAATTACCGTAAATTATTTAAGGTTTTTTTTTTTATTTTTTATTTTTTTTTATTTTTATTTGTATTTATTTATTTATTTATTTTTTTAAATTGTCCCGCATAAAACATTCACTTTAAAAGTAATTAAAGGTCTTTTGAAGACTTTGACTTTATAGCATAATTTAGATGACATTTCTATCATTTTTCTTAAACGAAATACATATTTTTCTCCCTTTTGTAGCTTTGTTCCTCACTACTCTTTTGTCCCTGTAGGCAGCAATACAAGTGAAATACATTAATTGTTAAGTCATTATTTATTTGTGATTGTTGTGTAGATAATATGTGAAGAGTTTTCTTACACTTCAACTTTGTTACCATTTGTTGTCTGTCCTTTCCATTTTAGTATTTGGAGGGGCTTCATTTTGATTAAGTTGCTTACTTAGCTTCTTTTTGCGTCTATGTTTTCTTCCTGCAGTTGTCTGCTTATCTTTTGTAATTTAACCAATTAACAACACGGTTAATTGTACATTAAAGATTTTCCTAAAAATTTCTCTAGTTTCACCAAAAGAGATAATGGCATGCAATAAAATGTTTTTCATGAATAAATTTCAGATTATCATGCAGAACAATAAGCCATAATCAAACCATTTTAAATAATAGAATACAAAACTATGCAACTTACCAATTTTGTTTCACCAAGTCATTTTCGGTCTCCCTCTCAACTTGGCCTTCACAATGATGTATTTTATTTTGGTTTTTACTTAATTATCTTATTGTATATTTTTTCTTACACCATAAGAAAAATTATGTAAAAACCAAAATAAAATACATCATTGTGAAGGCCAAGTTGAGAGGGAGACCGAAAAGATTTGGTTGGAAGGAGTTAGAAAGGATATAAATTATATGGATTTGCATGAGGATGAAGCATTTGATAGGAAGAGGAAGATTTATGTTGATGACTACACGGAATAAATAAATTTGGTTTATGTTAGCCGACCTCATTTATGGTATTAAGGCTTTGATTGATTAATTGATTGATTGATTGCCAATTCACAATGATTAGTGAACTCTGATACACCGTAAGAAAAAATATATACAAACTAAAATAAAATACATCATTGTGAATGCCAAGTTCCCGAAGGCAATTAGATATGAAAGGGTAAAAAAAGTAAGTGTTTATAAAGTTGTGTTAAAGGAAAAATAGCAAGCCGTCAGAGATTGTTACATAAGAATAGATGGCTAATTGAAAACTGCAATTCGAAATCTTTGTGGGTTTAATTACATGCAATTTTGGTTACAAACTAAAGTGAATTATTGATAACTCAAATAAAAAGTGAATGAATGTAAATTAAAGAGAAATGAATGTATTTTAAAGATAAAAGAATACAATATATAGTGAAATTAGTTGGATTTGAAGGGAAATGAATGTAATTTTATGTGAAATGAAAAATTTAAAGAGATGATATGAGTGGGATTATATGAAGAGAATTAGAATTGATTGTGAATAAGGAATACTCCGTAATAATTTTTATTCCTTATGCTTTTTATTATTATTTTTAATTATTGACTTTTTTAGTTAATATATTGCTTGCAAATTATTTCTTGCTGTGTTGAACATTCATTAAAATTAAAGTGTACGGATCAAACCTTTAATTAACCCAACAATTTTTTAAACAATATTTATGCAATGTCATTACTCATGTGTCGCCACCTCATATTAAGGAAGAGTGACACATGGCAATCACATGTTATTCCTTTGAGTTTTAAAAATCATATAGATTTTCTTCATTTACAGTATGACTGAACTTTTACAATATATATATACACAAATACATGTGGAAAACCAATATCAAATAAGGTGTTAGATTTATCTTATTGTGTATTTTTATAAGATATTTTATTTTAATAATTTTGACTAGTACACAATTACAGATATTTGATCACATGACAAGATCCTAATGTAAGGTGAAGAGACTAACGCCTAAGTCATTGACTAATTGATGTCGTGCTAGATTTCTATGTAAGCATTACAATTTACAATGTGTAGTGATGTAGGTTGTTTTTGTTGTCCTATGCATTTTCATAAACATAAAAGATTTATGGTGGGTATCTAAGATGTGAAAGGTCAAACTTGGACATTAACCTTTAAATTGTGGCATCCAAATGCATTAGTGAGATGTAAGGAGAGTAGAGAAATACTCTAGCATAGGCAACTAGGCATAGCCATTTCTGCCCCACATATGCATCATTTTGTCTTCTATCAAGCAATTGCAATAATCCAGAACATTAGATTTGCAAGCTGTGTGGTATCTGGATCTTTTATAGCTTACATGTGCCGTGCATAAATGCTGATTGGAGGCTTAGTTTATTTACTGATAGGCAAAGTACGGTTGTTTTGTTTAGCAGACATAGTTGATTCTATAGATTTTTTTTGCTGCTTCAGGAAGCTCTATTGAATGAGGTTAATCCGTTAATATGGGTTCAAAATCTTGGCTTTTGCCTTTAATGTTTTATTTTATGTTTGTGTCGTAAAATTGATGACATTGTGGGAGACGTCGTTGTTTATGTGTAACTTATGATTTTCTTAATCTTCTGTTTATGTGTTAAAAATTTATTGAATCTATGGTACATTATTTGTTCTAAATACTATACTTAAAGGCCAATTCTTCCAATATCTCACACAATTGATGGCTTTAAAATATAATTTGTTGTGATGTAGGAACACTTGCTGAGAAAGCTCTTCTTGCTGTATTGCCTCCAGAACATGATTTTCCTTATACAGTGCGTGTAAATTCAGAAGTCATGGCTTCTGATGGCTCCACCTCAATGGCAAGTGTTTGTGGAGGTATTTCTCATACATTATTTGCATCAGTTCCGTTCTGTCTAACTTTTCATAATAATATTCCATCGGTTCCATAATAATTGACAGTCAAAATAGAACACTTGCCAATGCACTAGCTTGACCCTAAATATGAATTATTAAAGATAAATAAAATTACAAAAAAGTTGATATAATGAAAGTTTATATCATTATCTAATTTAACATGTACATGATGATTTTAATTTTTAATTTTTTATTATAATTATAATGCATTAATAAAAAAAACCATTGTCAAAGTTAATGTAAGGATATTGAAAAAAAGTAAAGTGTGTCAATATTATTATGGAATGGAGGGAGTGACTATTTGGTCTCTAACTTTGTCTTATATCTTGTACATCTAAGTTAAATGCTTTGTACTGCATCATTTGTTCTCTTTTTATTCTCATACATATTTGAAAGGTTTTTAATTTTATTTTGTTATCTTTTAATTTTTATTTTCTTTTTTTACGTCTCCACTCCCATGGAAGGAGCTATAAGGTGGCTGGTGGAGTCTGGTACCCCCGAGCCCAATTAGTTGTCTTTTTTATATTTCATTTTCGGCTTCCATACCTATAAGTCAATATTTTAGAGTGTTAAACACGAACCAGCCTTGTACATGTTTGCAGTGAGTCCCAACCTCCTATGTTCAAACCCTAAGTTTTTGGTTGTTTAATATTTTCCCGTTGTTCATACTTCATACCTTTTTCAGTAATCAACAAGGTTTGATCACGAGTCTAAAATCAGACCAAAGACTATTGAAGGAATATTTTTTTTTTCTCTATTTATAAAAATATCTGTATAGTAATATGGAAGTTTTGTTTATTAAAGAAAGCTACTCCCTCCGTCCCATAATTAAGTGCTTGTTTATCACATAGTACGAATATTAAGGAATAGTGAGATTCCTTTATTTGTAATTAACGGTATGTAAATCTGCTAGTACTTATGCATTTAATGACAGAGAAAGTGATGGTTTGAAATTTGAATGAATGGGAATTAGGTGAAATGGTACAAATATGGCACTTTTGGGTACAAAAAGGTAGGACAAGTTTTTACAAGGGTAAATTTGTCCAAACTTTTATGATAGATTGGTAAGGTTTCAAATGAGCACGGTTTTTTGGGACACCTAAAATGGAATATGAGCACTTAATTACGGGACAAACGGAATAATCATTAAATGCATTTTTGATAGCCTTATGTTAAATAACTCCCGATAAGCGAGTAGTAGACTAGTCGCAGGGTAGGTGCAAGAAGGCCTCGTTGCTCAAGTAGTCTAACCTCCGAAGCGAACTTGAGTATAGAGAAATGCTCTTTTTACCCTCATAAGGCCTATCCCCACTAGGGTTTTCTATCGCTCGAAAATGTAAGAAAGAAATGGGTTAATCCGGCAAAGTATTTAACCTACCCTGTTGCCTAAATCTGTCGGATAATTGTCTTGATGTTCTTATTTGCCGCCTCCATCGCCCTATTCATTTGTGGCCTTTATGGAGAGGACTTGTGGTGTTGAATCTTGTATTTTGCCCGTAAGTTTTCGCATTCTGCTTGAAAATGGGTTCATTGGTCACTGATTATCTCATGGGGACCCCATAATGGAAGATGGTTTTTTCCAGGAACTTTGCCATATGCTTTGTAATATTAAGTTCTTCCAAGGATATTGAAGAAAGTTAGTCAATTTTTAGAGGGTTATATACATAATTTTAAATAAATACAAATGTGGTCTACTAGATACTTCCATTTGAATTGCTTACTTATTAATTGCGTGTTTTTTTTTTTTTTTTTTTTTTTTTTTTTTTTTTTTTAAAGTTTTTTCACTAATTATTCTCATTTTTCACTCTATTAAAATTACATAACTTACCTTTACAACAATTAGAATTTTGTCTTTTTTTTGCGCCAAGCAAAAATTTTGGATAAACTATCTTTTTAAGAGAGAATTTATAATTTACACAAGTATAAATTTATTACTATAATCATCTAATTTGATATTATATTAACCAATTAGTTGTTGGTGTAGTGGTGATTAGGACTACACTTGTAGGGAGGACTTGTGTTTGATCCCCTGCAACAACAATTGACAATTAGGAGGGAACTTAACCACCCACTGATTCCCGAATTCGAATTAGCCCAAAGGGTGAACCGAGTGGAACACCAAAAAAAAAAAATCTAATTTGTTATTATGTTAGTCAGTTTGGTAGGCAATGCTAAAAGTTACTTTAATTAAAATACAAAAAAGTTTATAGTTATAAACAATGATGATCTACTGTAGTGGCACATCCAGTATGGGTTCAATCCATTATGGGTTTAGTTGAACCCATACTGGATCCAAAATAATTGATCGGTTATGTATATATACTAGTTTTGATAATGGGTTATATGAAACAATGCACTATGTTTCTATAAACGCCACTGCCAGCGGTAAGGGAGTCTGACTTAATACATGTGGTCATGGCATCCCCCCCCCCCCCCTTTTTTGATTGGTTTTTTTTTTTTTTTTTTCCTTTTGACTTTTACTAGCCCAAAAAGGGCTCCCAATACCGGTAGGGGTGTTCAAAAAAACCCGACCCGACTACCCGATGACCCGCAAAAAATCCGATGGGTAATTGGATAATTTTTTTGTTTTTTCGGGTCGGGTACCCGACTTACCAAAATAACAATTTCATAAGACGGGTCATGGGCCGCAATTTGGTTATCTCGGGTACCCGAGTACCCGTTAACAATAGAATAATGCCGTGAAAATAAAAAGTCTCACTCTCTCAAGCCAACCCAGCCCAATAGCTATAGGGTTTTATTTTTCACACTCCCTAAAAAAAAAAATAAAAAAAAAAGCAGCCACCATTCTATCTCTTCTTCACTCAATTCATCCTTAATTCCTCACGCCTTAATTCCATCCCCTTTTCATATTTCTCTACTCCTCAAACTCTCAAAGCCTCTTCTCATCCCTCACTCTCAGCTTCATCGGCAATCGTCCACTCCTCTGTCACTACCGTTGCTTTTCCAACCTTCGTCTCTGGCTTGTTGTTGCTTCGCCTTACTCCGTTGGCAGTGGTCGTTGCTACTTCGCCCAACAATATCGCGGTGGTCGCTACTCCAAGCTCTAATAAACCATTTCTATGTTGCAAGACTTTCAACAGTACCAAATAGGCAAATACCAATGTTCTCTTTTTTTTTTAATTGTTTATATATGTACGATCTAGTTCCTTGATGGCAAATTGGCAATGCAATTTCTAATTATATTTTAATTTCTTTTTTATTCTTTGTATATTTCAATTTATTTTATTTTTTTTGAAATTGGCTTTGTGAAATTGGTTATTTTGTATGTAGGTTGTAATATAATTATTCTATTGTGTTCAGTTTGGGTAGTAGATCTTGATTGTTTATCACGTTTTTACCTTTTGGGAGCAAATTAATTGTAATCATTAAAAAATTCGAGTACTCTGTGACCCGACCCGAGATATCCGGGTACTCGAAACCCGGGAACCCGATTTTCTCGGGTCGGGGCATTGGGACGAGTTTCTAACTACCCGAAAACCCGGGTACACGGGTACCCGGATGTGAGCACCCCTAAATACCGGTACCTATTTCCTAAACAAACCAAAGCAGTAGGCATTGACTACCTCACTTTTATTTGAAGTGATTTTTGTCATCTATAATCAATTCAAGCAATTTTATTATTTCAGATTTTAGGGTTGAATTAGAATAACAATATACAATTTTACATGTTTTCAAGAGACTTTGAGTTAGGTTTGATGTAGAATTAGTGTTAATTAGTTTTGAATACGTGAAGAGTAATCTCCTCAATGACTTATGTAAAGAAGTAAAAAACAAATTGTTCAACAAGATGAGTGATCACCTATCGAATGATTGTTAGTCATATAGTTAAGGTCGCTATGTTACTCGGACTCTTCATTTTACCTCAACTACCCGTGTCGGACCCTCGACCCTTGGACATGGGTATGACACATGGAGACTTCATTATAGTTGAAAATCATAAAAAAATTTCACAAAATAGCCGAGTCGGACACTTGTACCCGTGTCGGACACTTGTACCCGTGTCGGACATGGGTACCTCAGTCCGAGTAACATAGAAGGTCGCTATGTTACTCGGACTCTTCATTTTACCTCAAGTACCCGTGTCGGACCCTCGACCCTCGGACATGGGTATGACACATGGACACTTCATTATAGTTGAAAATCATAAAAAAAAATTCACAAAATAGCCGAGTCGGACACTTGGATACGTACCCGTGTCGGACATGGGTACCCGAGTCGAGTAACATAGGTTAAGGATGATGATATAATAAATAGCTTTCAAAACATGAAGACTCATCTTAATTGGAATTTTTTTTTTTAAAGGAATGTGCACACCCGAATCATGATTTGTAATTTAAATTTTAAATTGTACTATTGGATTTTATTATACTCCCTTCGTGTTTTGATAAGTGTTACAATTACCAAATGCAGCCGTGTTTTAATAAGTGTTACATTTCCTTTATTGGAAAAAAACTACATTTTAATATTACTCCTTTCTCCTTTCATGGTCCCCACCCAACCCACTACCTTTTTTTTTTATTATTTCTTTCTTCTCACATTCATTACTTTTCAATAAACTGTTAACCCCACTATCTTTCTTTTACAATTTTTTAATACTCCAACTACCCCACTTACCTTTTATTTTATTTAAGTCAATTAAATTGCCTACTATGTACCGATCAAAGTGTAATGCTTTTTAAAACATGGAAGGAGTACGTTCTTTATGACCCTGAACATATTAGGAATTTTTTTTTCGGATCCACCACTGTTCTGTTGTAACACTAAACTAATTATTTATGTGCTAGACATTATTAAGTTTACAATTTTTGTATAGAAATATGCACCTATTTCCCTCAAAATCTTTGATTTGCCAATGATGCCATCCTCCGCCGCCCCCTCTCCCCCCTCTTTTTCTAAATGATATAACGACAACTTTTCTATGTAAGTGCTCTATGAATTTTCATGGGTTATTATTGATGCATTTGTAGTTCTACTTAAATTCTGTTTCCCTCCCTTCGCTTACTCCGTTTTTCTATTAGGTAGTATGGCTCTAATGGATGCTGGAATTCCTGTGAGAGAACATGTAGCAGGTGTATCTGTAGGCCTTGTTAGTGAGGTTGACCCAATTACTGGCAAGATAACGGATTATCGCATTCTGACTGACATTTTGGTGAGACACTTACTTATCATCATTCTTCTAATAATGCCTGATATTTGTGGGACTTGAAAAGTTAATTGAGGTAAAGATTGTGGAAGAAGCCCTCATTCATTATTGCTATACTTGTAAATATGATCCTATAATGAAAGTTCTTTTGGGGGGGGGGGTATCATCACGGCATCACGAATGTCATCTTTTAAAGGTCCTAGAAAATTACGCAAAGTATTATTAAAAGGTGTCAATGTTTCTTTTTAACCTCAATCCAAATTAAGCTAAACACTCTTATCTTTAATTTTGATTTTCTCATTTCATTCTACCCAACTTATACAGGGTACCTACATATGTGATTGGAAAATTTGTCAAGAATAAGTCAACCTTTGCGTGGTTAGCTCGAAATAAGCCAACCTTTCGATTAACTCAAAATAAGTCGATCTTTATATGATATCTTCTCAAAATGAGTCAAAACCTGTTAGACTAATAATTAACCGGCAATTAAGGTAAAGTATGCCATGTGTCATTGTGTGGTTGGTCCTTTTTTTAAAAAAATAATTAAGATTAATTAATTAGTAATTAACAATTAATTCAATTAATAATTATATCAAAAGATAAAATAAACAAATAAACTAAAAAAAACCAGCCACCCACCATCACTGACCACTGGCAGCCCCTCCCCCTGCTGGCGACCGACGGCCAGATGTCTTCCCTGGCGCCGGCGACTCCAACCACCCCTCTCCCCCACCATCGCGACACCCAACCCATTGCTTTCTCCCGTTCCCCTGCCCCCTTCCCCTTTTTGGAAACGTGAAACCTAAACCCATTTAGTAATTTAGAATGGTTTCGCAAGGATTGGGATTAGGTTTTTGATGACGCATTTACAGGTGGGTCGATTTATGGTGGGGATGAGGGAGAGGAGTAGTGTTCGTCGGGGAAAATGGGAAGGTCAGAGTGGGGTTAGGGGAAACGAGAATGAGGAAAAGGGTAAGAGAGAGGTGGGGGTCGTCGGCGCCGGTTGAGGGAGGTGGTCTTCGGCGCCGAAGGAGGGAGATAGTTGCTGGCCTCTGGCCGCCGGCGGTTGGCAAAGCAGGGGCTGGCAGTGGTGGGGAAGGGGGAAGGGGGTTGAGCTATTTTTTAATTTTTTTTAAATTTGTTTATTAACATAATAATTAACATAATAAATTTATTAAATTATCTATAATTAAAAAAAATAACCTGTTTAATAAGTTGTAGGTCATTTTACCTATTAAAAGAAAATACTCTTACAAGTCGACTTATTTTAAGTTAATCGAAAGATTGACTTATTTTGAGCTAACTACGCAAAGGTTGGCTTATTCCTGACAAATGGAAGGAGAAAATAATCGAGATTCCAAATTCTAAAGATATGCAGTAACTTAGAGTGCTAGAAAACTCTAGTCATTCTACCAATATGAAACAACTCCTAATTTGTCGCCAACATAATATGTTGCCCACATAAAGGCTAATGAACATTTTTTTTATAGCTTAGATTTCCAAATGTAGGAAACTAAAAGACTAGATGATGCACATAAGGATTTTGTAAGTGAGCATAGATATACTCCCTTTGCCCTTAATATTTGTTCTAATTTCCTTTTTAGTCTATCTTTTTTAAATTACCCCTTAATATTTTTGGTTAGGGGAACTCTTTTATCCTCACAACCACTATCCTTGGTCCCAAAAAGTTTCTCTACTATAAATTTCTTCCAACCAAGGTTAGGGGACCACACTTTTATCTTCACAACCACTATCCTTGGTCCTAAAACTTTTCTCTTCCATAAATTTCTTCCAACCAAAAATAAAAAAGAAAATGACCTTAATCCTATGGAGCAAACAAAAGGGGAAGAGGGGAGTATATTCAAAATGGTATAAGAGTCCCTTGATTGTATCCTTTTGCTTATGAATTTTAAGGAAGCACCCAACTTGAACTCAAAAAACAAACTATTTTTATTTAAAATTTCTCTCACACGGATTTCTTTTGTAGTGGAACTCTAAGAAACAATATCAACCTTTAGATTTATGTGGATGACTACATGGAATTATCACTTTTGGTTCATGTAGTTGACCCCAATTATTGGATTTAGGCTTTGATTGATTGATTGAATATCCCCTTTGTGGAAAATCGTTATTGGAATGAATTAGAAAATTGATGCTCTTGTGCCTCTGTCTCATTCTAAGCTCTCATTTTAGCGACTAATTTTAATTATGCCTTCACTCTACTATTGATTGAATCATGACTATAATAAATTTGGGCTGATGTTCTATGTTAACTATAGTAGGAAATTTGTTGCACACAAGTGCATCACTAAACTTTTAACCCTTATAACCATTAACTGTTGCTCATGAACTTTTTAAGATGTGGTCATGTCACGATGAGCTCTAGTATTTTGAGCCTTCAATAGAATTTTGATTGAGTCCTTATATGCAAATAATCGAGCATCATGTAGGATTTAAATTTAAAGTGTTATGATAGAGAAGTAAAAATTGATGCCCTTGTGCCTTGGTCTCATTCTAAGCACTCATTTTAGCCACTAATCTTATTTATGCCTTCACATTACTATTGATTGTATCATTACTGTAATAAACTTGGGCTGCTGTTATAGGTGAACTATAGTAGGAAATTTTGTGGTCACAAATGCATCACTTTACTTTTTGTCATTCAATGTTGCTCATGAACTTTTTAAGAAGTGGTCTTGTCACAATGAGCTCTAGTCTTTTGAGCCTATAATTGTTGTTTGATTGAGTCCTTACATGCAGAATTGGAAGCTTCTTATAACAAAGATAAGTGTCGAAACTTCTGTTGTTTCATTTGATTACATATATAAATGTGAAGATTTGAATTAGCATCAGCGAGATACATAGTTCTTTTTTCTCATCTATTGTCTGTTATTTAACTACTATTACTGTGGGAACTGCCAGATATATGTTTTATAGCTCATTAGCTACTTCAACGCAACTTTTTTGCTAAGGCACCCTTTGCCTGTCCGAGCTAAATCACACTCTTCAGTTTTTTATTTTTGTGATTGGCCAGACTATCACAGCGTAATGCTTTTATTGATCAAATTTTTCAGGGGCTGGAAGATCATCTCGGAGATATGGACTTCAAGATATCCGGGACACGTAATGGAATAACAGCAATTCAATTAGACATAAAACCAGCTGGAATTCCGTTGGATATAATTTGTGAAAGCTTGGACCCTGCTTTTAGAGGCCGTCTCCAGATTCTTGATCATATGGAGCGTGCGATTAATGCACCTCGTACTGAAGATGATAGAAACTCCCCTCGATTAGGTAATTATTGATGACATCCGCACTACTATGTCACCATTGTGATGCACCTTTACTAATTCTAGTTACTTTCCTTGCTGCAGCTACCTTGAAGTACCACAATGACTCTATTCGCCGTTTGGTTGGACCTTTAGGTGCCCTGAAAAAAAGGATTGAAGAAGAAACAGGTTTATTTAAAATCTAATACGGTTTATTTTGTTGTACCTAGTTTTCGAAAATTTAATTGTGGATCAGCAAATTTCAGTATGAGCATTATCCAAATATGTAAGAACAGGAACTGTGTAAAGCAAAAAAAAAAAAAAAAAAAAAAAAAAAAAAAAAAAAAAATATTAATAATAAAAAAAAGGAGTTCTGTAGGTTATTAATATTAAAACTTCAAATATAAGGTTATTGAGATTGGAAAACTAATAACACAATCTACTGCCTGTAATTCTCTTTAACAAGTGCTAATAGTTGCTACATCAATTTTCTTGTCAGGTGCACGGATTTCCGTTGGTGATGGAACACTTACTATAATTGCTAAAAATCAATCTATAATGGAAAAAGCACAGGAGAAGGTGTCCCATCTAGGCTCTTCTGTTTACAATTATAATTATTTTCAACCCTAATTGTTCAGTCTGTTGAGTTGCTTGTGGTTCCATTGTACACCAATACAAATATTCTTATGATTTGTTGAGTTATAGGAATACTAATTCTCTTTTTCAGATTGAATTTATCATAGGTCGTGATATTGAAGTTGGAAAGGTCTATAAAGGCATTGTAACGTCAATCAAAGAGTATGGTGCTTTTGTGGAGTTTAATGGAGGTCAGCAAGGTCTTCTGCACAAGTCTGAGCTGTCTCATGAACCTGTAAGTGAGATTCTTGTGATATCTTTAATTCAAACTTACAACTTATATCCCATTTAATCCCACAACCCAAAAAAAGAAGTAAAAAGGATGGGAAAAAGAGCATGAACTTATTCCTCTTGAACTTCAAAGAAATATTGTAATGGTTGTCACTTTTTCAATGTTAAAAATTTAATTTTTTTTCCATTGTAGTTTTGTTGATTTTCTATTGTAGTAATGACTTGTATCTTGATAATTTATTTGATTTTTTTTTTTCTTTTCTCAAACTGCTTTAGGTAATATAGCAAATAGCTTATAATGATTTATTAGTGCAAAAATCAGATGTGTGTGTGTTGTACTCGTCAGAGTATGTTTTGGTGGTTCTTGAGTGTTTTTCTTTCCCTTCTTTTTTAGAGAGCAAAATAACAAAAGAGAAAGAATCCAAAACAAATAGCATAGGGACTGCAACTGCCGATTGGTTATTGCTAGTCTCCAAAAACGCTATGCCTTTCCACCTACAAAGTTTGTATTAATGGCTAAGATCTCTTTTAAGGTGGAAGTTTTTGTTTAACACACCAACTTTGTGGAGGATCAATACCAATGATATGCTCCGAAAAGTAGGTCACAACTTGCTTTGCTAAGTTAACAGTGAGTCTTGCTCAAATGTTTTCCTTCACATAATTTTTGGAGGAATAAGAGAAGAGAGATAGGGATAAGAAGGAAAAGGATCTGAGAATTCTTTTGTTTGTTTAGTGAAATGAGGATAAGGATAAGAAAGCTACTTATAGGGGCTGGGGGTTATAAGGGATGGGGATAAAAATGAGTTAGTAAAAGACTTTTTACCCGTAATAAATAGGGAAAGAGGAGGGGAGAGGAGAAGGTTAAGGGTAGTTAAGTAGTTCTGTAACTTATCTCAATTTAATTCCTAAGCTATAACAATAAAGGGAAATCATCATTTTTATCCTACAATATCCTCCTTATCCCTATCCCTATCAATGTAAGTGGTTTTATTTCTTCAGAGAACATTCTTTTAATGCATAAAGTGGCCTTGGCTTTGGGCCCAAATTTAGCAGATTGGCTAATGATGATTTAGCTTGTGGGGTTTGTTAAGGAAAGAGATTATGTTGCTTTGGAGGAAAATGCTGTTGAGCATTTTTCTGGAGAGGAATGATATTACCTTAATGGTGTTGCGGTGATTCAAGGAATTATGTATTTATTTCAGACCATCTACCATTCATAAATTAACATAATACTCCAACTCTTTTTTGCCCCATTTATGATTTACATTTCAAAACAACCCTTTCCTCTTCTTTTTTTTTTTCTTCTCCTCTTTTTTCCTTTATTTATTATTTAGTTGTTTTGTGTGTTTTCTCCTAAATTAACCTTCTTATATAACTGATCGGTTATCCCACTGTTGCTACCCCACTCCGCTTTCCAACAGCAACCGTTGCAGTAAAGAAATTACTCACAACACTATTGGGATTACTAAAGTTTGATATTGACTGGAGTTGATTGGGACTTTAGCGCGCTTTTTGTTTAAAGTTTTTATTTAGCAGGCGGGGTGAAATCATTGTTCAAATTCTTATTGAGTTATAAGAATCAAAAGTGTTATAAGAAGCAGCATTATTCTTGTTTCAAAATTGGGCCTGGCCACTAAACTCTCTTTGCTAGCCCAAACGAAGCTTATCTTTCACCTTGCATGCCAAATCCTTCACCGAGTCTAGCTGGTTGGGTCTTAATAGCCTTACCTCCACCTTAATGTCATTGCGCAATCCATAAACAAATTGTCTTATGACAGCTTGATAAACCGCTGCTGGTAATTTGCCACTGCTCTGAGTTGTGTATGCTACCACTGCTCATGCAAGGTCGGAACTTACGCAGAAGCATCCCTTTTATCTCTTCTCATTGTGTTATTGGGTGGCAACGATGCTCCCACTGGAAGACGGTAGAAATTGAAATACTAGTCTACTCTAAGCATCTGTCCATTGGAATTATCTCAATGGAGTCGCTATAGTCTCCAATCAAAAATCCATTCCGAGCATTACTCTAGTGACATAACAGTGCTCCTCATTGGACTCTATGAATGCGGTTACTTTTTCCTTTGTCATCATCACTGCTGGGATGGAATTCGTCTCCTCTTAGAATTTTGATTTTTAATTCACCATAGTTTGTCCTATGAAGCCATGCTTGAAATTTTTTGTTCTTATCCGCATAGTAGCCATCTAATTGGATTGATATCAGAGGAAACTACTTTCCTAGAAACTAGCTTCTGATAATCTGAAGCAACATTATAATGAAAATAAGAGTTTCACATTTTCCAGTATAAAATATGCTTGCTAATACTGGTCTCATGCTTCTGCCAACACTAACCTACTGACCTTTCTGTATCTTCGTTGGCAGTTTTTGTGAGCAAATTCACTTAAAAGTAATCTAACTTTTGTCTTTGTAAGAATCACCTTCCTTAATAACGATGAACCTTCTTTCAAATTGAAGAAACCTTTTGCTCTTCCTAACATTTTCCAGCTCATATTTTCCATCAGAATTTTCCCCTTAATTAGTATTTCTGTGGCCTTATGAATGTTATGGACGGCATCCAAAAATGAATCAAGGTCCAAGTAGTTTACGCTCTTTTTACAGAGCTTAATATTCTCATGCTTAAATTTTTGAACAGAACATTAATATCTTGCTTTACTATATTTCTGAAGTTTTCATAATAGTGGCACACAAATTGAAAGAAATAGCAAACAAATTCATAAAATTGTCTTTTGTCTATTTTATTATTTGTGTTTCATTTGTTCCTATCTATTAAAGTTTAACACCGAATGACAAGTCAAGAGATATAAATTCAGCAAAATTTTCCATCAGCAGCATGTGAATAATTAGTAATCCCCTGCTTTAGCACATAATTTCTTTCAACCATTGGACAAGTACAAGCATTTTACAGGACCCTCTAGGCCTCTAAATTGAAATTTGCTTAATTTAACAATATGAAGGTGGATTAAATGTAGTAATCATAGGAGAATTGGGAAATAAGAACATCAAAACTAAATGCATCCATCTCAAATCTAAAGCAATAGATTTATACCATGCCTTTGCACTATAAGTCTTATATACCTGAGATCATTGACAACCCTTGATACTGTGCTGATCAGTTTGGCGGTGGTTTTATTCTCTTCTAGAAGATTGATTTTCAGGTCTCGTTTGTTTTGAGCTGTCAAATCAAGTGACCTTGACCAAATTTTGTTTTTAGTACTACCTCCGTTACATATTAGTTGCAACTTTGGAATATTTTATCTCTCACAAATATTGCCCAAAGTTGCAACTAATATGTAACGGAGGTAGTATAGTTTTTGGAGTCTACAGCTCAAGCAGGTCAACTGAATCAGCTAAATGTTTTTAACTTCCCGTGTCTGTTTTTCCCATCAGGTCTCTCGAATTTCAGATGTAGTGTCTATTGGTCAGCAGCTTTCTTTGATGTGTATAGAGCAGGATGTTCGCGGTAATATTAAACTATCCCTTAAAGCGAATAAGAGCTCTTCTGCTGATAAAGGATTTGCTGGAACAAAAAAAGGTGCATCTCAAGTATGGGCATCAATTGGAGATAAAACTAATGGTCAAGAGAAGAATAGTGGTAAAAAGGACCCAGTTGTAACTAAATATGCAGCTGCTGAAGTCGCAACCTCTGCTGTTTCAGATAGTTCCTTTTTTATTCGAAGTGCTGCAGAGTGTGATGAAGAGGAAGAAAAGTTAGCTGCTTTAAGTCAAAATAGGACTCTCAGCACTTTTGCATCCTCTGATCAACTAACTCTAGATCAAAGTGTCAATGACTCTGGTGGAGAAAAATCTGCTAGTCCGAATAATGTGTCTAAAGATAAGAAGTCAGAAGTGGGATCTGGTATTTGTGCAAAAGACCTGAAACTTGGCACAGTAGTCACAGCTAAAGTATATCAAATTCGTACACGGGGGTTAGTCCTCGATTTGGGAGGCGGACTTAAAGGAATGTATCGTTTCGAGGTATGTTTCCTTTTTACATCTCATCCTTTTCTGAATTGACTCTGTTATAGAAGTTTTGTATTCTCAGGCCTCCATGTCAACATGAAAATTTTTATGTGTTTTACAAAGTATAACTTATCTCTAATATGATTTACATTATTGATCTATCATCAAAGAATTTTAGGCAAGCTATTCATTAAGAAACTGTATGCGTGGATGCTCAAAGTTGGTAGCCTATATTAGTGTCTTTTGCAGACTCTGTACACCTGTGATCTGTGTGCTACATTTTGTGGTCATTCTTGTTAACTTTTTAGAATCTGTAGTCACCATTACATTTAATATGCTCCCTTCCCCTCCCTCTCTCAAATTCCCCTTTAAGGTAGGAGATCAATGAGGACACTGCCCTTCAGATTTTAAATATCTTTGCTGTATTCTATCACTGACTGGAATATTGAGGAAGCTGTTAAAATGGTTTCCATCTCATGTTAATGTGTAAGTGAGCATATTATAGACTTGGGGTCACACTAGATGTGTAGAAGGAAAAACTTTGGGTTGCATACTGCTTTCAGTAATTGGTTTGAAGCAAAATTCTAGAACATTTCTAGTATCACCCCAATCTGAAATACTCAACATTCCAACGTATATATGAACTCTTGATGCTTCAATTTGCACAACAAAATGTAAACTTTGCATAAATTATTTGAGGTCAACTGGTGTTAACCCTTAAAAACATACTAACTGCCTCACTGGCCATCATTAATGACCCAGTTTGAGCAACTTAAATGAGGTATTAATTCGGTATCATAATGCTGTCAAGTAAATAATACCTTTCGATGGTACAGTTACACATGATATATTAAAAGTTGCCAAAGTTGTAAATGGGTACGTCTTATGCTAGTGTATGTGAAATATGCCACCATGTAAATCAGTAATACCATTAAAAGGTGTAATGATATAATGCAACCTTTTTAGGATAAATTTGTAAGTAGTAAATCATATTCTATACACCAATGTAAAATCAGGGTACCTGAATCAGATTCTGAATCAGAACCGGAATTGGAACCTGCACGAGAGGTTTCGGTTTCGGGTAATAAAATGGAGAACCTGGTCATGTTCTCGATTTTTTGGAACCGGAACGAGTAGGGTACCCTGTAACCTGAAAAGTATCATTTAAGCCCACATCATACATCAATTCAAGCCCAAAATTTTATAATTAAAAATAAAATAATAGTTATATATATATTTAATAAATTTGCTAAACAACTTCTTTAATTTGTTGTATTTACAAGATGTAAGATTTGTAAATTTACAATCCTCCAAATTTTTCTTGAAATTATTTTGCAAAAAATGTAAAAAATATATTAAAAGACAGGGTATCCTGAATTGGAACTGGAACCTACAAGTTTCGATTTCGGTTCCCAATTTTCAGGAACTTAAAGTTTTCGGTTCCAGTTCTCATTTTGAGGAAATTGTTTCAACAAATTTTGGTTCCGGTTCTACTCACTCCTAGTAAAATCTAATAAATTATACTATAACACAAAAGATGGCATTGATGCTTCAAATAAAATGACTATTATACCCCGATATGTAACAGGTTTCAATATGGTATTTAGGCTTGGATTGATTGATTGATACCCCACCGAGTATGTACCTAGGTTGCCTCACCATTAGTTCCAGTGTAAAGGAGCATGATCTTTTTGTTGCTGTGACATTAAATTTGTTCTGTAATCTTATTACCATTCTGGTGTCCTTCCAGCTATCGCGCTGTTTTGAAATTTAAAAAAAAATAAATAAAAATTTCTAGCATCTACAAATCCTACCAAAATTCATCACCTTTTTTCCCTTTTGTTGCTTAAATTGCTTCTTATAGAGAAGCTAAATAGTGTGCAAATTGCCTTTCTTCATAAGCCAAGTGCAATGCACTGGTCTTGTTGTAATATTTAATTGTTACTTTATTAGTGAAGTGAATCAACTTACTTCCTCCCTCCATTTTTATTTAGATGCATCATTTTCGTAATTGCAGAATATTAGATATTTTTGGGAGTAGAGAGAGTTAAGAGAGAAAAAAATAAAGAGGGTCCATGTGGTAGAATAGAGATAGAGATAGAGATAGAGATAGAGTTAATTTATGAACTAAAAGGGAAAGTGATGCATCTAAATTAAAATTTTTATATTTAGAAAGTGATGAATCCAATGAATATAGAGGAAGTATATTCCTTTGAGATTGGAGTTCTGCATAAAACTTTTTCTTCTAACAATTTGATATTTGTCTGCAGGCAAATGACGAGAGGGACTTTAAGGTAGGTGATGAATTGAGAGTGCAGTGCTGTAGTTTTACAGGCAAAGGGGTTCCAGTTATGTCACAGGTGAAAGATGAGTAGTACAACTTATTACCTTTGTGATATATATTTTGATGACAAAGAGCTCCTCGGAACTTATACGTATAGAAGGCAGCATCTGGGAAATTGATTTGCTGATGTTCATGATACTCTTGCGAAGCTTGCATCGATTTGATGCTGACAATCATCTAATTTTATGCCTCCTCCATATAATTAATTGCTTCTTAATGGTGACATGAGGGAGGCTCTCATGCTGCCAATAGATGAATCTTCGGCAGGACACATTCTAAGGGATTTGATGGTCTCAATTCTGTAAAAGATTTAATTGTTAGATATGTTTTATGTGATTTCCTGTTAATTTAGGTTTACTTAATTTTGATGTAACCGATTGAATGGCAAAATAATTACTAAGCTGAAAACTCTTACCATTCAATGTAAATTGTTAACGATAATTTAAGGGTTTTGCTTATCCTTTTGGTTACTTTATTTTGATGTAATTTCAAATCTGAATGATGTATAAATTGGTTGAAACCCAAAGTCCTAATAGTAAATCTATCTTCAAGAGGATGTTCACAAGCTGGGTTCTTCTCCTAACATTGATAAAGTTAAGTCTTTTTCTAATGAGCCCATAAGCTCATTAAAACTCCTTGGCAGATTGTCCAACCTTTTTGCCTTGGGATAAATTGGATGATCTTGTCACATACCTTATTATAGATTGTTTTACCAATAATATTGTTCCTAGCGGTTTCAAAAAAAAAAGAAGTAATGTTCTGAGCAATGTAAAGGCTTTCATCAGATTCCCCTGTGAAAAAAGGATCAAGAGAAGACGGCTTTCATCACTGATCAGGGGGTTATTCTTTTATACTGTGATGCTGTTTGGCTTGAAAAATGCGCCTGCTAATTTCCACCAATGATTAATACAATCTTCATTAATCAGATTGAGAGGAATGTACAAACGTTCATTGATGATATGATAGTCAAATTCAAGCTTCAGACTGTCATACCTTGTATTTTTATACGTATTTTGTTTAAAATAAGTATTTTGTGAAATATTTAAAACAATTTGAAAGGTTTTATTATGGTATTTTAATTATTTATTTTAAATAAGTTTGGAAATATTTTTATAAAAGGAAAGTTTATTTAATAATTTATTTTATTAAAGTTGGGGTTTAATTTAAGTAAGTTTTATTTTAGTAAAGTTTTAATTGGAAAGGGTTTAGAAAGATTAAAAAGGGAAAGTTAAGTAAGAAGGGTTTCTAGAGAAAGGGGTATAAATATTCAACACTTGGGCAAATTAAACTTTGCCTAGAGTGGAGAAAACCCAAGGTAACATTTCTCTCCCTTCTCCTTTATTTTCTATTTCTTTTTCTTTCTTTTCCCCTTCTCCTTTAATCACGGCCGACCAACTCCACCACCACGCACCACTGGCCGCCACCACAGCCACCAGCGCAAGCGCTAGCAGCCGCAGCGGCACCGGCAGGGCGCGATTGCAGCCCAGCTGTGTCGTGGTGGCTGCTGTCCTGCGACTTTTCCGAAAAAAATAAATTAATCTTGTTCTTTGTTTTTAATTTTTTATTAAACCTTAGATCTAATTGTTAAATATGGGTTTTATGATTAATATAATGATGTTTGATCATGAGTAGTATGCAATTTAATTTTCAGATTTTAATTCTATTTAAAAAGCTCTAATTTTGAAATCCTAGATTCATAAATGGTTTAAAGGATTATATTTATGATTAGGGTGGTTTAAACCTTTAATTTAAGTGTTTTAAAGTATAATTACAACAAGTTTAATATACTCATAATGTTGGAATTTTTGGTAGTATGCTAAAAATCAAGTTTCTTTAAGGAATTTTAACTACCCATTATTTTGGGATTAAAGTATGAAGTTTTAAATAAAATTTTAGCTTGTTTTAATTAATTTTGAGTGGTTTAATTTAATAAGAGTATATATTGCTGGAAATTTGTGTGGAGTAGATATTAATGCCTCCTTATAAGTTTGGTTTGTAGGAGAATTCCAATTAAGTGATTTCGTATAGTTGTGGCGATTCTAAGATCATATCCAAGGTACGTTCCCGTACTTGGCATATAATTGTGATGTAGGAAAATGCTAGGCTTGATTTAATTAATCCCAAGTAGTATCATGCTAAGATTATGTTGGAAATTGTGGATATGTTGATGTTGGTGATTGAATTATGAAGCATGATTTATTTGTGATGGATGAAGGATTGGAAATTATTGTTTGACATGTTATATATGAACCACACTTTTATTTATGGCATGTTAGGATGAATGTTTAATTAAACTACATGTTTAATTGAGTTTGAGATATCAAAAAGGAATTTATTTATGGTTCATATAATTTTTATTGATGCATTAAGCATGAGGAATGAGCTAATTAAGTGTCTTTGTACACGAGGAATAAATTTAATGTTGGTGCCTTAGTGCACTAAAGGTGTTTTTAACACCGAGGGATAGGATTTGTGGCGCTTTATGCGTTTAAGGTGTCGACACCGAGGTAGATTTAAAATAGGTTCAACATTTAAATATTATGTGGTCACTAATTATTCAAGAATTAAATTGGTATGGTTGATTGTTGAATAATTATTGTTGATTGAATGATTATGGTTTGAGAGTTATCACCAAGTTTAATAATATGTAAATGACGTAAAGCGAAAGAGTTTAATAATAAGTGGTCACTAATTATTCAAGAATAAGGGTAAACAACTTTGTAACGTAATAAACATCCATAGAGTTTTTTTTTTTTTTTTCTAATTTTCTCTCTCTAGAATTGGGAGCATCTCTCACTAAAAAGTGAGTCTCCCTAGCTCAGCTAGGGTTCTTCATATCTCCTTCAAGGAGCTGCTTGTATGCTTGTTTCTCCAACAGCATATTTAATAAGCATTCTACACATCGAAATGGGGAGGGATATCAATCGGTTTCTTCTGTCTGTTGTAATCCTAATCATCTTTCTGTTATCTCAAGAAGATTAAATTTCTGGCATTTAATCTAACCTCGTTTTTCATAAAAGGCCTCAACCTTTTACTAGATAATTTATCCTCCCAACATTGCTGTGAACCCCTTCGGTTTCTGCAACCAATACCATTCAAGCAGTAATTGCTCTTGTCTCCTACTGGTGCAGTCTTTAATAGCTAGAGGCGGCTATATAATTAGAGTTTAATTTCTCCAGTGTTTGCTCCCCATGCGTGTTCTGGTTAATCTTCCAAGAACAGAATTTTGCCTATAAATGCAAAGAACTTCAGATATATAACTTAACTTCTATCTACTCCTTTCTTAGTCTCTTTTCTCTTCGTTTCCTCTTCTTTTTTCTATTTCTGCCAGTACTTAACTCCTCCTTCTTTCTTTAATCTTGTCTTATCTGTTTATTCTTCTTGTCTACATTATGAGTTATGAAGAAAACCCTCATAATGATCAGGATGGTCATAATATTTGAGATCTGCGGGGAGGGGGGGGACCTTTGATTCCCACTCTAAAAGACTTTACCTTAAAAAATGTGGCTATTATTTCAACTCAAAACCATAACCCCCTTCTAAACACTATGTGCAACACATTGTGAATACTCGGTGGATAATGAGGGGGGAGATAAGGGTTCATAGGTCGGGGCCGTACTTCCTGTTTTAATGCAGGAGCAATCAAGATCAAGAGAGCCTAGTGAGTGCCAGTACGATAGTCTTTGATGGAAGTCATCAACTTGAGAAGGTATCAAGTAGATTACGTGCCCCACCTAATGAGTTTCACTCTAACGAGAGTATGGGTGAGAGTACATGGGCTACCTTTAGCCTATCTCACAGTAAGTTGGGCAAGGCAAATCTTTTGGCACGTGGGGTATATTAAAGAAATATATCATGAAGGTCATGATTTTTCTGCTCATGTTGAGTAGAGAGCTTGTATGTTAATTGATCTGTCTATTCCACTTATACCGGGATGTTTTATTCCCTTGTAGGCTAATAGAGTAATATGGGTGTATTTGAGGTACGAAGGAATTTACAAATTCTGAAAATCTTGTTGTCGTGCAGGCCACTCCACCTCTCGTTGCAAGCTTCATGCTGTGGTAGCAAGGCGAAGAGTATGACGTAGGTTAAATGAGGTGGAAGCGGATGGGAGATGGGTTCTGTATGGGCAAGTTGAGTACCCATTTTATTCAAATTTTATTCGCGGCCTGCCGCAGGTTTTGAAATACCGGCATCGATCTCCGTCGGTATGAGATTCAAGAGGACTCTTCTTTGTATAGGAGAGTGCCAAGAGAGGATATGGGTTTTGATAAGGGCCATTCGTGTGATGACCCTTTATCATCTCAAGAGAGTGATGGCAGCGAGCAGTTCCATACGGGTGAAGAAGATCTGTCAAATGAAGACTCGGAGTTGTGTAAATGGAGCTTGAATCAGTTGATGTGTCTAACTTATATAGTATTTTACCTCCGTCCCTTGGTCATAATTAGTAGTGTTTTGGGCACTTTAGAGTCACTTTTATTACTAATTGGTATTTCTAGTATTTTCATAGTTTTGGTTGAGTTTTGTAGGGTATTGCACTTTTGGAGCATTTTCCCAGGTTTTCATGGAGCAACTACGGACATTGGAGGAGCACGACCATCCTTCGTAGCCCAAGGCCAGTTAGAGTCATCGAACCGGTAAATAAGGGCTCGGTATTTGAGATTTTGAGGCAAATGGACCGATTATTCAAGACCCAAGGAGGATATTTGGTTTGGGCCGGAGTTATGAGCCCAAACGAGGAGTCCATTGTGCCCAAGTGGTCTTGCCCGGCCAAGAGAAATCCTGCCCGAAAGCGCGCCCGATCGGGCGGGGCGGAGTATATGAAGCATCAGCTGTCGCCCAAACTCGCGCCCGGCAGGGCGTGAGGGAAGACTCAATGGGCAAAAAAGGCGCACCCGATTGAGTGGTGCCTCGCCTGATCGGGCGCGTGTCAGCATTAGGAGTTTTATTCGTCGTCTAAGTTTGTTTTAGTTCAGGTTCTTGCTTAACATAAAAACGTTTTCGTTAAGCAAGATTAGTACTTCCTTTTATTTTTTTTTATCTCTCTACTTAGATTATTTTCTCTCTCTAGACTTCTCTCACACTTTATACTTTGCTCTTAACTCAATTCTTTATTCCGATTACTTTGGTAACGATTTATTTTCACTTAATCTTAGCTATTTATTTTATTCCTTTGATCAAGTCTTATTTTATTGTTTTGATTAGTTTAGATTTAATTATGTGTGAGAAGTTTTCTTCTAGGGTTTATGGGGATCCATAAATAATATGAAGGAGTAATTTATTGTTGTTAATTGTCAATGCTAGATTAATTTCCTATTGATTGATTTAATGCTCTGTGACTAGATTAGCGCAAATATTTTATACATGAGTTTGACAATATTGATTCGAGATTCGAGAGATGAGAGTTGATATTTAGTTCTAGTTTCAATAGACAGATTAATTTATAAATGGTTAAGTCGAGATTTGAGAGATGAGATTTGATACCGGTAGATTAATTATGTGATTATAATACGTAGCGAGACCCCTTTATGATCTGGTTAATTGATGCATTGATGATTGACTATTATTGATTATTGATATTACATGATAATTTATTATTGAATTGTTTTAACGCTTTACAATTATGGCTTGTAAGTTATAGCAATATTGAATTGATAATATTGATTCGAGATTCGAGAGATGAGAGTTGATATTTAGGTCTAGTTTCAATAGACAGATTAATTTATAAATGGTTAAGTCGAGATTCGAGAAATGAGATTTGATATCGGTAGATTAATTATGTGATTATAATACGTAGCGAGACCCCTTTATGATCTGGTTAATTGATGCATTGATGATTGACTATTATTGATTATTGATATTACATGATAATTTCTTATTGAATTGTTTTAACGCTTTACAATTATGGCTTGTAAATTATAGAAATATTGAATTGATAATATTGATTCGAGATTCGAGAGATGAGAGTTGATATTTAGGTCTAGTTTCAATAGACAGATTAATTTATAAATGGTTAAGTCGAGATTCGAGAGATGAGATTTGATACCGATAGATTAATTATGTGATTATAATACGTAGCGAGACCCCTTTATGATCTGGTTAATTGATGCATTGATGATTGACTATTATTGATTATTGATATTACATGATAATTTCTTATTGAATTGTTTTAACGCTTTACAATTATGGCTTGTAAATTATAGCAATATTAAATTGATGAATCGAGCAGATGTTAATTTGATATTAAAGGGTATTTTCAATAAGAACTTAGATCTAGTAAATTGCGAGAGCCTGTTAGATATATATTATTTAAGCAATGTTAATGATTGATTAATATGTTTTACCCTGGATAATTATTTGTTGGTGAGCCTGTGCCCTAGGACTTTAATTCATAGGTTTTTCTCTATCCTTTACTCTTCCCTACTTTTACTCTTCGTAGTTTAGTTTCCCTTTAATAACAACAATTGGTTACCTTAATAATTTAGATTATAATAATAAATTAGAAATAGAAAGACTCGTTTCCCTGTGGATTCGACCCTACTTCCCAATCAACTTTACTTAGAGGACTTAGGTAATACTTTTGATCAGGTGAAACGACTTTAGCCTGTCAAAATTTGGCGCCGTTGTCAGGGAAACAGTTTAATTTTTATTTCTGATTGTTTTTGTAGTCTAGATTATTTTCTTTAGTCCCAGAGAACGTAAGTTCTTGGGGACAATTCTCATATTTGTCGTCGAGTTCTTTGTTTATGCCAGGTGTTCCAGATCAGGTTACATTCCATTCGATCCTGAGATCGAGCGCTCTTTCCATAGACAAAAGAATCTATACAGGCAAATACTGGCGAGTTTCGGTGGTGATATTCCTCGAGACCCTCCATCTGATTCTAGTGATTCAGAAACTCCATCAGAAACTTCTTTAGAACTAGAATTCGAGATGACAAGAGAACCTCCTAAAAAGATCAACGATTATTCGCAGCCATCTTTGGCGCATTTTCCCCACCTTTCTCCTACAAGTTCGAGATCAAGCCCTAGTTCATCACGATGATAGAAAGGAAGCAATTTAGTGGAGCTAAGGGTGAAGACCCCAATCTTCACATTGTCGACTACTGTCAGTATTGCAATACTATTAGGCAAGCTGGGGTCACGCAAGACCAAATCAGGGAGATTCTCTTTCCTTTCTCTTTATGTGGAAAATTGGCAATTTCCGCCCGATCGGGCACGAGATTTGACGTGTACGGTGATTTTTATCGCCCAACCGGGCGAGACAGCGCCCGACCGAGCGCGAGAGAAGAAGGAATTTTGGGCAGCAAATCGCCTGATCCGGCGAAGGGCGCCCGACCGGGCACGAGAACAATATCATTTCTAAAATTTAGATCGCCCGGTCGGCCGGCGCGGCGCCCGACTGAGCGCGAAACCAGCCATCCAAAATCCGCGTCTTCTTCTTTTTTCTTCTCCTTTCTTTTTCTCATTTTCTCATCTATCCTCCATTTTTCTCTAACTTCTCTTTAAGTTTCCCTCTCCATCTCTTACCCAAATCTAATAATTTCTATATATTTCTAATCCTCTCTTCATCCTCTACACTTACATACCAAATTCATCAATATTCAATCAAATAATTTTTCATACCCATTTCTAATTATGGCTACAAAGAGGTTTCGGTCGATTTTTGGGTGAGGTTCTTGTTCAAGGGAGGAGTATGATCCGAATTTGCAGCTTCCACAATGGCCGATAATCCGGATTGTTACCCCAGAGCAAAAAGAACGACTAGAACACCTTTACGGGCGTGAGGTAATTCCTTCACGGTGGTTACACCGCTCTACCCTTGAATCTTATGGTTTATATGATTTTGTTAAACATTTTTTGAACGATATAGGAATGAGAAAATTTGTTGACATGCATTATCCTACATATCGTAAATTAACGTGTGAATTTTTGTCCTCTTTGAAAGTTGTAAATAGTAGAAATGGGCCGAACTTATTTTTTAGGTTGAACAATAGGAATATTAGTTTAAGGAAATTTTGACATTTGCTACCACTAAAAACACCATGTTTCACATTTACTACCTGTTTAATTTTTTTTTTCTTTACTACCACCTAAATTAAGTTTGTTAAAAATGACTACCACTTAACGGATTCCGTTAGGATTCCGTTAAGTTTATTAAAAAAAACAAAAATAATTATAATAAATAAATAAAATAAAAAAGCATAAAAAAAAAAATCAGCCACCTTATAAAAGCCCACCTGCTCCCGTCAGCCACCCTCCCCCAACCGGCGGCCGGCGCCGACAACCCCACCCCGACCACAACCCCCAGCCCAAAGCCTGTTTGCATTCTTGCTACCTCGATCTCATTTCCCACCACGAACCAAAATTATCAGAATTGGCCCCTTAAGCAAATTCATTCGAAGCTCCATTAAAATGGAATCAAGAACAAAACCCATCTTCTTCCTATAGTCAAATCTCTATTTTCTCTCTCTTCTCTTTATCTCAATCACAGTAACCCAAAACCCATTTTCATCAATCATTTCCAGATTATTCCAAGAATACTTTCAAATTAACACTACTCAACCTAACTTTAAGCTTTATCCCTTAAACTGCAGACAATTAAATTGTTAAAAATGATCCCTAAGTTTGCTCAAATGAATTGGAAAAAACCCCAATTTCCCCTTAGTTATCTTTAATTCTCACACTTATGGCGTTCCATTTGAGTCCAATAAATGGTTTTGTGACCCCTTTGGTGCTCATATCAATGGCTCTCATCTTCAAATTGGGGCATAAATTGGGTGAATTGCTACGATTTGTGGTCAATTGAGTGTTTAATGGCTGCTACCGAAGTTTTTGGAGGTTGGATTTGGCAGCGAATTATTGGATTGATGGTGGTTGTGAGGTGCCGCTGAAATGGTGTATCGAATTGGCATAGTGTTGCAGCAAGAAGGTAGCCATGGTTCTGTTGTGGTGGTTTATATTTAGTGATGGTGGGGGGCCGATCTGGTGAGGGAATGGAAATGGGGTAGCGTGGTTTTCGGTTCGTGTTGGAGATTGTGGTCGGGGCAACAAAAAGGGGGAAAAGGCTGTGTAAGTGGGGGTAAGGGAAGGGGGTGTAGTCGCCGGCAGCGCTAGCCGAAACTTTTGGATGCCAACTGCCGGCAGGGGAAGGGTGGATGGGTGGCTGACAGGGAGTGGTTGGCAGATGAGGTGGAGATATATGGAGGGTGGTTGGAAGGTTGCAATAAGGTGGCTGGGGATGTAATGGTGGCTAAACGGTGAAGTGGACCCCACTGACGGAAATAGTAATAGAAAAAGGCATGTGGTAGTGATTTTTAACAAACTCTGATTTAGGTGGTATTAAAGTTACAAAAAAATTTTAAACAGGTAGTAAATGGGAAACATAGTGTTTTTAGTGGTAGCAAATGTCAAAATTTCCTTAGTTTAACTTTTTCCTTAGTTTAACTTATGTGGAATTCTGTAAAATTTTTGATTTGAATTCTGAACTACCTCATCAATGGCATGCTGATTATAAAATGGGTGATATTTATCATGTTTTAACTGGTTTACCGACCCCCGAACCCCAACATGCTAGTACAAAACCTATCCATCACCCTGTCACAAAAATCTGGCAAAGATTTGCAGGATTGTGCTTTCTTGGTAAGAACGAGCCCCATAATGCCCAAACCAATGAAGTAGTTGTATGGGTTTAGTAAATTGAACATAGGTAGATACATCATCCACCATTTGAGTAGACATGCCACGGCCAGTACCCAGTCTAGTACCCCTATTCATTTAGGTGGCCTAATCACTAGGATATCAGTTAAAAAGGCCGGTTTTGCTGAGAGTGGACCCCACCGGATGACCGAATGTGGACCGAATAACAATATGACTGTGAGGTACTTTGAGGAATTGGGTTGGGTACGATTAGATGGTGAGCAAACCCCCCATTGGTGTATTAGGACAGGGACCGAGCACCCATTGCCTATCTTTCCCTTACCTAGTCCTGACTTGACCGCTTTCCCTCCCGGTCAAGCATCCAACACTTACAATATCCTTATTGCCCATGCCCGAGGGCAAGTACCTCCAGTAGCACCACCATAGCCACCACCTGAGCCTTCGCATGTAGTGATCCCATCACCACCTCGCATGTCTCAGTCCGTTCCCTATGGTGACTCTGACCCAGTTTGGGACCTTCAGAGTATAGGTCATGCCTTGGGTCGTATCGAGCATTCCCACACTAACCTTAGGAGGATGGTAGGCTCCATTAACCATAGATTAGGGTATCTTGAGAGGAACCAGGGTAGAGGGCTCTACCCTATTTATGATGATTATGCTCGTCGGGGCAACATTCCTGACGATGCTATCTACCCTGACTGGTTTTAGCCTCCACCCAAGGGATACGATAGGGATTCCATTGCTCATGGTATTTATACTGACTATTTTACCTTTCATGGGTACGGCCAGGACATTCCTTTTGGGGGACCGGCAGGGGGTAGTTTTCACGCTAACTATTTTGGTGGTAGCTCTTCTGGTGCAGGTGGCAGCGGAGGAGGATTTGGATTCATGGATGAGGATGATAAGGATTAGCCATGCTGGGCTAGTTCCCGAGCCAATGAGGACATTGTCTGATTCTGGCTTGGGAAAGATTTTAGATTTGGTATCTTTCTTTCTCTCTTTCTTTTATTTTTGGTGTTTTTTCTTAGAGTAGATTTATCGCTTTCTAGTATAGTTTCTTTTGCTTTCCTATATGAAAAACACAAAAAAAAAAATTGAAAAATTAAAAAATACAAAAATACGTTCCAATGAATTGTAAATCATGCTTCGTTGCACCCCATACTTAAAAAATATTGTTTTAATTCTTGGTATATGATGATGAGCATTGTGGATTTGTTGATCATGATTTGATGTTTAATTGCTTGGATGTGATGGGAGAAGAAACGGTAGGTCGTTGGGCTACCTCCCCACCCAATCAAACAATATTTATAACTCAACAAACCCCTATAGGAGTATAGTAGTAAGTCGAGGTCGAACTCAAAGGAATGGAAATTGAATGTCTATTGTCTAATGTTAAGCTACTTCGAAGTCAAGTGTGGGGTTTATGGTAAGAACTAAGGCTAAAGCTAATCAATGCAAATGAACTTGTATAAAATCAAATGTAATAGACACTAGGGGAATGGATCCACATGTAATTGAAATAGAGAAGGGTAATTGGGGAGGTCAAACTAACTAAGTCAATTGATATGAGGGAAGATCAAACATGCATCCAAAAGAGCATACCAAGTTATTCTCCTAGAGGTCTAACTAGCGCCAACTACGCTAAACACTAACTAGGAAACATCACAAGATACCTCAATCGAGAAATTGCAAGTCACTAATCAATGGTCCGTATCAAAGTGAGCTTACAATGCAATCTAGTGCAACAATTAAAGATGGCCAAGCTTCAATCAATTACACACATGCACATAAATCATCAACCAAGTTTAATCACATCATCAACTCCATTAATTATCCCCAAATTACTCTAATCCATCACTCATACATGCTTCACCATTACCCTAGCAAGTAAACTACTCACTAGCCATAGAAATTAAGATCAAAACTACACTAATCATCAATTTCATCATCAACATATAAGAAATCAAAAGATCAAAACAAAAATCAATCAAACTTCAATAAAACATCAACAATCAACAATCATATGAAAAACAAATGAAATCAACTAAAAACAAACTTATATTGAAATGAAAGATGAAAGATCCTTACAAACTTGATGATCAAAAGATCAATTACAATGGAGAATTCTTGAACAATTAACCAAAAACCATGAGTTTCTCTCTCTTCAATCTTGAGTTTCTCTCTCTAAAGTTCTAATAAAAAACTAAGATCTAATTGTTGAATGAAAAACTTAGCCAAAAACAGAAGGAAATAACTATATATACAAAGAAGAAGTCTGTTATGACGCCCAAAAATAGACCCATGCCGGTGCGGCCGCTCATAGGAGAGAGAAAGGCGCGCACGGATCATACCAAGCTAGGAGTGCCCGCACGCGCCTGATCTACGGCCGCACATCCCTCGTGTGCGCCCGCACCTATGTGGGTGAAGTTCCTTCCTTCTTTGTCCTAGCTCATCCGGTGCACACACCATTGGTGATGGTGATGGGGAACGAAGTAGGCAGCATCTTTTCTTGGTATTTTTGGCGAACACAGAGCATGAAAGGTGCACACACAAGGTCTTGAAGCTTGCTCTTCGGGTCCCTCTTGACTTGAAGCTCTTTGCACTAGCATAAGGCATCAAAAGCGATAATAACCATTGAAAGGAAGCTCGGGAATCCTCGGACAATTGATCATAACCTACAAGCAAAAGAGGAAAAGCAAATATTAGACAAAAACAACAAATAAACTAGGAAATGCACAAAATAGAGAAACTAACTATGAAAAGCATGAAATGATGAAATCAAGAGTAAAACTAAAGAAAACTAAAGAAAAGAGTTATAAAATGAAATGAAATTCATCCAAAAAGAGATCAAATGAGTGCCATAAATGTCACTCATCAAATTCCCCCAAGCAAAACTTTTGCTCGTCCTCGAGCAAAACAAAGCAAGAAAGATCAAGGATGAAAAAAACTTATTGAAAATGAAAAAGCTCAAGATAAGAATATACACTAAGACTCACTGTCGTAGGAATCACGGTTGTTTTTAGCCACAACAAGCCCTTTAAACGCCAAAGTCGCCTATGAGGACGAGTGAGGTCTCGTAAGGGTACCCTAAGAGTTTGACCCACAACTCTCCACCAAATATCAATGAGGCAAACCATAAAAGGAAAAGAAAAGAAAATGAAAACAAAACCTTTGCGAAATGGACTTACATAAAGACTATAATGCAAATGAATGAAAATCTTTCTCAAGTAGTTAAGGTATGCACTTTTCAAGATATCTATGGTTGATTGAAACATAGGGTATGCTAGGCATAGGAACTAGACATCACAATCCACGTTCATCCCAAACAATCTTACCGCGTTCTCCCCACTAGTCTCAAATCTCCCCTTAGTGAGTATCCCAATGATTCCTCGAAAGAACCGGAAAAAGAGATTTATTTAGGCTACTCGAAAATCTTGACTATGCATCCCCTTTCCTTAGGCAATGACCCATGATGCCCTTTCCCGAATAGTGACTCAACTATCTAGGTCGAAAGGTCTTTCCCCAAGGTTGTAACGTAAGGCATAAAGGGTGAAGGTAGGCTATAATTTAAAATTTGGTGATTTTCCTAAAAAGTGAAGCAAAAGGGTGATCAATCCTTAACACCACAATCAAGAAATTACCAAACAAAAACAACACCCCCAAGCTTACTTGAAGCTATACTCACAAAGAAATATATACAAAAAGCGTAAACGCCTCTCCCCCAAGCTAAAATGAAGCATTGTCCTCAATGCTTTGAAGGAGAAAAGAATACATCAAAATATTTTTGAATTATTTTTTATTTTATATATATATATATATATTTTTTGTATATTTATTTGAACTTGCAATGTCCTTGCCTTTTGCTAAATTCGGACGGCTTTTTCTATAATGCAATTTATAAGTCCATGTCTTTTATGAAGTAGGACGGATTTACGCAAACATTTGCCATTATTCACAAAAGAAAATGATATCACAAACTTGCACTCATAAAAACCAAATTTCCAACTCATCCACCACAAATTCCATCATAAATGATCAATTTGCTTCACAAAAACCAAAATAAAAAGAAAATAAAACAAAAGGTCAAAGTAATAAAGATGTGGCTTGAAAAGAAGGTATAAGGCTCAAATGGTTGCAAGAAGGCAAATGTAAACCCAAAAATAAAGAAAATAACAAACTATATCAAAAATGAAAAATTACCACCCCGATAAATGTGCCTTTGTCCTTCCTAGATAGCTCGGTGTCGGGTTTAAGAATCATACATCAAGCTTTATAGATTAGGTTTGCATAGTCAAGGATCCACGCCGCTCATACAAAGAATGTTGAAGGCTTGAAAAACAATGAACCTCACATGGATGTAGCAAAAACTCACAAATGGTGTCAAATTGACTATAGGGAGCAACTACCAAGCATGCCACAAACAAGTAGAATCCGGCTTCATGTTCCTCCTAGTTCAAACCAACTACCCTAGCATACACCTATCCTGGAGTCAACCGAACATAGTCTCAAACTGTGCATACCTTTACCACCTAGGAAGAAAATCATGTAAAAGACAAAGTCTAATGTATAAAGTCCAATTCAAAAGAAATAAAAATGAAAAATAAGCCTCAAAATCATACCTCAAATAAAATGAAAAATAAAAGAAAATAAAAGAAAAGGAAAATAAAAGAAAATAAAAGAAAAGAAATGGAAACATAGAGAAAGGAAAAAATAGGAGAAATATAAAGAAATGGACTAGAAATCAAGTTAAACACATAAGAATCCCAATCGACAAACAAGTGATCGATCGACATCATCGTCATCGATCCCAAACACATTACGTGTTAACAAGCATTCATCCTCGAACCATTCAACTTCCCCTAAACTAATCCTATTCTATGCAACCAAAGAAAAATAAAGAGAAAAATAAGAAAGATCCACCGGGCTCCAAGCTTAGCAAAAATAAACGAAGCAAGTAGAAACCACCTTGGTTGCATTCCATGACCAAGAGCTTCTTCAAGAAACCAAGTGAGAAAAAGAAAAATAAAAGAAGCTATAAACAAAGAAAATGGTTAGTAACTTCAAAACAAAGGAAAGAAAATAACAAATAAAAGGAAACTAAACTAAGCAAAAAGTATAAACAACTAAGGAAAATAAAAGCTAAACTATCAAAGAATAAAAGGAATAAAAGAAAGAAAATCTAAGAAAGCAAGAAAATAACTAACTAGCTAAAGAACTAAGCTAAACTACTACCTCCGTTTCATGTTTTTTGCAACTTTGGACATTATTTGTGAGATATAAAATATTACAAAGTTGCAAAAAAGATGAAACGGAGGTAGTACAAGATTTGGATTTTAGGGATTTGGATCAAAGGGTTTTGGATTAAAGGGATTTGGATATAAGGGAGCAACCACAACAACAACATCATAAGCAAAGCATCATCACAATCAACAAGTAACCAAGCAAACCGGGCAAGCATACAAGCTACAAGGAAAGTAGCATAGAGATCAAGAAAAAGAGGAAACCAAACAAGAGGAGCAAAATAAACATGCAAGCAACTAAGATATGTACACAACAACAAATATTGGCCACTTAGCATAGCATTAGTTCCCCCAAGCTAGATAAAGATACATCTCAACATCCCAAGAAAAACAAAACAAGCATCAAAAATAAAAGGGATGGAGGCAAAAAGCATAAAAAGTATAAGGGAACTATTGACTACTACCATCACCACCACCACTACCAGTACCACTTGTCCCTGCCCCATTGGGGTCAATGTTTCCCACGGGGTCATCGAAGGATGGAGGTGGATAAGGCTCCCATCCTCCGGTAAAACCCTAGGGCCACCCATAATGCCCCTTGAAAAGATCTTGTTGCCAAGGAGCAAGAGGGGTGAAGTTGTCGGGCAATCGTAGTTCGTAAGGGTGGTTTTCATGGACATGGGGGTAGTTAGGATCACCCGGTAGTCACATCCACCGAGAGCCTTGTAATCGTAATTACCTTTCTCATTTGGGTAGAAGCGACGCTCGTTATCGGGGTCGGAAGGACCCGGCCAATATGGATGCCCGTAAGAAGGTATAGGACCTTGTTGGGGCGGGAAGTAAGGATAGTTAGCCGGGGGAACAATGTTCCCGCGGTTATCTTCCGCATCATAGAGTTGTTGTTGTTGTGCGAACATACCTTGTTACATTTTCTTGGATACCTCTCAATTGGTTGTAGACGGCCTCAAAATCTTGATCATACATGCCGTCCAAATGGATTTGCAATCCGCTCATTTGCTCACTAAGAGCCCTCATGTCGGCATTCTCATAAGCATGTTGCCCTTCTTGTTCTTGTTCTTGAGGAACTTGTTGTTGTGGAATTTGTTGTTGTTGTTGACGTTGTTGTTGTTGTTGTTGGACTCTTTGGAACTCCTCATCATCATCCTCATCATCTTCATCGGAGTCAAAGTTGGGGCGCCGAAAGGACCTAGGGACCTGCCAAATGTTCTCGGTGTTGATCTGGCCCAAAGAAGTCAACCCGGGGTTAGGCAAAAAGCACCAATGCTCGTTGTTCCTTAACCACTCATATCTCCCATCTTCATAGTTCTTGGAGATGAATTGAATTTGCCCCAATTGTCTCCAGTCAAGATATTGGGTAGTGTTATCTCCAACCTCCTTGCAAAAGGGTAGATAGTGGTCAAGGCGGATGCGAGTCAAAAGCCTTGTCACCATGCCCCCGCATGGTATCTCTCCCGTGCTCCGGCCCCTTAGATCAACACAATATCTTGACTGGAGGTTCAAAAGGAAAAAAGTGAAAAAATAATAAAAAGAGTGAACTTCAAAAGGAAAATAAAGAAAAAAAGAAAAAAAATGTCATATTTTCAAATGTTCTAAGTGAAGGTTGAAGAAAAGAAAGAAAAAAAATTTTCAATGAAAATTTCAAGTTTGAGAGTTAAAGTTTGTTATTCACTCAAGTGTTACGATATTATATCTTTTTGATTGAAATTTGTAAGTGTTGGTGTTTTGGGTGTTTTTGTCCCTCGGGAGAGTTACAGCTCGAAGACTGGTCCGGAGCGGCCTGTACATGCAAGACAAACGGAGACACCTGTTGGTAGGTGCTCCGCCTCCGACGATCAAGTTAGTAACTTGAAAGGAGAGAAAAAATAATAAAAAGAGTGAACTTCAAAAGGAAAATAAAGAAAAAAAGAAAAAAAATGTCATATTTTCAAATGTTCTAAGTGAAGGTTGAAGAAAAGAAAGAAAAAAAATTTTCAATGAAAATTTCAAGTTTGAGAGTTAAAGTTTGTTATTCACTCAAGTGTTACGATATTATATCTTTTTGATTGAAATTTGTAAGTGTTGGTGTTTTGGGTGTTTTTGTCCCTCGGGAGAGTTACAGCTCGAAGACTGGTCCGGAGCGGCCTGTACATGCAAGACAAACGGAGACACCTGTTGGTAGGTGCTCCGCCTCCGACGATCAAGTTAGTAACTTGAAAGGAGAGGAAAAGGTGCGGAAATTTAGGTGGGGATCTGCCAGGATTTCTAGCTCAGTTGTCTCTATCAAAGGGACAGTTTGTAATAAATGGAAAAACGTGCCCTCCAAAAGAGGGGAATCTCCCTATTTATAGGGTCCTTGGGAATTATGCCCCTGATTAGGTCACAGAACCCTAATCAGTGGTGGGCTGCGCCGCATTGTGGCTTTCTCGGGATTTGGGCCTGAAGGCCTTCATTTCCCCAAATATCTGGGATGACACGTGTCAAGCAGGGATAGGTCCACTTTGGACCATCCTTGGGCTGACACGTGTCACCCTCTGGTTGGTCCACATGGCGGGGTAAAATTACCCTAAACATTTGCCCCTCACAGATGTGACGTGGCACGCCACGGAGCATCTGTGACACATGTCACTCTTTGAATGGTGGTAATTTTACCGCCAAAATTTTACAGTTCACCTTCTAGGTAAATTACAAGAATACCCTTTCATTAACCCTCTTTATATAGCCGTTTACGCTCATATTTTTGTACGTTCCACAAAAATTTTCAGAGTAAACTTAGAGAGAATTTTGAAAGAGAGAGCAAAAGTCACCCGTCTAAGTCAAGCGCAAGTTTAAGAAAACTCAGCCTCTTCAACACAGGCGGACCCGTCTACCTTCAGATCTCAAATCTAATGGTACCGTCTCTGACTCTCTCAGCTCTTTTTCATTTTACCGCTTGTATATATTCCTTGCAATAAATGGATTCATCACCAACACACACGGCACAACCTAGGGTAGAATCCAGCCGTTCACCAGGGACGGCTGAGTCTAGGACTGGTAGTGCCGTCTTAGGGTGTTGGGACCACCCTCATGCTTGGATTCCGACCATTTGCGCGTCTGTGCAAGACACAATGGCTCGGACAATGCAGACGGCACAAGACCCTGATTACAGAAGCGAAGGCTCAGGCGGCCAAACGCCTGAGGGAGAGACGTCTGGCTCTGAACACCAGACGACTCCGGAGAGATCCCCTCCGCGTGGCCCCCCAACTCATCCTGACTCGTTTTTGGACGAGTACGACCAAGGCGGTGAGGAGGCCGCCTCAGCTTCCGTTTCCCAATCTGGGGAGGAGACGGGAAGCGGACTTGACGTCTCTTCCTCAGAGAGCAGTGACGATCTTCCTCCGCTTGAGGATAGTGAGGAAGAAGAGAGGAAGAAATGGAAGGAGAAGGACGACCCCTTCAAGATCCACGTCTCCCTCCAAGATAGAGACCTTATGGAAAGAGGTCTTGAAAACTTTTTGAAGATGCACCCAATGGGAGACGGGTGGAAAATAAGGGTGCCTCCCCTAGACGGCACCATTTCCTGGGCAGACGAAGAACGAAACGTTAACGGCTACTTCGGCTGTTATGAGGCGACGTTCAAGGCAGGACTTCGCTTCCCCCTTCACGAGGCGGTGAATGCAATTTTGAGAGGCTATGGCCTCGGAGTCTGGCAACTTACCCCCAACTCTTGGGCAAATATTCTAGGGTATGTTGCCGCCTGTGAATTCCAAGTAATTCACCCCGGCTGGGAAGCCTTTGCTAAGATGCATTATCTTAGCCGCAACCCAGGCGGGTACAGAGCGTGGTATACTCTAACCACGTTCCCCCAATACATGATGACCTTGGACAAGGTCTCAAAATTCGACGGCTGGAAGCACAGATTCTATCTGTTGACGGCTCCCACCAGGCGGGAGAACTTCGAGCTCCGCCAGTACAATAAGAAGCCCGACCTTCTGGGTCGGAAATGCTGTCTTCCCCGGATCCCGGATGAGGACTTTGACAAAATAATTGAAGCTGACTTCTTCGGCCTCACAGACGCCACATTGTCAACCGGGGAGACAATAAAAGTCCCCAAGAACTGGATCCCTAAGAGCGCCTGGCTCAGGGATGAATGCTTTGTAGCCACCTGCGGGCTAGGGCACATGTTCACCAGACGTATGCGCCTGAATACTTTTCCGTCTGTAGTACTTTTGTGTCGGAAATGTTTTTGATGATGTACTAATTGATTCCCTTTTTGTTTTTGCAGAAGAAGCTTTGAACATGTTGCCGTGACTTGGCGGAGGCCCAGGCGCGGGAGCTCAAGGCCAAGGTAAACAGCTGACTCTTATTGCGAGTTTACTTTCAAAGTTTTCTTCCTTCGACTGCTAACATTAACTTGTTGTTATATTTTTTCAGGGAGGAGAGGTGGACAAGACGTTTGAGAAAAAACTCAAACGGGCTAGGGAGGAGACCACCGCCTCTAACCCCAGCAAGTCCTCAAAAAAGGCTACCTCCACTGCAACTCCCAACGCCCCAGTCGGGAGACAAATGCGGATAGGGGGGAGGAATAAGAGGGTGACCGGCTCTGTTGGTCTTGATTTGGCCAACCCCCTATCTACAACCGGGGGGTTCACCACGCCTGCCAGCGGCTCTCGTCTAGCCGGCTCTGCAGGTAAGAACCCTTTTGAATCCTCGCTTGAGCTGGGATGGCCGTTGCAAGTGAAAACACACTCCCAGCAGACGTCATCCTCAGACGGTCGAAACGAGATAGGCGCTGCTTTAGTATCTCAATCTAACGCTGATTATGGTGCAGATCAATCTCCCCGTTGGCCAGACGTCCAGAAGCATGCCAAGGCCATGCTGGATGCTGTCAGCAAACGGGATAAGGATACTATCCTGGGGATTGAGACGTTCAACCTTGAACGTATTCTGACCCTCCTGGCTGAGGTAAGACACTTGAACAATTTTCAATAGCTTTCTCCAAGTTTTTCTCCGCCTGCACTATTAACCTCTTTTGCTTTTCCAGGCTCTGCTGCGGGTAGACGGGCTCAAGCGTCCTTACACCCGCAAACGGGATGAGGTAAGACGGGCCAAGCAGGCCGCCACAGACGCAGATAATGTTGCTTTATACTCGTGCATAATTGACGATTGTGAAACTAAAGCAACCCAAATGACACAGGTGGCCAAGATTTCAGAGCTAGAGACGGATCTGCAGGCGGCCAACAAAAGGGCTAAGGATGCCGAGACGGCCCAAAAGCAGGCGGAGGTGGACCTCCCCAAACTCAGGGAGGACCTCAAGAAGGCCCAGGAAGACCTCCAAAAGCTCCAAGGAGTCTCTTCAGAGAATGCTGATCTGAAGAGCAAAATTGCTAAGTTGGAGAAGGAGGCGGCCAAGGCTCAGGATAACTTCCGAGCGACTCTCCAAGCGGATCAAAACTGTCTGGTTACTGAGATGGCCGCCGACAACGAGGCTATGATGAGGATTGCCTGGAACGCCTTGTATCCTGACAAGGATTATGGCGTCTAGGCTATGGCTCACAAGTATGCTGATGAAGTTATATACTTGAGAGAGAAAGGTGAGCTGGAGCCTGAGTCCTTCCTTGCCTGGGCTGAAACTGAGCATCCCGAGCCTGAGCCTGAAGCTCCAGAGACTGAAGCTCCTGAAGAAGGAGAGAAGGGCCAGGAGGGACCGTCTGCGGGGCAGTGAATTCAGTGGCTGTGTGCCAATTTCTTTTTTTTTTTATTTATCTGCGGCAGTATGCCATTAGTTTGCTTTTCCGGCCTGTGTGCCGAGTATCTATGTATTTACCGGCTAAGGGCCCTGGACGGCTGTGTGGTTGGTATCAAATGGAGTTGGTTGATTGACTTGGGAACGTCTGATGCTGCAAAGAGCATGATACGTTTGTAAGTCAATCAATCACAATAGTGATTACCCCAAACAAAGTACACAGCCGTACATTAACAGGCGTTTCAGCTTCTAGCTAGACGGTGTTGTCCGTCTAAGTAGAGTTTATATAGCCATTGCACAACTCTTTTTCCCCAAACGAGGATGTATACAATTTGAAACCGAAAAAACGATAAGTAAGAACTGCAGTCGATCGCCGACTGATGTCCTTGAACATCCGGGATCCGAAACCTGGTCGTTCCTTAGATTGTTCAGGTCAGACGGCTATGGATGGTTGATTCAGCTGTCCAATTGTGGCCGCCTGCATTGGTACGTAGAGTAAGCAAGCTGGCTTCTCTCTGCGACGATTGCACCCGGAGGGGTGTCGCCGGACGCCTTTGTCCATGTTGGGACAGGCGAATTTATGGGGAAAGCAGCCATCCGGCCATTGGCCTCTGGTCTTGTTTTAGACCGGCTGTATAGCCACTAAGCGTTTTTGTGCTTAGCTTAATTATCTAGCCATTGGCCTTTCGTCAATCAGACGTTAATTCAATTTCCAAGTGTCAAACTCAGAGAAACACACAAGTGACCCGTTTGAAATTCAGACGGGGCATAAGACAAACAAAAATGAAAACAAAAGGCAATTTCTCATTAACGTACTTCTTGTTTACAAAAATTACAAAATCTCAGAAGTAGTATTTTTTCAAATTATCTACATTCCAAGTTCTAGGCAGGCGCCTGCCGTCTGGAGTTTCCAGGCGGTAGGTGTCGTCTCTTACTTCTTCATAAATCCGGTAGGGGCCTTCCCAATTAGGAGTTATCTTTCCAAGCTCATTGGCCCTACCGATTGCCTCCATTTTCCGTAACACTAGGTCGTCCACTTTCAGAGGACGCCTGTGTACTCTCTTGTTGTAGGCTCTTGTCATTCTCAGACGGTAAATCTCATGACGCAAGGCGACATTGCCCCTGCGTTCTGGAAGTGAGTCCAATGCCAGGCGCATTGCCTCCCAGTTTGCCTCTTCATCATAGAGCATGACCCTGAGAGTCGGCTCATAGCGTTCAATGGGCAAGACGGCTTCAGCACCGTAAACCATGAGAAATGGGGTTTCACCGGTTGCCCCCTTTGCTGTTGTCCGGATGGCCCATAGGACATGGATTAATTCCTCAGCCCATAAGCCACCGGCTCTTTCAATTTTCTTCTTAATGCCTTCTGAGATCAGTTTGTTGAAGGCTTCAACTTGGCCGTTTGCTTGGGGACGGCCGACTGATGCAAAATAACTTGAGATCCCTTGATTTCCCGACCAAGTTTTAAGCTGAGGCGTCTCAAACTGAGGACCATTATCAAACACCATGGACATAGGAACCCCATACCGAGTGATAACATTATTCTAGATGAAGGAAATGACGTCTGATGTCTTGATGTTCTTTACCGCCTCAGCCTCTACCCACTTGGTAAAGTAATCCACAGCCACCAAGATGTAACACTTTCCGCCTGGTGCAGGAGTGTAAGGACCTAAAATGTCCATGCCCCATTTTGCAAACGGGATTGGGCTGTGGATGGCCGTCAGATCAGTAGCTGGACGGTGAATAAGTTTACTAAATTTCTGGCATTTGTCACATTTCCTCACCAATTCCTTGGCATCTGCCTCTAGAGTGGGCCAAGAGTAATGTCATCTGGCTCTGACGGCTAGAGATCTGCCACCTATATCGCAGAATCCCGAGTGCAAGTCTTCGAGAATTTCCTTCCCCTCTTCTGGGGTTACACACTTCAGAAGAGGCTTAATAAACCCCGCCTTGAAGAGCTCTCCATTTCTCAACTCGAAGCTTGCGGCTCGCTTTTTCAGAACGGCTGCCTCCTGTGGCGAATCAGGAAGTGTACCGTCTGAGAGGTATGCCCGGATGCCATCCATCCAGGTAGAGCTTCGGTCTAGGACTCCAATGGGATCTTCATAGATGCTTCTTCTTTTAAGTACTTCCAAAAGACTGACCGAAGCGTATCATGGCAGGCGGAGGATGCAAGTTTTGATAGTGCATCCGCCTGGTTGTTATCAGACCTGAGTACTTGATTCAAATGAAACTCCTCAAGTGACCCAGCCTCCTCTTTGACCGCCTGAAGATATTTGATCATAGCCGGGTGAGTTGCCTCAAATATTCCCTCATATTGGCTAACGACCAACTGTGAATCAGAGTAGGCGTCAATTTTTGTTGCCCCTGCCGCCTTACACATGCGGATTCCGGCTAGCAGGGCTTCATATTCCGCCTCATTGTCCGAGGCCTGAAATTTGAACCGTAGTGCATACTCATATCTGTCCCCCTCAGGAGACTCATAAATTACGCCTGCACCACAGCCGTTCTTTGTAGAACTCCCGTCTACATACACTTTCCAAACCTGATGAAGATTATCCGGAGCCACCGGACGGGTCATTTCCACAATGAAGTCAGCAAACGCCTGACCTTTCACCGCCTTTCTTGGTTCGTAAGTGATTTCAAGACTTTGCATTTCAATAGCCCATTTTAACATTCTGCCGGATGACTCCAAGGTAGACATTGGCCGCTTGAGTGGCTGGTCGGTGTAAATCACCACCGGATGAGCCAGAAAGTAAGGCTTCAATTTTTTGAATGCCATGTACAAAGCAAGACCAAAATTTTTCAACCACGGGGTACCGGAGTTCAGCATTTTTAAGAACATGGCTAATGAAGTAAACCGGGAACTGAACGCCGTCTCGCTCAGTAAGGAGAACGGCACTGAGAGCATGATCTGAGACGGCTAAATACATATACAACGTCTCCCTAGGTAGAAGACTGACCAGCCTAGGCAGAGAGTGCAGGTGCTCTTTTAGCTTGTGGAATGCCGTCTCAGCATCGTCTCCCCATTCAAACCTGTTTTTCTTCCTGATTGCTTAGAAGAAGTAAAGGCATTTGTCACCTGACCGGCTGAGGAACCTCCCCAAGGCCGCCAGGCAACCAGTTAGTCTCTGAACTTCCTTGACAGAACGGGTTGACTTCATGTCAATTACAGCCTGTATCTTTTTGGGGTTAGCCTCTATCCCCCTTTGATCAATCAAGAATCCGAGAAACTTCCCACACTCAACACCAAAGACGCATTTCTTGGGGTTTAACATGACCTTATGCCGCCTGAGGGTTGTGAACGTTTCTCGGAGATCAGCAAGGTGATCCGTCTGTTGCTTGGATTTGACTATCATGTCGTCGATGTACGCCTCCACATTCCTCCCAATTTGATTAATGAAGACCGTATTAATCATCCGTTGGAAAGTGGCAGGCGCATTCTTCAAGCCCAACGGCATCACAGTATAACAGAATAACCCCAAATCAGTGACGAAGGTCGTCTTTTCTTGATCTTTCTTCCAGAGGGGTATCTGATGGAAGCCGGAGTAGGCATCCATAAAGCTCATCAAGGCGTGACCGGCTGTAGAGTCAACCAGACTGTCGATCTTTGGAAGCGGGTAACTGTTCGTTGGACACGCCTTGTTGAGGTCTGTGTAGTCAACACACATGCTCCAGGTCCCGTTCGGTTTCTTAACAAGGACCACTTTGGCCACCCAGTCGGGGAAATTGCAGGGCCGAATGAACCTGGCGTCTAGCAGCTTTTTGACTTCGGCAGCTACCGCCTGACTTCTTTCCTCGCCATGGTTTCTTTTCTTTTGCCGGATGGGCTTCTTTTTGGGATCCACGGCGAGTTTGTGGAAAGCGAGATCCGGGCTGACGCCTGGCATCTCTTCCACTTCAAAGGCAAAGATGTCTTTGAATTCTTTCAGCAGAAGGTGCAAGCTTGCACCCTGAGTAGTATAAGCAACCGTCCCAACCTTCACCGTACGCTCTGGACGGCTTTTGTCCAAAACGAGATCAATATTCTCTCCAGCCGGTTGGGGACGGAGCTCGTTTGACCGTTCCCCGGTTAGTGATTGCTATTTTTTCTCTTTCTTCACCTCCACCAGCAGAGGCGCTTTTCTTTTCTTACCAACGGCTGTTGGGGCAGGGTTGACATCCTTGACATCGTCAAGGTCTATTGGTTCCTTCTCTTGGCCGTCTGGGGCCACTGTATCTTTAACGGCTGAGAAATAGCACTCCCGAGCCGTCTTCTGATCCCTGTTCAGGGAACCAACAAAGCCATCATCCCGCTCATACTTGATGAGCATGAGAGACGGGATGATCACCGCCTTGGCTTAGTTGAGGGTTGGCCTACCAAGGATGATATTGTAGGCGGTCAACTCCTCCACGACCAAGAACCTGACGACAATATGTCGTCCCTAGCCTTTTTCTCCCAGCCGGATGGGCAAGTCAATTCTGCCGGCAGGGTAGACCATCCCACCTCCAAAACAAATCAAGGGGTGGGTTACCGGATGCATGTTGCTGACATTGTATTTCAGCTTCTACAGGCACCGGAGGCTGATAATGTCCGACGAGCTGCCGGTGTCAATAAGGATCCGTCCAACCAACTGGTTGGCAACCTTACATTCGATGACGACCGGGTCGTTATGCGGACGGCGGACGCTGCCCCTGTCCTTCTCAGTTATGAGGACGTCTGGGAAGGTGGAAGAAGCAGACGCCTGCTCATCATCACCCTTGTCCATTTTTCGAAGATGGCTCTTGGTGCCCCGGATAGTAGGGCCACCACATGAAAACCCGCCTGCTATAGTGTAGACCGGATCCTTGTCGGTATCCGAACTACTAGTAGGCTGGGGGGTAGCCTTGGAGGACTGACCCTTGTTCTTCTTCTTTTCCCCGGCTGGGGACTTAGAAATGTAGGACTTTAGAAGCCCTTTGTCAGCCAGACGATCCAACGTCCGCTGTAGACTGAAGCAGTCGTTGGTGTCATGGCCAACCTCCTCATGGAACTGGCAGAATTTATTTTTGTTCCGTGACTGGACGGAACTCTTCATTGGATTCGGCTTCTCAATAGACAGCTGGTCCTTTACCTCCATGAGGATGGAGTTGCAGTCTTTGTTAAACTCGTACTTGGGGACGTACGGTTTAAACTCTCTCTTTTTCTTCTGGGACGGCTGGTCAGAATCACTAACCGCCCAGACTTCTTTTCTCTTTATGCTCTCTTCTTTTTTATTACCCGACTGAGCTGACCGGCTTTCTTTTTGTTTGTCAGACTTCTTAGAGTCTAACTGGCTACCAGGCGTGCAGAGGTCGGTAGCTTGTATGTAGCTCTCCGCCTCCTTCAGGGCCGCCTGTAGCGTAAATGCCCCTTTTCGGACGAGGTCAAACTTAAAAGCTGACCCGTCCTTCAGACCCTTGAAAAAGTCCGTAAAAGCTACCTCGTCAGACAGTCCCTGGATCTATATTCTGACCAGGTTGAACCGCCTGACATATGAGCGTAGCCCTTCTCTCTTACCCTGCTTAACAGTGCTCAGATCAAGGCTCGTTTTCTTAGCAGGGATGTTCATTGAGAAGTTGGTGGCAAACATGAAGGCTAGCTTCTTTAAGCAATCAATTGAGCCGGCTGGCAAGTTGCTAAACCACTGTTGGGCAATGCCCTTCAGTGTAGCCGGGAAACATAGACACCAGGTGGCATCGTCCCAACCCTGTAAGCACATGAGGTTGGTGTATGCCATCAGGTGGTCTTCTGGGTTGGTGGTACCATCATAGGTGCCCACCAACACATTCTTTACCTTGGACGGCTGAGACGCCTCGGTTATATTGGTTGCAAAGGCAAACGGCTGTTCGCCTAGCCTCATCAGCCGCAGCTGCCAGTCCAGTGGCTGGACATTGGTATATGCCGCCTGACCTCCGAATGGGGGTGGCTGCATGAACTGGAGGCCATATTGCCCAAACTGCGCCTGGGGTGCGTATGGCATAGACCCTATCATCAGTTGAGGTTCGGTGTTGACGGATTTACCGCCTGTCCGACTCTCATGCAAGGACATAGAATTCCTTGCAGAAGCTTCCTTGAAGTTGTCTGGAAAGCTGGAGGTAGAAGCTGACTCAAACTGTTGCTGTCTCCTCCGATTAATGACATGTCTAGCATCGAAGGTAGACGCCTTTTGAGCCTCCGGCTGGGGTCGCTGGGGCATCAGAATCTTAGACTAGTCAAGTTTTGCGGCTGCCTTCTCCTTTGGATGAGGAGTTGGCTGCCTGTCCTTGACCGGCGTCTTTTTCTTCCCATCATTGGAGTCTTTTTAGCCGGCTAACTCTTGCTAGAGCCTGCCTTGTTTTGGTTGATCATGGCCTTGATTTCATCTTTGAAAGAAGTCATGAATTTCATGAGCTCATCTTGGGTGACTAGGGCTTGACCTTTTGCCTTATGGGTTTCCCCTTCTGGCCTTCCAGAGGAGCGCCTGCTTGGGCCCGCCTGGTCTAGATTTTGCTCCAGTTGATCTCTGGAACGAATGGATTTAGAGATGAGGGAGCCATCCTTAGTTATGTAGGTCTCCACATCATTGTCTTCCTCTTCCTCCTCCTCAGTGAACACCTCTGGCTGAGGCTGAGGCGGAGGCTGAGGGATTTCAAAACCTTCCGGTTGAATAACCGGCTGTAAGTCCTCTTGGTTACTAGTCTGAGTAACCGGACGTAGAGAAGTAGAGTTAAGAATTGGTATAGAAGTAAGCGGCCTGTACATGCAAGACAAACGGAGACACCTGTTGGTAGGTGCTCCGCCTCCGACGATCAAGTTAGTAACTTGAAAGGAGAGAAAAAGGTGCGGAAATTTAGGTGGGGATCTGCTTGGATTTCTAGCTCAGTTGTCTCTATCAAAGGGACAATTTGTAATAAATGGAAAAACGTGCCCTCCAAAAGAGGGGAATCTCCCTATTTATAGGGTCCTTGGGAATTGTGCCCCTGATTAGGTCACAGAACCCTAATTAGTGGTGGGCTGCGCCGCATTGTGGCTTTCTCGGGATTTGGGCCTGAAGGCCGTCATTTCCCCAAATATCTGGGATGACACGTGTCAAGCAGGGATAGGTCCACTTTGGACCATCCTTGGGCTGACACGTGTCGCCCTCTGGTTGGTCCACATGGCGGGGTAAAATTACCCTAAACAGTTGGGATTGTTTATTATGATTGGAGCTGTATTTGGTGAACCTTTGTTGAAGTTGAGTATGTTGGAGATGATTGGTCATTATTTATTTTTAACCTTGGTTTTATTATTATTTGGCTCCCTTTAAGCATAGCTTTTCTCGCATACGTTCCCAAATATTTCCTACCCTTTACCCTAGCCTTACATTACAAGCTTTAAAGACCTTTCGACCTTATGCATAGAGTTGTGTGGACGTGAAAGTGTTGCTTATCAATGCAAGTTTTGACTTGACATATTCCGAGTCGACTACTAGGTTGAGTGTATGTCTTTTTAAATACACGAGTGTTGTGAGTTTAGGAGGGCATTGTTCACATAAAAGGGTTGGGATGGAGAGCGATCGAGTACATCTTTTACTCGCCACATAAATGAGAGTTGAGTGTGTGAGTTCTAGTCTTGAATTCTATATGCTCTTGTGGTTTGCTCTATTTGACAATTGTTGGGGAATGTGAGTGATTGGATGAATGAGATTGATTGATATTGAAGCATGTTTATTAGATTTGCCTTGAGTCGTTTGTGCTTGATTTGTTTATTTGGGGTGAGGCATGTTTTATATGTTCATTGATGAGCTCTTTTCTTAGGGACAAGCAAAGGTTAGGCTTGGGGGAGTTTGACGTGTCTAATTTATATAGTATTTTACCCCTGTCCCTTGGTCATAATTAGTAGTGTTTTTGGCTCTTTAGAGCCACTTTTATTACTAATTGGTGTTTTCTAGTGTTTTCGTAGTTTTGGTAGAGTTTTGTAGGAAATTGTACTTTTGGAGCATTTTCCCGGGTTTTCATGGAGCAACTACGGACATTGGTGGAGCACGATCATCCTTCGTAGCCCAAGGCCGGTTAGAGTCATCGAACCGGTGATTAAGGGCTCGGTATTTGAGATTTCGAGGCAATTGGACCGAGTATTCAAGATACAATGAGGATATTTTGTTTGGGCCAGAGTTACGAGCCCAAACGAGGAGTCCATTGTGCCCAAGTGGCCTTGCTCGGCCAAGAGAGCTCCCGCCCGAAGGCGCACCCGACCGGGCGGGGCGGAGTATATGAAGCATCAGCTGTCGCCCAAACTCGTGCCCGGCCGGGCGCGAGAGAAGACTCTATAGGCGAAAAGGCGCGCTCGATCTGTTGGTGCCTCGCCCGATCGGGTGCGTGTCAGCATTAGGAGTTTTATTCGTCGTCTAAGTTTGTTTTAGTACTTCCTTTTAATTTTTTTTATCTCTCTACTTAGATTATTTTCGCTCTCTAGACTTCTCTCTACACATTATACTTTGTTCTTAACTCAACTCTTTAATCTGATTACTTTGGTAACGATTTCTTGTATCTCTCTACTTAGATTATTTTCTCTCTCTAGACTTCTCTCTACACATTATACTTTGTTCTTAACTCAACTCTTTATTCTGATTACTTTGGTAACGATTTCTTTTATCTTAATCTCAGCTATTTATTTTATTCCTTTGATCATGTCTATTTTTTTTTTTGCTTTGATTAGTTTAGATTTAATTATGTGTGAGTTGTTTTCTTCTAGGGTTTATGGGGATCCATAAATAATATGAAGGGGTAATTTATTGTTGTTAATTGTCAATGCTAGATTAATTTCCTATTGATTGATTTAATGCTCTGTGACTAGATTAGCGCAGATATTTTATACATGAGTTTGAAAATATTGATTCGAGATTCGAGAGATGAGAGTTGATATTAAGGTCTAGTTTCAATAGGCAGATTAATTAATAAATGGTTAAGTCGAGATTCGAGAGATGAGATTTGATACCGGTAGATTAATTATGTGATTATATAATACGTAGCGAGAGCCCTTTATGATCTGGTTAATTGATGCATTGATGATTGACTAGTATTTATTATTGATATTACATGATAATTTCTTATTGATTTGTTTTAATGCTTTACAATTATGGCTTGTAAATTATAGCAATATTGAATTGATGAATCGAGCAGATGTTAATTTGATATTACAGGCTATTTTCAATAAGAGCTTAGATCTAGTAAATTGCGAGAGCTTGTTAGATATATATTATTTATGCAATGTTAATGATTGATTACTATGTTTTACGCTGGATAATTATTTGTTGGTGAACCTGTGCCCTAGGTCTTTAATTCATAGGTTTTTCTCTATCCTTTACTCTTCCCTACTTTTACTCTTCGTAGTTTAGTTTCCCTTTAATAACAACAATTGGTTACCTTAATTATTTAGATTATAATTATAAATTAGGAATAGAAAGACTTGTTTCCTTGTGGATTCGACCCTACTTCCCAATCTACTTTAGTTAAAGGACTTAGGTTATACTTTTGATTAGGTGATACTACTTTAGCTTGTCATCAGTTAGGCCGGATCTTGAGCTATCACCTGGGAGGCGTTTGGGGTTAAGTGGAGACCCTTCCGCTGAATTTGTTTTAGAACAGATGCCAAACCCTTACTCGAGTAACCCTAATATGGGGAATACTCGAATTTTTGTTGAAAAACAGGAACGGAATGTTGATAATGATGCTGCTGAATTTAGAGGGGGGTGGTTAAGCCTAATTAGTCCCATGGCTACTAGGGAATTTGGTGCGCAACCAACCATTGGTATGCCTCCTCCCTCTCAGCTTTTGTTCATGGGCTCAACTTATGAAGTTGGGGAATCATCATCGGCCTAACACGTGAACAGGCAAGGAGGCGGGCCTGTTACCCTGTTACACTATTTGGGTATTTCAGAATGGGCTACTTCACCCGTGGAGTTCTAAAGGAACAAGGATGGTATTTTAGGAAATGCGAGAGGTTATAACAGGAGGATTGAGCTTCCTATTGAGGGATATACGCAACAATGGCTGGAGAGTACCTCAATTATGGCGACGAGAAGAGGTGGGAATGAAGAGCAGTTTGCTGATGATGACTATGCTTGCATAATGGAAGCAAGCACAATCTTGTCTTTGGGAATCTGGAATGCAAGGAGGGAGGAAATCTAATCCATCCACCGCATAGTTAGAGGCACGACCTCACCCTTCCTTCGACTTTCTTCATCCGATTTGGCAGGGCTCCCGAACCTCCCTCTCACGGAGATTGATCCACCTAATACTCTGGTATCACACTTTAGGTCATTTAATTCACTGATTTATTTAATCATGATGATAGTGCTAATGATAAGAAGCGCATAAGGGAGGCAGTTGGGCACTATCCGCATTCTTGTGATGGGGACTCGATTAGGTACAGTGAATCTGATTTTGAGAGGGTCGAAAGAAAGAGGCTTAAGAGGCATCATAGGTGGTCCGAAAAGGGTGGATTTACTATTGGGTCAAAGGATGACAAAGGAGAAAACAAATTTTCTTCAAAGGCTATCTCTAATCCCGATATGGCAAGGGAATTTGGGGTGGATATCGATGGTGATATCCAAATGAGGGGAAAGAATAAGCGGCCCCAAGACATGACTTCTTCTTCGTCTGAGTCCTACAAAAGGCAAAAAAGTGAGAAGTAACATCTAAAAGGAATGGTGTCCTTCGAACAAGTGTATTATTCTGATAGCGGGTTCAGAATAATTAGAAAGCTAATATATTCAGTAAGGTCAAGTGATCGGAATGCCTGGGTGGAGGCCGCTTTCGATCAGTAATATTATTGCATAATTAATATTAAAGCTTAATCTTGTCTGAACCCTTCGGGTCACACCCAAGCAAATAAACGAACCGAGTCGACGAATTAATTCGGAAGAAATTAATTCCTCGCCCGAGTGTTAAATATTTAGACGTCGGTAATTCGAGCTTAGAGCGTCGAAACCGAGCGTCGGAAGTCGAGCCAAAAATAGTAAATGACGAGACGCGCAAAATAATAATAAATCAACCACATTCCCAAATTACCCTAACATCAGATTGCCCCGAGCATCCGAGTGCTAGGGGCAAAAATGTCCTAGCATAGGTGGCTAGCATGCGCACTAAGCCGAGCCTAGCATGGCTGATCGATGAGAAACATAGGTCGTTATCTACCCTCCCCAACTGTTAAACAAAATTTATAAACACCTAACCAACCCTATACAAGTATATGGTAAGTCAAGGGTCGAACCCAAAAGAATGGTGAGCTATTGGCTATCGTCTATAGTCAAGCTATTCCAAAGTCTATAGTTAGGGTTGTGAATTCTAAACTAGGGCAAACACAAGTATTAAGCTAGATGAAATCAAATGTATAAGGTGCTAGGGTTTGGGATCCACATGCATTCATAATGAATTCAATCAATTGGGAGGTCAAGCAATGTGAGGGAAAATCAAATTTTCAACCAATAGAGCATATCAAGCTATTCTTCTAGAGGTCTAACTAGCGTCAACTACGATAAACTCTAGCTAGGAAACATCACAAGACACCTCAATCGTGTAAATTCAAGCCACAAATCAATTGTTCGTATCAATGCAAACTTGCAATGCAATCTAGTGTGAATAACTAGGGTGATCAAGCCTAAATCGAACACACACATGCACAAAATTGATTAACCAATTTAATCACATCATCAACTCAATCAATTTCTCCAAATTAACTTAAATCCATTACTCATACATGCTTCACCATTACCCTAGCAATCAAACTACTCACAATCCATTAATAACATCAAAATAAAAGTTTATCTAACCAACAAATTCATATTCATCAATTGAATCAAACTAATTAAATCAATCAAACTATCAACAAACTTGAACAAACAACAAAACAATTGAAATCAAACAAAAGATTGAATTAAAGTGAAAAGAATTCTTACAAACTTGATAGAAATCAAACCAAATGTAGCAATCTTCAATCATCATACATCAAACCCAAATTTTCTCTCTCTAAAAATCTAAGAACAAGTGTTTCTCTCTCTTCCCAAAAATTCAATCTAAACTAATTCTAATTCTATTCTAATTCCTCTCTCTCAAAAAATAAAAGAAAAAGCTTTATATAGTTAAACTAACTAGAGAGAAGTTAGTTAGATCGTCCAAAAAGAGACCCATGGAGGTGCGGCCGCACAAGGGAGAAGATGCGGGCACACCTACCTGGGTCCCTACCCCGTACACTTGTACGGCCACACCTGGTGCGCCCGCACCACCCAGGTGTGCGGCCGCACCTACCCCGGGCGCGCCCGCACTTGGCTATAGGGCCTCCTTCCCCTTCTTCATCCAAGCTCAACCTCGTGCGATCTACATGATGATGATGATGAACACCAAGGTAGGCAGTCTTGAAATGGATATTTTGGTGGGTTTTTGGCAATAATGACGCCCCCACCGCATATGTGCACCAATCTCTTGACTTGCTCCTTGCGTTCCTTCAAACTTGAAGCTCCAAAGCGAACACAAAGCATCCAATCTTGATTAGAAATGAAAGAGGGAGGCTCGGGAATCTTTGGAAACACGATCATAACCTTAAAACAAACGAAAACAAACAAATAAAAGGGAAAAAGAACAAATAAACAAAGAAATGCACAAAACAAAGAAACTAACTACGAAAAGCACAAACTAACGAAATGAAGGACAAAAATAAAGAAAACTAGAGAAAAAGAGTTATAAAATGGAAAGAAAATCATCCTAAAAGAGATCAAATGAGTGCCATAAATGGCACTCATCAAATTCCCCCAAGCTAAACTTTTGCTCGTCCTCGAGCAAAACAAAGCAAGAAAGAATAAGGATGAAAAACTTATTTAAAAAGGAAAAAGAAATACTCATGATGGGAATGTACACTAAGACTCACTGTCGTAGGAATCACGGTTGTTTTTAGCTACAACAAGCCCTTTAAACCCTAAAGTCGCCTATGAGGACGAGTGAGGTCTCGTAAGGGTGTCCTAAGAGTTTGACCCATAACTCTCATAAATAAAACACGAGGCAAATAAAAAAGACAAAGTCAAAACAAAGGAAAAGAGAAGCAAAATTCTACGACTTGGACTTTTCACCATGACTACAATTCAAATGAATGACAAACTTTCTCAAATAAATAAAGGTAAGCATAATTCAAGATATCTAAGGTTGATAACAGAATAAAACATGCTAAGCATAGAGAACTAAGTATCACACTCCACTTTCATCCCGTTCGTTCTTACCGCGTTCTCCCTACTAGCTTCAAATTTACCTCTAGTGAGCGTCCCAATGAATCCTCGAAGGAACCGGAAAAAGGAAATTTTTTAGGCTACTCGACATCTTGACATTTGCATCCCCTTTCCCTATTCTTAAAACTTACATTCCTCTCCTCCGATGAATGACTCAACCACTTAGGTCAAAAGGTCTTTCCCCAAGGTTGTAATGCAAGGGCGAGAAAGGGTGTAGGTAGGCTAAAATTTGAAATTGGTGGTTTTCCTAATCAATGAAGCAATAGAATGGCCAATTCTTAGGATCACAATCAAGTAGTCACCAAACCAAAAAAAATACATACACCTTATACCCCCAAGTTTATTCAAAACTACATTCACAAACATATACACAAAAGCGTAAACGCTTCTCCCCCAAGCTAAAATGAAGCATTGTCCTCAATGCTTAGAAGGAGAAAAGAATACTTCAAAATATTTTTGGATTTTCAATTTTTTTTTTCAATTTTTAGTCTTTTTTTAAGACTTGCTTTGTCCTTGCCTTTTTCTAGATTCAGACGGCTTTTTCAATATTGCAATTATTTGTCCATGCCTTTTATGAACTTGGACAGCTTTTTTTTTTATTCACTTGCCATTATTCACAAAATACATACAAAACACAAATTTGCTTTCATTTAGAACTAAAACCAAACTTATACACCACAACTCCAAAAGATGACCAATTGCTTCACAAAAACCAAAAATGGAACGAAAAGAAACAAAAGGCTCAAGAATGTAAGGTAAGTGGCTAGAAAAGAAAGGTAAAGGCTCAAATGGGTTAGCAATAAGGCAAATGTAAACCCAAAATGAACAAAAATGAAGAATACTATTCTAGAAATAGAAAAATACCACCCCAAAAATATGCCTATGTTCTCCCTAAACGGTTCAGTATCAGATTCAAGATCTATGAGTCAAGTTTCAAGATTAGGTTTGGAAAAGTCAAGAATCCATGCCGCTCATACAAGTATAGGTAGAAGGCTTGAAAAACAAAGAACTCACACGGATGTAGCAAAAACTCAATATTAGCATCAAATCAACCATAGGGAGCAACTAGCAACATGCCACAATCAAGTAGAATCCGGTTTCATGATCCTCTTAGTTCTAACCAACTACCTTAGCATGAATTAGTTCTTAAATCAATCGAACATAATCTCAAAATGTGCAAACCTCTATTATTTAGGAAGAAAATCATTCAAAGGCAAAAGTCTAGTGATATGAAGTTTAAATCATAAAAAGAGAATAAAAGAAAAGGAAAAGCCTCAAAACCAAAAACAAAGCAAAAGAAAAATAAAGGATGAAAAATAAAAGAACAAGAAGAAAAATCAAAGAAAAGGAGAAGCGAGAAATGAAGAAAAGAACAAGAATGCATATGCAACACATAAACCCCAATCAAAATATGAGTGATCTTAATGGCAACAACACCAAAAGATCCCAAACACGCTAGGTGTTAAACACATACATCCTCAAACCATTCAACTTCCCTAGACTTCCTATTCTAAGCAACCAAGAAAATAAAAGAAAGAAAAAGGAAAGGTCTCACCGGATAATCCATGCAAAGCGAAGAAATAAGAGCGAATGTGAGAGTCACCGAATAAATCTCCAAAATAGATGCAGGACAATCAAACCCGAATGAGAGCAAAAGAAATAAAGAAAACTATATACAAAGAAAATTGTTAGTAACTTCCAGACAAAACCAGAAAAAGAGCATAACAGCAGCAGATAGAAAGTATCATCATCAGAAAATCATGAGAACATCATCAGAAAAATATCATAACAACCATCATCAGGAAATCATCACAGAAACATCAAAGGAACAGCTGAAGCAGATATAGGACAGCAAGAATGAAAAGCTAACATAACCAAATGAACCACAAGCTAGGGGAAAACAAATAACGCAAAACCACAAGGAAATAATTCCCCCAAGCTAGAAATACGCTACCCCCCCCAAGCCAAAACCTAACAATAAGGCATTCAAGATTAAGCAAGATAAAACAAGCATAGGGAGGGTAGCCAAGAAGGCTCACTCGGCATTGTGGTAGGGGGTAGAACTAGAATTCCCCCCCCCCCAATGCTATAGACAACACTACGAACTACATCATCAGCAATCTGGGCACTCTTCCCCTTGGACCTACTCAAACTACGAAGCGAATCTAACGCAAAGAAATACGTCCAATCATCAAGAATAGGAGGACCCGAACGTCCCCACCTCCCCTCGGTCTCGGGTGAAGGAAAAGAGTTAGGGTTACCCGGATCATAAGCCCAATCACATCCCCCCGGTCTCCTATGGTCATAGTCCCCTCGGGTGGTCCCACGGATGGCACTAGGTGCCACATGAGGTCCCTCTCAATAGGGGTAGCAAAGTCGAGGACCTACGACCTTATCAAAAGGCTCCCATTGGGGAATTGGCCCTCTTGGACCGGTAAATAGGGATAGTTCAAGTATGGCTCGATCTCACATCTAGCAACATGAAAATCATAAATCCTTCTAGCATGATAATCATACCCTCCCACAAAATCATTCCCCAAAGAAGAAGAGGAAGACAAAGCTAAAGTAAGAGCATCAATTTTATCATGCAAGCTAGTCAAATCAAGTGTAGAAGAAGTAGAGGGAGAAAGAGGAGGGCTAGAGGTACCTCCCCGAGATTACGAGGGAACACGTCGCTTCGGGCGAGGGGACGGCAAAGGCACCCTTCGGAGAGAGCGGTCAATGTCCATCTTGCCCGGCCTCCAAGGTAAGTCCGACTCCAAATTTCTCACCATGGCCTCCGGGTAAGGAATGAGACACCAATCCGTTGTACGAGAAACCGTCCAAACAAACAAATTGTCCTTGATGGTGCGCTCCAAAAACCTTTTATTAATCAATGCATAGATGCTTTGAATATGTGTGGGGTTCTTCTCTCTCACATCTTGAATAGGCTCAAGGGTCTTAAGCATTGCCCCATACTTCTTTTCAAGTGAAAGCACAAGGATGGTCCCCGAAAGGAAAATCCCATCATGAATATCAACGAACCTATCAAGCAAATGCGAGGCAAAAAAAATAACCTCAACCTCATCATCCTTAGGCTTATCCGCCAATTAAAGCCAACTCAATTCTTCTTGGGAACATGGAACCAAGCGATTCCTAGGAAAAGAATGCATATGTAAGGATTCGGCTAAAATACCGCATAGCCGCATGAATAATGGAGGCCGACTTGGAGTATTGCGGCCGATAAGACTCCTCAAAGGCAATATGAGCCCACCAATAATTCTCACAATATTTGTGATCCTTGTGCAAAGTTTCATAGGCTGGATAGTGACAAGGGAATAAACGCGTCGTCAATTGTCTATCCCTAGATCAAATACAATTTATATAACCTAAACAAACCAAATACGAGTATAAGGCAAGCATAGGGGTCGAACCACAAGGAGACATGCATAAACACCACATTTACTACTTAAGACTTAAGCTACCTCGGGACAAGAAGTGTGAATAACTAATAGATTAAACTAAAGATTAAGAATGATTAAAGATCAATATAACTAAACACCAAGGGAAGTGGGTAGATGTAGTTGCCATTTGATCATGCAATAACACGGAAGCAAAGCAATGGTAAACTAAGCATGCAAGAATATCGAAATAAAGCTCAATCTAACCGCCTTCAGGGGCTAATTGATTTCTCCTAACATAGCCTCTATGTTTCCACACTAGAACCATATATTAGAAGGTGCAATCAATGATATCGATAGCAATGAACCTTAACTAAGTCAACTTCCGTTTCTTGTTAGCAAAGATTCACCTTAAATCAACCAACAACGTGCACTTGCAAGAATCATAAGCATGAATCAATTAACAACTACACCATCCCCACACCCTTGGCTAGATGACTACTCACAAATCATATTGAAGACAATATCAATCATCAAATCAATAAGCATCAACATGATCAATAAGCAAAGAAGGAAAATCAAAATAAGCAAACAAAACTAAATACAAAAGTAAAGAAAGAGAGTAAGAGATTGCTCATTAATTGAAGATGAAGATTTACAAAGATTCAGTCAAGCTCCTTCTTCAATATCCAAGTTCATCAATGGAAATCCACACTTTCTCTCTCTACTAATGGAGTTTCTCTTTCTAGATTAGGGTTAAAAATGTTTCTAAGTAATGATAGATGATCCACTAATCTCCCTACGACTTATATATAGAGGTCCTTTAAAAGATACAAAAAATATGAAATAAAAAACTACAACTCAGCGGTGCGCGCCCGCGCATATACACTGCTCGCCCGCGCAGATGTTGTGCGTGCGCCCTTGCAGATCTTGTGCGCCCGCAGATCTGTGGGTACGAGGAATTAGACCCATGGATGCGCGCCTTCTCCCAGCAATACTGCGCGCTCGCGCTTGAAGAGTGTGCGCCCGCACACAAGGTGCGCACAAGGCGCACACAACTCCCTGTTTTGGTTCTGCTTCTGCTGCTTTCTTGTGCGGGTTCTCCTAGGGCTGTGCGCCCGCACATATCAAAGTCGCATGCCCGCACAGAAAGCTCGCACAAGGCGCACTAAATCTTCTGTTTCTGTTCAGTTCTTGAAGCATTCCTGCGCAGGTTCTCACAGTGCTGCGCGCCCGCATACAAGGGATTTTGGGGGTGAATTGCTCTTCTTCCAATGCCTTGATTCCTACAAAATAAAAACAAAGAAAACAAGGAGAAAGGCAAACAAAGAAAAGAGGAACAAAAAGGAGAGAAAAAGGGGGCAAACAAGCTACAAATGGGAGGGAAAAACCCATAAGAAGAGCACTAAATTATGGCATAAATGCCTCTCATCAAATTCCCCCACACTTGCTTCTTGCTTGTCCTCAAGCAAAGGAAACCAAGGCAAAAGACAACATACATAACAGACACAACATGACAAGGTTCAAGAAAATCAATCAAGTACCATGGTGAGAAATGCTCAATTCGGACTAAAAAATAATGACATTGATAAAAGAATACCTACCTTTCTCAATTCAAGAGGGAAAACACGCTTTAAGATGCTCAAGGTTGAAAGAGACAAACCTAAGCTAAGCATAGAGAACTAATGATTTCATCCTCCGCCCTAGCCCCATCCAAGACGGTCCACGATCTCTCCGCTAGCTACAATTCATCCCCTAGTTGGCTCCTCATGATTCCGCGAGGGAACTGGAAAAATAAATAATTCTATGTGGAACAATGAGGCTATCCCGACATCTCAATTATGAATACTCTCTCCATAGGGTTGAAATCCATCTCCCTCCACCGTTTCCTTGACCACGCCCCTCTAAAGTCTAAGGGTCTTAGTTAAGGTTGTAATGTCATGGCTAAAGGTTAAGGTAGGGAATTAATTTGAAAACTTTGGTGGAAACTCCTAAGTGAAGCATATGAGTGACCATCTCTCAATAACAACATAGGAATCTAACCTAAATTTCAAATCACAACCTTCAATACAAATTACATGACAATACTATTTTATTTTATTTATTTTTTTTTTTTTGCAAGATTTTCATTCAACTCAATTTTTTTTCTTCTCTTTTTCCTTTCTTTCTTTCCTCTTCATTTTTTTTTGAATGGTGTTTGGTTTTCATAAATTACAACTTCCTTGCCAAAACTTTTGCACACTTTTTCATGAATAGACTTTCAAGACCTCATTCGAACCAAATTGCACAACTTCCTTACTTAAAATCAAGACTCTCAAACTCGAACCTCACAAGCCGATGCTTCACTAACTATAAGGGTTGGTAGAACATAGGCCGCTACGTTTGTAATGTGGTTTAACCAAGAAAGGAAAAATAAGGCTCAACATGGCTAGCAAGAAGGTATGTGTAAAATAAAAACCAAATTTGTAACAAAACACAAGGAAAACAAAGAAAAATGAGAAGAGATGCCCTCTTCCTCCTCTAGAGTTATATGATCACGGTCTTGGGAGCTAGATACCAACACAAGGATTAAGACACGCATAGTTAAGGATCCAAAATGCCGCTCAACAAAAGTGATGGAGGCTTGAACAATAAACGCTCACATGGGGCATGAAAATAAGCAATTACCAACCAAGGGAATCCTATTCACTACGGAGAGCAACACCATCTTACCACTTTCCCGTGAACTAGTGGTTCAAACGTCCTCAAGAGTTATAAACCGGGCTACCTTAGCTTAAAATGTGTCTAGTTCAACCCTAAGCACTCTCAAACCGTGAAGACCCTCTTCAACTAGGAAGGTAAGCATTCAAAAATATGTCATAACAAAAGCATATAGGTCCACATTTCCAAATGAACGAGCAAATTCTCAATTTTCAAAAATTTTTCTCTTGTCATGATTATGAATGTCACATAAAGGAAAGAAGAAAAGAAACACACAAAGAAAAAGGAAGAAATCAAAAAGGTTCATAAATGAGGCATGTAAATCATATAAATCCCAATCGACATACAATGATCGTTGAATACAACATCAACGATCCCAGGTTCCTTAGAACCAAATCAATCAACCTCGAACCATTCAACTCCTTCCTAAACTAACCTAAGCTATGCAACCAATCAAATATTTAAAGAGTTGAGAAGGAGAATTTGTCACCCAATTACGCTTAGGAAACGTAAATCCACAGTAGTTGAAACTCCATTGCTCGGAAAAACGTGGGAATGCGCCAATAAGCCCTACAAAGTGTCAAAGTCCCAAACAACTCGGCAAATATTTGGTTAGTAGCAAGAGAAATATATACAAAGTAATAAAGAGAAAACAAAATAGAGAAAAGAAACTACTAAAGAAAAAGAACAAACAAAAAAGAAAAAGGAAAAAAAAGTTTGGATTAAAGGGGAATTTGGATTTTAAAAAAAACGGGAGCCAAAACAACACAAGGTTTCATTAAAAACATCATCATCATCATTTTTTGAAAAGAGGGGAAGGAACCTTCCAAAAAGACACATATTAGCCCAAAATTGCGCCCCATAAGAACAAAGCCCTTAAATGAAACAATAAATAAGCACCCCCCCACATTTGAATGGAAAACCGTCCTCGGTTTGAACAAAGTGGAGAATGGGGTGAGAGGAAGGGCTAAACTCGGCCCGAGGGCCCTAGTCCTCCATGTGAGAACTAAAGCCCTCTCCATATGGACGCCACTCGTAGTCGACGTCGATAGGAGGGCCATGGGGGTCCCAACCACCGGTGTAACCTGGTGGAAAACTGCGGTTCCGATACAACTCTTGTTGGTAGTCCGGAAGAGGGTCAAAGGGAGGGGGCATCTCAAGAGGCTCGGATGTGTACATTGGGTAGTTTGGGTCCCCACGGTAATCACACCCCACCGGTGCCTTGTAATCGTACCCCTCAGAGGTAGGGTAGTTCACTCGGGGGGCCCCTTGAGATGAAGGCCCAGACCAATAGGGCCAAACCGGTTGACGGGGAGTGCCGTCAACATGCGATTCCTCGTGAGAAGGAACCGGCCCCTGTTGGGGCGGAAAATACGGATAGTTCACCGGTGGGTCAAAGTGCCCTTTGTTTACATGCCAATCATAAATGTTGGCATTGTAAACTGAGTACCCATCGGCGGCCTCCGTCCATTTGGACACGTAGTCAACGGCAACCAAAATATATTTGTTCCCATTTGAGGAGATAAAAGGGCCCATGAAGTCTATAGCCCACACATCGAAAACTTCAAGCTGAAGGATGGGGTTTTATGGAATTTCATCCCTTCTCTAAATATTCCCCACCCGTTTACATTTATCGCAGGTCTTGACATACATCAAAGAATCCTTGAATAAAGAAGGCCAAAAGAGCATTGATTGAAGAACTTTTGAGGCGGTCTTTTGAGCACTCATATGCCCACCATAAGGTGAAGAGTGACACATATGGAGAACACTTTGAAACTCGTTGTTGGGGACGCATCTCCTCAACAACCCATCAACCCCTCTCTTCAACAAAATTGGTTCATCCCAAATATATCTCTTTGCCTCGTGCTTGACCTTTCGACGTTGTTGTGAAGTGAAATCTGAAGGTATGGCACCACAAGCTGACAAAGGAATAAACGCGTCGTCAATTTGTCTATCCCTAGATCAAATATAATTTATACACCTAAACAAACCTAATACAAGTATAAGGCAAGCATAGGGGTCGAACCACAAGGAGACACGCATAAACACCACATTCACTACTTAATACTTAAGCTACCTCGAAACAAGAAGTGTGAAAAACTAAGAGATTAAACTAGAGATTAAGAATGATTAAAAATCAATATAACTAAGCACCAAGGGAAGTAGGTAGATGTAGTTGCAAATTGATCATGCAATAACACGGAAGCAAAGCAATGGTAAACTAAGCATGCAAGAATATCGAATTAAAGCTCAATCTAACCGCCTTCCGGGGTTAATCAATTTCTCCTAACATAGCCTCCATGTTTCCACACTAGAACCATATATTAGAAGGTGCAATCAAAGAACTATCGATAACAATGAACCTTAACTAAGTCAACTTCCGTTTCTTGTTAGCAAAGATTCACCTTTAATCAACTAACAATGTGCACTTGCAAGAAGATTAAAGAATATCAAACATACAAAGACTTTAATCACCATTAACAAAACCCCAACATCATAAGCATGAATCAATCAACAACTACACCATCCCCACACCCTTGGCTAGGTGACTACTCACAAACCATATTGAAAACAATATCAATCATCAAATCAATAAGCATCAACATGATCAATAAGCAAAGAAAGAAAATCAAAATAAGCAAACAAAACTAAATACAAAAGTAAAGAAAGAGAGTAAGAGATTGCTCATTAATTGAAGATGAAGATTTATAAAGATTCAATCAAGCTCCTTCTTCAATATCCAAGTTCATCAATGGAAATCCACACTTTCTCTCTCTACTAATGAAGTTTCTCTTACTAGATTAGGGCTAAAATGTTTCTAAGTAATGATAGATGATAATACAAACTTGAATAGGAGGCTATATATATGAAGCATAAAAGACGGAAATATTAAGCCTTGGAGAGCTCTCTAGCTTGCAGCCGCGCCCTCTACATCGTGGGTTACGGGGGTGCTAAACCCAGACAGCCGCGCCCGCGGCTCCAAGGAGATGGCATCTCCTTCTAAGGAGAGGCCGCGGCACAGCAATAGGTGTCAAGTCAGCTCGAATAGCCGCGCCCGCGGCTTCTGGTGCCGCGCCCGCGGCTTAGGGAGGAGAGCCCTCTCCTGAGGCGCGGCGCGACATCTACTGAATGATTGTGAAGTTGCCCTGCTCAGGTCCCCGCGCCCGCGGCATCAGGCTCGGCGCCCGCGGCTCCCCTGCTCTGCCTATCTTCCATCTTTGATCAACATCATCCTCCATCCAAGTCTAGCCAAGCCTTCAATGGTTCATTCGGAAGGGCCAAAGTCCTACAAAACAAAAAAAAAAGCTAGAAGAGACAAGAAAAGGGAACGAAAGAAAGAAAACACGAGAAAAGCAAACAAAGAAAAGGAAAACAACGAGGGGAGGAAAAATGGGCAAATAAGCTACAAGTGGGAGGAAAAACCCCGAAAAAGGAGCACTAAACCGTGGCATAAATGCCACTCATCAAATTCCCCCACACTTGCTTCTTGCTTGTCCTCAAGCAAAGGGAGCCTAAGCACAAGAAAACACAACACAACAATCATGACATGACAAGGTTTGAGAAAATCAGTCAAGTACCATGGTGAGAAATACTCGGTTTGGACTCAAGTATAGGGACACCAATCAAAGAATACTTACCTTTCTAAATTCAAGAGGGAAAACACGCTATAAGATGCTCAAGGTTGCAAAAGACAAACCTACGCTAAGCATAGAGAACTAATGATTTCATCCTCCGCCCTAGCCCCATCCAAGACGGTCCACGTTCTCTCCGCGAGCTTTAATTCATCCCCTAGTTGGCTCCTCATGATTCCTCGAGGGAACCGGAAAAATAATTCTATGTGGAACAATGAGGCTATCCCGACATCTCAAGCATGCGTACTCTCTCCATAGGGTTGAAATCCATCTCCCTCCACCGTTTCCTTGACCACGCCCCTCTAAAGTCCAAGGGTCTTAGTTAGGGTTGTAATGTCATAGCTAAGGGTTAAGGTAGGGAATTAATTTGAAAACTTTGGTGGAAACTCCTAAGTGAAGCATAAGAGTGGCCATCTCCCAATAACAACATAGGAATCTAACCTAAGTTTCAAATCACAACCTTTAATACAAACTACATGACAATACTACTCCCTTTTTTTGCAAGATTTTCTTTCAACTCAATTTTTCATTCTCAATTTCTTTTCTTTCTTTCCTCATTATTATTATTATTATTATTATTTTTTCTTTTTTTTTCTTTTTTTTTGAATGATGTTTGGTTTTCATAGATTACAACTTCCTTGCCAAACCTTTTGCACACTTTTTCATGAATAGACTTTCAAGACCTCATTCGAACCAAATTGCACAACTTCCTTGCTTAAAATCAAGACTCTCAAACCCGAACCTCACAAGCCGATGCTTCACTAACTACAAGGGTTGGTAGAACATAGGCCGCTAGGTTTGTAACGTGGTTTAACCAAGAAAGGGGAAATAAGGCTCAACATGGCTAGCAAGAAGGTACATGTAAAATAAAAAACCAAATTTGTAACAAAACACAAGGAAAGCAAAGAAAAATGAGAAGAGATGCCCTCTTCCTCCTCTAGAGTTATATGATCACGGTCTTAGGAGCTAGATACCAACACAAGGATTAAGACACGCATAGTTATGGATCTAAAATGCCGCTCAACAAAAGTGATGGAGGCTTGAACAATAAACGCTCACATGGGATATGAAAGTAAGCAATTACCAACCAAGGGAATCCTATTCACTATGGAGAGCAACACCATCTTACCACTTTCCCGTGAACTAGGGGTTCAAACGTCCTCAAGAGTTCTAAACCGGGCTACCTTAGCTTAAAATGTGTCTAGTTCAACCCTAAGCACTCTTAAACCGTGAAGACCCTCTTTAATTAGGAAGGTAAGCATTCAAAAATATGTCATAACAAAAGCATATAGGTCCACATTTCCAAATGAACGAGCAAATTCTCACCGAAAAAAAAGGATTTCACTTGTCATGATCATGAATGTCACACAAAAGAAAGGAAAACACAACACACAAAGACAAAGGAAGAGATCAAAAGGGTTCGTAAAAGAGGCATGTAAATCACATAAATCCCAATCGACATACAATGATCGTCGAATACAACATCAACGATCCCAGGTTCCTTAGAACCAAATCAAACAACCTCGAACCATTCAACTCTTCTTAGACTAAACCTAAACTAAGCACACAAAGAAAAAGGAGAAACGGGAAAGGAAAGATCTCACCCAAACGTCTCTTAAAGAAAAATAGAGCAACCAAACCATTTACCAAAGCTCCAAAGCTCCAAGAGTTGCTTCCATCGATCTTCAAGGCTACATAAGAGAGAGAAAAGAAAACAAAAGCGAACACTAAACAAAGAAAAAGAGTTAGTAGAACGGGGAAGAAAAACAAAAGAACACTAAAAACTTGGCCCATGGACGAACTAACTATCGAAATCATAATCAAAAGCATCATCATCATTAACTCATCATCATCAAAGGAAATACCACACAACACCAACTACAACCTGACGCTTAAAAACAAGACTTCCCAACAAAAGCTTTTCAAGCCTTCCCACGAGTCCTTAATGCCTTCCCCCACACTGACTCGAAAATACTCCCTTTTGATTCAAATACTCCCCTCCCCCCACACTAAATAAGAGCATCGACCTCGATGCTTCACATGCAAATGAAAATAATAAGGGGGGGACCAAAAGGGGGGGGGGGAAACATGCAAACAAGGGGGGACTAGTGGCCACTAGGGCCGGCACCATCATCCCTAGGTGGGGAGGGTGGTGGCCCATGAGGGTCCCAACCACCGGTATAACCAGGGGGAAACCCATAGTGACCACGGAAAAGGTCAAGCTGGGGTTGGGTCAACTGATCGAAGGGCTCGGGTTGCACCAATGGTGCGGGGTGCTCGGGGTGAACATAGTGGTAAGCGGGGTCACCTCTATAATCACTCCCACCCTAGACACGGTAATCATAGTGACCGGACTCGTCAGGGAAGTTACGCCTAGGCACATCGGGGTTCTCAACACCCTGCCAGAATGGGTACGTAGGGAGGTTGTCACCGTTCCATGACGCCACGGGCCCTTGTTGGGGCGGTGTGTATGGATAGTTAACAGGAGGGTCGACCTCCCCCCTACGCACACTCAAGTCATATAAGGCGTTAGTTTGAAAAGAATTGTTTTGGTAAGAGGCATACATACCTTGCATGCAAAGTTGCATGCTTTCCATTTGCGCTCTCATAGCCGCCATATCTTGTTGAAAATCGGGTTGTTGTTGTTGTTGTTGCCTTCTTCTTCTTCCTTGTTGTTGTTGTTGTTGGAAATGCTGTTGTTGTTATTTTGCTACTTCATCCTCTTCTTCTCCTTCCATCCCAATCACATCATCCTCCTCAAACACCTCTTCTAAATCAACATGCACATTGTTAGGGAGCAGCCCCGAATCCTTCCTCACCCACCAAGGGTGTTGTGCTCCCTCTCTTGTATGAGAGGTGTACTCCGGTCTCGGTAGGAAGCAATGATGTTGGCGAGAGACAAGGAGGCTCCACACTCCCTCAACTCCCTTGATGCCCCGGATGAATTGCATTGTCTTCAATTGCTTCTCATCAAGCAAAATATCACTTCCATCCCCTTTTCCCACTATGGTGCATGACCTCAACTTTTCCTCATGGCCACACTTTATGGCAAACCTAGTCACCATAGCTCCACAATGAATCTCTCCACTCTTGGCACCCGAGACGATGGCTTCGATACATTGTGTGAAGATGAACCCCAAGTTCACTCTATGCCCCAAATCCGGCATAGTTGCGAGCCAAAGTATTCTAATCTCCTCCAAAGTAATCTTCCCCAAGTCTTGCTTGTTGTAAACCATATACCCAAGTATGCGGTGAAGCAATCTCAAGGCCGGATGAATGATTTCACTTGCCAAAGAGTACTTGGCATCAAAGTTGTTGTGCCGGGAGATATGTTTCCACCATTGGCGGGGGTTGTAGTCCGGGAGTTTGGCATATTTGGGTAGGAGGATGTCGGCATTGGGGTTGAGGTCAAGGTATTCATTGAACTTGTGGAGGGACATTGTCTCTTTTTTGTTGAAGAGTTGGAAAGAGACGGAGATGTTGTTGTTCCCCGAGGTGTGTTTCTCAAAGGAGGCAAGAAACTCAAGGGTAGGTTCTCGGTAGGTGTTGTATGTCTTGGTGACAAAGTCGGTTAGCCCTAGGTTGTTAAAGAGGAACCAACATTGTTCGTCGACACTAAGCTTGGTGGTTATTGTTTGGTCGTAGTGCTTGGTGGGAAGGAGTTTTCGGGATTGGAGGACATCGTAGTTAGCTCGGTGTTGTCGGTTGGAGAATTTTAGAGGAGGCAAAGGTGGTGGGGGTTCCACATTTTGTTGTGCTTGAGAGGATGATCCTCTAGGTTCCTTTCCACTCTTCCTCTTCTTTGAACTACTACCAACCTCCATTCTCCCTCTTGTTTTTTTTTTCTCTTCCTTCTCAAGGAGAACTACACCAAAATCTTACTCCAAATGAACCAACAACCACAATAAACACCACACAACCACCACAAATATCACCAAGCAACCACCGCAAACAAAATACTTCACAAGACCACACAAATTAACCAAGAACACACAAATAATTCCAACAAACAACTCACAAAACCAATAAATCAAAGGTTAGAACAATACCAACAACAAAAATCACCAAACCATACATAATAATTTCCAAATCAAAAACTCAAAAATTTATCATGAAATTCATCCAAAATTGTATAAAAGTTCAATAAAAACTAGAAAGGAGAGAATTATACCAACAATGAGCCAAGAATCTCCTCCAACTAGCCTTCAAGAACAAGACCACCCGAAATTCTTCAAGGAGTAACAATGGTGGAAAAATCAATTTTTTTGGATTTTTGATGATGGAAAGTGGAAATGAACATGAATTTGATGATTTAAGGAAGAAATTTGTGAGTTTTAGGAGTGAAATTGATGGATTTGAAGTAGTTAGGGTTGGGGTTTTGGGGGTTTTTAGAGAGAGAGTGAGAAATGAGATGAAGATGTCGAAAATGGGGGTAAAAGGGGTCCGGGCTGCTGTTAAAAGTGATTGTGAGGGCTGTAGAACCCGCGGGGCCGCCCCCGCGGGTCTTCTGGCAGCCGCGCCCGCGGGTCAGGGAGGAGAGCCCTCTCCTGGGGCGCGGCTAGCCTTCTACCGAAGGAATTGAAACCTCTGACCTCCTAGCCCCGCGCCCTCTCCTCTAAGAGCCGCGCCCACGGCTTCTTCAATTGTTCAACACTTCTTCCTTTTTCTCTTAACTCGACTTTAGCTCAAAAATCATCACCATAGGGTCCCCAATACCCAACCATACATGTACAATGAGGCAATTACCTACAAATAGCAAAAGAAAACCGAAACAAATTGAAAATTAAACTCCATGCTACCATGCTAAATGCACCGGTTATCAAAGACACAAATACAACCAAAACTCACAAATCATACTAATCCAAAGTTGTAAATAGAAAAATGAAAGCAACATGAAGAGAAGAAAGTAGAAGAGGGTTAGAAACTCGGGTTGCCTCCCGGAAGCACTTTTGGTTAGCGTCGTTAGCTCGACGTTCTTCGAGATGATTAAGGAGGGCGGAATTGATGATGCACATCAATTAGAGTAACCGAAATTGGTTCATCACTAGGGAATCCTTCAAAATAAGTCAACTTCCGTTTCTTGTTAGCAAAGATTCACCTTTAATCAACTAACAATTGCACATGCAAGAAGATTAAAGAATATCAAACATACAAAGAATTTAATCACCATTAACAAAACCCCAACATCATAAGCATGAATCAATCAACAACTACACCATCCCCACACCCTTGGCTAGGTGACTACTCACAAACCATATTGAAAACAATATCAATCATCAAATCAATAAGCATCAACATGATCAATAAGCAAAGAAAGAAAATCAAAATAAGCAAACAAAACTAAATACAAAAGTAAAGAAAGAGAGTAAGAGATTGCTCATTAATTGAAGATGAAGATTTACAAAGATTCAATCAAGCTCCTTCTTCAATATCCAAGTTCATCAATGGAAATCCGCACTTTCTCTCTCTAATAATGAAGTTTCTCTCACTAGATTAGGGCTAAAATGTTTCTAAGTAATGATAGATGATAATACAGACTTGAATAGGAGGCTATATATATGAAGCATAAAAGACGAAAATATTAAGCCTTGGAGAGCTCTCTAGCTTGCAGCCGCGCCCTCTACATCGTGGGTTACGGGGGTGCTAAACCCAGACAGCCGCGCCCGCGGCTCCAAGGAGATGGCATCTCCTTCTAAGGAGAGGCCGCGACACAGCAACAGGTGTCAAGTCAGCTCGAATAGCCGCGCCCGCGGCTTCTGGTGCCGCGCCCGCGGCTTAGGGAGGAGAGCCCTCTCCTGAGGCGCGGCGCGGCATCTACTGAATGATTGTGAAGTTGCCCTGCTCAGGTCCCCGCGCCCGCGGCATCAGGCTCCGCGCCCGCGGCTCCCCTGCTCTGCCTATCTTCCATCTTTGATTAACATCATCCTCCATCCAAGTCTAGCCAAGCCTTCAATGGTTCATCCGGAAGGGCCAAAGAACATATAGCACATCATCCCTTAGAGCTTCCTCTATTGGCAAACCATCATCCTTGAACCTTGCACCGCCCAACCTTGAAAGGTGATCCGCCACCACATTCTCGGCTCCGTTCTTGTCTCTCATTTCATAATCAAAGTCTTGGAGAACAAAAACCCATCTCAACAACCTTGGTTTAGCTTCCTTCTTCCCTATCAAATATTTGAGAGCCGAATGGTCGGTGTACACAATTGTCCTAGAACCAATGAGGTAGGTTCTAAACTTCTCAAATGAGTGAATAACCGCTAAGAACTCCTTCTCGGTGGTTGTGTTGTTTCGTTGGGCATCATTGAGAGTTTTGGACAAATAATGTATGACATGAAGCTTCCCATCCTTTCGTTGCCCAAGAACCGAACCAATAGCCTCGTCGCTTACATCGCACATGAGTTCAAATGGAAGAGACCAATCCGGACCTTGGACAATAGGGGCGGTGCAAAGAGCCTTTTTCAACCTACAAAAGGATTCTTGACAAGCATCATCAAATATAAACTCTTTATCTTGTTGCCATAGGAATGTGAGAGGCTTTGCAATCAAAGAAAAGTCTTTTATAAAACGCCGATAGAACCCGGCATGGCCAAGAAAAGATCTCACTTCCCTCACGTTGGTAGGGGGAGGAAGTTTCTCAATGACCTCTACCTTGGCTCTAACAACCTCAATGCCGGCATGGGAAATTTTGTGCCCAAGAACAATCCCACTTTCTAACATAAAATGGCACTTTTCCTAATTCAACACGAGGTTAGCCTCTCACATCCTTCCAAGCAACGAGATAAATTAGATAGACAATCTTCATAGGTGGCTCCTCCAACGGAGAAGTGATCCATAAAGACCTCTATCTCATCCTCAATCATATCTCTGAAAATAGACATCATACAACGTTGGAATGTTGCGGGGGCATTACAAAGCCCGAAAGGCATCCTACGATACGCATAAGTACCGTAGGGACATGTGAAAGTCGTCTTCTCTTGATCCTTAGGGTCAATCGAGATTTGGAAAAATCCCGAATAACCATCAAGGAAACAATAGAAGGAATGCTTTGTAAGCCTCTCCACATTTGATCAATGAACTGTAATGGAAAATAATCTTTGCATGTACTTGTGTTAAGTTGGCGATAGTCAATGCACATGCGCCAACCGGTTACAAGCCTAGTGGGGACTAGTTGATCATGATCATTTTTCACTACCGTCATTCCCCCTTTCTTAGGCACAACTTGCACGGGAGATACCCAATCACTATGAGCAATTGGGTATATATTTCCCGCATCAAGAAGCTTAGCCACTTCCTTCCGCACAACCTCTTGCATGGAAGGGTTAAGCTTCCTTTGCTTTTGCCTAACGGGTTTGGCATTGACAAGGGAATAAACGTGTCGTAAATCGTCTATCCCTAGATCAAATATAATTTATACACCTAAACAAACCTAATACAAGTATAAGGAAAGCATAGGGGTCGAACCACAAGGAGACATGCATAAACACCACATTCACTACTTAATACTTAAGCTACCTCGGAACGAGAAGTGTGAAAAGCTAAGAAATTAAACTAGAGATTAAGAATGATTAAAAATCAATATAACTAAGCACCAAGGGAAGTAGGTAGATGTAGTTGCCAATTGATCATGCAATAACACGGAAGCAAAGCAATGGTAAACTAAGCATGCAAGAATATCGAATTAAAGCTCAATCTAACCGCCTTCCGGGGTTAATCCATTTCTCCTAACATAGCCTCCATGTTTCCACACTAGAACCATATATTAGAAGGTGCAATCAAAGAACTATCGATAATAATGAACCTTAACCAAGTCAACTTCCGTTTCTTGTTAGCAAAGATTCATCTTTAATCAACTAACAATGTGCACTTGCAAGAAGATTAAAGAATATCAAACATACAAAGACTTTAATCACCATTAACAAAACCCCAACATCATAAGCATGAATCAATCAACAACTACACCATCCCCACACCCTTGGCTAGGTGACTACTCACAAATCATATTGAAAACAATATCAATCATCAAATCAATAAGCATCAACATGATCAATAAGCAATGAAGGAAAAATCAAAATAAGCAAATAAAACTAAATACAAAAGTAAAGAAAGAGAGTAAGAGATTGCTCATTAATTGAAGATGAAGATTTACAAAGATTCAATCAAGCTCCTTCTTCAATATCCAAGTTCATCAATGGAAATCCACACTTTCTCCCTCTACTAATGAAGTTTCTCTCACTAGATTAGGGCTAAAATGTTTCTAAGTAATGATAGATGATGCACTAAAAACTCTACGACCTATATATATAGGTCCCTTAAAAGATACAAAAAAAATACGAAATAAAAAGACTGCAGCTCAGCGGTGCGCGCCCGCGCACATACACTGCGCGCCTGCGCAGAAGTTGTGTGTGCGCCCTCACAGATCTTGCGCGCCCGCAGATCTGTGGGTATGGAGAATGAAACCCATGGATGCGCGCCTTCTCTCAGCAACACTGAGCGCCCGCGCTTGAGGAGTGTGCGCCCGCACACAAGGCGCACACATGGCGCACGCAACACTCTGCTTTGATTTTGCTTCTGATGCTGTTCTGTGCGGGTTCTCCCAGAGCTGCGCGCCCGCACACATCAAGGTTGCGCGCCCGCACACTAAGCGCGCACAAGGCGCACAAATCTTCTGTTTGTGTTTTGTTCTTGGAGCCATCCTGCGCGGGTTCTCACAGTGCTGCGCGCCCGCACACAGGGGAGTTTGGGGTGAATTGCTCTTCTTCCAATGTCTTGATTCCTACAAAACAAAAACAAAGAAAACAAGGAGAAAGGCAAACAAAGAAAAGAGGAACAAAAAGGAGAGAAAAGGGGGCAAACAAGCTACAAATGGGTGGGAAAAACCCGTAAAGAGAACACTAAATTGTGGCATAAATGCCACTCATCAAATTCCCCCACACTTGCTTCTTGCTTGTCCCTAAGAAAAGGAAACCAAGGCAAAAGACAACAAACACAACATGACAAGGTTCAAGAGAATCAATCTAGTACCACGGTGAGAAATGCTCAGTTCGGACTCAGATATAATGACATTGATCAAAGAATACTTACCTTTCTCAATTCAAGAGGGAAACACGCTTTAAGATGCTCAAGGTTGAAAGAGACAAACCTAAGCTAAGCATAGAGAACTGATGATTTCATCCTCCGCCCTAGCCCCATCCAAGACGGTCCTCGTTCTCTCCGCTAGCTTCAATTCATCCCCTAGTTGGCTCCTCATGATTCCGCGAGGGAACCGGAAAAAAAATTAATTCTATGTGGAACAATGAGGCTATCCCGACATCTCAACTATGCGTACTCTCTCCATAGGGTTGAAATCCATCTCCCTCCACTGTTTCCTTGACCACGCCCCTCTAAAGTCCAAGGGTCTTAGTTAGGGTTGTAATGTCATGGCTAAGGGTTAAGGTAGGGAATTAATATGTAAACTTTGGTGGAAACTCCTAAGTGAAGCATATATAAGAGTGGCCATCTCTCAATAACAACATAGGAATCTAACCTAAGTTTCAAATCACAACCTTCAATACAAACTACATGACAATACTACTCTCTTTTTTGCAATATTTTCATTCAACTCAATTTTTCCTTCTCAATTTCTTTTTTTTCTTTCCTTTCTTTTTTTTTTTTTTTTTTTTTTTTTTTTTTTTTTGAATGGTGTTTGGTTTTCATAGATTACAACTTCCTTGCCAAACCTTTTGCACACTTTTTCATGAATAGACTTTCAAGACCTTATTCGAACCAAATTGCACAACTTCCTTGCTTAAAATCAAGACTCTCAAACCCGAACCTCACAAGCCGATGCTTCACTAACTACAAGGGTTGGTAGAACATAGGCCGCTAGGTTTGTAACGTGGTTTAACCAAGAAAGGGGAAATAAGGCTCAACATGGCTAGCAAGAAGGTACATGTAAAATAAAAAAAAAACAAATTTGTAACAAAACACAAGGAAAACAAAGAAAAATGAGAAGAGATGCCCTCTTCCTCCACTAGAGTTATATGATCACGGTCTTGGGAGCTAGATACCAACACAAGGATTAAGACACGCATAGTTAAGGATCCAAAATGCCGCTCAACAAAAGTGATGGAGGCTTGAACAATAAACGCTCACATGGGATATGAAAGTAAGCAATTACCAACCAAGGGAATCCTATTCACTACGGAGAGCAACACCATCTTACCACTTTCCCGTGAACTAGGGGTTCAAACGTCCTCAAGAGTTCTAAACCGGGCTACCTTAGCTTAAAATGTGTCTAGTTCAACCCTAAGCACTCTCAAACCGTGAAGACCCTTTTCAACTAGGAAGGTAAGCATTCAAAAATATGTCATAGCAAAAGCATATAGGTCCACATTTCCAAATGAACGAGCAAATTCTCAATTTTCAAAAATTTTCTCTTGTCATGATTATGAATGTCACATAAAGGAAAGAAGAAAAGCAACACACAAAGAATAAGGAAGAAATCAAGAAGGCTCATAAATGAGGCATGCAAATCATATAAATCCCAATCGACATACAATGATCGTTGAATACAACATCAACGATCCCAGGTTCCTTAGAACCAAATCAATCAACCTCGAACCATTCAACTCCTTCCTAAACTAACCTAAGCTATGCAACCAATCAAATATTTAAAGAGTTGAGAAGGAGAATTTGTCACCCAATTACGCTTAGCAAACGCAAATCCACAATCGTTGAAACTCCATTGCTCGGAAAAATTTGGGGAATGCGCCCATAAGCCCTACAAAATGTCAAAGACCAAAACAACTCGGCAAATATTATTTGGTTAGTAGCAAGAGAAATATATACAAAGCAATAAAGAGAAAACAAGAAAAAGAGAAAAGAAACTGCTAAAGAAAAAGAACAAAGAAAAGAAGAAAATGTTTGGATTAAAGGGGAATTTGGATTTTCGAAAAGAACGGGAGCCAAAATAACACAAGGTTTCATTAAAACATCATCATCATCATTTTTTTTTTGAAAAGAGGGGAAGGAACCTTCCAAAAAGACACCTATTGGCCCAAAATTGCGCCCCGTTAGAACAAAGCCCTTAAATGAAACAATAAACAAGCACCCCCCCACACTTGAACGAAAAACCGTCCTCGGTTTGAACAAAGTGGAAAATGGGGTGGGAGGAAGGGCTAAACTCGGCCCGAGGGCCCTAGTCCTCCATGTGAGAACTAGAGCCCTCTCCATAAGGACTCCACTCGTAGTCGACGTCGATAGGAGGGCCATGGGGGTCCCAACCACCGGTGTAACCCGGTGAAAAACCGCAGTTCCGGTACAACTCTTGTTGGTAGTCCGGAAGAGGGTCATAGGGAGGGGGCATCTCAAGGGGCTCGGATGTGTACATGGGGTAGTTGGGGTCCCCACGGTAATCACACCCCCCCGGTGCCTTGTAATCATACCCCTCAGAGGTGGGGTAGTTCACTCGGGGGGTCCCTTGAGATGAAGGCCCGGACCAATAGGGCCAAACCGGTTGACGGGGAGTGCCGTCAGAATGCGGTTCCTCGTGAGAAGGAACCGGCGGAAAATAGGGATAGTTCACCGGTGGGTCAAAGTGTCCTTGGTTTACATGCCAATCATAAATGTTGGCATTATGATTAAAAGAAGAAGAGGAAGAGGCCATACCTCCCTCGCTAGAGGAGGGAACGCGCAAACCTTGGGATCCCTCCCCATACTGAAAGCCTTGAAGTTGAAACCCTTGTTGTTGCTGTTGTTGATGAAACTGTTGTTGCTGAAATTGCTGTTGCTGTTGGAATTGTTGTTGTTGTTCTTCTTGTTGTTGTTGCTGCTGTTGCTGATGCCGCTCGCGGACGATCATATTTTGCTCACCTCCAAGAGAGTTAGGAAGGACACCATTGTCCTTAGGAACCTTCCACACATTCCTTGCGTTCCTCTCCAAGGAAGTGCGGCTCGGGAATGGAAGTATGCAATGGTGCTCCCTCTCAACGTACCAATCATGGAAGTTGTTCACATCGTCGGTCGGTTGGATGAAGACAGACTTCCGCATGTAGGAGATGTCCACGAATATGTCTCCGTCTCTTCCCACCCTTGTACAAAAAGGGAAAAGAACCTAATCCCCTAGCTTCGAGGCGATCCTTGAGTTCATCCCTCCTAAGGCAATCTCTCCCGTCTTGTTCCCATTCTTGATTGCCTCGCAACATAGCACAAACCAATACCCCATGTTGAGCCGCCCACTCAACTCCTCCTTTGTGGCGACCCAAAGAGTGAAAAGCTCTTCATGAGAGAGCTTACTCAAGTCTTGCTTGCTAAACACCGCAAACCCCAAGATGCGGTGAAGGATGCGGAGTACTGGGTGGATAATTTGGCTTGCCACCGAGTACCGAGTACTAAACTCATCCGAATTGGTAATTGTCCGCCACCAACGGAAAGCATCGTACTCGGGGAAGAGCTCGGTGGATGGGGCAAGAAGGTCGGCGTCGGGGTTAAAGTCTAGGAGTTCATTTAGACGCTGAAGAGAAACGACATGGCGGGCATTGAAAAGTTGGAAGGAGATTTGGAACTCGTTGTTTCCAACGGGTTCCTTCTCAAAGGAAGCGAGGAACTCGTAGGTGGGTTCCTTGAAGGTTGGGTATTGGTGGTTGATGAACTCACTCATCCCAAGGTTGTCAAGAAGGGACCGAAGGTCCTCATCTATCCCCAAGTCACGCATTGAGCGTTGACAGTAGTGTCGGGTGGGGTTAAGCTTGCGTTTGAGGAGTGTTTGATGGAAGGGTGCATGGTGTCGGTTCGCAAACTTTAAAGTGGGAAGAGAGGATTGTGTTTGGTTTTGATTTTGAGAGGAAGGTTGGGGCTCATCAACTGACATTCTAGGCTCCTTTCTACTCCTTCTCCTACCGCTCATCTTCACCAACTTTTCTCACAACCCAATGAGATACCGAGAACACCAAGGAGTGATTCCAACACTCAAAATAACCAAAACCTTCCCACAACAACAACAAATGAAACCTTTGATTTTGCTACCTGAAAAGGGGTTAGGAGCAACAATCTTTCCCAGACACAAATATCACAAGCAAGAAACAACTACGCACAACAAAAGTCCAGGCCAAAATTCGCAATACTCAATCGCTAAATGGAGAATCACTAGGCAAATTTCAAAATCAAGCATCAAAAACTTTCAATCAACATGCATTTTCAATCCTCATACATTAATAATTTTCAATGCTCAAAATCAAACTAGTGATTACACACACAATTCTCAAAATCCAAGCTAAGTAATTCCTAGCAAAAATTCATGAAAACAACAATTTCCATCAACAATACATACAAATCACCAAGAAAATCTCAACAAAATCCACAATTATGAGCTAAACTATCTCAAAATCACACAAAATTCATACAAGTTCAATTTTTTTTTTTTTTTTTTGCTTAACAATCCTAAAACATGGTACTATCTAATGAATTAAAGCTACAAAGTAGTCAAAGTTTAGGATTATACCACAATTGAAGAGCATGAAGACCACCACGACCACTCACGCACCACCACTTCGGCCACCAAGGAGCAATTCCGAATTTGGTGAAAAATGGGTGATTTTGAGAGGGGAAAGTGATGAATTTGTGAGGAAATTGAGGGAATGTAAGGGATTTATTGAGATTTCGAGGAAATAAGTGAGATTAGAGGAGATTTGGAAAGTTAGGGTTTGAGTTCTTGAGAGGAGAGAGTGAGAACCGAGTTTGAATGTGAGGAAATGATGCTTGAATCGAGGAAAAAGAATACTTAAGCCCCGATAAACCCAGATCTGCGCGCCCGTGCAAGTATACTGCGCGCCCGCGTAAGTGCACTGCGCACCCGCGCAGATGGCGTACACATGTCGCGCAAAACCTTCTGCCAAAATCTGCATGTTTGTCTTCGATCTGCGCGGGTTCTCCCAGGCCTGCGCGCCCGCACAGCCTTCTTCTGCGCGCCCGCGCAGATGTCGCACAGATGTCGCGCGAATGTTTCTGCCAGGTTCTGTTTTTTGAGCTTCTCTGTGCGCGGGTTCTCCCAGGCCCGCGCGCCCGCGCACAGGGTCTTCATCAAATCCTCTCTTGATTTGCTCCTCACTCACTTCCAAGTCTCCAAACCTCAACTTAGCTCCAAATATTACACCAAACGGCCTGCAAAAAGTAGTCCTTAATCACACATCTAAACTCCATACAATCATGCTAGATGCACCGTTTATCAAAGACTCAAATACAATCAAAACTCACAAATCCCAATAATCCAAAGTTGTAAATTGAAAAATGAAAGTAACATGAAGAGAAGAAAGCAGAAGAGGGTTAGAAACTCGGGTTGCCTCCCGGAAGCGCTTTTGGTTAGCGTCGTTAGCTCGACGTTCTTCGAGATGATTAAGGAGGGTGGAATTGACGATGCACATCAATTAGAATAACTGAAATTGGTTCATCACTTGGGAATCCTTCAAAATAAGGCTTGAGGCGGTGGCCGTTGACTTAGAAGGGGGAGTGGCCATCTTGAAAAATTTCATAAGCACCATACGGAAACACCTCCGTAACAATGTATGGCCCACTCCATCTTGATCGGAGCTTGCCCGGGAAGAGTTTCAACCTTGAATTGAAGAGGAGCACCTTTTGCCCTTTGACAAAATCTTTCTTGATGATTTGAGCGTCGTGCCACGCTTTTGATCTTGCCTTATACATACTTGCATTCTCATAGGCACTCAACCTCAATTCCTCTAGCTCATGCAACTCTAAAAGCCTTTGCTCCCCCGCACTATGGAGATCCAAGTTGATTTGCTTGATCGCCCAATGAGCACGATGCTCCATCTCCACGGGCAAATGACAATTCTTCCCATATACAAGCTTGTAAGGGGTGGTCCCAATTGGCGTCTTGAAAGCGGTCCTATAAGCCCATAGAGAATCGATGAGCTTAGAGGACCAATCCTTTCTCGTTCTGGCAACTGTCTTCTCCAAGATCACTTTGAGCTCTCTATTTGTGACCTCCGCTTGACCACTTGTTTGGGGGTGATAAGCAAGCCCCCGCTTGTGAGATACCCCATATTTCTCAAGTAGTCGTACGAAGGTGTGGTGTTTGAAATGTGACCCCCCATCACTAATAATCGCCCTCGGAACACCGAATCTTGGGAAAATCACTTTCTTGAAGAGGTTGACCACCACTTTTGAGTCATTTGTTGGAGAAGCTACGGCCTCCGCCCATTTGGACACGTAGTTAACGGCAACCAAAATATATTTGTTCCCATTTGAGGAGATAAAAGGGCCCATGAAATCTATCGCCCACACATCGAAAACTTCAAGCTCAAGGATGGGGTTTTGTGGCATTTCATCCCTCCTCGAAATATTCCCCACCCTTTGACATCTATCGCAGGTCTTGACAAATATCCAAGAAAACTTGAATAAGGAAGGCCAAAAGAGCATTGATTGGAGAACTTTTGAGGCGGTTTTCTGAGCACTCATATGCCCAACACAAGGAGAAGAGTGGCACATATGGAGAACACTTTGAAACTCATCATCGGGGACGCATCTCCTCAACAATCCATCAACCCCACTCTTCAACAAAATCGGTTCATCCCAAATATATCTCTTTGCCTCGTGCTTGAGCTTTCAACGTTGTTGTGAAGTGAAATCCGGAGGTATGGCACCATAAGCCAAGTAATTCACAATATCAGCATACCATGGAGCCGACTTCACCTCAAGAACATATAGCACATCATCCCTTAAAGCATCCTCTATTGGCAAACCATCATCCTTGAACCTTGCGCCGCCCAACCTTGAAAGGTGATCCGCCACCACATTCTCGGCTCCCTTCTTGTCTCTCATTTCATAATCAAAGTCTTGGAGAACTAAAACCCATCTCAACAACCTTGGTTTAGCTTCCTTCTTCCCTATCAAATATTTGAGAGCCGAATGGTCGGTGTACACAATTGTCCTAGAACCAATATGGTAGGTTCTAAACTTCTCAAATGAGTGAATAACCGCTAAGAACTCCTTCTCGGTGGTTGTGTAGTTTCGTTGGGCGTCATTGAGAGTTTTGGACAAATAATGTATGACATGAAGCTTCCCATCCTTTCGTTGCCCAAGAACCGAACCAATAGCCTCGTCGCTTACATCGCACATGAGTTCAAATGGAAGAGACCAATCCGGACCTTGGACAATAGGGGCGGTGCAAAGAGCCTTTTTCAACCTACAAAAGGATTCTTGACAAGCATCATCAAATATAAACTCTTTATCTTGTTGCAATAGGGATGTGAGAGGCTTTGCAATCAAAGAAAAGTCTTTTATAAAACGCCGATAGAACCCGGCATGGCCAAGAAAAGACCTCACTTCCGTCACGTTGGTGGGGGAAGGAAGTTTCTCAATGACCTCTACCTTGGCTCTATCAACCTCAATGCCGGCATGGGAAATTTTGTGCCCAAGAACAATCCCACTTTCTACCATAAAATGGCACTTTTCCCAATTTAACACGAGGTTAGCCCTCTCACATCATTCTAAGCAACGAGATAAATTAGATAGACAATCTTCGTAGGTGGCTCCTCCAACGGAGAAGTCATCCATAAAGACTTCTATCTCATCCTCAATCATATCGCTGAAAATAGACATCATACAACGTTGGAATGTTGCGGGGGCATTACAAAGCCCAAAAGGCATCCTACGATACGCATAGGTACCGTAGGGACAAGTGAAAGTCGTCTTCTCTTGATCCTTGGGGTCAATCGGGATTTGGAAAAATCCCGAATAACCATCAAGAAAACAATAGAAGGAATGCTTTGTAAGCCTCTCCAACGTTTGATCAATGAACGGTAATGGAAAATGATCTTTGCATGTACTTGTGTTGAGTTGGCGATAGTCAATGCACATGCGCCAACCGGTTACAAGCCTAGTGGGGACTAGTTGATCATGATCATTTTTCACTACCGTCATTCCCCCTTTCTTAGGCACAACTTGCACGGGAGATACCCAATCACTATGAGCAATTGGGTATATAATTCCCTCATCAAGAAGCTTAGCCACTTCCTTCCGCACAACCTCTTGCATGGAAGGGTTAAGCTTCCTTTGCCTTTGCCTAACGGGTTTGGCATCTCCCTCTAGATCAATTTTGTGCATGCATAAAGAAGGACTTATACCTTTGATGTCATCAATGGTATAGCCTAAATCTTTCTTGTGTTTTTTCAAAACATTGATCAAGAGGGAGGTTTGCTCCTCCGTTAGGTTGGAATTAACAATTACGGGGAAAGACTCATTAGAACCAAGAAATTCATACCTCAAGCCCAAAGGTAGAGGTTTCAAGTCTACCTTTGGTGCTCCCTTACCATTGGTGCTCTCCTCTCTTTCCTCAACTTGAAAGAGGTCATGGGTGTGAAAAGCCTCCTCCTCCATGCTCTCATCCATGCACTCGCTCTTGCTTTCCTCTAGCAAATCCTCATAGAATTGAATGTCTTTCTTGTGAGCACCTAGCTTAGAATCATTCAACAATACACTTTTTAGGGGATCGTTAGAAGCATGCAAATGGGAACGAGAAAATTCACTAAGCATGGTATCTAGAACATCTACTCTAAAGCATTCACCACTCGAGGAAGGTTGTTGCATGACATTATTCAAATCAAACTCAATTGAATCATTGTCAATTTTCAAAGATATTTTGCCCTCCTTTACATCAATGATGGCCCTAGAGGTGGCTAAAAACGGCCTACCCAAGATAATAGGAATCCTTTCATCCTCATCCATCTCTAGCACATAAAAATCCACGGGGAATGTGAACTTCCCTACCCTAAGGGGAATGTCCTCAACCTTACCCATGGGAAATTTGATGGACCAATCCGCTAGTTGGAGAGTAATGTTAGTGGGGGAAAGGGTTCCTACACTAAGCTTTTGGTAGAAGGAGTAGGGCATGAGGCTCACACTTGCTCCTAAATCATACAAAGCTTTGTCAAACTCAATGCCATTAACAGAACAAGGGATGGAAAAACTACCCGGATCCTTCAACTTGGCGGGAAGTTTGTTGGAAAGGATTGCACTACAATTGGCGGTCAAGCTCACCGTTTCACACTCCCTTCTCCCACTCAATAGATCTTTCAAAAACTTAGAATAATGGGGCATTTGTTTCATAGCATCTACAAAAGGAAGGGAAACATGCAAATTCTTGATCACATCCAAAAACTTCCCAAATTGAGCATCAAGCTTAGCTCTCACAAATCTTTGGGGGAAAGGTAACCTCTCCTCTCTAGGTTGGAGATTTAGGGGCAAGGGGGTGGTCTCTTTTTCCTTTTGCACCTCAACATCCTTCTCCCTCTCAACATTAGAAGGTTCCTTGTTTCTCTCATCCCCCCTCTCTAACTCTACTTCATTTCGAGGTTCCTCCTCAACTAAGGGGTCACTCCCTACTACCTTTCCACTCCTTGTTGTCACGGCATACAAAGGTTTTGGGTTGACTCCTTGACTAGGGATAGAGGAAGAGGAAGAAGAAGAGGAATTAGAAGCAAGTTGAGCAATTTGGGTTTCAAGCATTTTCATATGAGCATTGACTCGCCTTTTATCCTCCTCATTTCTTTTCTTTTCCTCCTCATGCATTTTCATGATGGCATCTAGCTTAGCCATCACGGGGTTATTAGGAGGGGCCTCAATTTGAAGAGGTTGTTGAGGTGGAGGAAGTTGGGCTTGATGGAAACCCGGAGGTCTATTGGTTTGGGCATAGTTAGAAACATTTTGGCCCCTATTGCCTCCGGTGCCTTGGTTGGGAACATTACTTTGTCGATTGTTTCCCGTGTTACCTTGATCACCAAAATTTTGATTTTGATGGTCATGGTATCGGGAGTCGGGTTGTTGGTTTTGATAACCATACCCCCTTTGGTTAGAGTAGCCTCTTCCATTGAAATTGGAAGGGCCTCCCCCACCATGGTATTGGTTACCATAACCACCACCACTTTGGTTCCAACCATGGTTTCCACCTTGATTCCAATTCCCCATTTGATTGGAGTTTGGCCTCAAGTTCCCTACATTTCCCATTCTAGGAGCAAAATTCATAGCATTGATATCTTCTACATTATCATCATGTTCATAGGGAGGGGGTTGAACTTCACAAGCATACACACAATGGGAGGTATCATGATCGTAGGTTTCACAATTTGAGCAAAACATGCATCCTTGACGCATTTTATTATAAGAAGAGGGGGAAGAAGTGGTCATACCATTGCCTCCCTTGGTTGAAGGGGAGGTATTACCATGAGGGTTGGACCTTTCTTTCATCATTTCGTCCATTTGATTGGACATCTTGGAGATTTGGGAAGAAAGGTTGTTGATTGCGTTGGCTTGCTCTAATGCATAGACACCTTTGCTAGAAGTGGCCTCCCTTTCTCCTTCGTACCAATCATCATAATGCTTTGCGGCCTCCTCTATGATGCATTCCACTTCATCCTCTCCTTTGTTCATGATTGGACCGCTGGCGGCGGCATCAAGGCTTGTTCTCCCTTGAGGTGAGAGACCTCCATAGAAAGTATGGATGAGTTGATACTTGGGTATCCCATGATGTGGGCATTGACGTTGAAGCTCTTTGTACCGGTCCCATGCCGCACTTAGAGTCTCACCACTCTTTTGGCGAAAGCCTTGAATTAAAGATCGAGCCTCGGCGGTCTTCCTATGGTTATAAAACCTCCTCAAGAAAGCCGTAGTTACTTGGTCCCAAGTTGTGAGAGAATTAGGGGTCACCTCCTTCTCTAGCCATTCTAGACCTCTCCCAATTAAAGAAAATGGAAACATCTTGAGGTGGATGTACTCTTGAGTCACTCCGTTGGCTTTGACCGTGTCACAATACTTCTCGAATTCTTTCAAATGCTCATGAGGGTTCTCAAATTTTCCACCCGAGAATTGTTTCCTCTCGATTAAAGCAATCAAATTGGGCTTGATTTCGAAATTGTTGGCTTGAGTGGTAGGGGTTAGGATCCCACTATGGGCTCTAAAGGCTTCGGGAGCCCCAAGACGACTCAAAGGTGTATTCTCTCCCATTTTAGAACCTTCTTCACTTTCGGACTTAAAGATGGAAAAGGGGTTGATTTCCGGACTTGATGGTGAATTAGGGCTATCAAAGTCTTCACTTGAGGGTGAAGATGGTGGAGTATCTTCCAATTCTCTTACTCCTTCTTTCGCTAGGGTGTGAGAATTTCTACTCCTCGCTCTCGCCTCTCTTCGAAGTAAGGACAAAGATCTTTCTAGCTCCGGATCAATGGGAATCAAAGACCTTGAGCGAGTTCGTCCTCTGTTCATACAACAAAGCTAAGGAGAACGTAAGCACTGACAAGTAACAAGTAGTAACAAATACTAATAAATAAGAAATGAGATAGTCTCAAATAAAGTAATGAAAAAGCAATGGAAGCCGTCTCCCCGGCAACGACGCCAATTTGACATGGGAATAAACGTGTCGTCAATCGTCTATCCCTAGATCAAATATAATTTATACACCTAAACAAACCTAATACAAGTATAAGGCAAGCATAGGGGTCGAACCACAAGGAGACATTCATAAACACCACATTCACTACTTAATACTTAAGCTACCTCGGAACAAGAAGTGTGAAAAGCTAAGAAATTAAACTAGAGATTAAGAATGATTAAAAATCAATATAACTAAGCACCAAGGGAAGTAGGTAGATGTAGTTGCCAATTGATCATGCAATAACACGGAAGCAAAGCAATGGTAAACTAAGCATGCAAGAATATCGAATTAAAGCTCAATCTAACCGCCTTCCGGGGTTAATCAATTTCTCCTAACATAGCCTCCATATTTCCACACTAGAACCATATATTAGAAGGTGCAATCAAAGAACTATCGATAACAATGAACCTTAACGAAGTCAACTTCCGTTTCTTGTTAGCAAAGATTCATCTTTAATCAAATAACAATGTGCACTTGCAAGAAGATTAAAGAATATCAAACATACAAAGACTTTAATCACCATTAACAAAACCCCAACATCATAAGCATGAATCAATCAACAACTACACCATCCCCACACCCTTGGCTAGGTGACTACTCACAAATCATATTGAAAACAATATCAATCATCAAATCAATAAGCATCAACATGATCAATAAGCAATGAAGGAAAAATCAAAATAAGCAAATAAAACTAAATACAAAAGTAAAGAAAGAGAGTAAGAGATTGCTCATTAATTGAAGATGAAGATTTACAAAGATTCAATAAGGCTCCGTCTTCAATATCCAAGTTCATCAATGGAAATCCACACTTTCTCTCTCTACTAATGAAGTTTCTCTCACTAGATTAGGGCTAAAATGTTTCTAAGTAATGATAGATGATGCACTAAAAACTCTACGACCTATATATATAGGTCCCTTAAAAGATACAAAAAAAATACGAAATAAAAAGACTGCAGCTCAGCGGTGCGCGCCCGCGCACAGACACTGCGCGCCCGCGTAGAAGTTGTGTGTGCGCCCTCGCAGATCTTGCGCGCCCGTAGATCTGTGGGTACGGAGAATGAAACCCATGGATGCACGCCTTCTCTCAGCAACACTGCGCGCCCGCGCTTGAGGAGTGTGCGCCCGCACACAAGGCGCACACATGGCGCACGCAACACTCTGCTTTGATTCTGCTTCTGATGCTGTTCTGTGCGAGTTCTCCCAGAGCTGCGCGCCCGCTCACATCAAGGTCGCGCGCCCGCACACTAAGCGCGCATAAGGCGCACAAATCTTCTGTTTGTGTTCTGTTCTTGGAGCCATCCTGCGCGGTTTCTCACAGTGCTGCGCGCCCGCACACAGGGGAGTTTGGGGTGAATTGCTCTTCTTCCAATGTCTTGATTCCTACAAAACAAAAACAAAGAAAACAAGGAGAAAGGCAAACAAAGAAAAGAGGAACAAAAAGGAGAGAAAAGGGGGCAAACAAGCTACAAATGGGTGGGAAAAACCCGTAAAGAGAACACTAAATTGTGGCATAAATGCCACTCATCAGGCATCTCCCTCTAGATCAATTTTGTGCATGCATAAAGAAGGACTTATGCCTTTGATTTCATCAATGGTATAACCTAAAGCTTTCTTGTGTTTTTTCAAAACATTGATCAAGAGGGAGGTTTGCTCCTCCGTTAGGTTGGAATTAACAATTACGGGGAAAGACTCATTAGAACCAAGAAATTCATACCTCAAGCCCAAAGGTAGAGGTTTCAAGTCTACCTTTGGTGCTCCCTTACCATTGGTGCTCTACTCTCTTTCCTCAACTTGAAAGAGATCATGGGTGTGAAAAGCCTCTTCCTCCATGCTCTCATCCATGCACTCGCACTTGCTCTCCTCTAGCAAATCCTCGTAGAATTGAATGTCGTCCTTGTGAGCACCTAGCTTAGAATCATTCAACAATACGCTTTCTAGGGGATCGTTAGAAGCATGCAAATGGGAACGAGAAAATTCACTAAGCATGGTATCTAGAACATCTATTCTAAAGCATTCACCACTTGAGGAAGGTTGTTGCATGACATTATTCAAATTAAATTCAATTGAATCATTGTCAATTTTCAAAGATATTTTACCCTCCTTCACATCAATGATGGCCCTAGAAGTAGCTAGAAACGGCATACCCAAGATAATAGGAATCCTCTCACCCTCATCCATCTCTAGCACATAAAAATCCACGGGGAATGTGAACTTTCCTACCCTAAGGGGAATGTCCTCAACTTTACCCATGGGAAACTTAATGGACCGATCCGCTAGTTGGAGAGTAATGTTAGTGGGGGAAAGGGTTCCTACACTAAGCTTTTGGTAGACAGAGTAGGGCATGAGGCTCACACATGCTCCTAAATCACAAAAAGCTTTGTCAAACTCAATGCCATTAATAGAACAAGGGATGGAAAAGCTACCCGGATCCTTCAACTTGGCGGGAACTTTGTTGGAAAGGATTGCACTACCATTGGCGGTCAAGCTCACCGTTTCACACTCCCTTCTCCCACTCAATAGATCTTTCAAAAACTTAGAGTAATGAGGCATTTGTTTCATGGCATCAACAAAAAGGAAGGGAAACATGCAAGTTCTTAATCACATCCAAAAACTTCCCAAATTGAGCGTCAAGCTTAGCTCTCACGAACCTTTAGGGAAAAGGTGATCTCTCCTCTCTAGGTTGGAGATTTAGGGGCAAGGGGGTGGTTTCTTTCTCCTTTTGCACCTCAACATCCTTCTCCTTCTTAACATTAGAAGGCTCTTTGGTTCTCTCATCCCCTCTCTCTAACTCTACTTCATTTTGGGGTTCCTCCTCAACTAAGGGGTCACTCCCTACTACCTTCCCACTCCTTGTTATCACGGCATACAAAGGTTTTGGGTTGACTCCTTGACTAGGGATAGTAGAAGAGGAAGAAGAAGAGGAATTAGAAGCAAGTTGAGCGATTTGGGTTTCAAGCATTTTCATATGAGCATTGGCTCTCTTTTTATCCTCCTCATTTCTCTTCTTTTCCTCCTCATGCATTTTCATAATGGCATCTAGCTTAGCCATCACGGGATCATTTTGAGGGGCCTCAATTTGAAGAGGTTGTTGAGGTGGAGGAAGTTGGGATTGATGGAAACCCGGAGGCCTATTGGTTTGGGCATAGTTAGAAACATTTTGGCCCCTATTGCCTCCGGTGCCTTGGTTGGGAACATTGCTTTGTCGATTGTTTCCCATGTTACCTTGATCACCAAAATTTCGATTTTGATGGTCATGGTATCGGGAGTTGGGTTGTTGGTTTTGATAACCATACCCCCTTTGGTTAGTGTAGCCTCTTCCATTGAAATTGGAAGGGCCTCCCCCACCATGGTATAGGTCACCATAACCACCACCACTTTGGTTCCAACCACGGTTTCCACCTTGATTTCAATTCCCCATTTGATTGGAGTTTGGCCTCAAGTTCCCTACATTTTTCATTCTAGGAGCAAAATTCATAGCATTGACATCTTCCACATTATCATGATTTTCATAGGGAGGGGGTTGAACTTCACAAGCATACACACAATGGGAGGTATCATGATCATAGGTTTCACAATTTGAGCAAAACATGCATCCTTGAGGCATTTCATTATAAGAAGAGTGGGAAGGAGTAGTCATACCATTGCCTCCCTTGGTTGAAGGGGAGGTATTACCATAAGGGTTGGACCTTTCTTTCATCAATTCATCCATTTGCTTGGCCATCTTGGAGATTTGGGTAGAAAGGTTGTTGATTGCGTTGGCTTGCTCCAACGCATAAACACCCTTACTAGAAGTAGCCTCCCTTTCTCCTTCATACCAATCATCATAACGCTTTGCGGCCTCCTCTATGATGCATTCCACTTCATCCTCTCCTTTGTTCATGATCGGACCGCCGGCTGCGGCATCTAGGCTTGTTCTCCCTTGAGGCGAGAGACCTCCATAGAAAGTGTGGATGAGTTGATACTTGGGTATCCCATGATGTGGGCATTGACGTTGAAGCTCTTTGTACTGGTCCCATGCCGCACTTAGAGTCTCACCACTCTTTTGGCGAAAACCTTGAATTAAAGACCGAGCCTCGGTGGTCTTCCTATGGTTGTAAAATCTCCTCAAGAAAGCTGTAGTTACTTGATCCGAAGTTGTGAGAGAGTTAGGGGGCACCTCCTTTTCTAGCCATTCTAGACCTCTCCCAATTAAAGAAAATGGAAACATCTTGAGGCGGATATACTCTTGAGTCACTCCATTGGCTTTGATTGTGTCACAATATTTCTCAAATTCTTTTAAATGCTCATGAGGGCTCTCAAATTTTCCACTCGAGAATTGTTTCCTCTCTATCAAAGCAATCAAATTTGGCTTGATTTCGAAATTGTTGGCTTGAGTGGTAGGAGTTAGGATCCCACTTTGTGCTCTAAAGGCTTCGGGAGCCCCAAGACGACTCAAAGGTATATTCTCTCCCATTTTAGAACCTTCTTCACTTTCGGACTTAAAGATTGAAAAGGGGTTGATTTCCGAACTTGATGGTGAATTAGGGCTATCTAAGTCTTCACTTGAGGGTGAAGATGGTGGAGTATCTTCTAATTCTCTTACTCCTTCTTTCGTAGGGGTGTGAGAATTTCTACTCCTCGCTCTCGCTTCTTTTTGAAGTAAGGACAAAGATCTCTCTAGCTCCGGATCGATGAGAATCAAAGACCTTGAGCGGGTTCGTCCTCTTTTCATACAACAAAGCTAAGGAGAACGTAAGCAATGACAAGTAACAAGTAGTAACAAATACTAACAAACAAGGAATGAGATAGTCTCAAATAAAGTAATGAAAAAGCAATGGAAGCCGTCTCCCCGGCAACGGCGCCAATTTGACAAGGGAATAAACACGTCGTCAATTGTCTATCCCTAGATCAAATACAATTTATACAACCTAAACAAACCTAATACGAGTATAAGGCAAGCATAGGGGTCGAACCAGAAGGAGACATGCATAAACACCACATTTACTACATAAGAATTAAGCTACCTCGAGACAAGAAGTGTGAATAACTAGGAGATTAAACTAAAGATTAAGAATGATTAAAGATCAATATAACTAAACACCAAGGGAAGTGGGTAGATGTAGTTGCCATTTGATCATGCAATAACACAGAAGCAAAGCAATGGTAAACTAAGCATGCAAGAATATCGAAATAAAGCTCAATCTAACCGCCTTCTGCGGCTAATCGATTTCTCCTAAAATAGCCTCTATGTTTCCACACTAGGACCATATTTTAGAAGGTGCAATCAATGAACTATCGATAGCAATGAACCTTAACTAAGTCAACTTCCGTTTCTTGTTAGCAAAGATTCACCTTTAATCAACCAACAACGTGCACTTGCAAGAAGATTAAAGAATATCAAACATACAAAGACTTTAATCCCCATTAACATAACCCCAACATCATAAGCATGAATCAATTAACAACTACACCATCCCCACTTCCTTGGCTAGGTGACTACTCACAAATCATATTGAAGACAATATCAATTATCAAATCAATAAGCATCAACATGATCAATAAGAAAAGAAGGAAAATCAAAATAAGCAAACAAAACTAAATACAAAAGTAAAAAAGAGAGTAAGAGATTGCTCATTAATTGAAGATGAAGATTTACAATGATTCAGTCAAGCTCCTTCTTCAATATCCAAGTTCATCAATGGAAATCCACACTTTCTCTCTCTACTAATGGTGATTCTCTCTCTAGATTAGGGGTAAAAATGTTTCTAAGTAATGATAAATGATCCACTAATCTCCCTATGACCTATATATATAGGTCCATTAAAAGATACAAAAAACACGAAATAAAAAACTGCAACTCAGTGGTGCGCGCCCGCGCATATACACTGCGCGCCCGCGCAGATGTTGTGCGTGCGCCCTCGCAGATCTTGTGCGCCCGCAAATCTGTGGGTACGGGGAATTAGACCCATGGATGCCCGCCTTCTCCCAGCAATACTGCGCTCTCGCGCTTGAAGAGTGTGCGCCCGCACACAAGGCGCGCACAAGGCGCACATAACTCCCTGTTTTGGTTCTGCTTCTGCTGCTTTCTTGTGTGGGTTCTCCCAGGGCTGCGCGCCCGCACATATCAAAGTCGAGCGCACAAGGCGCACTAAATCTTCTGTTTCTGTTCTGTTCTTGAAGCATTCCTGCGCGGGTTCTCACACTGTTGCGCGCCCGCACACAGGGGATTTTGGGGGTGAATTGCTCTTCTTCCAATGCCTTGATTCCTACAAAACAAAAACTAAGAAAACAAGGAGAAAGACAAACAAAGAAAAGAGGAACAAAAAGGAGAGAAAAGGGGGGCAAACAAGCTACAAATGGGAAGGAAAAACCCGTAAGAAGAGCACTAAATTGTGGCATAAATGCCACTCATCAGATAGATCAAAGGAGCACCACCCAGTGGCTTGGGGAATCGGAATGATTCATTAAAATAGGAGAGTGGGATTGAGTGGTCATCGTTGAAAACTTGGAAAGATAGAGTAGGAGGTGAATCATCATCATCATCATCTCCATGAACCTCAAGGGACGCAAGAAACTCGAAAGTAATTCTAGCTAAAGTTGGAGCGTTGAGATCGATGAAAGCTTCAAGCCCTAAGTTCCTTGCCAACATTCTTACATCCTCATCAATACCTGACGGGCGTTGAAACGGTAGGTCGTTGGGCTACCTTCCCCATCCAATCAAACAATATTTATAAACTCAACTAACCCCTATACGAGTATAGTAGTAAGTCAAGGTCGAACCCAAGGGAATCGTAATTGAAAGTCTATTGCCTAATGCTAAGCTATTCCCAAGTCAAGAGCGGGGTTTATAGCTAGAACTAGAGCTAGAGCTAATAATGCAAATGAACTTGTATGAAATCAAAGGTAATAGGCACTAGGGAATGGGTCCACATGTATTTGTAGTAGAGAAGGATAATTGGGGAGGTCAAACTAACTAAGTCAATCGATGTGAGGGAAGATCAAACATGCATCTAAAAGAGCATATCAAGCTATTCTCCTAGAGGTCTAACTAGCGTCAACTACGATAAACTCTAGCTAGGAAACATCACAAGATACCTCAATCGTGAAAATGCAAGTCACAAATCAGTGGTCCGTATCAATGTGAGCTTACAATGCAATCTAGTGCAACAATCAAAGGTGGCCAAACTTCAATCAATCACACACATGCACATGAATCATCAACCAAGTTTAATCTCATCATCAACTCCATTAATTATCCCCAAATTACTCTAATCCATTACTCATACATGCTTCACCATTACCTTAGCAAGTAAACTACTCACTAGCCATAGAAATTAAGATCAAAACAACACTAATCAACAAATTCGTCATCAAGATATTAGAAATCTAAAGATCTATACAAAAATCAATTAAACTTCAATCAAACTTCAATCAAACATCAAACAATTAACAATCATATGAAAAACAAATGAAATCAACTCAAATCAAACTTATATTGAAATCAAAGATGAGTAGTCCTTACAAAACTTGATCAAAGATCAATTGCAATGAAGAAATCTTGAATCATCAACAATACGCCATGAATTTCTCTCTCTTCAAACTTGAGTTTCTCACTCTAAAAATCTAATCAAAAACTAAGCAAATGAAATCTAATGTAAAAACTTGTCCAAAAATAGAAGGAAAAAACTATATATACAAGGGAGAAGTCGGTTATGACTTCCAAAAATAGACCCAACCCGGTGCGGTCGCACGTAGGAGACAGAAAGGGGCGCACGGGCACAAACCCATGTGGGTGCGGCCGCACGCGCCTGGTGTGCGGCCGCACGCGCCACTTGTGCGGCCACACATCACCCTTGTGCGCCCGCACCTATATGGGTATATATCCCCCCTTTTTCATCCTTGCTCATCCGGTGCACACGACCTTTGGTGATGGCGATGAACAACGAAGTAGGCAGCAAGTTTATGGCAATTTTGGTGGGCACAAGGCATAAATGGTGTACACACCGCTTGTGTGCACCGGTCTTGAAACTTGCTCTTCGAGTTCCTCTTGACTTGAAGCTCAATGCACTAGCACAAGGCATCAAAAGCAATGATAACCGTTGAAGGGAAGCTCGGGAATCCTTGGACGATTGATCATAACCTACAAATAAAAGAAAAGAAGCAAATAATAGAGAAAAACAACAAATAAACGAGAAAATGCACAAAATAAAGAAACTAACTACGAAAAGCACAAAATGAAGAAATAAAGAGCAAAACTAAAGAAAACTAAAGAAAAAAGCTATAAAATGAAATGAAATTCAGCCAAAAAGAGATCAAATGAGTGCCATAAATGTCACTCATCAATACCAAGGAGTGTTGTTGCTTCCTTATCATAAAACCTCGTGGAATAAAGTTTCCTAGATGAAAGGTTGATGAACTTCTCCCAATGTTCCTTCTTTGTGATTTCGATGCCATAAGTTTCTTTGATGGTGGTAGGAGGTGGAACCACATTTCTAGGATTGAAATATTTGGCTAGCTTTGTACGTCAGAGGGGAACCATCTACATACCGCAATCAAATGAAAGGTTCAAAACAAAAGAAAATAATATGCAAATACTAAACATGATAATGGCAAGACAAATAAGGTCCACAATAATCAAGAGAATAAGCAAGTATCCATACTCAAATGAAGAATGATAAAGCAAATCACAATTATTGACCATAATCATGCATAGTAAGCAACATCATAATATATGACCATTTAAACCCTTATGAACATCATCATCACCAACACTAAAATACCTAACAACAAATCCAACAACAATATACAACAAAGGTGATGCCAAAATATTCAATAAACTCAAGTAAAATCATCATCACAAGGCAAATCATCATCAAATAAATCATCGTATTCATAATCAACATATAATGAAGCAAGTAGTAAACAACATGGGTATGTTTGTAAGAGTAGTACCAACCAAATCAAATTCTCATGGATAATAAAGGTTGAAAATTTATCACAAAAATGAAGAAATTATACCTTCAATTGGTGAGAAATCAAAAGAAGATAACACATGGAGCACTACTACTCACTAACAATCCCAATAGCAAACCACAAAACTTCAAACAAAGAATACCCAAAAATCTTAATTTAGGAGAGAGAAAATTACCTTGAAGATGCTTGAATTGAGATTTGGAGTAATGATAAACTAGAAAATTATGAATTTTGATGAAATTATGATGAGAAAATGATGAGGGAGATGAAGATTAAACTAGAGCAAAAACCAAATGAAACATGAGTGAGAAAGTGAAGTAGGAGAGAGAGAAGAAGGAGGAGGCTAGGGCTTCAAGGGAGCCCCGACCTCAGAGGATGCGGCCGCACCTGAGGGTGGCGCGCCTGCACCAAGGGGGTGCGCGGCCGCACCCTGCTCGTGCGCGTCCGCACCTCCCTGGGTTCCAATTTTCCTTCTTTCCTTCCTCTTCTATGGTGCATACAACGGTGGGTACATAAGGATGATGGTGATGAACACCAACATATGCAGTAGCAAAACCTTATTTTAGTGGGTTCAAAGCAAGAATTTCATGAACCCACCAAAAGAACCCACCAAGTTTCATACTTGCACAAATTTCCAACTCATGAAATTGGACATTTCTACCTTAAAATTGGCATCAAGATTGTTGGATTTTAAATCAAATTCACCTACAACACAATGGAAAGCAAGATAAAAAGAGGATAAAATCATCAAAACAAAAAGAAAATTCAAAGGAAAATGAGAAAAGGTTAGAAACTCAGGTTGCCTCCCGATAAGCGCTTGTTTAAAGTCATTAGCTTGACATTCTCCACTCCTTCAAGGTGGATCATAGAGAGTCATATCATGAATGACTCCAACAAAAACTCCATTATAGTAGCGCTTGAGCCTATGTCCGTTGACCATGAAACTCCTTGAAAGGTCCAAAGGAGAAATTTCAATAGCACCATTTGGAAAGACCTCTTGAACAACAAATGGACCGGTCCAACGAGACATCAATTTTCCGGGAAAGAGCCTCATTCTTGAGTAGAGGAGCACCTTATCTCCCGAATTGAACTTCTTCTTCTCAATGAGCTTATCATGCACCTCCTTTGCTCTAGCCTTATACAAACTAGCGCAATCATAGGCATCCAAACGAAGCTCTTCCAATTCATGAAGGTCTAACGAACGTTGTTCCCCCACACTTGCCAAATCAAAATTAATCTTCTTAATCGCCCAATGAGTGCGGTGCTCAAGCTCCACCGGAAGATGGCAAGATTTCCCATAAACTAATCGGTAAGGAGTGGTATCAATAGGAGTTTTGAAAGCCGTTATATATGCCCACAAGGCATCATCAAGCTTGTTCGAACAATCCTTCCTATTTCTTGCAACTGTCTTCTCAAGTATCAACTTAATTTGAAGATTGGACACCTCCACTTGCCCACTTGTTTGAGGATGGTAAGGGAGCCCAAAGCTTTTGTTTACCCCATGCTTCTTCAACATTTTTTGGAAAGCATAATGCACGAAATGAGAGCCATTATCGCTTATGACCGCCTTGGGAATGCCAAACCTTGGGAATATAATTATCTAGAACAACTTTATTACCACCTTATGGTCGTTTGTTGGAGAAGCAATGGCTTCAACCCATTTTGACACATAATCAACGACAACAAGGATGTATTGATTCCCAAATGACGAAGGAAAAGGACCCATGAAATCTATACCCCAAACATCAGAAATTTCCAACTCAAGAATGGGTTGTTGGGACATCTCGTTCCTCTTTGAAATGTTCCCAGTCCTTTGACATCGATCACAACTCTTGACAAATTCCCAAGCGTTCTTAAAGAGGTTTGGCCACCATACGCCACATTGAAGCACCTTAGAAGCTGTTCTAGAAACACCCATATGACCACCACTAGGATCCGAGTGGCACATCTTCAATACATTTGGTATTTCTTCATTTGGCACACATCGGCGCAACAAACCATCCACACCTCTCTTATACAAAATCGGCTCATCCCACACATAATGCCTAGCTTTTCTTTTGAGCTTCTTCTTTTGATTCTTGGAAAAAGGAGGAAACTCCCCACAAGCAAGAAAATTTACCAAATCGGCAAACCATGGGAGCTCCTTCACATTGATAACATACAAGGAATTATCCAATATCCTATCCTCAATAGGGGATCCATCATCTTGAACTTGATAATCCTCAAGCCTAGATAAATGATCCGCAACCACATTTTCCGCACCTTTCTTATCTCGGATCTCAAGATCAAAAGATTGGAGTTCAAGAACCCAACGAATCAACCTTGCCTTGGATTCCTTTTTCCCAAAGAGATAATTCAAAGCCGCATGATTCTAGAAAACAATAGTCTTAGACCCCAACAAATAACAACGGACCTTCTCAAAAGAATGAACAATTGCCAAAAACTCCTTTTCCATTGTTGTATAATTCCTTTGAGCACTATTTAGGGTCTTTGACATATAGTAGATGACATGGAGCTTCTTATCAATCCTTTGACCCAACACACCCCCAATAGCCGTGTCCCTAGCATCACACATGAGCTCAAAGGGCAAATCCCACCTAGGGGCTTGGACAATGGGAGTGGAAGTCAAAGCTTTCTTCAACTTGTTGAAAGCCTCAAAACAAGTGTCATCAAACACAAAATCAACATCTTTTTGGAGAAGATCATTTAAAGGCTTAGCAATGAGAGAAAAGTCTTTGATAAACCTTCTATAAAACCCGGCGTGGCCCAAAAACGATCTTACTCCTTTTACATTAACTGGAGGTGGCAATTTCTCTATCACCTCAATCTTGGCCTTGTCAACTTCTATTCCTTTATGAGAGATTTTGTGTCCAAGCACAATCCCTTCTTCCACCATGAAGTGGCATTTTTCCCAGTTTAACACTAAGTCGACCTTCTCACACCTTGCAAGGTATTTTTCAAGATTTTCAAGAAAATACTCAAATGAAACTCTTCCCACGGAAAAATCGTCCATAAAAACCTCCTTTTCTTCCTCCAACATGTCCCCAAAAATGCTCATCATGCACCTTTGAAAGGTCGCCGAAGCATTACACAATCCAAAGGGCATTGTTCTATATGCAAAAGTACCATAGGGGCATGTGAAGGTTGTCTTTTCTTGATCCTCGGGATGGATTGGAATTTGAAAGAATCCCGAATACCCATCAAGCAAACAATAGAACTTGTTCCTTGTAAGTCTTTTAAGCATTTTGTCAATGAAGGGGAGGGGAAAGTGATCTTTCTTGGTTGATGTATTTAGACATCTATGGTCTATACACATCCGCCGACCGGTAACCGTTCTAGTCAGAATGAGCTCACCTTTCTCATTCTTGACTACTGTCATACCCCCTTTCTTTCGAACGACATGCACGGGGGAGACCCACATAGAACTTGAGATGGGGAATATGATCCCCGCATCCAAAAGCTTTGTGCAGCTTACGTTGTCGTTTAATAGCGGGAAGGGTGCCTTCCTCAAGCGTTACATGATGTGTACACAAATCGGGGCTTATACCCTTGATGTCATCAATGGTATAGCCCAAAGAACTTTGGTGCTTTCTCAAGACATCACATAGCGCTTGAGCTTGGCTCTTACTCATGGATGCACTAATAATGACGGGATACGTAAAATTTGGGCATGAGAATTCATACCTAAGGTGTGATGGTAGAGGTTTGAGCTCTACCATAGGAACACCTTTACCTTATTTGGTCGAGGCCACATGCAAAGCATCTTGACTTGATATCCCCATACAAATTTGTTCATCACTCCCTTCATTGCTTCCATCAAGCAACTCTTCATACAATTGCATTTCCTTGTTTGGGATACCTATCTTTTCTTTGTTTAATAAAACTCACTCAAGAGAATCATTAGATGTGAGCAAGTGCTCATGCATGGATTGCACAATACTATCGAGAACTCCAACTCTCATATAATTCTCAATAGAAAAAGAGGGATATTTCATGCCTTTATTCAAATCAAATTCAACTACCTCCTCTCCTATCTTAAGAGATATATTAGCACTTTTAACATCAATAATAGCACCCAATGTAGAAAGAAATGGCCTACCTAAGGTGATAGAGATAGTAGCATCTTCATCCGTATCCAACACTACAAAATCAATCGGAATGACGAATTTCCCAACCCTCAAAGTAACATCTTCTACCTTACCCTTTGAAATCTTAATTGACCTATTGGCTAATTGCAATGTGATCTTGGAAGGTAAAAGTTCCCCTAGCTCTAGTCTTTGATAGACCGCATATGGCATAAGGCTAACATTAGCTCCTAAGTCACATAAGGCATTATCAATTTGAGTCTTATTAATAGCACAAGGGATAGAGAAATTTCCGGGATCCTTCAACTTAGGAGGCATCTTATTCATGATGATTGCACTACAATTCACAGTTAGGCTAATCGTTTTCGTCATGTCACATGTTCTCTTTCCACTCAAAATCTCTTTGAGGAACTTAGCATAGTTTGGCATTTGTTCTACAACATTAGTGAAAGGAAGATTTAGATGAAGTTGCTTAAGCATCTCTACGAATTTCCCAAATTGCTCATCCAATTTGTGCCTATTGTACTTTTGGGGATAAGGGAGCTTGGGCTTGTAAAGTTCTTTTTCTTTCTCTTTCTCTTTAACTCTTTCTACTTGTTCCTCATCAACTTTCTTACTTCAGGGACTCTCATCTCCCTCAATCTCAATAGGACTCTTGCTAGTGCTCTCTCTAGCATCACTCTTCTTAGGTACTCCACTCTCAAGGACCCTACCACTCCTAGTAACAATTGCATCAATAGGGTTCTTAAATTTTAAGTTTGGTGAAGTCAAAGAAGAGGAATCCGCAAATTCTTTAAACACATTAGCTAACTGAGAGAGTTTGTCACCTAAATCATTATTATAAGTCAACATGTCATTGAACTTCTCATCATTCATGGCCATGTAGGTTTTAACATTTTGGCTTGTTTCTCAATAATCCCTTCCAAGAAATTCCTAGAAGAAAATGGTTGATCATAGGAATCATCACTCGAGCCTTGAGTATTTGGAACGAAACCAAGTGGGGAACCTCTTTGAACATTTGGTTGAAAATATCCCCTACTTTGATTATTCCAATTACCCCTAGCTTGATTTTGGCCACGATGTTGACTATGGTTACCATAACTTTGGCTATGATCCCCATGCCCTCAGCCATGACTTTGACCATTATAACCATGGTTGTTATAGCTACCATGAATCCCTTGGACTCCATGATTTCTACAACCTCCACTTTGGTTATAATTATCATAGTTCGTATGGTTATGATTAATTGCTATTTTCAACATTTCTTTGAACATCAACTCTAGGTTCATAATCATGATTATCAACATAATTCACATGCTCAATTTCAATTCCATCACATTCATCACAAGGAACATTGGGCCACATAGAAGCATCATGATCACTCATTCCACATAAATCACAAGGCCAACATTCTCTAATCATGCAACTAGAAGAAGAATTAGAGTTAAGGTAAGAAGGTGTATCTCTCCCCTTAATTTGGGAGGGAATAATCGGAGCTTGTGAAGGTGGACTCTCATGCTTGGCTTTGACGGATACAACCTCTTTCCCCAAATCTGCAATTAGAGTGGTCAAATCATTAATTGCATTGAGTTGATCGATTGAGCACCCCTTTCTAGTTAGCTCTTTCTTCACTTCTTGCCAATTCATATAATGTCGCACCACTTTATTTATTGCATCCACCACTTCTTCTTCCGTTTTGTTCATTATCGGGCCTTCGGCTCCGGCATCTAAGCTTGCTCTTCCATGAGAACTCAACCCACCATAGAAGATTTTTATAATTTGATAGGTAGGAATCCCATGATGTGGACACTCTCGTTGATACTCCTTATACCTCTCTCATGCTTCGTAGATACTCTCACTAGGCCCTTGCTTGAAGTTTTGGATCAAAGTCCTTTGTGACCTCATCCCATCTTCTTAGGGACCTTAATTTGACCGCCTTGTCCAACCACACTCTAGAGCTCTTCCAATGAGAGAAAAGGGGAACAACTTGAGCCTTATATACTCTTGAGCAACCCCCGCTACCACAATTGTATTGCAATACTTCTCAAAATCTTTGAGATGATTCAAAGGATTTTCACTTTTTGTACCTCCAAATTGTTTCCTCTCGACCAAGGCAATCATAGATGGTTAGATTTCAAAGTCATTATCTGGAACCAATAATGAAACAACTCCACTCTCATACTTGTAAGCACCCGGAGTGCCTAACTCCTTCAATGTCACTCTTTGAGCTTCTCCCATGTTCACTTGCACACATAATTCTCAAACAAAATTATTAGTAGCACGGCTACAAATGTAGCCTAAAAGAAAATCTTTTTGTATTTTTGAATTAGATGGAATAGACTCAACAACAATACACAATAACAACACCATTCCCCGGCAACGGCGCCATTTTGATCGATGGAAAACGTAGGTCGCTATCTACCCTCCCCAACAGTAAAAAAAAATTATAAACATTTAACCAACCCTATACAAGTACATGGTAAGTCAAGGGTCGAACCCAAAGGAATGGTGAGCTATTTCCTATCGTCTATAGTCAAGCTATTCTGAAGTCTATAAGTAGGGTTGTGAATTCTAAACTAGGGCAAACACAAGTATTAAGCTATATGAAATCAAATGTATAAGGTGCTAGGGTTTGGGATCCACATGCATTCATAATAAATTCAATCAATTGGGAGGTCAATCAATTAAGTCAAGCAATGTGAGGGAAAATTAAATTTTCAACTAATAGAGCATATCAAGCTATTCTCCTAGAGGTCTAGCTAGCGTCAACTACGATAAACTCTAGCTAGGCAACATCACAAGACACCTCAATCGTGTAAATGCAAGCCACAAATCAATTGTCCGTATCAATGTCACAAGACACCTGGTGCGCCCACATCACCCAGGTGCGCGGCCGCATCTACCCCAGGCGCGCCCGCACTCGGCTATAGGGCCTCCTTCCCCTTCTTCGTCCAAGCTCAACCTCGTGCGCTCCACATGGTGATGATGATGAACACCAAGGTAGGCAGTCTTGAAATGGATATTTTTGTGGGTTTGTGGCAAAGATGACGCCCCCACTGCATATGTGCACCGATCTCTTGACTTGCTCTTTGGGTTCCTTCAAACTTGAAGCTCCAAAAGCGAACACGAGGCATCCAATATTGATTAGAAATGAAATAGGGAGGCTCGAGAATCTTTGGAACCACGATCATAACCTAAAAAAAAACGGAAACAAACAAATAAAAGGGAAAAAGAACAAATAAATAAAGAAATGCATAAAACAAAGAAACTAACTACGAAAAGCACAAACTAACAAAATGAAGGAAAAAACTAAAGAAAACTAGAGAAAAAGAGTTATAAAATGGAATGAAAATCATCCTAAAAGAGATGAAATGAGTGCCATAAATGACACTCATCAATAGCTGGCTGGTGCGTGCTAGCGCACCATAGCTAGTAGCCTCAAGCTAGCAGCCGCGTGTGCACCATGCGAGTAGCAACTAGCTGCCGCAAGCTTTGCGTGCTAGTAGCATGCTAGTACCGCACGCAAGGTCAGTAACCCGCACTTGTGTGCATGGCTTGCTAGCCATAGCAGCAGCCCGCAACATCAACTGCGGGGCTGGGCTCTCGGCTGCACTGCGGCTGGGCCATAGAGCTGTGTACTAGGGGAAGCAAGTGGGAGCATATGGAAGCAAGTGGGGTGAGGGACATATGGCATAAAAAGAGTATTGAGTGGGCTGTGTACTAGAGTATGGTCCCCTATTCTCCGTGTGGTCCTCACCACCCTTTACATATGATAATGCCACTTGGAGATTTATTATTAGTTTGCATTTTTATTTTAATTTAACTTAAAAATAAATTATGGAATTTCATGATCCCACATTGATGGGATAGAAATTTCCTCTCATACTCTTCTCTATAAATACCCACCTTGGGATTTGGAGAAGAGTGCTTGTGATGTGTGTCATAAATGGCACACATTTGATGAGCATTTAGGTCCTTTCTATTCTGTTTTCATAGCTTTCATGCTTAAGAAGGTCTTAGTTTTATGCTTTGTTGCTTAGTTTTACCCTTCTTCTCTTATTTTGTTGCTTTTGTGCATTTCGTTAGTTTTCTAGCCTTTTCTTCTTTATTTGCTCTATTTTCGTGGTTGTAGGTATTGGACGAGGTTCGGGTCTTGATTTTGGTGATCCACTATGGTGGAAGAAGCTTTTGGATCAAGTTCATGGAATTTGGGAAGCTCAAGATGCAAAGAAGTGGAAGTTCCAAGTCTTGGCTCTTCTCTTGTGCTCCCATCAAAGGAAGTGTGTGCCCTCAATATTAAGCCTTAGCTACTGCCACTCCTAGTGCCTATCACCATCATAAATCATGTGTGCACCCCTTTGAGCTTGAAGAGTTGAAGATTCGAAGAAACCCAGCTGAGTGCGGCCGCACGCGCAGAAGGTGCGGGCGCACACGAAGGATGTGCGGCCGCACACCATGTTGGTGCGGGCGCACATCTTGGTGGTGCGGGCGCACATCCTCTGTTGTGCGGCCGCACCAACGTGGGTCTTTTCCGATCGGATTTCGACGATTTTTTTCTCTCTTCTTATACCTATTTGAACCCAATTTTTGTAAGAAGTTTCATAATAGAATTAGACATATTCTAGCTTAGTTGAGAGCTTCTCTCTCTAGATTTAGGGGTTAGTTTTAGGAGTAGATTTTAGAGAGAGAAAGTGAAGAATTTCAATGGTGATTGAGAGATTGAAGATCCAATGGTGACAATTGTATTGGAGATCTACTCTATTATCAATGAGCAATTCTAAACTCTATCTCATTTATTGTTTTGTTTAGTATTCATGTTTGGATTGTTGGATTTTGATGATTTGATGATTGATGTTTGATTAGAGTAATTGTTCTTCTTTGATTGTTGATTCTTTGATTGTTGATTGTTGATTTCTTTGGTTATTAGTTGAATTGATCATGTTGCTAGAGTAGTTGTTTTGTTAGGGATTTGGTGAAGCTTGTATTATGTAATGGATTGATGTAGATTGTGGATTTTGATGGAGTTGATGATGTGATTAAATTGGTTAATTGATTATGTGCATGTGTCTGTTTGATTTAGGCTTTATCACCCTAGTTAATCACACTAGATTGCATTGTAAGTTCACATTGATACGGACCATTGATTTGTGGCTTGCATTTACACGATTGAGGTGTCTTGTGATGTTTCCTAGCTAGAGTTTATCGTAGTTGACGCTAGTTAGATGTATAGGAGAATAGCTTGATATGCTCTTTTGGTTGCATAATTGATCTTCCCTAACATTGCTTGACTTAGTCAACTTCCTAAACCAATTTGCATTGTTCATTGCTATTATAAGTGAATCCTAATCCCTAGCATTTTACTTGTTTGATTTCTTTGTCTTAGTAGTTGTTAGTGTCCTCTTTTACCCTTCGTCTTCGACCTAGCTTAGGCACATAATTGGAAGCACTTAGACATTACCGTTCCTTTGGGTTCGACCCTTGACTTACCTCTATACTTGTATTTAGGTTTGTTGAGTGTTTATAAATTTTGTTTGGCTTAGGAGGATTAGTCCAACGACCTAATTTTCCTACGTCAAAATGGCGCCGTTGCCGGGGAACGGTGTCTATGTTTGAGTGTTTTTGATTGCTTGAGTCTAGGTCTTTGTGTATACTTTTCTTTTATTTGATTTTTGCTTGTTTTGTATAAAAATGGAAAATACCTCGTTTCCTCAATTTGAGAATATGCCATTTTGGGTGTACTTTAATAGATTAGAGGACTTCATTAGTTACCATGGTTATGATCTTTGGGAGACTTGTGAGATTTGTTATCATAATTTGACTAAGCAAACTAGAGACATTGTTGAAAGCATGTTTAATGGTAGATTTCGAGCATTGTCAATTGATGATGCTTGGGATTTTTATGTATGGTTTGCTAGAGATAGTTATAACCGTGGTCATGGTTGTTCAAATGCTTCTATTGATGATTGTTATGGTCCATGTTCCATGAATAATGAATCTTGCATGCCTACTTGTGCCCCCATTCCCCATATTAATGATGTCACTCATATCTCTAGTGTTGATCCTCATCACATGCTTGCTCATAATTCTTTTCCTCATTATGCTCCTCAACTCTCTTCACCTTTGAAAACCTTAGAGCCTAACATTGAGTCTTCTTATAATCAAATTTGTGGTTCTTTGAGAAAATCGGAGATGAATTCTAATTTGGAACCAAATGAGATGAGATATTTAAATATTGTAAGAAGCCAAATGGAATTGTTGAAAAAGTTGGAAGAGAGAAATGAGGGTGTTTCTAGAAAGAATGAGGAGATGGAGAATCAATTGTCATCAATATTGAATGTAAATGAAGTTTCTACTACTTTGGTAGATGTGGAAGAAGATGACGCCTAAGGTGTGTGAGGAGGACATTAGAGAGCCTATGAGTGAGGAAAAGGGTGTAGAGATGGATGTTCCAAAAGAGAGTTTGCATTTTGAACCTCCTTCCCAATTTGAATTTTGTTCCATTGACCCTTTACGTGGAGTTGAAGAGAAACTAAAATGGTTGACTTCTCTTAATTTTGAGGAAACATTAATTCAAGTTAAGAAGGATGGGACATTGCAATTTTTGAAGCGTGGAGAAGTTAAGAGGAGAGAGAGTGAGGATGAGAAGGATGAAGTAGTCTCCATGGGAGATTGGATGTTTGAGGGTGATGAGAACCAAGAGGTTTTGAGTGTTGAAGAACCAATTGAAGAGTCCACTTCTCCGCCCACCTCCCTTGATTGCAATTTCATTCTCCCATTCCTCAATTTTGAAGACCAACCTTCTTCCACCCCATCTCCTTTGTATGATGACCATGGTTTCTTTGAGGGTGAGGCTTTGAGCTTAGATGATTTTGACGAAGAAGAGGTTGAATGTGATAAGGTTGAGGAGGTAAAACCTACTTTAGATGATTATGAAGATGAGAGTGAAGTGTTTGGTGAGGTTGAATCTCCAACTCCTATCTCAAATTTTCAACCATTGCCCTCCTCTTTCACCTTTGATGACCCTTTCTCTTCCACATTTTCCACCATTGAAATGGATGAGGCCTTTTTAGAGGGAGATTGTACTTCTCATGATTATTTTGAGCTACCTCCAAAGTTTGACCCTCAACCCTTTGATGAGCTTCCTTTGAACCTTGATCATGATTTGAAGCTTTTGAAAGCTCTCTTAGGGTGTGAAATTTGTGAGGAGGATGTGATTGAGAATGAGCTTCATTTGAATGATGATGAATTGGAGGAGAGCCCTTTGGATGTGAGTTCATTGGATGAGAGAGCTTGTGTTTCAATGAATAGTGGTGTAAGTGAGCAACCAATTCCTATTCCTTCACCTTACACCTCATTTTCAAAAAAGCTTAATCTTGTTCCCTCTTATCCCATGTCATTACCTTCTTTTCTCATATCCCCTCCTCTTGAAAAGCCTTTAGTCCCTCAAGTGCCTCATTTGATGACTTTTGAGGACGATGGTGGGATTTTCAACCAAAAATATTTTGTTGGAAAGAGTATGCCTTCTTCTTTTTCTTTAATTTCTCTACCTTTTTCTTATATTCTTGTTTTTCCCTTCTCTCTTTTTTCTTCTTGACATACTTCTTCTCAACTCCATAGGTGTGCACTATGCTTGTTGCATGCCTTATTTTTGTCATGTGCATACTTGCTCTCATATGAAATGTGTAGTAGTGCATTTGATAAGCTCTTGCAATCGTTGCAATATTATTTTACTAGAGCGGTCAAGCTTGGACCTTAAGCAAGCCTTTCTCGGGAAGTAACCCGTGCTTTAGATTAGATTTTCCTTTTCTTTTTAGAATAGATTTTTCTCTCATGGAAATTTTTGTGTGCCTTTTGCTAGGTACATGACTTGATATAACTTGGTGCTTCGATTTGGATCAAGAATCAAGGAAGGTTGACTCCTATCTTTGCGAGCATATGGAAATAAGGTTTAATTCTTGAGAAATTAGCTTTGAAAGGTTACAATTGGGTCATTTGCGAGTATTTGCACCCACCTCAAATCCGGTAATATCTTTCTTTGCTCTTTCTCTAGTGGATGATGACTTGTTGGATATATGTTGGTTTGTTGGACTAATCTCCTTGTTTTCCCCTCCCATGGATTATATGATTTATGTTTGAGTGTATTGTCTCATTCAAGCTTAGGGGAGGGTAATTCTATCATGTTTGGTGGGATGTTGATCTTTATGTGTTATGCACCTTTGTATATGCTTTTCCATGTTTCTTATATTTTGAAAAACTCCAAAAAGATTTTTGTTTCTATCAAAGCAAATTTGCAATGTGTTTTGTTTTGTTCTTGCTTTGGACATAATAACATTCGGACTTGTATAATTGAATGCTTTTCTTCCTAAAATGGTAACGGTGTGCACGGTTTGAGAGTACGCTTGGTTGATTCTAGGATAAAGCATGCTAAGGTAGTTGGTTAGAACTAGTGGGAACATGAAGCCGGATTCTACTTGTTTGTGGCCCGTTTGGTAGTTGCTTCCTATAGTCGATTTGACACCAATAGTGAGTTTTTTCTACAACCATGTGAGTTCTATGTTTTTCAAGCCTTCTACCTTACTTGTATGAGCGGCATGGATCCTTGACTTTTTGCAAACCTAATCTTGAAACTTGACTCATAGATCTTGAATCCGAGACCGAACCATTTAGGGAGGACAAAGGCACCTTTTTCGGGGTGGTATTTTTCATTTTTAGGATAGTTTGTTTCTTTCTTTATTTTTGGGTTTACATTTGCCTTCTTGCAACCATTTGAGCCTTTTACCTTCTTTTCAAGCCACATCTTTAGATCTTTGGCCTTTTGTTTCTTTTTTCTACTTTTCTTGGTTTTTGTGAAGTGATTGATCATTCTTGATGGAGTTTGTGGTGAAGAAGTTGGAATGTTTGGTTCTTATGAAAGCAAGATTGTGTTATATTTTCCTTGTGAATAATGGCAAATGAGTATGAGTAAAAGCCGTCCTATATTATAAAAGGCATGGGCAAATAAGTGCAAAAGTTGAAAAAGTCGTCCAAAGTTAAAAGAGGCGAGGACAAAGCACTATTAAAAAAAATAGAAAAAGAAAAAAAGAAGTGAAAAATGAAAAAAATTCAAAAATATTTTGATGTGAGTTTTCTCCGATCCCTTTTTGAGCATTGAGGACAATGCTCCATTTAAGCTTGGGGGGAAGCGTTCTCACGCTTTTTGTGTATATGTTTGTGGTTTATAGCTTTGAATAAGCTTGGGGGTGTGAGTATTTTTGTTTGGATTGGTGATTACTTGATTGTGTTTCTAAAGAAAGGCGCCCTCTTTGCTTCACTTTTAGGAAAACCACCAAATTTCAAATTTTTAGCCTACTTCACCCTTATTGCCTTACGTTACAACCTTGGGGAAAGACCTTTTGACCTAAATTGTTGAGTCACTCATCGGTGGAGAGGAATGTGAGTTTTAGGAATAGGGAGAGGGAATGCAAAAGTCAAGATGTCGAGTAGCCTAAAAATTCTCTTTTTCCGGTTCCTTCGTGGAATCATTGGGATGCTCATTTGAGGTCGATTTGAAGCTATTAGGAAGAACGTGGTAAGATTGTTTGGGATGAAAGTGGATTGTGAAAGCTAGTTCCTATGCTTAGCATATTTATTTTTCAGTCAACCTTGGGTATCTTGGAACGTGCACTCCCTTACTTGTTTAGAAAGATTTGCATCCACTTGTGCTTGTACATTTGCAAAAGTCATTTCATGAACATTTGTTTGCTTTTCTTGTATTTTGTTTTCTTTTTCATGCTTTGCCTTGTTTGTATTATTATGAGAGTTATGGGTAAACTCTTAGGATACCCTTACGAGAGCATCACTCGTCCTCTAGGGCGATCTAGGGGTTTAAATGGCTTGTCATTAGTTGCTAAAATTGACCGTGATTCCTACGAAAGTGAGTTAGTGTATATTCTCATCTCGTCTCTTCTTTAGTTTGTTTGAATAAGCTCGTCATTTCCACTCCCTTGGTTTTGTTTTGCTCGAGGACGAGCAAAAGGTAAGCTTGGGGGTATTTGATGTGTGTCATAAATGGCACACATTTGATGAGCATTTAGGTCCTTTCTATTCTCTTTTCATAGTTTTCATGCTTAATAAGTGCTTAGTTTTATGCTTTGTTGCTTAGTTTTACCCTTCTTCTCTTATTTTGTTGCTTTTGTGCATTTCGTTAGTTTTCTAGCCTTTTCTTCTTTATTTGCTCTATTTTCGTGGTTGTAGGTATTGGACGAGGTTCGGGTCTTGATTTTGGTGATCCACTATGGTGGAAGAAGCTTTTGGATCAAGTTCATGGAATTTGGGAAGCTCAAGATGCAAAGAAGTGGAAGTTCCAAGTCTTGGCTCTTCTCTTGTGCTCCCATCAAAGGAAGTGTGTGCCCTCAATATTAAGCCTTAGCTACTGCCACTCCTAGTGCCCATCACCATCATAAATCATGTGTGCACCCCTTTGAGCTTGAAGAGTTGAAGATTCGAAGAAACCCAGCTGAGTGCGGCCGCACGCGCAGAAGGTGCGGGCGCACACGAAGGATGTGCGGCCGCACACCATGTTGGTGCGGGCGCACATCTTGGTGGTGCGGGCTCACATCCTCTGTTAGATGTATAGGAGAATAGCTTGATATGCTCTTTTGGTTGCATAATTGATCTTCCCTGACATTGCTTGACTTAGTCAACTTCCTAAACCAATTTGCATTGTTCATTGCTATTATAAGTGAATCCTAATCCCTAGCATTTTACTTGTTTGATTTCTTTGTCTTAGTAGTTGTTAGTGTCCTCTTTTACCCTTCGTCTTCGACCTAGCTTAGGCACATAATTGGAAGCACTTAGACATTACCGTTCCTTTGGGTTCGACCCTTGACTTACCTCTATACTTGTTTTTGGGTTTGTTGAGTGTTTATAAATTTTGTTTGGGTTAGGAGTATTAGTCCAACGACCTAATTTTCCCACGTCAGCTTGAGTGGGAGTTGAATAGAGCATTGCATTTTGGCAAAAATTCTAAAACTAAATAACACTCGGGTTTTGATCGGACCTCGCTAACCCCGAGGAAGTGGACCTAAAAAGTCGGTGTTCGTCCTTTGTGGGTGGATACCGTTGGAGGCTTAGTATTTTCGAAGCTAAAGCTTTCAAGTACGAGCCCGTTTGTGAGGGCGAAGCACGCTTCAAAGGTATATTTCGGTTTTACCCTTCTTGTGTTTATTAATTATGCTTTATGGTTTTATTAATTGCGAGTGGTTCTTTGGGTCAGGGTTGTTAAGTGGTGAGTCGGACTCACCAAACCCCAGCAACGGTAGCGGAAAAGGCGTTCTGGAAATGGTTTCCTCCCTTCGGGCGGCCAGTGATTTTAGCCAAATTCCTACTAGAAATGCCTTTTTCGAGGGATTTTTCGTTTTTTGACGAAAATTTTTAAGTCTTATCTTACCTTGAATTTGATGGCATAACTTGGTAATTATGTACTTGATTTATTTGCATTATTTTCCTACAATGCTAATCTCTTTAAAGCATATTTACTTGGTAGTATTTAGTGCTTAAAAGATTGATTTATTTTCACCTGATTGCAAATTAATTGCTTTGTAGTGTGAAAATTTTGGTTTTGAGGCTTCTAAAGTGTTAAAGATTCAATCTTTGATTATGTTAAGTGATTGAATTTTAAAATCACTAAATTCCATGTATTTGGTCTTAAACTTTGTTATTTTAATCATTTTTGGTTGATTGGAAACATAAAGTTTCAGTTTTTGTGATAGAAATTTGGTTATCTTCATGTTGGAAGATATAATTTTCAAGGATTCACAAAATTTAGAACTTGCATTTTTCATTTGAACATTAAAGTTCATATTTTTCCAACTTCCCCTTACTTTGTCAAAATCTCAAAGTTTAATTTAAATTGATGAAATTAAAAGTGAGAAATAGCCTTTTATGTTGTTGCACCAAGCTAAACCAATTTAATTAAGAACGGTTCTTGGAATTATTTTGGTTGGATAAAATTTGATAATTTTATTAAGTTGGACTTGTTTAAATTTTTTATTTTTGCTAATTAAATTAGTTCTAAAATTAAATTAGAATTAATAATTATGTCACGGCAAATTTGGGAACAAAGTCCCAAGGCTTTGACACGCAAACCAAGGCATAAGCATCCTTGGCTAGCCAGGCTTCATAGTAGCCCGCATGTGGATGCCATGCGTGTGCGTGCAACCAAGTAATGGCTGGTGCGCACGGCCGCAAGTAGCAGCACGGCAGCAGCAACACGCTCTCTTGTGCGTGCGTGCTGTGTTGCGTGGTAGATAGGGCTGCTGTGGCGCGGGTGTGGGGGCACGAGCGAGGAAAAATTACAGACTTCGAAATTCATGAAGATGGGAGTTTGAGGTATAAAGGTCGATGGTGCGTACCACAGAAATGTGATAAAGTGAAGAGAAAGTAATGGAAGAAGGCCACAATACACCCTACTCAGTACACCCGGGAGGAGACAAGGTATACAAGGATTTGAAGAAGATGTTTTAGTGGCCTAGAATGAAAAATGAGGTTGCTGAGTTTGTGGAAAAGTGTTTAACATGTCAAAAGGTGAAGATAGAACACAAGAGGCCTCAAGGAACTGTGCAATCATTTGGAATCCCAGGAAGTGGGATTGCATTTCAATGGACTTTGTGACTTGCCTTCTGAAGTCAAAGAGCGGAAATGACACCATTTGGGTAGTGGTGGATAGACTTACAAAATTTGCAGTGTTTATACCAATGAAGGAGACTTGGAAAATGGAGTAACTTGCGAAAGCTTACATCAAACATGTTGTGAGGTTACATGGGGTTCCAAAGGATATTGTATCCGATTTACATTCTAAGTTTCTCTCAAAATTTTGGAAAAGTGTACAGAAAAATTTTGGTACAACACTTCAGATGAGTATGACATTTCACCCTACCAAACATGGGCAAATTGAGAGAACCATTCAAACCTTGGAGGACATGTTAAGAGCTTGTCTAATAGACTTCCAGGGAGGATGGGAAGATAACTTGGATTTAATTGAAATTTCCTACAATAATAGTAACCATGCGAGCATAGGAATGGCACCATTTGAGGCTTTGTATGGGAGCAAGTGTCGTAGTCCAATTTGTTGGAACGACATTAGTGAAACTATGATCCTAGGGCCTCAAATGATTGAAGATACAGTTCAGCAAGTAAGGGAAATTTAAGCTAGATTCAAGTAGCTTAGGATCGCCAAAAGAGCTATGTAGACATAAAGCGTAGGGAAGAAGAGTTCGAAATTGGCGATAATGTATTGTTAAAGGTGTCACCAGTGAAAGGAGTGATGAGATTTTGAAAGAAAGGAAAACTCAGTCCAAAGTACATTGGTCCATATGAAATACTGCAAAGAATAGGCAAAGTAGCTTATAAGTTAGCCTTACCAATGGAGCTTAGTAAATTACATGACGTATTTCATGCGTCCCAATTGAGAAGGTACATTCCTGATAAATCCCATGTGCTACAACCCGAAACCATTGAGTTAGATCAAAGCTTAACTTATGAGGAAAGACCTGTCAAGATTCTAGACAGTAAAGTGTGTAGTACACGTAATAAGAACGTTAAGATTGTGAATGTACTTTAGTCTAACCAAGAATATGAGGAAGCCACTTGGGAGGCAGAAGATGAAATGAAAAAGAAATACCCAGAGTTGTTTCAGGTATGTTGAGTTACGAGGGCGTAACTTGTTTTCTTTAAAGGGGTAGAATGCAGTAGAATTTCGCGCTTTTTCCCTATATTTTACTTATTTTGTGCTTTTTGCACAAATTTTATTAAGTATTTTAAGTATTTGTGCTCTCAAAGAGACACAAAGGAGTAAAGGAATGACAAAAAAGTACAGCAATACTATACATAAAGAGGAAAAAGGTTTGAATTTCGTTCTTTTTAAGGGGGGTAGACTGTAATACCCCGTATTTTTATATGCATTTTATTTAAAAATATGTATTTTATGAAGTATTTGAATAATTTTAACATCTTAATTATGGTATTTTAACTAATATTCTTATTAAACGAAAGTTTATTTAATTTCTTTATTTATAAAAGTTGGGGTTTTATTTTAAGAAAGTTTAATTATAACAAGTTTTATTAGTGAAGGGATTAGCGAAAACTGAAAGAGGAAATTTTAGGGAAAAAGGTATTGGTTGAGAAGGGGTATAAATATCCCACTTATGAGGCAAATCAACTTTTCCTAGAGTGAAGAAAAACCCAAGGTAAACTTCTCTCTCTCTTCTCCTTATTTTCTTTCCTTTTCTTTTCCCCTTCCCCTCTCTTTTTTCGGCTGCTCTGTTTTTGCCCCCTCCATCGCTTCCACCCACCGGCAGCAGGTGGTCCCCGCTGCCAGCAGTGTCAGCCGCCGGCACCAGGTGGCTGCCGTGCCTCCTCTTTCCCTTTTTTTTAGTATGTATAAAAATAAAAAATAAAACTTAACTTTATTGTTTTAATTTAATCTATGCTTAAATCAAAGAGTAAATTATGAGTTTTGGAATTTGATTTTGATGTTTGATTATAATAATTATGTTGATTAACTTTCAGATTTGATTTTTATTTAAAAAGGCCCAATTTTGGAAACCCTAGGTTCTTAATTTATGAAATATTGAAGGATTATGATGTATATTGGTTTAGATATTTGTTTCAAGTGTTTTAAGGCTTAATTACAACATGTTTTAATTAAAATAAAGTGTTGGAATTTTATGTAGAACACTTAATATTTTGTTTATAGAAGGAATTTTAATTACCCATTAATTGGGATTTAATTATGGTGTTTCAAAAATAATTTCAGCTTACTTTAATTAAATTATGAGGGGTTTTAAAATAGTATATATTGCTAGAAATTTTTTTAGAGTGGATATTAATACTCTATTATGATTTTAATGTGTAGGAGACTTCGAAGTAAGCAGTTTCTATTAGTCGTGGCGATTTTAAGATCGTACTCAAGGTACGTTAGCGTACTTAGCATATTTTGATGATGTGGAATCATGCTAGGCTTGATTTCAATCAATTACAAGTAGTATCATGCTAAGGTTTATGTACAGAATTGTGAATTATTGGTGTTGGTGATTGAATTGTGAAGTATGAATTATTTGTGATGGTTTATGGATTGGAAAATTATATTTTGGCATGATTATATGGACTACACTTTTACTAATGGCATGTTAGAGTGCATGTTTAATTAAACTACTGTTTAATTTATCTTGGAATATTGGAAAGAAATTTTATTATGGTTCATATAATTTTTATTGATGCTTTAAGCATGAGGAAGGAGCTATATAAGTGTCTATGTACACGAGGAATAAATTGTATGTTGGTGCCTTTGTGCACTTAAGGTGTTTTTAACACCGACGGATATGATTTTTGGCGCTTTATGCATTTAAGGTGTCTTTGACACTGAGGTTGAATTAAAAAGGGTTCAACATTAAATAATATGTGGTCACTAGTTATTCAAGAATTAAATTGGTATGTTTGGTTGGTTGAATAATTATTGTTGATTGATTTATTATGCTTTGAGAGTCATCACCAATTCCAATAACATGTAAATAACGTAAAATGAAAGAGATTACGCACCAAAACTCTTGGAACGTATATACCTTGAGTATGAACAATGGGGGGGAGTTATGGGGTTTTATATTTGACCATAACTTCTAATGGAGTACAGGCCGCTGTACATTCCTTTTTATTTATTATTATGCGCAGGAATTCCGCCACCTTTGAGTGGTGTTGTCGCTGGCACGGTTAGCTCCCGTGTCATTTAACCTCAATTTATTTGGGGGAGGTATAGTAGGAAACCTGTTCGATGTGTAATCCACGTTAAATTATTTAATTAGTGTCTAGTTAAAGTGTCTTGTTGATTGTTGTGTATGCTTGTAAACAGGTGCAATGAGGTAAGTGTGTGTTGATAGGTGAAAACATGTTAGTGTGTTTAATTACGCTTATGTACTCAGCTAAGCTGATTGTGTGTGTTTGTGTGTTTAGCCATGTCTTTATCTTGGCCATATGATGACCCATTTTTAATGGAGAGTAGTGGGGACAAGTAGAGATAAACGTTTCAAGTATTGAACCATAGTCATGATGGGGCATGAGAGAAGAGTGAATCATGCTATTTTCCATTAGTTTACGATGTGTTTTATGCTTTATTTATTTATGACATATTTCGTGTGGACTAACGCAAAGGTTTGGTTTTGGAACGGTTTTGAATAAGGGCCTTTAATGGTTCCAAGTTGTAGTTTGATTTTATTTGACTTCGTTTGTTTTGGTTTGAAACTTTACTTTCGTTTGGTTGACTGTTTAGTTGACTTGTTTTCACGATTTTTAATTTTAAGTCTTCCGGTGTGTATCTTTGATAATTGCCTTAGCCGTTTTCACGATGGCGGTAATGTCTTAGATATTCCTAAATCGTATTTTAAAGAGTAGAATGGGTATTTAAAGGAAAGGAACTTGTAGGGTGTTACAAAGTGGTATCAGAGCATTTTTAAAATACAAGTCTCATAAATTGACTTTTATTATAAAATCCGAAAGGACGGTTGGTCATCATGTATTCAAAATAGTAGGTAGTTTTGATAAAACTTGAAGTATTGAGTTGCAAACTCAATTCGTCAATATTTGACAACCAACGTATCTTTTTGCTTCGTACATAAATGAGTAGGACTCATTGATGTAATAATTCAAGTGTGAATTGAAAGAAAAGATAGAACATTGTTTTACGGTGCAGTAAGTGCTTGATTATGCCTAACAAAGTGTAAAGGTCAATGCGTTTAAAGAAATAGTTCTTAAAGTAAGGCTATGAGATATTGTACAATAAGAAATATAGGAAATAAGGAACTAAGAAAAGGAATTAGATTCCATTTAAACCCATGAGTTCATGTTATTGTAGTTAACTAAGCAATTCGTTATCTTCACAAGTATCGGGTACTGCTTGAGTGTTCCACTTTGAATGTGACCTCAAACTATTGACTTACAAGCTTAGAATGAAGTAAGAAGAGCTACATAAGTTGTAAGGTCGTATGCTTTATTTAAAGACCTTTTAAGCAAAAGGCTGGAACGAATAATGGTTATTATTACGTTCCATAATCAGCAATTGATCCGTTTACACACGGAAAGACTCACATTCAAAGTAATGAGCAATAGTTGTGAGATTTATTTGAATGGCATGATTATCCAATCCATGAGTCATGAATACTTGATTATAAACAAACATTTTCTTAACATGGTAAAATGGTAAAAGCTCAAAGTCGTGAGCATGATTTGCGTTTGAAAGGAATGGTGTCCTTCGAACAAGTGTATTATTCTGTTAGCGGGTTCTGAATTATTCGAAAGCTAATATATTCAGCAAGGTCAAGTGATCGGAATGCCTGGGTGGAGTCCACTTCCGATCAGTAATATTAATATAATTAATATTACAGCTTAATCTTAACTGAACCCTTCGGGTCACACCCAAGCAAAATATACGAATCGACTCGACGAATTAATTCGGAAAAAATTAATTCGTCGCTCGAGTGTTAAATATATAGACGTCACTAATTTGAGCTTGGAGCGTCGAAACCGATCGTCGGAAGTCGAGTCAAAAATAATAAAAGACAAGACGGGCAAAAATAATAATAAATCGACCATATTCCCAAAATACCCCTAGCATCGGAGTGCCCCGAGCATCTGAATGCTAGGGGCAAAAGTGTCCTAGCATAGGTGTCTAGCAAGCACCAAGCCGCACTTACGCTTTATGATGTGGGCATTGACGTTGAAGCTCTTTGTACCGGTCCCATGCCGCACTTAGAGTCTCACCACTCTTTTGGCGAAAACCTTGAATTAAAGACCGAGCCTCGGTGGTCTTCCTATGGTTGTAAAATCTCCTCAAGAAAGCCGTAGTTACTTGATCCGAAGTTGTGAGAGAGTTAGGGGGCACCTCCTTTTCTAGCCATTCTAGACCTCTCCCAATTAAAGAAAATGGAAACATCTTGAGGCGGATATACTCTTGAGTCACTCCATTGGCTTTGATTGTGTCACAATATTTCTCAAATTCTTTTAAATGCTCATGAGGGCTCTCAAATTTTTCACTCAAGAATTGTTTCCTCTCTATCAAAGCAATCAAATTGGGCTTAATTTTGAAATTGTTGGCTTGAGTGGTAGGAGTTAGGATCCCACTTTGTGCTCTAAAGGCTTCGGGAGCCCCAAGACGACTCAAAGGTATATTCTCTCCCATTTTAGAACCTTCTTCACTTTCGGACTTAAAGATTGAAAAGGGGTTGATTTCCGGACTTGATGGTGAATTAGGGCTATCTAAGACTTCACTTGAGGGTGAAGATGGTGGAGTATCTTCCAATTCTCTTACTCCTTCTTTCGTTGGGGTGTGAGAATTTCTACTCCTCGCTCTCGCTTCTCTTCGAAGTAAGGACAAAGATCTCTCTAGCTCCGGATCGATGGGAATCAAAGACCTTGAGCGGGTTCGTCCTCTGTTCATACAACAAAGCTAAGGAGAACGTAAGCACTGACAAGTAACAAGTAGTAGCAAATACTAACAAACAAGGAATGAGATAGTCTCAAATAAAGTAATGAAAAAGAAATGGAAGCCGTCTCCCCGGCAACGGCGCCAATTTGACAAGGGAATAAACACGTCGTCAATTGTCTATCCCTAGATCAAATACAATTTATATAACCTAAACAAACCTAATACGAGTATAAGACAAGCATAGGGGTCGAACCAGAAGGAGACATGCATAAACACCACATTCACTATTTGGGGCATTTTTCACCCTTGACAAGTGGACCAATGAGGAGGTGCCACGTGTCAGAGGCTGGCAGGTCACTTTTGACCAATCTCCAGCTGACACGTGGCCTCTCCAGATACTCTCTCAGAATTGCAGCCTTCAGGGGCCCAATTCCCCAAAAATCCGCTATTTGGCGGCGTAGCCCATCAATTCTAGGTTAAAATAACCTAGGAAAGGGCACTTTTCCCAAGGACCCTATAAATAGGGAGATATTCCCCCAAAATGGGGGACATTCAGAAAATTCAAAGAACATTTATTACACCCTACTTTCTCTCTCATCAGAGAACTCCTGAGCTTGGAATCCAAGTAGATCCCCACCTTAAATTCCGCACTTTTTACTCTCCTTCAAGTTACTAACTTGAGCGTTGGAGGCGGAGCACCACCCAAACGGTGTCTTCGTTGATTTTGCAGGTACAGAAGCCCTCCGCACCAGTCTTCGAGTTGTAACTCTCCCAAGGGACAAAAACACCCAAAACATTTGGCGCCGTCTGTGGGGAGAGTACCTCAAGATTGTTCAAAATTCTGTACCGATTCACAATTCTACCTCTCTACGTCCGGGTACTCAGACGGGTAACCCGGAAGACTTGCAACCGGTTATTCAGCCGGTAGGATTTGAAATCCCCCAGCCTCCACTTCAGCCTCAGCCAGAGGTATTTACTGAGGAGGAGGATGAAGAAGAAGACAATGATGTTGAGACCTACATCTCTAGGGATGGTTCTCTCATCTCTAAATCCATCCGTTCCAGAGATCAGCTGGAACGAAATCTGGATCAGGCGGGCCCTAGCAGCCGGCCCACTAGGAGGTCAGACGGGGAAACCCGGAAGACCAGAGGAGAGGCTCCAGTCACCCGGAACGAGCTCATGAAATTCATGAACTCCTTCAAGGGTGAGATCAAGGAAATGATCAACAACAAGGCAGGCTCTTCCAAGAGTCAGCCGGCTAAAAAGACTCCCAATGATGGGAAGAAGAAGAAGCCGGTCAAGGACAGGCAGCCAACTCCTCACCCAAAGGAGAAGGCAGCCGCAAAACTTGACTGTTCTAAGATTCAGATGCCCCGGCGACCCCAGCCGGAGGCCAAAAAAGCCTTTACCTTTGATGCTAGAGAAGTCATCAATCGAAGGAGGCAGCAGCAGTATGAGTCAGCTTCTACCTCAATCTTTCCAGACAGCTTCAAGCAAGCTTCTGCAAGGAACTCTATGTCCTTGCATGAGAGTCGGACAGGCGGTAAATCCGTCAACACCGAACCTCAGCTGATGATAGGGTCTATGCCATACGCAGTATGGGCAATATGGCCTCCAGTTCATGCAGCCACCCCCATTCGGAGGTCAGGCGGCATATGCTAATGCCCAGCCACTGGACTGGCAGCTCCGGCTGATGAGGCTAGGCGAACAGCCGTCTGCCTTTGCAGCTAATATAACCGAGGCGGCTCAGCCGGCCAAGGTTAAAAACATTTTGGTTGGTGCTTATGATGGCACCACCAACCCTGAAGATCACCTGATGGCATACACCAACCTAATGTGTTTACAAGGTTGGGATGATGCCACCTGGTGCCGTTGCTTTCTGGCTACATTGAAGGGCATTGCCCAGCAATGGTTTGGCAACTTGCCAGCCGGATCTATTGACTGCTTCAAGAAGCTAGCCTTCTTGTTTGCCACCAACTTCTCAATGAACATCCCTGCTAAGAAAACAAGTTTAGACTTGAGCACCATTAAGCAGGGAGAGAGAGAAGGGCTACGCTCATATGTCAGGCGGTTCAACCTGGTCAGAATCCAGATCCAAGGGCTGTCTGACGAGGTAGCATTTACAGACTTTTTCAAGGGTCTGAGAGACGGGTCGACTTTTAAGTTCGACCTTGTCAGAAAAGGGGCATTTACGCTACAGGCGGCCCTGAGGGAGGCGGAAGCTATATACAAGCAACCGACCTCTGTACGCCTGGTAACTAGTCAGACTCCAAGAAGTCTGACAAACAAAAAGAGAGTCGGTCTGCTCAGCCGGCGAAGAAAAAAGAGGAGAGCAAGAAAAGAAAAGAGGTCTGGGCGGTCAGTGATTGTAAGCAGCCGTCCCAGAAAAAGAAAAAAGAGTTTAAACCGTACGATCCCCGGTACGAGTTTAACAAGGATTATAACTCCATCCTCATGGAGGTAAAGGACCGGCTGTCCATTGAGAAGCCGAATCCAATGAAGAGTTCCGTCCAATCCCGAAACAAGAACAAATATTGTCAATTCCATGAGGAGGTTGGCCATGACACCAACGACTGCTTCAGTTTACAGCGGACGTAGGACCGTCTGGCTGACAAAGGACATTTGAAGTCCTATATTTCTAAGTCCCCAGCCGGGGCAAAAAAGAAGAACAAGGGTCAGTCCTCTAAGGCTGCCTCCCAGCCTGCAAGTAGTTCGAAAACCGACAGGGATCTGGTCTACACCATAGCAGGCGGATTCTCTTGTGGTGGCCTTACCATCCGGGGCACCAAAAGCCATCTTCGAAAGATGGATAAGGATGATGAGGAGCAGGCGTCTGCCAGCTCCACTTTTTCGGATGTCCTCATTACTGAGAAGGACAGGGGCAGCGTCCGCCGCCCGCATGACGACCCGGTTGTCATTGAATGCAAGGTCGCCAACCAGTTAGTTGGGCGCATCCTTATTGACACCGGCAGCTCGTCAGACATCATCAGCCTCCGGTGCTTGCAGAAGCTGAAATACAACTCCAGCAGCATGCATCCGGTCACCCACCCCTTGGTTGGTTTTGGGGGTGGGATGGTCTATCCAGCCGGTAGAATTGACCTACCCATCCGGCTGGGCGAGAAGGGCCAGGGACGACATATAGTCGTCAGATTCTTGGTCGTTGAGGAGTTGACCGCCTACAACATCGTTCTTGGGAGGCCAACCCTCAACGAAGCCAAGGCTATAATCATCCCTTCTCTCATGCTCATCAAGTATGAGAGGGATGATGGTTCTGTTGGTTCCCTGAACGGGGATCAGAAGACGGCCAGGGAGTGTTACCTGTCAGCCGTCAAAGATAATGTGGCCGCAGACGGCCAAGGGAAGGAACCAATAGACCTTGACAATGTCAAGGATACTCCTTCACCTCCACCAGCAGCCGGAAAAAAGAGAGAAGCTGCGGAGCTGGTGGTGGTGAAGAAAGAAAAGAAATAGTAATCACTGACCGGTGAGCGGTCAGAGGAGCTCCGTCCCCAACCGGCTGGTGAAAGTATTGATCTTGTTCTGGACGACAGCCGTCCAGAGCGAACTGTTAAGGTTGGGACGGTAGCTAATGCTGTTCTGGGTGCAGACTTGCACCTCCTGCTGAAAGAATTCAAAGACGTGTTTGCTTTTGAAGTGGAAGAGATGCCAGGCATCAGCCCGGATCTCGCTGTCCACAAACTCGCCGTGGATCCAAAAATGAAGCCCATCCGGCAAAAGAAGAGAAACCACGGTGAGGAAAGAAGTCAGGCGGCAGCTGCCGAAGTAAAAAAGCTGTTGGATGCCAGGTTCATTCGGCCTTGTAATTTCCCCGACTGGGTGGCAAACGTTGTGCTTGTAAAGAAGCCGAATGGTACCTGGCGGATGTGTGTAGATTACACAGATCTCAACAAGGCATGCCCAAAGGATAGTTATCCACTTCCAAAAATTGACAGCTTGGTCGACTCAACGGCCGGTCATGCCTTGATGAGTTTTATGGATGCCTATTCCGGCTTCCATCAGATACCTCTGTGGAAAAAAGATCAAGAAAAGACGGTTTTTGTCACTGATCAGGGGTTATTCTGTTATACTGTGATGCCGTTTGGCTTGAAGAATGCGCCGGCTACGTTCCAACGGATGATTAATACAGTCTTCATTAATCAAATTGGGAGGAATGTAGAGGCGTATATTGATGACATGATAGTCAAATCCAAGCAGCAGGCGGATCATCTTGCTGATCTCCGAGAAACCTTCACCACACTCAGGCGGCATAACGTTATGTTAAACCCCGCACTGTCAAGGAAGTTCAGAGACTCACCGGTTGCCTGGCCGCCTTGGGGAGGTTCCTCAGCCGGTCAGGTGACAAATGCCTTTACTTCTTCCAAGCAATCAGAAAGAAGACTAGATTTGAATGGGGGGATGATGTTGAGGCGGCATTCCAAAAGTTGAAAGAACACCTGCACTCTTTGCCAAGGCTTGTTAGTCCTTTGCCAAGAGAAAAGTTGTACATGTACCTAGCCGTCTCAGACCATGCTCTCAGTGCCGTTCTCCTTGCTGAACGAGACGGTACACAGCTCCCGGTATATTTCATTAGCCATATGTTAAAAAATGCTGAACTCCGGTACCCCATGGTGGAAAAATTTGGCCTTGCTCTATATATGGCCTTCAAAAAGTTGAAGCCATACTTTCTGGCACATCCGGTGGTAATCTACACCGACCAGCCCCTCAAGCGGCCAATGTCCACTCTGGAGTCATCCGGCAGAATGTGGAAATGGGCTATTGAAATGCAAAGTCTTGAAATCTCCTACGAACCAAGGAAAGCAGTGAAAGGTCAGGCGTTTGCCGACTTCATTGTTGAAATGACTCGTTCGGTTCTCCCGGATAATGTTGATCAGGTTTGGAAGGTGTATGTAGACGGGAGCTCTACAAAGAACCGCTGTGGTGCAGGCATAGTTTGTGAATCTCCGGAAGGAGATAGATATGAGTATGCACTACGGTTCAAGTTTCAGGCCTCAAATAATGAGGCAGAGTATGAAGCCCTGCTAGCTGGAATCTGCATGTGTAAGGCAGCAGGGGCAACAAAGATTGACGCCCACTCTAATTCTCAGTTGGTTGTTAGCCAGTATGAGGGCACTTATGAAGCGACCCATCCGGCAATGATCAAATATCTTTAGGCTGTCAAAGATGCGGTTGGGACACTTGAGGAATTCAGATTGAATCAAGTGCCCCGGTCAGATAACCACCCGCCGGATGCACTGTCAAAATTGGCATCATCCGCCTGCCATGATACGCCTCGGTCAGTCTTTTGGGAAGTTCTTGAAAAAAGAAGTATCTATGAAGAGCCCATTGGAATTCTGGATCGAAGTTCTACTTGGATGGATGGCATCCGGGCGTATCTTGCAGACGGCACGCTCCCTGATTCACTTCAGGAAGCAGCCGTCATGAAAAAGAGAGCAGCAAACTTCGAGTTGAGAAACGGAGAACTCTTCAAGGCTGGTTTTCTCAAGCCCTTGTTGAAATGTGTTACCCCAGAAAAGGGGAAGGAGGTACTCGAAGAGCTGCATGCGGGATTTTGCGCCTCCCACATAGGCGGCAAGTCCCTAGCCGTCAGATCCAGGCGGCATTATTTTTGGCCTACCCTTGAGGCAGATGCCAAGGAATTTGTGAAGAAATGTGATAAATGCCAGAGGTTTGGCAAGCTAATACATCGCCCGGCTAATGATCTGACGGCAATCCACAGCCAGTCCCGTTTGCTAAATGGGGCATGGACATATTGGGTCCATATACGCCTGCTCCAGGCGGAAAGCGCTATATTTTGGTGGCTGTGGATTACTTCACCAAATGGGTGGAGGCGGAGGCAATTAAGAATATCAAGACAAAGGATGTCATCTCTTTCATATGGAAGAATATTATCACCCGGTTTGGGGTACATATGTCTATGGTGTTTGATAATGGCCTCAGCTCAAGACTTGGTTAGGAGATCAGGGCATCTCAAGTTACTTTGCCTCAGTCGGCCGTCCTCAAGAAAATGGTCAGGTTGAGGCATTCAACAAACTCATCTCAGACGGCATCAAAAAGAAAATTGAAAGAGCCGGTGGTCTATGGGCTGAAGAGTTAATTCATGTCTTGTGGGCCATCCGGACAACTGCTAAGGGGTCAACCGGAGAAACCCCGTTTCTCATGGTATACGGGGCTGAAGCCGTTTTACCCATTGAACACTATGAGCCAACGCTCAGAGTGATGCTCTGTGATGAAGAGGCAAATTGGGAAACCATGCGGCTGGCATTGGACTCCCTCCCGGAACGCAGGGGCATGAGATATACCGTTTGAGAATGACGCGAGCCTACAACAAAAGAGTGCACAAACGTCCTTTGAAAGTTGACGATTTTGTGTTACGGAAAATGGAGGCAACCGGTAGGGCCAATGAACTTGGAAAGCTAACTCCTAATTGGGAAGGCCCCTACCGGATCTATGAAGAAGTTAGGGATGGCACATACCGCCTGGAAACCCCAGACGGTAGACGCCTGCCTAGAACTTGGAATGTAGACAACTTAAAAAAGTACTACTTCTGAGTATTGTAAAGTTTTTTGTAACAAGAAGTATTAATGAGAAATGCTTTTGTTTCCTTTATTGTCTTTTTATTTCCGTCTGGGTTTACCCATACTAATGTTGAAAAGTTCAGTAGTAAATTTGATATGTGAATAACTTGAGGCCAATGGCCAGATAAAAACTAAGTTTGATACTTAGTATATGAAATCAAAAGTCCATAGTGACAAGAGGCTAATAGCCGGATCCTAAAGCTAAGCACAAAACCGTTTAGCAGCTATCAGCCGGTCTAACAGCTAGACCTGAGGCCAAGGGCCATATGGTTGTCCATTTTCTCAAAATTCGTCTATTCCAATATGGCTATAGGCGTCCGGCGACACCCCTCCGGGTGCAATCGTCGCAGAGAACAGCCACCATGCTTGTTCTATAAGCCCATGCAGGCGGCAACAATTGAGTGGCTAAAACAGTCAACTCATAGCTGTCTGTTCATATTATTTCTCTTAAGTAATTTTTGTTTGAGAATTTTCCGGCTGTCTACAAGTATCAGCCGGAGTAACATCGAAAGTCTTTTTCTTAGAGAAATTTTCCCCAAGTTGCGTACTTTTGGGGCAAACCCCTTTTTGCGTAATGGCTGTAAAGCATACTCAGACGGTATGATACCGATTGGGGCAGAGGTTGCATGCCTGTTATTTGGCCGGTTGTGTACTTGGTTTGGGGCAATCAACATTGTGATTGATTGCCTTACAAACATCCCATACTCTTTTAAGTATGAGAAGTTTCCAAGGCAATCAATCCTCTTTTTGATTGGATTAAACCAACCACACAGCCGTCCAGGGGCAAGGACAGCCGGATATGTGCCTGCCGCATGCTTTTTATAAGTTAGGAAAATTCACAAGTATATATTGAGCATATATGCAAAAGTGAAAAATTGAAAAAATTGAAAAATTATGCAAGTATAAGAAACCCGACTGGGTCGGTGTACTTCATAAAATTAACTGGCTCAAGGCCAGGAATAATTGTTAACCGGATCCACATCCGGAATACAGAAACAGAAGAAAAAAATAAGTTACATAATTACTCGGCGCGCAGGCCGGAAAAGCAAAGTTGGCATACTGCCGCAGAAAAGGAGAGGAGCTACGCCGCTGGTTGTTCCGGCTGGGCTGGAGTTGTTGAAGGAACATCATCCGGAATCTCAACCTCTTCAGGCTGGTTTTCTTTGATCACTTCCTTTATAATCTCATCAAGGTCCGGCTCCTCTGTGTACGAAACCTCAACACCATTCTCCATTGCCCATTCCTTGAAGCGAGCCGGAGCAAGATCCTGGAGAACCTTGGCATCGTACACCTCAGTGGCGTAGTTGTGCCTCAGCTTGTAGACTTCAAAGTCTACCTCAGGATAGAGCCCCCAAGCGTATCGGAGGCGGATCTCATTGTCCCGCTCATTCTCTTTAATGAGCCGGTCCTGCCCAGCCTTGAGCTCCTCAGCATGCTTGCCCTTCAGAGTGGCAAGATCTGCAATCAGCCGGGACTTCTCTGCTCTGAGGGCAATGTTCTCTTGGTCAGCCCCCTCCAAGGCCTTGAGGTTGGAGCCAACAGTTTGCAGCTGAAGCTCCAGGTCTTTGATTTTGTTGTTGGCTTCATCATTAGCAGCCGTCAAAGTCCTGACTAGCTCCTCCTGTTTCAACTCGAGGGCTTTAATCTCAACATAAAAATTTATATAGGCATATTCAGCAGAGTTGAGATTAGCTTGAGCCCTTCTTTTGGCATCAGTTACCTCTTCTTGCTTCTTCCGGAAAGGCAACCAGAGTCCATCCACCCGGACCATAACCTGAGCAAGGTCATCCGGGAAACTAAACACTTAGCAATTTGAAAGACAAAATGAAATGAAAAGAAATGTAAAAGATAAGGGGCAAGTTTCACTTACCTCCGCCAGCTGCCCCAGAATCTGGTCGAAGTCGACCTCGTGGCGGTTGGGTATGGAGTTCTTCTCCGACTGGGTGAGAGTTCTCACCATCCGTTTGCCAAACCCCGCCAGGTCCGGGGCAGAAGTAGCATTTGCAGCATAAGAAGGACTTGGTGAGAGACTAGCAGCATATTTGGCACTCATTCTTTGCCGGCTACTCACAGAACCCCCGGAAGGGTCAGTCATAGTCTTGACGCGCATAAAGTCAAGCGGCCAAGGAATTTCAATCTTACCTTTGGAGTAGACCCTCGCCGGCTCCTCCCCTGCGGCTGCAGCACCACCTGCAGCCTTGGATGGCTCGCCATCCTTCGATGCTTCCTGAGCATCCGGCTTTTTCCGTGACTTCTCTGAGTTTTCACTCAGAGTTGCCATGGCTTCGGGGCCCTTACCCCCGGTTGTAGGAAAACCTCTGGCATTAACGCCAGAGGACGTTGAGGTGGCCTTCCTCCCGGTCTTAGCAGCTGGTTTTTGAAGGTTCTCATCCCCAGGTCTTTTCAAGACCTTTGTCATTGAGCGGGGAAGAATGCCGGTTGAAGCCTGCAAAAGTACGAAGAAAACATAAGTCATCCGGAATCAGAAGAATTTGGAAAATTTCAAGTAGAGTTGAAGTATCTTACCCCTCCTTTCTTGGCCTCCTTGGCCTCAATGTTGGCCTTCTTGGCCAAGATGTTCTCTTTGCGGAGCTGAGCCGCAGATGTTTTAGGGGTCTTAGCCGGATCGACCATTTTCCTTGCTTCCTCTGCAAAAAGAGCATAAAAGTGTTAGAACAAAAACAAAGTTCAAAACAATAAATTTAAAATGCAGACGGAAGACCGCCGGGTGGGTGAGTGTATCTACCCTTTGGAAACATAGGGCTCAACCCGCAGGCGGACAAGAACCTCTCACCGCAAAGAAATCCGGGTGGGGGATCCAATTCCTTGGAACAACTATGTGAGTCCCATCCCCCAAGGGCTCAGTTGTTGTCTTGAAAAACTCCGGCTCTATTATTTGCTCCCGGGCATTGGCAGTTAGGGCTGGGCGTACGCACTTTTGACCCACCAAAGCCGGTTTCTTGTTGTAGCGCCGGAGAATTCTGTTTATTCTTATTTGTGGGGAGGAAACCAAGTACCATTTGTCTTTCCAGCCTCCCCACTTGGACACTTTGTCCAAAGTCATCAAGTACTCCGGGAGCGTGGAGATAGTGTACCACGCTCCATATCCGCCTGGGGCACTTTTGAGATAGTGCATATGGGCGAAGGCGGTGAAGCTTGGCTCAATATCCTGAAGCTCGCAGGCGGCGATATAGCTCAAGATGTTGACCCAAGAATTAGGCGTTAATTGCCATACTCCCAGGTCATATCCCTTCAGGATCTTCCGGATGCCTCTGTGAAGGGGAAAGCGGAGGCCGGCTTCTATCACCGCCTCGTAGCAGACGAAATAGTTGTCTGCATTTTCAATGTCATCCCCCCAGGCTAGAACAGCATTAGCCAGATGGACGATGATGTCCCAGTCTTCCCCAAAGGGGTGTTGTTGTTTGAAAGCCTTGAAGCCACTCTCAAGAAGGGCTCTATCCCCAGGCTTCATCCGGGTCTTGGTAGGATCCGGGTTCGTTTCTTTCTTTGCTGTTTGGCGATAAGCCTCAGCAAGAACCTCTTCCTCACCCCCGGATCCTTCCTGTTCCTCAGCTGCTCCTTCAGCTGAGTTATTTTGGTCTTGGGAAGAGACGGTCTCCTCACCGTCTCCCCCTGAGTCGCTGTTGCTGGAGGTAGACGGGGTGTCCTCAGCTGATTTACTTTGCTCAGCCGCCTCGTAGTCCTCCTCCCTCACAACTTCACTTGCGGGCACTTCCCTAGTGCGCCGTCTTCTGGGCTTGGTAGCCGTTTTTTTAGTTCTGGCCATTGTGTCCTACACAGACACAGAGAGGGAAGAAGTCGGAGATGAGCAAAGCACTCCAGAAACTCTAGACAAGGCACCCCCGGTTTTAGACTCAGCCGTCCCTGGTGACCGGCTGAGCGTCCTAGGCAGTGCCGTGTGTGCAAATGGAGAGTTCATTTTATTTTTATTTTTATTTTTGAAAAAATCAATGTATACAGCCGGAATTCGATGTATACAGGCTCAAGAAAAAGAAGGAAACTTAAAGAAGGAAACGGATAGTTACCTTACTTTGAGTTCTGAAAATCTGAAAACAGCAAAGCAACCGGTGACCGGGTGACTTCGAAAGAGCACGCGGAAATCTTAAATTTGCTTAAACGCAACCGGGATCAGAGCACCTCTCTCTAAAAAAGCTCTCTTTCTCTCTCTAGAAAAGTCAAGTTTGTAAAAAGTAAAGAGGAGAGAGGGGGGGTAAATCCCTATTTATAGGGGGTGAAACGGCGTGAAATCCAGTCATCACTGTCAAAATAGCCGTTTTTTACTGTTCACCCTCCATGGGTTGACGCGTGTCACAGGCACCACGTGGCCTGCCACGTGGCACCTGTGAGGGGCAAATGTTTGGGGCATTTTTCACCCTTGACAAGTGGACCAATGAGGAGGTGCCACGTGTCAGAGGCTGGCAGGTCACTTTTGACCAATCTCCAGCTGACACGTGGCCTCTCCAGATACTCTCTCAGAATTGCAGCCTTCAGGGGCCCAATTCCCCAAAAATCCGCTATTTGGCGGCGTAGCCCATCAATTCTAGGTTAAAATAACCTAGGAAAGGGCACTTTTCCCAAGGACCCTATAAATAGGGAGATATTCCCCCAAAATGGGGGACATTCAGAAAATTCAAAGAACATTTATTACACCCTACTTTCTCTCTCATCAGAGAACTCCTGAGCTTGGAATCCAAGTAGATCCCCACCTTAAATTCCGCACTTTTTACTCTCCTTCAAGTTACTAACTTGAGCGTTGGAGGCGGAGCACCACCCAAACGGTGTCTTCGTTGATTTTGCAGGTACAGAAGCCCTCCGCACCAGTCTTCGAGTTGTAACTCTCCCAAGGGACAAAAACACCCAAAAGATTCACTACTTAAGACTTAAGCTACCTCGGGACAAGAAGTGTGAATAACTAAGAGATTAAACTAAAGATTAAGAATGATTAAAGATCAATATAACTAAACACCAAGGGAAGTGGGTAGATGTAGTTGCCATTTGATCATGCAATAACACAGAAGCAAAGCAATGGTAAATTAAGCATGCACGAATATCGAAATAAAGCTCAATCTAACCGCCTTCCGGGGCTAATCGATTTCTCCTAAAATAGCTTTTATGTTTCCACACTAGAACCATATTTTAGAAGGTGCAATCAATGAACTATCGATAGCAATGAACCTTAACTAAGTCAACTTCCGTTTCTTGTTAGCAAAGATTCACCTTTAATGAACCAACAACGTGCACTTGCAAGAAGATTAAAGAATATCAAACATACAAAGACTTTAATCACCATTAACATAACCCCAACATCATAAGCATGAATCAATTAACAACTACACCATCCCCACACCCTTGGCTAGGTGACTACTCACAAATCATATTGAATACAATATCAATCATCAAATCAATAAGCATCAACATGATCAATAAGCAAAGAAGGAAAATCAAAATAAGCAAACAAAACTAAATACAAAAGTAAAAAAGAGAGTAAGAGATTGCTCATTAATTGAAGATGAAGATTTACAATGATTCAGTCAAGCTCCTTTTTCAATATCCAAGTTCATCAATGGAAAGCCACACTTTCTCTCTCTACTAATGGAGATTCTCTCTCTAGATTAGGGTTAAAAATGTTTCTAAGTAATGATAAATGATCCACTAATCTCCCTACGACCTATATATATAGGTCCATTAAAAGATACAAAAAATACGAAATAAAAACTGCAACTCAGTGGTGCGCGCCCGCGCATATACACTGCGCGCCCGCGCAGATGTTGTGCGTGCGCCCTCGCAGATCTAGTGCGCCCGCAGATCTGTGGGTACAGGGAATTAGACCCATGGATGTGCGCCTTCTCCCAGCAATATTGCGCTCTCGCGCTTGAAGAGTGTGCGCCCGCACACAAGGCGCGCACAAGGCGCACACAACTCCCTGTTTTGGTTCTGCTTCTGCTGCTTTCTTGTGCAGGTTCTCCCAGGGCTGCGCGCCCGCACATATCAAAGTCGCGCGCCCGCACACAAAACGCGCACAAGGCGCACTAAATCTTCTGTTTCTGTTCTGTTCTTGAAGCATTCCTGCGCGGGTTCTCACAGTGCTGCGCGCCCGCACACAGGGGATTTTGGGGGTGAATTGATCTTCTTCCAATGCCTTGATTCCTACAAAACAAAAACTAAGAAAACAAGGAGAAAGACAAACAAAGAAAAGAGGAACAAAAAGGAGAGAAAAAGGGGGCAAACAAGCTACAAATGGGCGGGAAAAACCCGTAAGAAGAGGACTAAATTGTGGCATAAATGCCACTCATCAGATAGATCAAAGGAGCACCACCCAATGGCTTGGGGAATCGGAATGCTTCATTAAAATAGGAGAGTGGGATTGAGTGGTCATCGTTGAATACTTGGAAAGATAGAGTAAGAGGTGAATCATCATCATCATCATCTCCATGAACCTCAAGGGACGCAAGAAACTCGAAAGTAATTCTAGCTAAAGTTGGAGCGTTGAGATCGATGAAAGCTTCAAGCCCTAAGTTCCTTGCCAACATTCTTACATCCTCATTAATACCTGACGGGCGTTGAAACGGTAGGTCGTTGGGCTGCCTTCCCCATCCAATCAAACAATATTTATAAACTCAACTAACCCCTATACGAGTATAGTAGTTAGTCAAGGTCGAACCCAAGGGAATCGTAATTGAAAGTCTATTGCCTAATGCTAAGCTATTCCCAAGTCAAGAGCGGGGTTTATAGCTAGAACTAGAGCTAGAGCTAATAATGCAAATGAACTTGTATGAAATCAAAGGTAATAGGCACTAGGGAATGGATCCACATGTATTTGTAGTAGAGAAGGATAATTGGGGAGGTCAAACTAACTATGTCAATCGATGTGAGGGAAGATCAAACATGCATCTAAAAGAGCATATCAAGCTATTCTCCTAGAGGTCTAACTAGCGTCAACTACGATAAACTCTAGCTAGGAAACATCACAAGATACCTCAATCGTGAAAATGCAAGTCACAAATCAATGGTTCGTATCAATGTGAGCTTACAATGCAATCTAGTGCAACAATCAAAGGTGGCCAAACTTCAATCAATCACACACATGCACATGAATCATCAACCAAGTTTAATCTCATCATCAACTCCATTAATTATCCCCAAATTACTCTAATCCATTACTCATACATGCTTCACCATTACCCTAGCAAGTAAACTACTCACTAGCCATAGAAATTAAGATCAAAACAACACTAATCAACAATTTCGTCATCAAGATATTAGAAATCTAAAGATCTATACAAAAATCAATTAAACTTCAATCAAACTTCAATCAAACATCAAACCATTAACAATCATATGAAAAACAAATAAAATCAACTAAAATCAAACTTATATTGAAATTAAAGATGAGTAATCCTTACAAAACTTGATCAAAGATCAATTGCAATGAAGAAATCTTGAATCATCAACAATACGCCATGAATTTCTCTCTCTTCAAACTTAAGTTTCTCACTCTAAAAATCTAATCAAAAACTAAGCAAATGAAATCTAATGTAAAAACTTGTCCAAAAATAGAAAGAAATAACTATATATACAAGGGAGAAGTCGATTATGACGTCCAAAAATAGACCCAACCCGGTGCGGTCGCACGTAGGAGAGAGAAAGGGGCGCACGGGCACAAACCCATGTGGGTGCGGCCGCACGCGCCTGGTGTGCGGCCGCACGTGCCACTTGTGCGGCCGCACATCACCCTTGTGCGCCAGCACCTATATGGGTATATATCCCCCCTTTTTCATCCTTGCTCATCCGGTGCACACGACCTTTGGTGATGGCGATGAACAACGAAGTAGCAGAAAGTTTATGGCAATTTTGGTGGGCACAAGGCATAAATGGTGTACACACCGCTTGTGTGCACCAGTCTTGAAACTTGCTCTTCGAGTTCCTCTTGACTTGAAGCTTAATGCACTAGCACAAGGCATCAAAAGCAATGATAACCGTTGAAGGGAAGCTCGGGAATCCTTGGACGATTGATCATAACCTACAAATAAAAGAAAAGAAGCAAATAATAGAGAAAAACAACAATTAAACGAGAAAATGCACAAAATAAAGAAACTAACTACGAAAAGCACAAAATGAAGAAATTAATAAAGAGCAAAACTAAAGAAAACTAAAGAAAAAAGCTATAAAATGAAATGAAATTCATCCAAAAAGAAATCAAATGAGTGCCATAAATGTCACTCATCAATACCAAGGAGTGTTATTGCTTCCTTATCATAAAACCTCGTGGAATAAAGTTTCCTAGATGAAAGGTTGATGAACTTCTCCGAATGTTCCTTCTTTGTGAATTCGATGCCATAAGTTTCTTTGATGGTGGTAGGAGGTGGAACCACATTTCTAGGATTGAAATATTTGGCTAGCTTTGTACGTCAGAGGGGAACCAACTACATACCGCAATCAAATGAAAGGTTCAAAACAAAAGAAAATAATATGCAAATACTAAACATAATAATGGCAAGACTAATAAGGTCCACAATAATCAAGAGAATAAGCAAGTATCCATACTCAAATGAAGAATGATAAAGCAAATCACAATTATTGACCATAATCATGCATAGTAAGCAACATCATAATCTATGACCATTCAAACCCTTATGAACATCATCATCACCAACACTAAAATACCCAACAACAAATCCAACAACAATATACAACAAAGGTGATGCCAAAATATTCAATAAACTCAAGTAAAATCATCATCACAAGGCAAATCATCATCAAAAAAATCATCGTATTCATAATCAACATATAATGAAGCAAGTAGTAAACAACATAGGTATGTTTGTAAGAGTAGTACCAACCAAATCAAATTCTCATGGATAATAAAGGTTGAAAATTTATCACAAAAATGAAGAAATTATACCTTCAATTGGTGAGAAATCAAAAGAAGATAACACATGGAGCACTACTACTCACTAACAATCCCAATAGCAAACCACAAAACTTCAAACAAAGAATACCCAAAAATCTTAATTTAGGAGAGAGAAAATTACCTTGAAGATGCTTGAATTGAGATTTGGAGTAATGATAAACTAGGAAATTATGAATTTTGATGAAATTATGATGAGAAAATGATGAGGGAGATGAAGATTAAACTAGAGCAAAAACCAAATGAAACATGAGTGAGAAAGTGAAGTAGGAGAGAGAGAAGAAGAAGGAGGAGGCTAGGGCTTAAAGGGAGCCCCGACCTCAGAGGATGCGGCCGCACCTGAGGGTGGCGTGCCTGCACCAAGGGGGTGCGCGGCCGCACCCTGCTCGTGCGCGTCCGCACCTCCCTGGGTTCCAATTTTCCTTCTTTCCTTCCTCTTCTATGGTGCATACAACGGTGGGTACATAAGGATGATGGTGATGAACACCAACATAGGCAGTAGCAAAACCTTATTTTAGTGGGTTCAAAGCAAGAATTTCATGAACCCACCAAAAGAACCCACCAAGTTTCATACTTGCACAAATTTCCAACTCATGAAATTGGACATTTCTACCTTAAAATTGGCATCAAGATTGTTGAATTTTAAATCAAATTCACCTACAACACAATGGAAAGCAAGATAAAAAGAGGATAAAATCATCAAAACAAAAAGAAAATTCAAAGGAAAATGAGAAAAGGTTAGAAACTCAGGTTGCCTCCCGATAAGAGCTTGTTTAAAGTCATTAGCTTGACATTCTCCACTCCTTCAAGGTGGATCATAGAGAGTCATATCATGAATGACTCCAACAAAAACTCCATCATAGTAGCGCTTGAGCCTATGTCCGTTGACCATGAAACTCCTTGAAAGGTCCAAAGGAGAAATTTCAATAGCACCATTTGGAAAGACCTCTTGAACAACAAATGGACCGGTCCAACGAGACATCAATTTTCCGGGAAAGAGCCTCATTCTTGAGTAGAGGAGCACCTTATCTCCCGAATTGAACTTCTTCTTCTCAATGAGCTTATCATGCACCTCCTTTGCTCTAGCCTTATACAAACTAGCACAATCATAGGCATCCAAACGAAGCTCTTCCAATTCATGAAGGTCTAACCAACGTTGTTCCCCCACACTTGCCAAATCAAAATTAATCTTCTTAATCGCCCAATGAGTGCGGTGCTCAAGCTCCACCGGAAGATGGCAAGATTTCCCATAAACTAATCGGTAAGGAGTGGTACCAATAGGAGTTTTGAAAGCCGTTCGATATGCCCACAAGGCATCATCAAGCTTGTTCGAACAATCCTTCCTATTTCTTGCAACCGTCTTCTCAAGTATCAACTTAATTTGAAGATTGGACACCTCCACTTGCCCACTAGTTTGAGGATGGTAAGGGAGACCAAAGCTTTTGTTTACCCCATGCTTCTTCAACATTTTTTGGAAAGCATAATGCACGAAATGAGAGCCATTATCGCTTATGACCGCCTTGGGAATGCCAAACCTTGGGAATATAATCATCTTGAACAACTTTATTACCACCTTATGGTCGTTTGTTGGAGAAGCAATGGCTTCAACCCATTTTGACCCATAATCAACGACAACAAGGATGTATTGATTCCCAAATGACGAAGGAAAAGGACCCATGAAGCCAATTGTCATCTTTGATGCTTATGTGTGAAAGTTACAAATCCAATGCGTGTGTTGAGGGTGATGATGGTAATTTCGAGCAACCAAGAGTGTGTGAGGATCCTATTGTTGAGCATAGGAGTGAAGGAGAGAGAATTGAGAGTGATAATGAGTTTGTTGAAATTTTAAGTCTAGACATCTCTTCCTTTGTTGATTGTGATGAGTTTCAAGTGTATGAGTGTGACTCTTCTATCCATGAGTATTTGGACTCGTTTGAGGTTATGACAAATGTGTTTGTTGAGTGCATAGGGAATAGGCATAGCCTTTTAAGCAAGTTCATTGATGATGCTTCATGGGAGAGAGATGATTTTGAAATTAATTTGCCTCCATTCATGCATGGTTTTGAGACTCTAGGCTTTAAGGAAGTTGAGGGAGCTATTGTTCATGAAGGTAATGGAGGAGATTATGTGGTTCCTCTTGGGAGTTGGATATTTGAGGGAGATAGTGATCATGAGTGTTCTTCTTTTGAAGATTCTATGATCGATTTTCATGCCCTCATTGGCGATGTGAGACCTTGTGTTTAGGGAGTAGCTAACCCTTTGCTTTTTTCTCATACCCCTTTCTCTCAAAAGTTTAATCACATCCCTTATTGCCCTATTTTTCTCCCTTCCTTTGTTGGTAAGCCTATTGGGGATCCTTTTGTCTATAAAGATTTGAATGTGGCTCATTTGTCTCCAATCTGGGAAAAGGGTGATGTTGCCACCCAAAAATATTTTGAGGAGAGTTTGCCTTCTTTTTCCTTTTCTTCTTCTTTTTCTTTTTCTTCTTATTTTGTTGAGTTTTCTTTTGATTCTTCTTCCTTTTCTTGGCATCTCTCTCCTCATAAGTGTGCACTATGCTTGTTGCATGCCTTATTTTTGTCATGTGCACACTTACTTTCTTATGAAATGTGTAGTAGTGCATTTGACAAGCTCTTGCGATCGTTGCAATATTATTTTACTAAAGCGGTCAAGATTGAACCTTAAGCAAGCCTTTCTCGGGAAGTAACCCGTGTTTTAGATTAGATTTTCTTTTGTTTTTAGAATAGATTTTTCTCTCATGGAAATTTTTGTGTGCCTTTTGCTAGGTACATGACTTGATATACTTTGGTGCTTCGATTTGGATCAAGAATCAAGGAAGGTTGACTCCTATTTTTGCTAGCACATGGAAACAAGGTTCAATTCATGAGAAATTAGCTATGAAAGGTTTAATTGGGTCATTTGCGGGTATTTACACCCACCTAAAATCTGGTAATATCTTTCCTTGCTCTTTCTCCAGTGGATGATGCCATGTTGGACACATGTTGGTTTGTTGGATTGATCTCCTTGTTTTCCCCTCCCATGGATTATATGATTTATGATTTGAGTGTATTGTCTCATTCAAGCTTGGGGAGGGTATTCTATCATGTTTGGTGGGATGTTGATCCATATATGCTATGCACCTTTGTATATGCTTTTCCATGTTTCTTATATTTTGAAAACTCCAAAAAGATTTTTGTTTTTATCAAGGCAAATTTGCAATGTGTTTTGTTTTGTTCTTACTTTGGACATAATAACATTTGGACTTGTATAATTGAATGCTTTTCTTCTTAAATGGTAACGGTGTGCACGGTTTGAGATTACGCTTGGTTGATTCTAGGATAAAGCATGCTAAGGTAGTTGGTTAGAACTAGTGGGAACTTGAAACCGGATTCTACTTGTTTGTGGCATGTTTGGTAGTTGCTTCCTATAGTCGATTTGACGCCAATAGTGAGTTTTTGCTACAACCATGTGAGTTCTATGTTTTTCAAGCCTTCTACCTTACTTGTTTGAGCGGCATGGATCCTTGACTTCTTGCAAACCTAATCTTGAAACTTAACTCATAGATCTTGAATCCGAGACCGAACCATTTAGGGAGGACAAAGGCATATTTTCGGGGTGGTATTTTTCATTTTTAGAATAGTGTGTTCCATTCTTTATTTTTGGGTTTACATTTTCCATCTTGCAACCATTTGAGCCTTATACCTTCTTTTCAAGACACATCTTTAGATCTTTGGCCTTTTGTTTCGTTTTCTTTCTTTTCATGGTTTTTGTGAAGCAATTGATCATTCTTGATGGAGTTTGTGGTGGAGAAGTTGTAATGTTTGGTTCTAATGAAAATAAGATTGTGTTATGAATTCTTTGTGAATAATGGCAAATGAGTATGAGTAAAAGCCATCCTTCATTGTAAAAGGCATGGACAAATAAGTGCAAAAGTTGAAAAAGCCGTCCAAAGTTAAAAGAGGCGAGGACAAAGCACTATTAAAATAAAAAAAAATAAAAAAAAATAAAAAAAGTGAAAAAATGAAAAATTCAAAAATATTTTGATGTGAGTTTTCTCCCTTTTTGAGCATTGAGGACAATGCTCCATTTAAGCTTGGGGGGGAAGCGTTCTCACGCTTTTTGTGTATATGTTTGTGATTTATAGCTTTAAATAAGCTTGGGGGTGTTATTTTGTTTTTGTTTGGTGATTACTTGATTGTGTTTCTAAAGAAAGGCGCCCTCTTTGCTTCACTATTAGGAAAACCACCAAATTTTAAATTTTAACCTACCTTCACCCTTTTGCCTTAACGTTACAACCTTGGGGAAAGACCTTTTGACCTAAATGGTTAAGTCATACATCGGTGGAGAGGAATGTGAGTTTTAGAAATAGGGAGAGGGGATGCAAAAGTCAAGATGTCGAGTAGCCTAAAAATTCTCTTTTTCGGGTTCCTTCGTGGAATCATTGAGATGCTCATTGGAGGTCGATTTGAAGCTATGAGGAAGAACGCAGTAAGATCGTTTGGGATGAAAGTGGATTTTGAAAGCTAGTTCCTATGCTTAGCATATTTATGTTTCAATCAACCTTGGGTATCTTGGAACGTGCACTCCTTTACTTGTTTAGAAAGATTTGCATCCACTTGTGCTTGTACATTTGCAAAAGTCCTTTCATCAACATTCGTTTGCCTTTCATGTATTTTGTTTTCTTTTTCATGCTTTGCCTTGTTTGTATTACTATGAGAGTTATGGGTCAAACTCTTAGGATACCCTTACGAGACCTCACTCGTCCTCATAGGCGACTTTGGGGTTTAAAGGGCTTGTTGTAGTTAAAAACAACCGTGATTCCTACGACAGTGAGTCTTAGTGTATATTCTTATCTTGAGTCTTTCTTTTTCATTTTCAATAAATTTTTCAACCTTGATCTTTCTTGCTTTGTTTTGCTCGAGGACGAGCAAAAGTTTAGCTTGGGGGAATTTGATGAGTGACATTTATGGCACTCATTTGATCTCTTTTTGGATGAATTTCATTTCATTTTATTACTCTTTTCTTTAGTTTTCCTTAGTTTTATTCTTAATTTCTTCATTTTTATGCTTTTCATAGTTAGTTTCTCTATTTTGTGCATTTTCTAGTTTACTTGTTATTTTTCCCTTTTATTTGCTTTTTCTCCTTTGTTTGTAGGTTGTGATTGATTGTCCAAGAATTCCCGAGCTTCCTCTCCATGGTTTTTCATTGCTTTTCATGCCTTATGCTTGTGCAAAGAGTTTCAAGTCAAGGGGGATCCGAGGAGCAAGCTTCAAGACCTTGGTTATGCTCTTTTCATGGCTTATGTTCTTCAAGAATACCAAGGAAGTTGCTGCCTACCTTGTCCTCCATCACCATCACCTAAGGTGTGAGCACCCCATGAGCTAGGATGAAGATAAGAGAGGAGACTTACCCAGTTTGGTGCGGGCGTACAAGGGGAGTGTGCGGCTGCACATATGTCGAGTGCGGCCACACATCAGGTGCGTGCGGGCGCACCTTTCTAGGTGTTTCCCGTGCGCGCCTTTCTCTCTCCTACGTTCGACCGCACCGGCGTTGGTCTATTTTTGGGCGACATTTCTGACCTCTCCTTTGTATATATAGCTATTTCCTTCTATTTTTGTAAGAAGTTTCATAATAGAATTAGATCATATTCTTGGCTTAGTTGAGAGCTTCTCTCTCTAGATCTAGGGTTTAGTTTTAGGAGTAGATTTTAGAGAGAGAAAGTAAAGAATTTCAATGGTGATTGAGAGATTGAAGATCCAACGGTGACAATTGTGTTGGAGATCTACTCTATTATCAATGAGCATTTCTAAACTCTATCTCATTTATTGTTTTGTTTAGTATTCATGTTTGGATTGTTTGATTTTGATTGTTGATTGTTGATTTCCTTAGTTGTTGGTTGAATTGATGATGTTGTTAGAGTAGTTGTTTGGTTAGGGATTTGGTGAAGCTTGTATTATGTAATGGATTAATGTAAATTGGGGATTTTGATGGAGTTGATGATGTGATTAAATTAGTTAATTGATTATGTGCATGTGTGTGTTTTATTTAGGCTTGATCACCCTAGTTATTCACACTAGATTGCATTGTAAGTTCACATTGATACGGACCATTGATTTGTGGCTTGCATTTACACGATTGAGGTGTCTTGTGATGTTTCCTAGTTAGAGTTTATCGTAGTTGACGCTAGTTAGACCTCTAGGAGAATATGCTCTTTTGGTTGCATAATTGATCTTCCCTCACATTGCTTGACTTAGTCAACTTCCTAAACCAATTTGCATTGTTCATTACTATTATAAGTGGATCCTAATCCCTAGCATTTTACTTGTTTGGTTTCCTTGTCTTAGTAGTTGTTAGTGTCTTCTTTTACCCTTAGTCTTCGACCTAGCTTAGGCACATAATTGGAAACACTTAGACATTACCGTTCCTTTGGGTTCGACCCTTGACTCACCTCTATACTTGTATTTAGGTTTGTTGAGTGTTTATAAATTTTGTTTGGCTTAGGAGGATTTGTCCAACGACCTAATTTTCCCACGTCAGCATTTGACTTTCATTTGATTCAAAAAGCTTTGTTTGAATGTGATTAACTTTCATTTAACTCAATTAGCTTTGTAGAATGCATTTGACTTTCATTTGACTCAATTAGCTTTTTATGAATGTGTTTGACTTTCATTTGACTCTATTAGCTTTGTTGATTGCATTTGACTTTCATTTGACTCAAAAAGCTTTGTTTGAATGTGTTTGGCTTTCATTTGGCTCAATTACCTTTGCAGAATGCATTTGACTTTCATTTGACTCAATAAGCTTTTTATGAATGTGTTTGACTTTCATTTGTCTCAATTAGCTTTGTAAATTGTGTTTCGGGGTTTTTTGTGTCCCTCGGGAGAGTTACAACACTAAGATTAGATGCTCATTTGGACGCCTGTACCTGCAAAACAACGGAGCACCGAATGGTCGGTTGTCCGCCTCCGAAGCCTAAGTTGGTAAGGTCCGAAGAGTAAGGTGCGGAATGAAAAGGTTATCTGCTCGGATTCCGAGCTCGGGTGTACTGTTCTCTTGAGAGCGAATGATTGGTAATCACTGAATATTCCTCGTAAGGTGTGCAGGTGTGTAATACGTATTCAATCCCTTCATAAATGAGGAGGTTGTCTTCTATTTATAGGCTCCAAGAAAAGTGTGCACTCCCTAGGGTTTCGTGCCCTAGGGAATATCACGCAGCTTTTTGCAGACCTCGGGATTTGGGCCTGAAAGCCGCCAATCCCAGGTCCTTTTATCTGTCTGGCACGTGTCGCTCCCTGGGAGGTCCAAAGTGGCGCCCTTCCAGCGACACGTGGCGGACTCTGATTGGGACAACTAGCCTAGGGTATTTTTACCCAAATCATTTGCCCCTCACAGGTAGCACGCGCTTGCCACGTGTTGCCTGTGACAGGTGTCAGTATCCGAGTGGTCGGATTCAAAAAATTACTGTGGAGGGAAAAATTAGGGTTTTTAACCCTTCTATAAATAGTAAGTTCTACCCCCCCCCCCCTAGATTCACACCTTTGCGAATCTTTGGAGAATCTTATACTTTTTCACTTTAAAAATCTCAAAATTCCCTAAGTGTTTTAATCTCTTACGCATCCGACACTCGATCAGCTGTCCGACCGCTCTACAACCTACCAAGCGTCTTTCACCTGTATTCTAAAGGTAACGCTTGTTTTTTCATTTACTTTTCATTTTTTCTGTGTTTTAGAAAAAATGGTTTCCCAATCGCATGCGGCACAGCATAGGATAGTGATCAACCGGTCACCGGTGACGGCTGAATCTAGAACTAGCAGTGCCGACTGCTTGGCCAAAGACTCTGCTTTGCGAACTTCTCCGAATCCGACCGTTTCCGTATCTATGCAGGACACTATGGCCAGAACAAAAAGAACAGCAAGAAAATATAACTCCAATGGAACCTTCTACCATTTGGACGGGAACAGCAAGAAAATATAACTCTAATGGAACCTTTTACCATTTGGACGGGTCGACTGTATATTCAGACGGCTCAATAAGGGCGCCTTGAAGTGAGGTGTCGGAGCACCCTGATAGCCCTTCTTATCTTCCTCCTACCCCCCTACTACCATTCGCCCACTACAAGTGGAACTCCCAGTGATGAAATACTGGGGAAGGCAGATGAAACATATGCACCCGGGCCTTCTAGACAGGCGCCGGAAGAGAGTCTAGGGGAGGACCCTGCTGGCACCAATTGGCGGTCCCCTAGCTCTGATGAGAGCTCTAATGACGAGTCGGCCTCGTCATCTTCTTCAGAGAATGCCTCCATTACTTCAGAGGAGGCAAGGACCAAAATAGATTCTGCCAGGGAGTCCCTGGCAGTGGAGAGGGGGGAATCTTGGGCCGAGCTGAGCGCTTCCAGGCGCTTGGAGAAAGCCCCCTACTATCATCACGTTCTGTCAAGCAGGCGGAGCTCCATGGAAAACGGCCATGCTAGTTTTAGGCGCAAGGTCGTCCTAGGCCATGGTTATACTCTGTGCGTCCCTAATAAGGACGACACCATCACCTGGCCGAGCCTGGCCAGCTATGAAGACCGAGCATTTGGTTGTTATGAGGCGGCCTTCCAGGCTGGCCTCCGTTTCCCTCTCCATCCGGCCGTGGAGAAGATCTTGGATGGATACCAACTGGGTATCTGGCAACTTGTACCCAATTCCTGGATCAACATTCTGGGGTACGTTGCCGCCTGCGAGATGCTACAGGTGGAGGCGAGCTTTGAAGCGTTCGCCCACATGCATTATCTTAGCAGGGCGCCTGCTAGGGGTGGTGAGGGTTGGTACACCTTGACCACTTGCAAGGGGTACATGATGGCTGTTGGCAAAGAAAACAAGTGGAAAGACTGGAGAACTAAGTTCTACATAGGCAAATCCGCCGACAGCCGCCTGAACAAAAAGTTCAACAGGTGGAACAAGAATCCACCTCTCCTAGCAGGCAGGAGTGCACTGCCGCCTCTCCCTAGGCGGGTAAGGGAGGAGATCATGGACGCGGGTTTGTTCACCGTGTCCGTGAAGACGAATGATGAGGGGGACAAGGAAGTCACCCCTCAATGTTATCTCCCCTTGTACAAGTGGTTTGAGGAGGGGACGTTCTTAGCCGCCCGTGGGCTAAGCACCGAGATGCCGAGAGGTAGTCGGCCATCTGTTTAATCATGCAATTTCATTTTGCTTTTCTATACTTGTTAGATGATTCTAACACTTGTTCTTTTTTGCAGACAAAGCAATGGAGAAGCTCTCGGCCTCTAGGAAGCCGGGTGTGTCTGCTGCCAGATACAGATCAACCGTCCTTAACAAGACGGAGGCCACCACCAGCACTAAGGTGGATGAGCAGCGACCAGTCGGTACCCCCAGGGTGAGGATTTTATTCTTAGCATTTTCTGACTAAGGCTGGATTTGTCCGAATGTTTTCTGACTTGTTTTTATCTTGTGTTGATGTAGGGTACCTCCACCAAATCCCCCTAAAAACCATCCGACCATAAGCTCCAAAAGACTAGGGCGGGTGATGTGAGCGCATCCGGCAAGGGCGGCCGGAAGCACGTGGCTCATAAGCCCAAGAGAGGCCCAGACGCCTCTGCTCACGAAGCTGATAGGGAGATCAGCAAGCCGGATGTCTAGAGGACATCGAAAGGTGGCTTGAAGCAACCTACCACTGATGTCGGCTCAGCAGGTGAGAAGAGGTTTCTAGGGAAGAAGAAGGAGGAGGAAGAAGAGGACGACGGTAAAAACCATTCTCCTTTCTTATTCTTCAAATTACATGTACTTGAGTATTTTTCTAACTTTCTTCTCTTTTCAGTCCCTGTGCAGAGGCCGACTGTTATCCAAATGGCCAAGTCCATGTTGAAGGCGGTTGATCCTGACGACAAGGCGTCTGTCAGGGGAGTCGGCACCCTAGACTTAGATAAAATCCTGGGGAACCTCTGCAAGGTATGAGTTTAGAATTAAGCAATTTTTTCACTTTTTTTTTTCTCAAGTCTTTATCCGCCTGGTTTTAACCATTCGGCTTCTTTTTGTAGGCCATGTTGCGCGTCCAAGGGCTCAAGCAACCCCTCAAGGACAAGTCCAAAGAGGTAACAGCCGCTAAGGCTCAGGCCGAGTCCGCCTTGGATAGAGCTCAGTTTGATATTGCTCAGAATCAATTTCTAACGCTTGATATGATGTATTCGCAAGCGGAAGCCAACCTGCAGGTGAAGAAGGACCTGGACTCATCCGCCTGCACATCACTTCCCTTAAGAAAGAGGTCAAAACTCTTAAGGAGAAGCTCGAGCCTCTTCAAGATGCCAAGGAAGAGGCCGAGAGAGCCAAGTAGAGGGTGGGCCGCCTGGAGCAGCGCCTCAACAACAAGGAGCACCAGCTGAAGGCCAAGTTTGAGTCCGTTGCTGAGCAAGAGAGAGAGACTCTTGTCAAGCAGATGATGAGTGATTATTACTCCATCATGCGGGACACTTGGGCGGCTGTGCAGCCGGACTCGGATTATTAGACTTGAACATCCAAGTTTGATGAAGCCAGCAAAGCGTTCGAGAACCGCCTTCTCGAAGAGATGGAGAATGCTGCTAAGGCTGAGGCTGAGGCCGAGGAAAGCTCTGGGTCCGACTCTTCTGGGTTGTCGTCCTCTGGTGAGGAGGAAGATCAAGAGGAGGAGCGAGAGAAAAAAGATGAAGAGCAGCCGAAGGACAACAGGCCGGCTACCAATGAAGAGACTCTCCCCTGATCACTTAAGCTTTTTTATTTTCTTTTTTTGCGGCCGAATGGCCAAGTACTTTTCTTTTCCTACCTACGTGCCGAGTATTTCTGCTTTTTTACCGACCGTGGGGTCGGGTAATTTGACAATCTCTCTGGCTTTTCCAGATAACAATCTTAACCAATCGTCTGATGGCGATTGGTCTTTTTTAATTTGAATCATTCGGCCATTTGGCTGAAGTTTATCTACATTATTGTCCTTTGAATTTTTCAAATTTTTTGCATGTTTTTGGCTAAGTATTATAACCTGTATACCATGCGAAAGTTCTTGCCCCTGGACGGATGTCGAGTGGTTTTGGTTTATTGGATTGATTTACTTAGAAATTATTGATACTTAGAAGAGTATTCATGGTTTCTATGTCAATCAATCACTATGGTGATTGCCCCAAACCACGCGGCAGACGTCCATCCAGAATTGGCAAATAAAAGCGTTCATTCGGCCATTGGCTCGAACTAAACTCAAGTTTCTAACTTAGCAAATTTGCTAAGGGAAAACCTCCGCCTGTTTTGCCCCATAAGCAAAAACAGGCGCGCCCGCCATAGGCCTCTTTGAGATAAAATGCTAAGTTTATAACTTAGCCAATTTTCTTTAAAAATAATTGTCCGGCTGTGTTGCCCCATAGGCAAAAATCAGGCGTCATCCGGCCAAAAGCCTCAATAATTGCTAAGTAGTTAACTTAACTCGTATATTAACAAGAATGTTCCGCCTGTTTTGCCCCTGAGAAAAAACAGGCGCATCCGGCTTAATGCCTCGCTTATCCTCTACTTATGAAACAGTGCCATTTATGAACTGTGCTAGAACATATAGAAAATTCAGGCCTTTTAGATTTCACTTTCGATTAAAACAAACGACTGAGAATGCTGCCTTAGCATTCGGTAGGGCCGCTTGATATATTCGTAGAGCAATGTTCCACCCAAACGGGAGATGCTTCTCCTCGACGAATTCGCCCGAATGGACGTCGTCGGTTATCTGACTCATGTTGGAGCAGACGGTCATACTCATGTTGGAGCAGACTGTGACCACTCGGTCTCTTTTTGTTTATTAATATCCCGCCATGGGCCTCATCATGATTTTATCTGGCCTTAGGCCTCTTAAATGTTTAAGTAAATATTCGTCAAATTTTGGTATCAACTTAATGAATTTTGTAGGAACGACTGTTCTAAAACAATCGGCTCCTTTAGAGGGATTGGGGCATCTGCTGTTGGGACAGACGCTTTCCAAACGTATTGGTCGTCTTTATTTTGTACAGGCGACGCTGAAAAACTTTAAATAAAAAGACAAGTTGGAAATTGAAGGCATATTCTCATTAACAAAATTTGAGATAACAAGATTGAGGTATTTACATTCGTACTTAGAAGTAGTACTATTTCAAGTTCTAGGAAGCTGCCTACCGTCTGGTTCTTCCAGGCGGTAGGTGTCGTCTCTTACTTCATCATAGATTCGGTAGGGGCCTTCCCAATTTGGGGTTAGCTTTCCCTGCTCCTTCGCCTTACCGACTGCCTCCATTTTCCGTAACACAAAGTCCCCTACTTTAAGAGGACGCTTGTGTACTCTTTTGTTGTAAGCCCGAGTCATTCTCAAACGGTATATCTCATGGCGCAAGGCAGCATTGCCCCTACGCTCTTGTAGTGAGTCCAATGCTAGGCGCATGGCCTCCCAGTTCGCCTCTTCATCATACAACATGATTCGAAGAGTTCGCTCATAGTGCTCTATGGGCAGGACAGCTTCTGCTCCATACACCATAAGGAATGGGGTTTCTCCAGTCGCCCCTTTATCAGTCGTTCTGATGGACCAGAGGACGTGTGGTAATTCATCCACCCAAAGGCCACCAGCCCGTTCAATCTTCTTTTTAATCCCGTCTGAGATTAACTTGTTGAAGGCTTCGACCTAGCCGTTTGCTTGAGGCCGGCCGACTGATGCAAAGAAGCTTGAGACCCCTTGGTCTCCCAGCCAAGTCTTGAGTTGAGGTGTTTCAAATTGAGGATCATTGTCAAAAACCATAGACATGGACACCCCGAAACGAGTGATTATATTCCTCTAGATGAAGGAAATGACATCTTTTGTCTTGATGTTTTTGACCGCCTATGCCTCTACCCACTTGGTAAAGTAATCCACAGCCACCATTATGTAGCGCTTGCCGCCTGGTGCAGCTGTATATGGCCCCAGAATGTCCATGCCCCATTTGGCAAAGGGTATTGGGCTGTGGATGGCCGTCAGATCTGTAGCCGGAAGATGGATGAGTTTTCCAAATTTTTGATACTTGTCACATTTTTTCACCATTTCCATTGCATCCGACTCCAATGTTGGCCATAAATAAAGCCACCTGGCCTTGGCTGCGAGGGATCTGCCACCTATATGGGAGGCGCAGAATCCCGAATGCAACTCTTCGAGGACTTCTTTACCCTTCTCAAGGGTAACACATTTCAACAAGGGTTTCAGAAAACCAGCCTTGAAGAGTTCTCCTTGTCGTAACACGAAGTTAGCCGCTCGTTTTTTCAGAACAGCCGCCTCCTGTGGTGTGTCAGGGAGCGTGCCGTCTACAAGATAGGCCCGGATGCTGTCCATCCAGGTTGAGCTTCGGTCAAGAATGCCAATGGGGTCTTCTTCAGATATACTTCTTTTTTCCATGACCTCCCAAAAGACTGACCGAGGCGTTTCACAGGAGGCGGATGATGCCAGCTTGGACAAAGCATCCGCCTGATTGTTTGAAGACCTGGGCAATTGACTTAGATTAAATTCTTCAAGTGTCCCAACTTCATCCTTGACCTTCTGCAAGTATTTTATCATGGCCGGATGAGTGGCCTCGTACGTCCCATTGACTTGGAGTACGACCAGTTGTGAGTCCGAGCAGGCGTCAATCTTCTTTGCCCCTGCTGCCTTACAGTACCGAATGCCAGCAAGCAGGGCTTCATACTCGGCCTCATTGTTAAAGACTTGGAACTTGAACCGTAATGCATATTCATATTTGTCTCCTTCAGGAGACTGACAGATAATTCCCGCACCACAGCCGTTCGCAGTGGAGCTCCCGTCCACATACACTTTCCAAACCTGACTAGTATCATCCGGAGCAACCGGCCTTGTCATTTCCACAATAAAGTCGGCGAATGATTGCCCCTTTATTGCTTTCCTTGGTTCGTAAGTGATTTCCAATCCTTGCATTTCAATCGCCCATTTGAGCATTCGTCCAGAAGACTCCAAGGTTGTCAGTGGCCGCTTGATCGGTTGGTCAGTATAAACCATTACCGCATGTGCCAAGAAATAAGGTTTCAACTTATTGATGGCCATTTAAAAAGCGAGTCCAAATTTTTTAACAATGGTGTACCGAAGCTCGGCGTTCCTGAGAACATGGCTGATGAAATAGACCGGGAGCTGGGTGCCATCTCTTACAGCTAAAAGAACGGCGCTGAGGGCATGAGTTTTTAACTTTTGAAAGGCCGCCTCTGCATCATCTCCCCATTCAAAGTTGGTCTTCTTCCTGATTGCCTGGAAGAAGTAGAGACAATTGTCGCCTGACCGACTGAGGAATCACCCTAGGGCCGCCAGACAACCTGTAAGCTTTTGTACTTCATTCACAGTGCGGGGCGACTGTACGTCAATGACCGCCTGTATTTTCTCAAGGTTGGCCCCTATTCCCCTTTGGTCAATCAGGAATCCGAGAAACTTCCCGGACTCAACACCAAAGACACACTTTTTTGGATTTAGTATGACCTTGTGCCGCCTGAGTGTGGCGAATGTTTCTCGGAGATCAGCAAGGTGATCCGCTTGTTGTTTGGATTTGACTATCATGTCATCAATGTATGCTTCTACATTCCTCCCAATTTGATTTATGAAGAACGTATTAATCATTCGTTGGAAAGTAGCAGGCGCATTCTTCAAACCAAACGGCATTACAGTATAACAGAACAACCCCTGATCAGTGACGAATGCCGTCTTTTCTTGATCTTTTTTCCACAGGGGAATATGATGAAAGCCTGAATAGGCGTCCATAAAACTCATCTGGGCATGTCCGGCTATTGAATCGACCAGACTGTCGATCTTTGGCAATGGATAACTATCCTTCAGACATGCTCTGTTCAGGTCGGTGTAGTCAACACACATCCGCCAAGTTCCATTCGGCTTTTTTAATAACAGAACGTTAGCCACCCTGATGTGTGTCATAAATGGCACACATTTGATGAGCATTTAGGTCCTTTTTCTCCTCTTTTCATTGCTTTCTTGCTCAATAAATGCTCGGTTTTATGCTTTCTCTCTCTTTTCTACCTTTTTATGGTTTTCTAGTATTTTCTCCTTTATTTCTTTTATTTTCGTTATTTTAGTTGTTTTCTCTTTATTTTAGATTTTATAGATTTAGTTTTATTTTATTTTAGTTTATTTTATTTTATTTTCATTTCATTTTCTTTACTTTATTTTATTTTCATTTTATTATATTTTTCCTTCCTTTATTATTTTCATTTTCATTTTATTTCTTTTACTTTTATTTGTCGGTTTCAGTTTTATTTCTCTTTGTTTTATTTCTCGATTTTATGTGTGTTTTGTAGGTGTTGGTTCAAGTCCAAATAGGTTCTAGCTACTGCATAGTTGAACCTTCATCACCATCATGGTGATGATGGTGATGGTGTTGAAAGCTGCCAGGAACTTCTTCCTAGCTTCCCCTGCTCCTCAATTCAACAGCAACATCAACTCCAACAGCAACAATTCCCCTGCTCCTTAATTCTGCCAGCCTCCACACACGCAACACACAACACACACGCAGCCACCACCCAACAGCAGCAATACCACCGCAAACACCAGCAATTAACCGCCACCGCAACGCCACCAATTCAACCACCAACTAGCCCCTGCTCTGCCGCACCACTATCCAGCAGCAGCAATAATTCCCGCAGCCGCACAAGCAGCCCCTGCTGCCCACAAACACCACCAGCAGCAACCGCAATTAACACCAATTCAACCACCGCCTAACCGCCACCTGCTACCCTCAAACATCAGCCACCATTTCCACCTTCTACGTCACGCAATTTCCACCACCACACACGCAGCCACAATTGCAATCCCGCAACCAATTGACCTCCAATTCCGCCACCAACCAACCGCAACCTCAAGCCTCCATACCTCCAGCCACAACCACCAATTGCGCCGCCCTTGAAGCATCTCCCAGCCCCAACAGCTTCTCCTATTGAACCACCGCAATGGAGTTCCTTCGAACCTCAGCGGGTGCGGGCGCACATTCAACGAATGCGGCCGCACCCAGCTTGGTTTTACTTGAGCCGTTGATTGATGTTGATGCGTGGCTGTGATGGTGTGTAATTTGAGATGATGAGCTGCGTGCTTGAGGATGGTGCGAAGTAGGAGATAATTCCCTTGATGAGTTGAAGCAGCATTTCCGTTTCCTTTTTATTTCTTTTTATTTTTGATTTCTTTTTGCTTTAAGTTTTCCTTTATTTTCCTTTCAATTTTCTTAATTATTTTACTTTCTTTTCTTTTGTTTTCTTTTCTTTCCTTTTCTTTTCCTTTTATTTTATTTTCTTTTCCCTTTTATTTTCTTTTACTCTTGTATTTATAAATACCCATTTTTGGGTAGAGAGAGAAACAAGTAGAATTAGATTAGAATTACAATTAGATCATTTTCCTAGCTTAGTTGAGAGCTTCTCTCTCTAGTTTAGGGTTAATTTTAGGAGTAGATTTTAGAGAGAGAAAGTGAGGAATTTCAATGGTGATTGAGAGATTGAAGATCCAATGGTGACAATTGTATTGGAGATCTACTCTATTATCAAAGAGCATTTCTAAACTCTATCTCATTTATTGCTTTGTTTAATATTCATTGTTTGGATTGTTGATTTGATTGGAATTTTATGATTTGATGATTGATTTTGGATATTCATGTTTGTATTGGTAGAATTGATTATAATGTTTGAGTAGTTGTTTGGTTAGGGATTTGGTGAAGCTTATAATGTAATGAATTGATGTAAATTGGGGATAATTGATGGAGTTGATGATGTGATTAAACTTGGTTAATTGATCATGTGCATGTGTGTGATTAATTAGAGAGTAGCTAACTTTGATTATTGCACTAGATTGCATTGTAAGTTCACATTGATACGGACCATTGATTTGTGACTTGCATTTACACGATTGAGTTGTCTTATGATGTTTCCTAGCTAGAGTTTATCGTAGTTGACGCTAGTTAGACCTCTAGGAGAATAGCTTGATATGCTCTTTTGGTTTCATGTTTGATCTTCCTTCACATTGCTTGACTTAGTCGACTTTCCATTCCAATTTGCATTGTTCATTGCTATTATAAGTGAATCCTAATCCCTAGCTCTTATATTTGTTTGGTTTCCTCGTTTTAGTAGTTGTTAGAGTCATCTTTTACCCCTTGTCTTCGACCTAGCTTAGGCACATAATTGAAAGCATTTAGACATGACCGTTCCTTTGGGTTCGACCCTTGACTTACCTCTATACTTGTATTTAGGTTTGTTGAGTGTTTATAAATTTTGTTTGGCTTAGGGAGAATTAGCCCAACGACCTAGTTTTCCCACGTCAAAATGGCGCCGTTGCCGGGGAACGGTGTCTATGTTTGAGTGTTTTTGATTGCTTGAGTCTAGGTCTTTGTGTATACTTTTCTTTTATTTGATTTTTTTTTTGTTTGTTTTGTATAAAAATGGAAAATACCTCGTTTCCTCAATTTGAGAATGAGCCATTTGGGGTGTACTTTAATAGATTAGAGGACTTCATTAGTTACCATGGTTATGATCTTTGGGAGGCTTGTGAGATTTGTTATCATAATTTGACTAAGCAAACTAGAGACATTGTTGAAAGCATGTTTAATGGTAGATTTCGGGCATTGTCAATTGATGATGCTTGGGATTTTTATGTATGGTTTGCTAGAGATAGTTATAATCGTGGTCATGATTGTTCAAATGCTTCTTTTGATGATTGTTATGGTCCATGTTCCATGAATAATGAATCTTGCATGCCTTCTTGTGCCCCCATCCCCCATATTAATGATGCCACTCATATCTCTAGTGTTGATCCTCATCACATGCTTGCTCATAATTCTTTTCCTCATTATGCTCCTCAACTCTCTTCACCTTTGAAAACCTTGGAGCCTAACATTGAGTCTTCTTATAATCAAATTGGTGGTTCTTTGAGAAAATTGGAGATGAATTCTAATTTGGAACCAAATGAGATGAGACATTTGGAGATTTTAAGAAGCCAAATGGAATTGTTGAAAAAGTTGGAAGAGAGCAATGAGGTTGTTTTTAGAAAGAATGAGGAGATGGAGAATCAATTGTCATTAATATTGAATGTGAATGAAGTTTCTACTACTTTGGTAGATGTGGAAGAAGATGATGATGATTGTTTTGGGAGGCCTAAGGTGTGTGAGGAGGACATTAGAGAGCCTATGAGTGAGGAAAAGGGTGTAGAGATGGATGTTCCAAAAGAGAGTTTGCATTTTGAACCTCCTTCCCAACTTGAATTTTGTTCCATTGACCCTTTACATGGAGTTGAAGAGAAACTAAAATGGTTGACTTCTCTTAATTTTGAGGAAACATTAATTCAAGTTAAGAAGGATGGGACATTGCAATTTTTGAAGCGTGGAGAAGTTGTGAGGAGAGAGAGTGAGGATGAGAAAGATGAAGTAGTCTCCATGGGAGATTGGATGTTTGAGGGTGATGAGAACCAAGAGGTTTTGAGTGTTGAAAAACCAATTGAAGAGTCCATATCCCCACCCACCTCCCTTGATTGCAATTTCATCCCCCCATTCCTCAATTTTGAAGACCAACCTTCTTCCACCCCATCTCCTTTGCATGATGACCATGGTTTCTTTGAGGGTGAGGCCTTGAGCTTAGATGATTTTGATGAAGAAGAGGTTCCATGTGATAAGGTTGAGGAGGTACCTACTTTAGATGATTATGAAGATGAGAGTGAAGTGTTTGGTGAGGTTGAATCTCCAACTCCTATCTTAAATTTTCAACCATTGCCCACCTCTTTCGCCTTTGATGACCCTTTCTCTTCTACATTTTCCACCATTGAGATGGATGAGGCCTTTTTAGAGGGAGATTGTACTTCTCATGATTATTTTGAGCTACCTCCCAAGTTTGACCCTCAACCCTTTGATGAGCTTCCTTTGAACCTTGATCGTGATTTGAAGCTTTTGAGAGCTCTCTTAGAATGTGAAGTTTGTGAGGAGGATGTGATTGAGAATGAGCTTGATTTGAATGATGATGAGTTGGAGGAGAACCCTTTGGATGTGAGTTCATTGGATGAGAGAGCTTGTGTTTCAATGGATAGTGGTGTAAGTGAGCAACCAATTCCTATTACTTCACCTTACACCTCATTTTCAAGAAAGCTTGATCTTGTTCCCTCTTACCCCATGTCATTACCTTCTTTTCTCATATCCCCTTCTCTTGAAAAGCCTTTAGTCCCTCAAGTGCCTCATTTGATGACTTTTGAGGATGATGGTGGAATTTTCAACCAAAAATATTTTGTTGGGAAAAGTATGCCTTCTTCTTTTTCTTTAATTTCTCTTCCTTTTTCTTATATTCTTGTTTTTCCCTTCTCTCCTTCTTCTTCTTGGCATATTTCTTCTCAACCCCATAGGTGTGCACTATGCTTGTTGCATGCCTTATTTTTGTCATGTGCATACTTGCTCTCATATGAAATGTGTAGTAGTGCATTTGACAAGCTCTTGCGATCGTTGCAATATTATTTTACTAGAGCGGTCAAGATTGGACCTTAAGCAAGCCTTTCTCGGGAAGTAACCCGTGTTTTAGATTAGATTTTCCTTTTCTTTTTAGAATAAATTTTTCTCTCATGGAAATTTTTGTGTGCCTTTTGCTAGGTACATGACTTGATATACTTTGGTGCTTCGATTTGGATCAAGAATCAAGGAAGGTTGACTCCTATCTTTGCGAGCACATGGAGACAAGGTTTAATTCTTGAGAAATTAGCTTTGAAAGGATTAAATTGGGTCATTTGCGGGTATTTACACCCACCTAATATCCGGTAATATCTTTCCTTGCTCTTTCTCTAGTGGATGATGACTTGTTGGACATATGTTGGTTTGTTGGATTAATCTCCTTGTTTTCCCCTCCCATGGATTATATGATTTATGTTTGAGTGTATTGTCTCATTCAAGCTTGGGGGAGGGTATTCTATCATGTTTGGTGGAATGTTGATTCTTATGTGTTATGCACCTTTGTATATACTTTTCCATGTTTCTTATATTTTGAAAAACTCCAAAAAGATTTTTTTTTCTATCAAGGAAAATTTGCAATGTGTTTTGTTTTGTTCTTGCTTTGGACATAATAACATTTGGACTTGTGGAATTGAATGCTTTTCTTCCTAAATGGTAATGGTGTGCACGGTTTGAGAGTACGCTTGGTTGATTCTAGGATAAAGCATGCTAAGGTAGTTGGTTAGAACTAGTGGGAACTTGAAGCCGGATTCTACTTGATTGTGGCATGTTTGGTAGTTGCTTCCTATAGTCGATTTGACGCCAATAGTGAGCTTTTGCTACATCCGTGTGAGTTCTTTGTTTTTCAAGCCTTCTGCCTATACTTGTATGAGCGGCATGGATCCTTGACTTCTTGCAAACCTAATCTTGAAACTTGACTCATAGATCTTGAATCCGAGACCGAACCATTTAGGGAGGACAAAGGCACCTTTTTCGGGGTGGTATTTTTCATTTTTAGGATAGTTTTTATTCATTTTCTTTATTTTTGGGTTTACATTTGCCTTCTTGCAACCATTTGAGCCTTATACCTTCTTTTCAAGCCACATCTTTAGATCTTTGGCCTTTTGTTTCATTTTCTTTCTTTTCTTGGTTTTTGTGAAGCAATTGATCATACTTGATGAAGTTTGTGGTGGAGAAGTTGGAATGTTTGGTTCTTATGAAAGCAAGATTGTGTTTTATCTTCTTTGTGAATAATGGCAAATGATTATGAGTAAAAGCCGTCCTATATTATAAAAGGCATGGACAAATAAGTGCAAAGTCGAAAAAGCCGTCCAAAGTAAAAAAGGCGAGGACAAAGCATTTTTGAAAGTAAAAAAAAAAAGAAAAAAAGTGAAAAATGAAAAAATCCAAAAATATTTTGATGTGAGTTTTCTCCCTTTTTGAGCATTGAGGACACTGCTCCATTTAAGCTTGGGGGGAAGCGTTCTCACGCTTTTTGTGTATATGTTTGTGATTTATAGCTTTGAATAAGCTTGGAGGTGTTAGTTTGTTTTTGTTTGGTGACTACTTGATTGTGATTCTAAGAATTGGCCGTTCTTTGCTTCACTTTTAGGAAAACCACCAAATTTTAAATTTTTAGCCTACCTTCACCCTTATTGCCTTACGTTACAACCTTGGGGAAAGACCTTTTGACCTAAATGGTTGAGTCATTCTTCGGTGGAGAGGAATGTGAGTTTTAGGAATAGGGAGAGGGGATGCAAAAGTCAAGATGTCGAGTAGCCTAAAAATTCTCTTTTTCCGGTTCCTTCGTGGAATCATTGGGATGCTCATTAGAGGTCGATTTGAAGCTATTAGGAAGAACGCGGTAAGATCGTTTGGGATGAAAGTGAATTGTGAAAGCTAGTTCCTATGCTTAGCATATTTATGTTTCAATCAACCTTGGGTATCTTGAAACGTGCACTCCCTTACTTATTTAGAAAGATTTGCATCCACTTGTGCTTGTACATTTGCAAAAAGTCCTTTCATGAACATTTGTTTGCTTTTCTTGTATTTTGTTTTCTTTTTCATGCTTTGCCTTGTTTGTATTATTATGAGAGTTATGGGTCAAACTCTTAGGATACCCTTACGAGACCTCACTCGTCCTCATAGGGGACTTTGGGGTTTAAAGGGCTTGTTGTAGCTAAAAACAACCGTGATTCCTACGACAGTGAGTTAGTGTATATTCTCATCTCGTCTCTTGTTTAGTTTGTTTTAATAAGCTCGTCATTTTCACTCCCTTGGTTTTGTTTTGCTCGAGGACGAGCAAAAGGTAAGCTTGGGGGTATTTGATGTGTGTCATAAATGGCACACATTTGATGAGCATTTAGGTCCTTTTTGTCCTCTTTTCATTGCTTTCTTGCTCAATAAATGCTCGGTTTTATGCTTTCTCTCTCTTTTCTACCTTTCTATGGTTTTCTAGTATTTTCTCCTTTATTTCTTTTATTTTCGTTATTTTAGTTGTTTTCTCTTTATTTTAGATTTTATAGATTTAGTTTTATTTTATTTTAGTTTATTTTATTTTATTTTCATTTCATTTTCTTTACTTTATTTTATTTTCATTTTATTATATTTTTCCTTCCTTTATTATTTTCATTTTCATTTTATTTCTTTTACTTTTATTTGTCGGTTTTAGTTTTATTTCTCTTTGTTTTATTTCTCGGTTTTACGTGTGTTTTGTAGGTGTTGGTTCAAGTCCAAATTGGTTCTAGCTACTGCATAGTTGAACCTTCATCACCATCATGGTGATGATGGTGATGGTGTTGAAAGCTGCCAGGAACTTCTTCCTAGCTTCCCCTGCTCCTCAATTAAACAGCAACATCAACTCCAACAGCAACAATTCCCCTGCTCCTTAATTCTGCCAGCCTCCACACACGCAACACACAACACACACGCAACCACCACCCAACAGCAGCAACACCACCGCAAACTAACACCAACAATTAACCGCCACCGCAACGCCACCAATTTAACCACCAACTAGCCCCTGCTCTGCCGCACCACTATCCAGCAGCAGCAATAATTCCCGCAGCCGCACAAGCAGCCCCTGCTGCCCACAAACACCACCAGCAGCAACCGCAATTAACACCAATTCAACCACCGCCTAACCGCCACCTGCTACCCTCAAACATCAGCCACCATTTCCACCTTCTACCTCACCCAATTTCCACCACCACACACGCAGCCACAATTGCAATCCCGCAACCAATTGACCTCCAATTCCGCCACCAACCAACCGCAACCTCAAGCCTCCATACCTCCAGCCACAACCACCAATTGCGCCGCCCTTGAAGCATCTCCCAGCCCCAACAGCTTCTCCTATTGAACCACCGCAATGGAGTTCCTTTGAACCTCAGCGGGTGCGGGCGCACATTCAACGAATGCGGCCGAACCCAGCTTGGTTTTACTTGAGCCGTTGATTGATGTTGATGTGTGGCTGTGATGGTGTGTGATTTGAGATGATGAGCTGCGTGCTTGAGGATGGTGCGAAGTAGGAGATAATTCCCTTGATGAGTTGAAGCAGCATTTCCGTTTCCCTTTTATTTCTTTTTATTTTTGATTTCTTTTTGCTTTAAGTTTTCTTTTATTTTCCTTTTAATTTTCTTAATTATTTGTCTTTCTTTTCTTTTCTTTTCTTTTCTTTTCTTTTCTTTCCTTTTCTTTTCCTTTTATTTTATTTTATTTTCCCTTTTATTTTCTTTTACTCTTGTATTTATAAATACCCATTTTTGGGTAGAGAGAGAAACAAGTAGAATTAGATTAGAATTACAATTAGATCATTTTCCTAGCTTAGTTGAGAGCTTCTCTCTCTAGTTTAGGGTTAATTTTAGGAGTAGATTTTAGAGAGAGAAAGTGAGGAATTTCAATGGTGATTGAGAGATTGAAGATCCAATGGTGACAATTGTATTGGAGATCTACTCTATTATCAAAGAGCATTTCTAAACTCTATCTCATTTATTGCTTTGTTTAATATTCATTGTTTGGATTGTTGATTTGATTGGAATTTTATGATTTGATGATTGATTTTGGATATTCATGTTTGTATTGGTAGAATTGATTATAATGTTTGAGTAGTTGTTTGGTTAGGGATTTGGTGAAGCTTATAATGTAATGAATTGATGTAAATTGGGGATAATTGATGGAGTTGATGATGTGATTAAACTTGGTTAATTGATCATGTGCATGTGTGTGATTAATTAGAGAGTAGCTAACTTTGATTATTGCACTAGATTGCATTGTAAGTTCACATTGATACGGACCATTGATTTGTGACTTGCATTTACACGATTGAGTTGTCTTATGATGTTTCCTAGCTAGAGTTTATCGTAGTTGACGCTAGTTAGACCTCTAGGAGAATAGCTTGATATGCTCTTTTGGTTTCATGTTTGATCTTCCTTCACATTGCTTGACTTAGTCGACTTTCCATTCCAATTTGCATTGTTCATTGCTATTATAAGTGAATCCTAATCCCTAGCTCTTATATTTGTTTGGTTTCCTCGTTTTAGTAGTTGTTAGAGTCATCTTTTACCCCTTGTCTTCGACCTAGCTTAGGCACATAATTGAAAGCATTTAGACATGACCGTTCCTTTGGGTTCGACCCTTGACTTACCTCTATACTTGTATTTAGGTTTGTTGAGTGTTTATAAATTTTGTTTGGCTTAGGGAGAATTAGCCCAACGACCTAGTTTTCCCACGTCAAAATGGCGCCGTTGCCGGGGAACGGTGTCTATGTTTGAGTGTTTTTGATTGCTTGAGTCTAGGTCTTTGTGTATACTTTTCTTTATTTGATTTTTTTTGCTTGTTTTGTATAAAAATGGAAAATACCTCGTTTCCTCAATTTGAGAATGAGCCATTTGGGGTGTACTTTAATAGATTAGAGGACTTCATTAGTTACCATGGTTATGATCTTTGGGAGGCTTGTGAAATTTGTTATCATAATTTGACTAAGCAAACTAGAGACATTGTTGAAAGCATGTTTAATGGTAGATTTCAGGCATTGTCAATTGATGATGCTTGGGATTTTTATGTATGGTTTGCTAGAGATAGTTATAATCGTGGTCATGGTTGTTCAAATGCTTCTTTTGATGATTGTTATGGTCCATGTTCCATGAATAATGAATCTTGCATGCCTTCTTGTGCCCCCATCCCCCATATTAATCATGCCACTCATATCTCTAGTGTTGATCCTCATCACATGCTTGCTCATAATTCTTTTCCTCATTATGCTCCTCAACTCTCTTCACCTTTGAAAACCTTGGAGCCTAACATTGTGTCTTCTTATAATCAAATTGGTGGTTCTTTGAGAAAATTGGAGATGAATTCTAATTTGGAACCAAATGAGATGAGACATTTGGAGATTTTAAGAAGCCAAATGGAATTGTTGAAAAAGTTGGAAGAGAACAATGAGGTTGTTTTTAGAAAGAATGAGGAGATGGAGAATCAATTGTCATTAATATTGAATGTGAATGAAGTTTCTACTACTTTGGTAGATGTGGAAGAAGATGATGATGATTGTTTTGGGAGGCATAAGGTGTGTGAGGAGGACATTAGAGAGCCTATGAGTGAGGAAAAGGGTGTAGAGATGGATGTTCCAAAAGAGAGTTTGCATTTTGAACCTCCTTCCCAACTTGAATTTTGTTCCATTGACCCTTTACATGGAGTTGAAGAGAAACTAAAATGGTTGACCTCTCTTAATTTTGAGGAAACATTAATTCAAGTTAAGAAGGATGGGACATTGCAATTTTTGAAGCGTGGAGAAGTTGTGAGGAGAGAGAGTGAGGATGAGAAGGATGAAGTAGTCTCCATGGGAGATTGGATGTTTGAGGGTGATGAGAACCAAGAGGTTTTGAGTGTTGAAAAACCAATTGAAGAGTCCATATCCCCACCCACCTCCCTTGATTGCAATTTCATCCCCCCATTCCTCAATTTTGAAGACCAACCTTCTTCCAGTTTTTTGGAACAACTATGTGAGTCCCATCCCGCAAGGGCTTAGTTGTTGTCTTGAAGAACTTCGGCTTTATTATTTGCTCCCGGGCTTTGGTAGTGAGAACTGGGCGTACACACTTCTGGCCCACCAAAGCCGGCTCTTTGTTGTAGTGCCGGAGAACCTTGTTCATTCTCAATAGAGGGGAGGAGGGCAGGTACCACTTTTCTTTCCAACCTCCCCACTTGGACACCTTATCCAAAGTCATCAAATATTCTAGGAGCGTGGAAATTGTGTACCTGACGTGGGGAAAACTAGGTCGTTGGGCTAATTCTCCCTAAGCCAAAAAAAATTTATAAACACTCAACAAACCTAAATACAAGTATAGAGGTAAGTCAAGGGTCGAACCCAAAGGAACGGTAATGCCTAAGTGCTTCCAATTATATGCCTATGCTAGGTCGAAGACAAGAGATAAAAGGTGACTCTAACAACTACTAAAACGAAGAAACCAAACAAATATAAGAGCTAAGGATTAGGATTCACTTATAATAGCAATGAACAATGCAAATTGGAATGGAAAGTCGACTAAGTCAAGCAATGTGAGGGAAAATCAATCATGCAACCAAAAGAGCATGTCAAGCTATTCTCCTAGAGGTCTAATTAGCGTCAACTACGATAAACTCTAGCTAGGAAACATCACAAGACACCTCAATCGTGTAAATGCAAGGCACAAATCAATGGTCCGTATCAATGTGAACTTACAATGCAATCTAGTGCAATAATCAAAGTTAGCTACTCTCTAATTAATCACACACATGCACATGATCAATCAACCAAGTTTAATCACATCATCAACTCCATCAATTATCCCCAATTTACATCAATTCATTACATCATAAGCTTCACCAAATCCCTAACCAAACAACTACTCAAACATTATCATCAATTCTACCAATACAAACATGAATAACCAAAATCAATCATCAATTCATCAAAATCCAATCAAAATCAACAATCCAAACAATGAATATTAAACAAAGCAATAAATGAGATAGAGTTAGAAATGCTCTTTGATGATAGAGTAGATCTCCAATACAATTGTCACATTTGAATCTTCAATCTCTCAATCACCATTGAAATTCCTCACTTTCTCTCTCTAAAATCTACTCCTAAAATTAACCCTAAACTAGAGAGAGAAGCTCTCAACTAAGCTAAGAAAATGATCTAATTCTAATTCTAATTGTTTAATTGTTTCCCTCTCTACCCAAAAATGGGTATTTGTATATACAAGGATAAAAGGAAATAAAAGAGAAAATAAAATAAAATAAAAGGAAAAGAAAAGGAAAGAAAAGAAAAGAAAATAAATTAATAAAAAGAAATTGGAAAAGAAAATTAAAAAGAAAATAAAAAGGAAAACAAAATCAAAGAAATAAAAAGGAAAAGAGTCGGTTTCTTGCTGCAACTTGAGGGGAAATGATCCCCTGCTTCTCACGCATCAAGCTCCAAATCGCAACATCAGGGCTGCTTATCATCATCAGGTTCGGTCATCAATCAAAGCCTCAATTCGAACCCAGCTGAGTGCGACCGCAGTAGAAGAGTGTGCGCCCGCACCTACTGAGGTTCGAATCGAAGGCGGAGCTGCGGTGGCGATTTGTTGCTGGAGGTAATGTGCGGTGCTGCTAGGGGTTGTTTCGAGGGAGTTGCGTGAAGTGGCTGGTGGCACAAATGGAGGCAATTGGTGGCTGAAATTGCGGGAAGCAGGGGCTGTTTTGAGGAGGTAAAAGGGCAGCAGGGGAGGCTGCATTTGGTGGTTAGATTGGAGGTGATTTGGCGTTAATTGCAGGTGGGTGCTGCTGCCCTGTTGGTTGCCGTGGTGGTTGAGTGGTGGTGTGTAATTGGAGGTGGTGGTCTGGGTGAAGCAAGGTCGCGCTGCTGGTGGTTGTTGTTGTTGCGAGAGGTAGCTGCGGAGCTGCTGCAATTGCTTGAAGTGAGGAGCAGGGGAAAGCAGGGAGTTGCGGAATTGTTGTTGTTGCGAGGAGTGCGGGAACAGGGGAGTTGGAGGAGTTCCTGGTTGCTTTAATCACCATCACCATGATCACCATGATGGTGATGAAGGTTCAACTATGCAGTAGCTAACTCTTGTGAGCACCTCAACTTGGACTTGGAACAAACACCTACAAAACACACATAAAAACCGAGAAATAAAGTAAAATAAAACTAAAACTAACAAATAAAAGTAAAAGAAATAAAATGAAAATGAAAATAATAAAGGAAAGAAAAATATAATAAAATGAAAATAAAATAAAGTAAAGAAAATGAAATGAAAATAAAATAAAATAAACTAAAATAAATAAAACTAAACCTATAAAATCTAAAGTAAAGAGAAAACAACTAAAATAACGAAAATATAAGAAATAAAGGAGAAAATACTAGAAAACCATAGAAAGGTAGAAAAGAGAGAGAAAGCATAAAATCGAGCATTTATTGAGCAAGAAAGCTATGAAAAGAGGATAAAAAGGACCTAAATGCTTATCAAATGTGTGCCATTTATGACACACTTCAGTACCACGCTCCGTATCCGCCTGGGGCACTCTTAAGGTAGTGCATATGGGCGAATGTAGTGAAGCTGGGCTCAATGTCCTGGAGCTTGTAGGCGGCGATATAGCTCAGGATATTGACCCAAGAGTTAGGCGTCAATTGCCACACTCCCATGTCATACCCCTTCAGGATCTTCCGGATGCCTCTGTGAAGGGGAAAGCGGAGGCCGGCTTCTATTACCGCCTCATAGCAGACGAAGTAGTTGTCTGCATTGTCAGGCGGAGGGACGATGATATCCCAATCTTCCCCGAATGGGTGTTGTTGTTTGAAGGCCTCAAAGCCACTTTCCAGAAGAGCTATGTCTCCTGGCTTCATCCTGGTTTTCTTAGGATCCGGATTTATTTCTTTCTTTGCTGTTTGGCGATAAGCCTCAGCAAGGTCCTCTCCGTCAGAGCCGGATTCCTCTGACTCTTCAGCAACCTTCTCGGCTGAGTTATTTGGTTGGTCTGGAGAGGAGGCGGTCTCTTCACCGTCTCCCCTTAAATCGCTATTGCTGGAGGTAGACAGGGTGTCCTCAACTGAGTTACTTTGCTCAGCCGCCTCGTAGTCCTCCTCCCTCACAACTTCACTTGCGGGCACTTCCCTAGTGCGCCGCCTGCTGGGCTTGGTAGCCGTTTCTTTTGTTCTAGCCATTGTGTCCTGCACAGACACGGAGAGAGAAGAAGCCAGAGATGAGCAAAGCACTCCAGAAACTCCAGACAGGGCACGCCCGATTCTAGACTCAGCCGTCCCTGGTGACCGGCTGAGCGTCCTAGGCAGTGCCGTGTGTGCAAATGGAGAGTTCATTTTATTTTTGAAAAATCAATGTATACTGCCGGAAACGAGTGTATACAGGCTAAAGAAAAAGAAAAAAGAAGAAAACTTAAAGAAGGAAACGGATAAGTTACCTTGCTTTGAGTTCTGAAAATCTGAAAACGGCAAAGAGTAACCGGTGACCGGGTGACTTTGAAAGAGCACACGGAAATCTAGAACTTGCTTAAACGCAACCGGGATCAGAGCACCTCTCTCTAGAAAACTCTTTTTCTCTCTCTAAAAAGTCAATCAAAATGTAAAAGTGAAGAGGAGAGAGGGGGGTAAATCCCTATTTATAGGGGGTGAAACGGTGCAAATCCCAGTCACCTCCGTCAAAATATAGCCGTTTTAACTATTCACATCTCACGGGCTGACACGTGTCACAGGCGCCACGTGGCCTGCCACGTGCCACCTGTGAGGGGCAAATGTTTAGGGAATTTTTACCTTAGACAAGTGGACCAATGAGGAAGTGTCACGTGTCAGAGGCTGGCAGGTCATCCTTGGCCAATCTCCAGCTGACACGTGGCCTCTCCAGATATTCTCATAGAATTGCGGCCTTCAAGAGCCCAATTCCCCAAAATCCGCTATTTGGCGGCGTAGCCCATCAGTCCTAGGTCATTTTGACCTAGGAAGGGGTACTTTTCCCAATGACCCTATAAATAGGGAGATATTCCCCCAAATTAGGGGACATTCAGAAATTTACTATCATTTATTACATCCTACTTTCTCTCTCATCAGAGAACTCTTGAGCTTGGAATCCAAGCAGATCCCCACCTAAATTTCTGTACTTTTTACCCTCCTTCAAGTTACTAACTTGAGCGTTGGAGGCGGAGCACCACCCAACCGGTGTCTCCGTTGTTTTTGCAGGTACAGAGCCAGCAGGACCAGTCTTTGAGTTGTAACTCTCCCAAGGGACAAAAACACCCAAAACACCATGCGGCATCATCCAACCCTTGTAAATACATGAGGTGGGTGTATGCTAGCAGGTGGTCTTCAGGGTTGGTGGTCCCATCGTAGGCCCCAACCAACACATTTTTAACCTTGGCCGGCTGTTCGGCGTCGGTTATTTCCTTAGAGAAAGCAGAGGGTTGATCTCCAAGGTGTTGCAGCCTAAGCTGCCAGTCCATGGGCTGATAGCCGCATGTCGCCTGCCCTCCAAAGAAGGCAGGTTGAATGTAAGGTTGAGCAGTCGCCTAGTACAATGGTTAAGCCATGTATAGAGCCGACTGAATTACATGAGGTCTAACTTGAACCCGAGGGCTGCTTGCTGGAGTTTCATGCACAGATTGTGAATACCTCAAGGAGGTAGTCTGGAAGCTATCATGATAAGTCGACGTTGAGGCCGACTCTGAAAGCTCATTCCTCTTCTTCTCAATGTAATGTCGAGCGTTGGAGAATGTTTTCTTGCTACCATCCGGCCGAACATGCCAAATGGCTTTTCTTGTACCCGTTTCTGGGAAACGAAGTCTGGTAAGGTCAAACTGAGGCCAAGCCTTCTCCTTAGGGGCAGGATAAGGAGTCGGCTGTCGGTCCCTGACCGATTTGTGCTTGCCCACCTGGGCTGACTTCTTGGCCGACTGCTCCTTTTCAGGAGTAGCCGGCTTCTTGTTGGTGAGTTGTTAAATCTCACCTCGGAGACTGCTCACAAGCTTCATGAGCTCATCTCTGGTTACTGGGGCAGATCCCTCTGCCTGGGTAGGATCAACCGTCTTCTTTGAATGTTCGGCTGGTTTGCTCGGAACATTCTGAGAGTGAGGGCGCTCCCGCTTTTCCTCGCTGCGGATGCGCCTGGAGATGAGAGACCCATCTTTGGCAGTATAGGTTTCGACGTCAGCGTCGTCACCTAGGTCATGGTACGATTGGACTAACACTTCTTCCAAGGACCGATTGGTCTCTGGTGGCTGTCTGGTCTCCGGAGGCCGATTGGTTTCCGGAGGCCGATTGGTTTCAGGAATTGGTACAGTTTCCAAAGAGGCCATCTTAGAGGTAATCTCCCCACAGACGGCGCTAGATGTTTCGTGATTTTTTGTGTCCCTCGGGAGAGTTACAACACTAACACTGGATGCTCACTTGGACGCTTGTACCTGTAAAACAACGGAGCACCAAATGGTCGGTGGTCCGCCTCCGAAGCCTAAGTTAGTAAAGGTCCGAAGAGTAAGGTGCGGAATCAAAAGGTTATCTCCTCGGATTTCGAGCTCGGGTGTACTGTTCTATTGAGAGTGACAGTTCTGACAATGATAGGTTATCACTAAATATTCCTCGTAAGGTATGCAGGTGTGTAATACGTATTCAATCCCTTCATAAATGAGGAGGTTGTCTCCTATTTATAGGCTCCTAGAAAAGTGTGCACTTCCTAGGGTTTCGTGCCCTAGGGAATATCAGGCAGCTTTTTGCAGACCTCTGATTTGGGCCTGAAAGCCGCCAATCCCAGGTCCTTTTATCTGTCTGCCACGTGTCGTTCACTAGGAGGTCCAAAGTGGCGCCCCTTCCAGCGACACGTGGCGGACTCTGATAGGGCCAACTGGCCTAGGGTATTTTTACCCAAATCAAATTGCAATTCACTTTCCTTTAATTTAAAAAGCATTTTTGAATGTGTTTGACTTTCATTTTATCCAAAAAGCTTTGTTAAATGCATTTGTCTTTCAATTGATTCAAAAAGCATTGTATGAATGTGTTTGACTTTCATTTGACTAGATTATCTTTATTGAATGCATTTGACTTTCATTTGATTCAAAAAGCTTTGTTTGAATGTGTTTGACTTTCATTTGACTCAATTATCTTTGTTGAATGCATTTGACTTTCATTTGATTAAAAAAGCTTTGTTTGAATGTGTTTCACTTTCATTTGAATCAATTATCTTTGTTGAATGCATTTGACTTTCATTTGATTCATAAAGTTTTGTTTAAATGTGTTTGACTTTCATTTTACTCAATTAGCTTTGTTGAATGCATTTGTCTTTCAATTGATTCAAAAAGCATTGTATGAATGTGTTTGACTTTCATTTGACTCATTTAACTTTGTTGAATACATTTGACTTTCACTTGATTCAAAAAGCTTTGTTTGAATGTGTTTGACTTTCATTTGAGTCAAAAATCTTTGTTGAAAGCATTTGACTTTCAATTGATTCAAAAAGCTTTGTTTGAATGTGTTTGACTTTCATTTGACTCAATTATCTTTGTTGAATGCATTTGACTATTAATTGATTCAAAATGGTTTGTTTGAATGTGTTTGTCTTTCATTTCATTCAATTAGCTTTGTTGAATGCATTTGACTTTCATTTGACTCAAAAAGCTTTGTTTGAATGTATTTGGCTTTCATTTGACTCAATTACCTTTGTAGAATGCATTTGACTTTCATTTGACTCAATTAGCTTTTTATGAATGTGTTTGACTTTAATTTGACTCAATTAACTTTGTTGAATACATTTGACTTTCATTTGCTTCAAAAAGCTATGTTTGAATGTATTTTACTTTCATTTGAGTAAAAATGCTTTGTTGAATGCGTTTGACTATCAATTGATTCAAAAGCCTTGTTTGAATGTGTTTGACTTTCATTGACTCAATTAGCTTTGTTAAATGCATTTGACTTTCATTTGACTCAAAAAGCTTTGTTAGAATGTGTTTGACTTTCGTTTGACTGAATTAGCTTTGTAGAATGCATTTGACTTTCATTAGACTTAATTAGCTTTGTATGAATGTGTTTTACTTTCATTTGACTCAATTAGCTTTGTGAATTATGTTTCACTTTCATTTAATTTAAAAAGCTTTTTTTAATGTGTTTCACATTCATTTGATTCCAAAAGCTTTGTATGAATGTGTTTTACTTTCATTTGACTCAATTATCTTTGTTGAATGCATTTGACTTCCATTTGATTCAAAAAGCATTGTTTAAATGTGTTTGACTTTCATTTAACTCAATTAGATTTGTTGAATGCATTTTACTTTCATTTGAAACAAAAAACTTTGTTTGAACGTGTTTGACTTTCATTTGACTCAATTAGCTTTGTTGAATGCATTTGACTTTAATTTCATTCAAAAAGCATTGTTTGAACGTGTTTGACTTTCATTGTTTTCAATTTGCTTTCTAGCATGTATTTGACTTTCATTTGACTAAATTAGCTTTGTATGTATGCCTTTGACTTTCATTTGACTCAATTAACTTTGTTAATTGCATTACACTTTCATTTTATTAAAAAAGCTTTGTTTGAATGTGTTTGACTTTCGTTTGTCTCATTTACCTTTTTTGAATACATTTGACTTTCATTTGATTCAAAAAGTATTGTTTGAATGTGTTTGACTTTCATTTGACTCATAAAGAATTGTTGAATGCACTTGAGTTTCGTTTAATTTAAAAAGCTTTGTTTGAATGTGTTTGACTTTCATTTGACTCAATTAGCTTTGTTGAATGCATTTGACTTTCATTAGATTCAAAAAGCTTTGTTTGAATGTGTTTGACTTTCATTTGACTCAATTATCTTTGTTAAACGCATTTGACATTCATTTGATTCAAAAAGCTTAGTATGTAAGTGTTTGACTTTCACTTGACTCAATTATCTTTATTGAATGAATTTGACTTTTATTTGATTCAAAAGGCTTTTTTTCAATGTGTTTGACATTCATTTGAGTCAAAAATCTTTGTTGAATGCATTTGACTTTCTTTTGATTCAAAAAGCTTTGTTTGAATGTGTTTGACTTTCATTTGACTCAATTAGCTTTGTTGAATGCATTTAACTTTCCTTAGATTCAAAAAGCTGTGTTTGAATGTGTTTGACTTTCATTTAATTCAATTAGCTTTGTACAGTGCATATGGATTTCATTTAACTTAATTAGCTTTTTATGAATGTGTTTCATTTGACTCAATTAGCTTTGTTAATTTGATTCAAAAAGATTTGATCGAATGTGTAAGACTTTCATTTGACTCAATTATCTTTGTTGAATGCATTTGACTTTCATTTGATTCAAATAGCTTTTTATGAATGTGTTTGATTTTCAATTGACTCAATTAGTTTTGTTAATTGCATTTCACTTTCATTTTATTCTAAAAGCTTTGTTTGAATGTGTTTGACTTTCATTTAACTCAATTAGCTTTGTTGAATGTATTTGACTTTCATTTAATTCAAAAAGCTTTGTTTGAATGTGTTTGACTTTCATTTGACTCAATTATCTTTGTTGAATGCGTTTGACTTTCATTTGATTCAAAAAGCTTTGTAGGAATGTGTTTGACTTTCATTTGACTAAATTATCTTTATTGAATGCATTTGACTTTCATTTGATTCAAAACGCTTTGTTCGAATGTGTTAGACTTTCATTTGACTTAATTATATTTGTTGAATTCATTTAACTTTCATTTGATTCTAAAAGCTTTGTTAGAATGTGTTTGACTTTCATTTGATACAATTAACTTAGTTGAATGCATTTGACGTTCATTTGATTCAAAAAGCTTTGTTTAAATGTGTTTGACTTTCATTTGACTCATTTATCTTTGTTGAATGCGTTTGACTTTCATTTTATTCAAAAAGCTTTGTTTGAATGTGTTTGACTTTCATTTGACCCAATCATCTTTATTGAATGAATTTGACTTTCATTTGATTCAAAAAGCTTTGTTTGAATGTGTTTGACTTTCATTTGAGTCAAAAAGCTTTGTTGAATGCATTTGACTTTCATTTGACTAAAAAAACTTTGTTTTAATGTGTTTGTCTTTCATTTGACTCAATTAGCTTTGTTCATTGCATTTCACTTTCATTTACTACAAAAAGCTTTGTTTGAATGTGTTTGACTTTCATTTGACTCAATTAGCTTGTTTAAATGCATTTTACTTTCATTTGATTCAAAAAGCTTTGTTTGAATGTGTTTGACTTTCATTTGAGTCAAAAAGCTTTGTTGAATGCATTTAACTTTTATTTCATTCAAAAAGCTTTGTTTAAATGTGTTTAACTTTCATTTAACTCAATTATCTTTGTTGAATGCAATTGACTTTCATTTGATTCAAAAAGCTTTGTTTGAATGTGTTTGACTTTCATTTGACTCAATTATCTTTGTTGGATGCATTTTACTTTCATTTGATTCAAAAAGCTTTGTTTGAATGTGTTTAAGTTTTATTTGAGTCAAAAAGCTTTGTTAAATTCATTTGACTTTCATTTGATTCAAAAAGCTTTGTTTGAATGTGTTTGACTTTTATTTGACTCAATTATATTTGTTGAATGCATTTGACTTTCATTTGATTCAAACAGCTTTGTTTGAATGTGTTTGACTTTCATTTGAAACAATTATCTTTGGTTAATCCATTTCACTTTCATTTGATTCCAAAAGCTTTGTTTAAATGTGTTTGACTTTTATTTGACTCAATTAGCTTTGTTGAATTAATTAGACTTTTATTTGATTCAAAAAGCTTTGTATGAATGTTTTTAACTTTCATTTGACTCAATTACATTTATTGAATGCATTTGACTTTCATTTGATTTAAAAAGCTTTGTTTGAATGTGTTTGACTTTCATTTGAGTCAAAAAGCTTTGTTGAATGCATTTGACTTTCATTTGACTCAAAAAGCTTTGTTTTAATGTGTTGGACTTTCATTTGACTCAATTTTCTTTGTTGAATGCATTTGACTTTCATTTGGTTCAAAAAACTTTGTTTGAATGTGTTTGACATTCATTTGATTCAAAAAGATTTGTATAAACGTGTTTGACTTTCATTTGACTTAACTATCTTTGTTGAATGCATTAGACTTTCATTTGATTCAAAAAGAATTGTTTGAATGTGTTTGATTTTCATTTGACTCAATTAGCTTTGCAGAATGCATTTGACTTTCATTTGACTCAATTAGCTTTGTATGAATGTATTTGACTTTCATTTGACTCATATAGTTTTTTAATTGCATTTCACTTTCATTTTATTCAAAAAGCATTGTTTGAATGTGTTTGACTTTCATTTTACTCAATTATCTTTGTCGAATGCATTTGAATTTCATTTGATTCAAAAAGCTTTATTTGAATGTGTTTGACTTTCATTTGACTCAATTAAATTTGTTTAATGAATTTAACTTTGATTTGATTCAAAAAGCTTTGTTTTAATGTGTTTGACTTTCATTTGATTAAAAAAAGTTTTGTTGAATGAGTTTGAATTTCATTTGACTCAATTAGCTTTGTTGAATGCATTGGACTTTCAATTGATTCAAAAAGCTTTATATGAATGTGTTTTACTTTCAGTTGACTCAATAAGCTTCGTTGAATGAATTTGACTTTCATTTAATTTTCAAAGCTTTGTTTGAATGTGTTTGACTTTCATTTTGTTCAAAAAGCTTTGTTGAATGAATTTGACTTTCATTTTACTCAATTAGATTGGTTGAATGCATTTGATTTTCATTTGATTTTAAAAGCTTTGTTTGAATGTTTTTGACTTTCGTTTGGTTCAAAAAGCTTTAATGAATAAATTTGACTTTCATTTTACTCAATTAGCTTTGTTGGATGCATTTGACTATCATTTGATTAAAAGAGCATTGTTTGAATGTGTTTGACTTTCGTTTGACTCAATTAACTTTGTTGAAAGCATTTGACTTTCATTTGAATCAAAAAGCTTTATTTGAATTTTTGGCTTTCATTTGATTTAATTAGCTTTGATGAATGCATTTGATTTTCATTTGATTTAAAAAGCTTTGTCTGAATGTGTTTGACTTTAATTTGACTCTATTAGCTTTGTTGAATGCATTTGACTTTCATTTGACTCAAAAAGCTTTGTTAGAATGTGTTTGACTTTCATTTGACTCAATTAGTTTTGTAGAATGCATTTGACTTTCATTTGACTCAATTAGATTTGTATGAATGTGTTTGACTTTCATTTGACTTAATAAGCTTTTTTAATTGCATTTCACATTCATTTAATTCAAAAAGCTTTGTCTGAATGTGTTTGACTTTCATTTGACTCAATAAGCTTTGTTGAATGCATTATACTTTCATTTGATGCAAAAAGCTTTGTTTGAATGTGTTTGACTTTCAATTAACTCAAATAACTTTGTTGAATACATTTGACTTTCATTTGATTCGAAAAGCTTTGTTTGAATGTGTTTGACTTTCAGTTGACTCAATTAGCTTTGTTGAATGAATTTGACTTTCATTTGATTCAAAAAGCTTTGTTTTATCGTGTTTGACTTTCATTTTATTAAAAAAAGGATTGTTGAATGAGTTTGAATTTCATTTGACTCAATTAGCTTTGTTGAATGCATTGGACTTTCATTTGGTTCAAAAAGCTTTGTTTGAATGTGTTTGACATTCATTTGATTGAAAAAGCTTGTATGAATGTGTTTGACTTTCGTTTGACATTTATTTGATTCATAAAGAATTGTTTGAATGTGTTTGACTTTCATTTGACTCAATTAGCTTTGTTGAATGCATTTGACTTTCATTTGATTCAAAAAGCTTTATTTGAATGTGTTTGACTTTCATTTGACTCAATTAAATTAGTTGAATGAATTTAACTTTCATTTGATTCACATAGCTTTGTTTTAATGTGTTTGACTTTCATTTGATTAAAAAAAAGCTTTGTTAAATGAGTTTGACTTTCATTTGACTCAATTAGCTTTCTTGAATGCATTGGACTTTCAATTGATTCAAAAGGCTTTATATGAATTGTTTGACTTTCATTTGACTCATTTAACTTTGTTAAATACATTTGACTTTCACTTGATTCAAAAAGCTTTGTTTGAATGTGTTTGACTTTCATTTGAGTCAAAAAGCTTTGTTGAAAGCATTTGACTTTCAATTGATTCAAAAAGCTTTGTTTGAAGCTTTGTTTGAATGAGTTTGACTTTCAATTAACTCAAATAACTTTGTTGAATGCATTTGACTTTCATTTGATTCGAAAAGCTTTGTTTGAATGTGTTTGACTTTCAGTTGACTCAATTAGCTTTGTTGAATGAATTTGACTTTCATTTGATTCAAAAAGCTTTGTTTTATCGTGTTTGACTTTCATTTTATTAAAAAAAGGATTGTTGAATGAGTTTGAATTTCATTTGACTCAATTAGCTTTGTTGAATGCATTGGACTTTCATTTGGTTCAAAAAGCTTTGTTTGAATGTGTTTGACATTCATTTGATTGAAAAAGCTTGTATGAATGTGTTTGACTTTCGTTTGACATTTATTTGATTCATAAAGAATTGTTTGAATGTGTTTGACTTTCATTTGACTCAATTAGCTTTGTTGAATGCATTTGACTTTCATTTGATTCAAAAAGCTTTATTTGAATGTGTTTGACTTTCATTTGACTTAATTAAATTAGTTGAATGAATTTAACTTTCATTTGATTCACATAGCTTTGTTTTAATGTGTTTGACTTTCATTTGATTAAAAAAAAGCTTTGTTGAATGAGTTTGAATTTCATTTGACTCAATTAGCTTTCTTGAATGCATTGGACTTTCAATTGATTCAAAAAGCTTTGTATGAATGTGTTTGACTTTCATTTGACTTAAATAGCTTCGTTGAATGCATTTGGCTTTCATTTGATCTTAAAAGCTTTGTTTGAATGTGTTTGATTTTCATTTGGTTCAAAAAGCTTTGTTTAATGAGTTTGACTTTCATTTTACTCAATTAGCTTTGTAGAATGCATTTGACTTTCATTTGATTAAAAAAGCATTGCTTGAATGTGTTTGACTTTCATTTGACTCAATTAACTTTGTTGAATGCATTTGACTTTCATTTGATTCAAAAAGCTTTATTTGAATGTTTAACTTTTTTTTTTTTTGGTAAGTGAGAAGAATTTTATTACCAAAAGAACAGCAGTTACAACTTACAGAAAAGTTAAGTTGAAACCAACCCAAACTACAGAAGACCCAAAAAGAGGGCCAAACAACACAACCTAACCAACAACAAATTCTAAGGGCAGCAAGCAAACCCAGGCCACCTTCTAGGAAGGGTTCCTGAGAGAACAAGATGCCTACTTTAACTGTACTAACTGTCCCTGTATCCACCTTCCAGGAAGGGTGCCACAAACACAGCAGCACAGACAGAGCAAATACAAACTAGGCCAGAAAAAGAACAACAACAAAGAATAGGCCATACAACAATAAAAACCAGAACAACACTCAAATAGTTAGAAATTTCTTGTTGGCTTCAGGACATTTACAAGCTGCAATGAAGATAATATCTCTCACAACACTAGCAGCAGTTTTACAGCTTCCAGTGAACAGCACAGCATTTCTCTGAGTCCAGATGCTATAAACAACCTCAGTAAAAATAACAATCAGCAGCTGACTTTTAGCATCAGACTTCATGCAGAACTTCAAGATCCACTCGACTTCCTCATTAAATCTCTGGGCAGGTTTAAGAATATTAAAAAAGCTCAATAATCTACTCCAAATCAGACTAGAAAACTCACAGTTAAAGAACAGATGTTGGACACTCCCATTCTCTTTCAAGCAAAAGAAGCATCTAGGGTCACAAGAGATATGCCATTGCAATAACCTGTCCTTAGTGACAAGTCTATTCTAAATAGCCAACCAAAGTATGAAAATACTTTTAGGGGAAGCAAAATTGTTACAAACCACCCTTTTCCAAGTCATCTTAGCAGCCTGAGGTCTCAAAGCAACATAGACTTTTTTGATCTTCATTTTGTTGCCTTGAATAAAGCCATCCCACCCCCCTAGATCATTCACCACATCTCTACAACTCAGAATTTTCTTTAAGAACCAAGAGCATTTAGCAGGGATAGGGGCAGTCCAGCAATTTTTATGCTTGAAATAGTAAATATGAACCCATTTAACCCATAAGTTATCAGCTTTGTGAGCAATATCCCAAAGAAGCTTTATGATAGCAGCCTTGTTCCATTTAGGGAGAGAAATAAGATTCCAGCCACCACAAACTTTAGGAAGGCAAACACTATTCCAAGCAACCAAAGACTTCCTAGCAGGAGCTGAGGAGCCAGTCCAAAGGAAGCACCTGAATCTAGCTTCAATCTCCTTCAGAATCTTCTTAGGCAAAATGAAAATTGAGCCCAGTATGTTTGAATACCAAAGAGAACACTCTTAATTAACTGAAGCCTCCCAGCATAAGAAAGGTGTCTAGCCATCCACCCTTGAATTCTTGCAGTAACCTTTTCAACTAGAGGCTTACATTGAGAGATAGTAAGCTTCTTAGAAGAAAGAGGCACTCCAAGATACTTGAAAGGAATAGAACCTTGGGAGACCCCCAAAAGATCTCTAAGCTCAGCCTGAATATCAGCAGAAACACCACCAAAGTAGACTTCACTCTTATCATGGTTAGCAGAAAGGCCTGAAGCTTTAGAAAACTTAGAGAAAGCATGAAAAAGAAGCTTAACAGACTCACTGTCAGCTCTAGAGAACATAAGCAAATCATCAGCAAACATCATATGAGTTAGGCAAAGCTTTTCACATCTAGGGTGAAAATTGAAATCAGGGTTCAAGCTAAGCTCATAGAGACATCTGGATAAGTATTCCATAGCAATAGCAAAAAGAAAGGGGGGCATAGGGTCACCTTGTCTCAGACCTTTCCTTGCTTCAAAAAGAGGAGCAGGAACATCATTAATAAGAATAAGGTATGAGACAGAAGTGACACATTTCCAGATCCAAGCAACAAAAATCTGGGGAAAGCCAAGTTCATGAAGAACAGTCTTAAGAAAATCCCATTCAACTAAGTCATAAGCTTTCTTCAAATCCACTTTAATCATACACCTAGGAGTAATAAATTTGTGATTATACCCCTTAATAAGCTCAGTTGCAAGAAGAATATTGATGAGCGTCATTTATGGCGCTCAAAAGAATAAGATTTAGGTTCTTTTTCTCTATTTTCTTTCTTTATTTTCCTATATTTTTCTTAGTTTTATTTGGATTTCCATTTTAATAACTCATTTTGAGTTTTGTTTAGTTTTTATGTGTTTTTCATTATTTTATTCCTTAATTCGTAGTTTTAGTTTTATTTCCTTTATATTCTATTTTACTTTATTTATTTTTATTTTATTTATTTTTTTTATTTTATTATGTCCCGATCCTTTCCTCGTATTGTGTGTAGGTGTGAGTTCGACCTTCGGTTTCAAGTCAAGCAAGTCCGACTTTTGGGTTAGAGTCAAGTGCCAACTTTCATAAAGCGTTGCTGCCTCCTAGTTTTCTGCACATCACCCTTGCTGCCATTATACCCTTCACCCCACCATTTCTTATCCTTCACCACACCGAGCTCCCCTGCTCCCAGCCACGCACAACTCACGCAACAACAAACAATTGCAGCAACATCAAACCAGCCACCATCACACACTCAACCACCACGCAACACAACCAGCCACCTTCACCACTTTCAATCCCGCAAACATCAACACCAAAGAAGCTGCTGCCACCGCACACTCCACCACCAACAAACACCAAATCCGCCACCAATCATCCCGCAATAACCATCCTCACGCAGCTCCCCTGCTCCCGCAAAAACCACCAATTGCCCCTGCTCCAGCCGCACCCAATCACCTCCAATTACACGCCACCAGCTCCCTCGCAACCCGCAACCAATTCGACTCACAACCATCCCACATCGCCACACCAGTTACCACCTGCACCACAATTTGCAGCCCACATTCCCGCAGCAACCACCAGCCGTAAAACACCCGCAAAGAACCACCAAAATCTCGCAGCAACCACAGTCACAAGACCACCCAAAACCGCCACCACCTGCTGCCTCCTTCGCCAATTAAATCAAGCCAAACCACCCTTTTTCACCGCACTAAATCAGCCCCAATTCAATTGAAATTCCCCGAGGACGCGGGTGTGAGAGTAGCGGACGCGGGCTCGATGTCACAAATCAGGCAGTAAGTAGCCGCGGTTGTCCCGAGGTCTTCCCGCGGACGCGGTGGCTCTGGAGAGGGCGCGGCTTTCTGGGTTCATTTTGAGCCGTATCACAAGCTTCTCACGTGATTTTTAAAGGAGACCAACGGCCTTGATTGATGCTTGATGATAGATGATGAAGATGAGCGGTGATGATTGGAGTTGATGATGATTGATGGACAGTGATGATGGGAATTCAGAGCAGCCACGAATGGAGAAAGAGGGGAGTTAGATGGTCTGATTTGTTTTCATTTTTGGGGATTTATTTTCTTTTTCTTTTCCTTTTATTTTTATTTATTTCTTTTCCTTTTCCTTTTTATTTTATTTTCTCTCTTTCTTATTTCTTTTCTTAACTTATTTTTCCTTTCTTAATTTCTATTTTCCTTTTCCTAGTTTATTTATTTTATTTTCCTTCTTTTATTATTTTCTTAGCTTAGTTTAAATACCCATTTTTGGGGATAATTAGAAACCAACTTTTATTCTATTTTCTGAATTAGCTTAGTTTTCTCTCTCTTAGGTTGAGAGCTTCTCTCTCTAGATTAGGCTATTTTAGGAGTAGTTTTAGAGAGAGAAAGTGAGAGATTTCAATGGTGATTGAGAGATTGAAGATGCAAGTGTGACAATTGTGTTTGAGATTTTCTCTATTATCAATGAGCATTTCTAAACTCTATCTCATTTAATTGCTTTGTTTAATTTGATGTTTGTTTGGTTTGATTTTGATATTTGATGTTTGATTAGAGTAATTGTTCTTGATATTTTTGTTGATTCTTTTAGTTGATAGTAGATTTGATCATGTTTCTTGAGTAGTTTACTTGCTAGGGTTTGGGTAAACATGTGTGATTGATAGATTGAGATTGATTTGGGAATTTGAGTAGTTCTTGTGTTGTGATTAAATTGATTCATAGAGGTTTGCATGTTGCATAAGTTTGATTGGAGTAGCTAACCATGATTGCTAGCATTGATTGCATGATTGAATTGATTGACATGACCACTTGATATCGATTTGATCATAATTAGTTGAGTATTTGATTATGTTTCTTCATATTGTTTAGCACTAGAGAAATCTATGTTAGAGAGTGTGAGGATGATTAGTTGAATGCCCCTAATTGCTCCTACTATTTGTCTTTGCATAGCTTGGATTGGTTGACTCCCTAATTACCTTGGTTATCATGAATGCATGTTGATCCCCATTCCCTAGTGTTTCATTTGTTTTGTTCTTGATTTAGAAAGTAGAATAGCGTTAACTTTCACCTTGGACTTCGACCTAGCTTAGGCGTTAATTAGAAATACTTGAACATAACCGTTCCTAGTGGTTCGACCCTTGACTTACCTCTGTACTTGTATTTAGGTAGTTGAGTGATTATAAATTTGTTTGACCGTAGGGAGGATTAGTTCAACGACATAGTTTTCCCCACGTCAAATATTATCACCAATGTGCTTCCCAAGAATGAACCCTGCTTGAGCATCATCAATGACATCTCCAATAACAAAAGCAAGTCTAGCAGTAATAATCTTGGAAATAAGCTTATAAACAACAGTGCAATAAGCAATGGGCCTAAAATCCTTAACATGAGAAGCATTAGGAACTTTAGGAACCAAAGTAATAGAAGTGCAATTCCATTGCCTCTGCAAAACCCCACTCTCAAAGAAATCAAGGACACTAGCATAAATATCACCTTTAACAACATGCCATACTCTCTTAAAAAAGAAAGAATTAAAACCATCAATACCAGGGGCCTTAGAGTTGTCAATACTCTTAAGAGCATCATCAATTTCAGAATGAGAAACAGGTTGAATAAGAAACTGCTGAGAAAAAGAACTAAGCTGCTTACCTCTTCTCATAGTGACCAAATCAACAGCAGGAAGACAAGGAGCCTTGGTCCCTAAAAGAGACTTATAAAAGACAATAATTTCATTTGCAATAGCAGCAGGATCCTTGAGCAAAACCTGACTAGAATCAAAAATAGAGTCAATCCTGTTCCTGGACTGTCTAGTTTTCATCACTGAAAAGAAGTAGTGAGAATTGCCATCTCCAAGTTTAATCCAATTAATTTTGGATTTCTGCTTGAAAATGCTTTCTTGCACATCAGTCCAATGCTTAACAACTGCAATGGCATCAGCTTCTTTAGCATTAAGATAACTGTCATCTGGATTCTGAATAATCAAATTCTGAATGTCCAAAAGATCATTATGAGCCTGATCAATCTTTTCAGAGACATTACCAAAATGCTTGCAATTAAGAGATTTGATACCAGCTTTAACAGCTTTAAGCTTCTGCCAAACACCAGCACTACTAGTATTCCAAGAATGAGAAACTGTGTCTAAGAACTCAGGATGGTTTGCAATACAGTTCATGAATCTAAATGGCCTCCCCTTTCCAGCAGGAGCAGGACAGATATCAATAAGAAGAGGACTATGATCAGACAAGGAAGGGGCAAGGTACACATGCAGTCTCCACATGCCCATAAACATCAAGCCAGCTTTGGTAACCAAAGGCTCTATCAATTCTAGTAAGGGTCCTAGGACCAGAATGAGCTTTATTTGACCAAGAGTAAAAAGCCCCTTTACTCTTAATCTCAGTAAGATCAAGCTCATCAACAAAATTCTGAAAATCCCTAGTTGCATACTCAGTAACAATATTACCATGAAGTCTATCCTGAGAGTGCAAAATAGAGTTAAAATCACCAACACATAACCAAGGAATCTGCTGCAAAGAGATATGTTTAATGCCTTCCCAAAGAGGAAGTCTATCATGAATAGAGTGCAAACCATAGACAAAGGTGAGCTGAATCTGAGAAGATAAGTCTTTATTGCAGACAATAAAATGAATAAATTGCTCATGGATTTGCACAATGTTAACTGTAACTTTGTCAGCATTCCAGCCAACCCAAATCCTGCCCTTAGGAGAGCAGCAATAGTTACAAACCCAAGTCCAGGAAGGGCCAAATTTCTTCTGAACTCCACTACTATTCTTAAATTTTACTTTTGTTTCTAGAATTCCAAGAACAACACCTGAATGAGAGTAAAGAAGCCTCTTTACAGAGGCAACTTTGCTAGGGTCATTCAGGCCCCTAACATTCCATATAGAGAAAATCATGTAGCCAAAGAGGGATTAACCTCACCCCCGATTGGATTGATAGTAAAACCACCAGCACCTTCTGATTCATCTTCAATTAAAGCCACAAAAGCATTTGAAACAGATGGTTGATTAACTCTAATATGCTGACTCTTTGTCTTTCTACCAACTAATCTCCAACCTGCATCTGATTCATTTAAGGTAGTAGAGACACTTGGAGTGATGACAGACTGCACATGGACTGTGCAATCAGCATTAGGAACAGTAGCAGGAACAACAGTTTTAGCAACCCAGGCTTGCTGCTTAGTCACTGGCTGCTTAGGAGCTGCAGTCAGTGGTTGCTTGGGTGCTGCAGTCTTTGACTGCTTAGAAGCTGCTGGAATTGTGACAGAACAGTCATGGCCCACTTTATTGCATTTAGAGCAGAAGGGTGGGGTCCATTCATAGACTACCTTAAGTTCCAGAGTTTCCTTCAAAGGGCTTTCCACAAATACAGACTTAGGCAAGGGCTTGGTAACATCAATTTCTATCAGAACTCTGGCAAAAGAGACTCTTAGTTGTCTTGTAGTACACTCATCAGCACAAATTGGAATACCAAGCAAACTTCCAATACGACTAAGAGTTTCAGGACCCCAGCAATTCAAAGGTAAGTTTGGGAACTTAACCCATAATGGAACAGTTCTCAAAATCTCAGCTCCAAAATCAAATTTAGAGCTCCAAGGTTTAATGATTGCTGGTTTTCCCATGAACATATGTGGACCAGAGCAAAGAATAGTATCCTTATCACTAACTGAGAAACAATTAATAATAAAGTACCCATCATCATGCGAAAATATGTCTGGTTTTTTCACATCAATCCATTGTTGTGCTATAAAACAATGGACGGCAGCAATAGTAGGATAATAGCCAACAACATAGAAAACTAAAGCATTAGACCATTTCTTATTACCTTGCATAAGTTCAGAATCCTACAGTTGAGCCACCTATTTCCCATCTTGAACCATCGGGGCAACATAAGACAGGGGCGCTCCCTTAGCAGTCAACTTCCCAGAGAATGAACTAGGTCGATCTTCACCATCTTTCTGTGGGTTTTGTTCCGGGGGAGGTATAGAATAAGAGTCAGTTTCAGTTGGTTCAGATCGTTGATCAGCAACCCCAGCATCCAATGGAGCAGTAAACCCAGAAACCCTAGGTACTGTTCTATTGGAAGTCGAAGAAGCTGGTCTAGAAATGGCCTCAGCAAAGAGTGCAATAGTTTCAGCATCACTCCGGGGAATATACCCACAAGATGGATTGACCAGTGTCGGTGCCAGAGTGACAAGTTCATCTGCCTCCTAAATCGGCGCCGGGGAAATGTTTAACTTTCATTTGACTCAATTAGCTTTGTTGAATGAATTTAACTTTCATTTGATTCAAAAAGCTTTGTTCTAATGTGTTTGACTTTCATTTTACTCAATTAGCTTTGTTGACTGCATTTGACTTTCATTTGATTTTAAAAGCTCTGCTTGAATGTGTTTGACTTTCATTTGGTTAAAAAAGCTTTGTTGAATGAGTTTGACTTTCATTTTACTCAATTAGCTTTGTTGAATGCATTTGACTTTCATTTGATTAAAAAAGCATTGCTTGAATGTGTTTGACTTTCATTTGACTCAATTAACTTTGTTGAAAGCATTTTACTTTGATTCAAAACGCTTTATTTGAATGTTTGACTTTCATTTGACTCAATTATCTTTGTTAAATGAATTTAACTTTTATTTGATTCAAAAAGCTTTGTTTTAATGTGTTTGAATTTCTTTTGATTAAAAAAAGCTTTGTTGAATGAGTTTGAATTTCATTTGATTCAATTACCTTTGTTGAATGCATTTTACTTTCATTTGATTCAAAAAGCTTTGTATGAATGTGTTTGACTTTCATTTGACTCAATTATTTTCGTTGATTGCATTTGACTTTCACTTGATAAAGCTTTATTTGAATGTGTTAGACTTTCATTTGGTTCAAAAAGCTTTGTTGAATGAGTTTGACTTTCATTATACTCAATTAGCTTTGTTGAATGCATTTGACTTTCATTTGAGTAAAAAAGCATTGTTTGAATGTGTTTGACTTTCATTTGACTCAATTAACTATGATGAATGCATTTGACTTTGATTTGATTCAAAAAGCTTTGTTTGAATGTGTTTGACTTTCATTTGACTCAATTACCTTTATTGAATGCATTTGACTTTCATTTGATTCAAAAAGCTTTGTATGAATGTGTTTGATTTTCATTTGACTCAATTATCCTTGTTGAATGCATTTGACTTTCATTTGATTTAAAAAGCTTTGTTTGAATGTGTTTGACTTTTATTTGTGTAAAAAAATCTTTGTTTAATGCATTTGACTTTATTTGATTCAAAAAGCTTTGTTTGAATGAGTTTGACTTTCATTTGACTCAATAATCTTTGTTGAATGCACTTGACTTTCATTTGGTTCAAAAAAGCATTGTTGAATGTGCTTGACTTTCATTTGACTCAATTAACTTTGTTGAATGCATTTGAGTTTTATTTGATTCAAAAAGCTTTGTATGAATGTGTTTGACTTTCATTTGACCCAATTACCTTTGTTGAATGTATTTTACTTTCATTTAATTCAATATATCTCTTTTTTGTTGTTATTGAAAACAAGTTGTCTTACTAGTTGTTGCTAGATTTCATCAAATTTTGTCTTGTTTCCATATATCAACAAATTTTGACAACTAATTTTTTTTTGGTAGCGATTTAGAAACAAATTGAGGCAACAAATTTTTGAATTGTTCTTATTAGAAATTAGCCGTCTCACTAGTTGTTGCATTTTACATTCATTTGATTCAAAAAGCTTTGTTTGAATGTGTTTGACTTTCATTTGACTCAATTATCTTTGTTGAATGCATTTGACTTTCATTTGATTCAAAAAGCTTTGTTTGAATGTGTTTGACTTTCATTTGAGTCAAAAAGCTTTGTTAAATGCATTTGACTTTCATTTGATTCAAAAAGGTTTGTTTGAATGTGTTTGACTTTCTTTTGACTCAATTATCTTTGTTTAATACATTTGACTTTCATTTTATTCAAAAAGCGTTTTTTGAATGTGTTTGACTTTCATTTTACTCAATTATCTTTATTGAATGCATTTGACTCTCATTTGACTCAATAAGCTTTGTTTGAATGGGTTTCACTTTCATTTGAGTCAAAAAGGTTTGTTGAATGCATTTGACTTTCATTTTATTCAAAAAGCTTTGTTTGAATGTGTATGACATTAATTTGACTTAATTATCTTTGTTGAATGCATTTAACTTTCATTTGATTCAAAAGGCTTTGTTTGAATGTGTTTGACTTTTATTTGACCCAATTATATTTGTTGAATGCATTTGACTTTCATTTAGTTGTTGCTCGATTTCATCAAATTTTGTCTTGTTTCCGTATATCAACAAATTCTGACAACTAATTTTTTATTTGTAGCGATTTAGAAAAAATTGAGGCAAAAATTTTTGAATTGTTCCTATTAGATTTTAGCCATGTCATTATTGTTGCAAGATGACAACAAATTTTATATTTGTTGTCATTTAGCAATGCCATTTTACAAAATTTTTGGCAACAAAATTTCTAGTTGTTGCTATTCGGGACACTTGTTTTACTATTTGTTGCTAAAATGACATCACATTTTAATTTGTTGCCATTAGAAATAAGTTGTGTTATAAATTGTTGCTAATTTATTAAGAGTCATTCAAGTAATTTACATAATATGTTGTTATAAATAAAACGAAAACAAGTCATCTTGTTCTACACAAAAAGAAATATTAGAAGGAATTAATAATCGTTCAATCACTTTTAGCAATAAAATGAAGGCGATAAAATAATATATATTATTTTACAAGTTCATTTGAAAAAGCATGTAGAAAATGGGAATGCTTCTTACTATTTTGCCCGAATTTGCTTGATTTTGGTTCTACAAGAACTTAAAACCTTATGAATTGCTTTGTTTTTGTGATTTCTTTTGTGAGACAGTTATGAATACATATATTTGACATGACTCAAATCTTTTCAAGTACATTAGAAAGAGCATGTAGAAAATGGGAATGCTTCTTCCCATTTTGGTCGACTTTGCTTGATTTTGGCTCTACAAGACCTTAAAACCTTATAACATGCTTTATTTTTGTGATTTATTTTCTTAGGAAGCTATAAATACATATATTTGACATGAATCAAGCCTTTACAAGTTCATTAGAAAGATCATGTAGAAAATGGGAACACTTCTTCTCATTTTGCCCGAATTTGCTTGATTTCGGTTCTACCAGACCTTAAAACCTTATAACTTACTTTTTCGTAGTGATTTCTATGGTTAGGCAACTACAAATTCATATATTTGACATGATTCAAGCATTTATAAGTTCATTAGAAAGAGCATGTAGAAAATGGGAACGCTTCTTCCCATTTGGGCCAAATTTGTTTGATTTTGGTTCTACAAGATCTTAAAACATTATAACATGCTTTGTTTTTGTGATTTATTTTCTTAGAAAGTTACAAATACATATATTTGACATGAATCAAGCCTTTTCAAGTTCATTAGAAAGAGCATGTAGAAATTGGGAACGCTTCTTCTCATTTTGCCCGAATTTGCTTGATTTCGGTTCTACTAGACCTTAAAACCTTATAACTTGCTTTTTCTTAGTTATTTCTATGTTTAGGTAGTTACTAATACATATAATTGACATGATTCAAGCCTTTATAAGTTCATTAGAAAGAGCACGTAGAAAATGGGAACGCTTTTTACCATTTGTGCCGAATTTGGTTGATTTTGGTTCTACAAGACCTTAATACCTTATAACATCCTTTGTTTTTGTGATTTCTTTTGTTTGAAAGTTATAAATACATATATTTGACATGAATCAAGCCTTTTCAAGTTCTTAGAAAGAGCATGTAAAAAATGGGTGCTTCTTCCTATTTTACTCGAATTTGTTTGATTTCGGTTCTACCAGTCCTTAAAACCTTAAAACATGCTTTGTTTTTGTTATTTCTATGATTAGGAATTATAAATACATATATTTAACATTATTCAAGTTTTTTTTAGTTCATTAGAAAGAGCATGTAGAAAATGGGAATGCTTCTTACTATTTTGCCCGAATTTGCTTGATTTTGGTTCTACAAGACCTTAAAACTTTATAACTTGCTTTGTTTTTGTGATTTCTTTTGTTAGACAGTTATAAACACATATATTTGACATAAATCAAGTCTTTTCAAGTTAATTAGAAAGAGCATGTTGAAAATGGGTACGCATTTTCCCATTTTGCCCGAATTTGCTTGATTTTGGTTCTACAACACCTTAAAACCTTATAACTTGCTTTGTTTTTGTGATTTATATGCTTATAAAATTATAAATACATATATTTGATATGATTCAAGAATTTATAAGTTCATTAGAAAGAGAATGTAGAAAATGGAAAGGCTTCTTACTATTTTGCCCGAATTTGCTTGATTTTTGTTCTACAAGACCTTAAAACCTTATAACTTGCTTTTTTTTGTGATTTATTTTGTTAGAAAGTTATAAATACATATATTTGACATGAATCAAGCCTTTTCAAGTTTATTAAAAAGAGCATGTAGAAAGAGGAAATGCTTCTTACTATTTTACCCGAATTTGCTTGATTTCAGTTTTACAAGATTTTAAAACCTTATAACTTGCTTTGTTTTTGTGATTTCTATGCTTATGAATTTATAAATACATATATTTCACATGATTCAAACAATTATAAGTTTATTAGAAAGAGCATGTAGAATTTGGGAATGCTTATTACTATTTTGCCCGAATTTGCTTGATTTTGGTTCTACAAGACCTTAAAACCTCATAACTTGCTTTGTTTTTGTGATTTATTTTCTTATATATTTATAAATACATATATTTTACATGATCCAAGCATTTATAAGTTCATTAGAAAGAGCATGTGGAAAATGGGAACGTTTTTTCCCATTTAGCCCAACTTTGCTTGATTTTGGTTCTACAAGACCTTATGACCTTATAACTTGCTCTTGCTTTGTAATTTATTTGCTTAGGCAATTATAAATATGTATATTTGACATGATTCAAGAATTTATAATTTCATTAGAAAGAGCATGTAGAAGATGGGAATGCTTATTACTATTTTGCCCGAATTTGCTTGATTTTGGTTCTACAAGACCTTAAAACTTATGAATTGATTTGTTTTTGTGATTTATTTTGTGAGGAAGTTATGAATTTATATATTTGACATGACTCAAGCTTTTTCAAGCTCATTAGAAAGAGCATGTAGAAAATGGGAATGGTTCTTCCTATTTTGGCCAAATTTGCTTGATTTTGGCTCTACAAGACCTTAAAACGTTATGACATACTTTTTTTTTGTGATTTATTTTCTTAGGAAGTTATAAATACATATGTTTGACATGAATCAAGCCTTTTCAAGTTCATTAGAAAGAGCATGTAGAATGGGAACGCTTCTTCTCATTTTGCCCGAATTTTGCTTGATTTCGGTTCTACCAGACCTTAAAACCTTATAACTTACTTTTTCGTAGTGATTTCTATGGTTAGGCAACTCTAAATACATATATTTGACATGATTCAAGCCTTTATAAGTTCATTAGAAAGAGCATGTAGAAAATGGGAACGTTTCTTCCCATTTGGGCCGAATTTGTTTGATTTTGGTTCTACAAGACCTTAAAACATTATAACATGCTTTGTTTTTGTGATTTCCTTTCTTAGAAGGTTACAAATACATATATTTGACATGAATCAAGCCTTTTCAAGTTCATTAGAAAGAGCATGTAGAAATTGGGAATGCTTCTTCTCATTTTGCCCGAATTTGCTTGATTTCGGTTCTACTAGACATTAAAACCTTATTACTTGCTTTGTCTTAGTGATTTCTATGTTTAGGCAGTTACTAATACATATAATTGACATGATTCAAGCCTTTATAAGTTCATTAGAAAGAGCACGTAGAAAATGGGAACGCTTTTTACCATTTGGGCTGAATTTGGTTGATTTTGGTTCTACAAGACCTTAAAACGTTATAACATCCTTTGTTTTTGTGATTTCTTTTGTTTGAAAGTTATAATTACATATATTTAACATGAATCAAGCCTTTTCAAGTTCATTAGAAAGAGCATGTAAAAAATGGGTGCTTCTTCCTATTTTGCTCGAATTTGTTTGATTTCGGTTCTACCAGTCCTTAAAACCTTTAAACTTGCTTTGTTTTTGTTATTTCTATGATTAGGAATTATAAATACATATATATTTAACATTACTCAAGTTTTTTTTAGTTCATTAGAAAGAGCATGTAGAAAATGGGAATGCTTCTTACTATTTTGCCCGAATTTGCTAGATTTTGGTTCTACAAGACCTTAAAACTTTATAACTTGCTTTGTTTTTGTGATTTCTTTTGTTAGACAGTTATAAACACATATATTTGACATAAATCAAGTCTTTTCAAGTTAATTAGAAAGAACCTGTTGAAAATGGGTACGCTTTTTCCCATTTTGCCCGAATTTGCTTGATTTTGGTTCTACAACACCTTAAAACCTTATAAATTGCTTTGTTTTTGTGATTTATATGCTTATAAAATTATCAATCCATATATTTGATATGATTCAAGAATTTATAAGTTCATTAGAAAGAGCATGTAGAAAATGGAAAGGCTTCTTACTATTTTGCCCGAATTTGCTTGATTTTTGTTCTACAAGACCTTAAAACCTTATAACTTGCTTTTTTTTTGTGATTTATTTTGTTAGAAAGTTATAAATACATATATTTGACATGAATCAAGCCTGTTCAAGTTTATTAAAAAGAGCATGTAGAAAGAGGAAATGCTTCTTACTATTTTACCCGAATTTGCTTGATTTCAGTTTTACAAGATCTTAAAACCTTATAACTAGCTTTGTTTTTGTGATTTCTATGCTTATGCATTTATAAATACATATATTTCACATTATTCAAACAATTATAAGTTCATTAGAAAGAGCGTGTAGAATTTGGGAATGCTTATTACTATTTTGCCCGAATTTGCTTGATTTTGGTTCTACAAGACCTTAAAACCTCATAACTTGCTTTGTTTTTGTGATTTATTTTCTTATAGATTTATAAATACATATATTTGACATGATCCAAGAATTTATAAGTTCATTAGAAAGAGCATGTGGAAAATGGGAACGTTTTTTCCTATTTTGCCCAACTTTGCTTGATTTTGGTTCTACAAGACCTTAAGACCTTATAACTTGCTCTTGCTTTGTAATTTATTTTCTTAGGCAATTATAAATATGTATATTTGACATGATTCAAGAATTTATAATTTCATTAGAAAGAGCATGTAGAAGATGGGAATGCTTATTATTATTTTGCCCGAATTTGCTTGATTTTGGTTCTACAAGACCTTAAAACTTATGAATTGCTTTGTTTTTGTGATTTATTTTTTGAGGAAGTTATGATTTTATATATTTGACATGACTCAAGCTTTTTCAAGCTCATTAGAAAGAGCATGTAGAAAATGGGAATGGTTCTTCCTATTTTGGCCAAATTTGCTTGATTTTGGCTCTACAAGACCTTAAAACGTTATAACATGCTTTTTTTTTGTGATTTACTTTCTTAGGAAGTTATAAATACATATGTTTGACATGAATCAAGCATTTTCAAGTTCATTAGAAAGAGCATGTAGAAAATAGGAACGCTTCTTCTCATTTTGCCCGAATTTGCTTGATTTCGGTTCTACCAGACCTTAAAACCTTATAACTTGCTTTGTCTTAGTGATTTCTATGCTTAGGCAGCTACAAATTCATATATTTGACATGATACAAGCCTTTATAAGTTCATTAGAAAGAGCATGTAGAAAATGGGAACGCTTCTTCCCATTTGGGCTGAAATTGCTTGATTTTGGTTCTACAAGACCTTAAAACATGCTTTGTTTGACATTCACTTGATTCAAAAAGCTTTGTATGAATGTGTTCTACTTTCATTTGATTCAAAAAGCATTGTTTAAATGTGTTTGACTTTCATTTGACTCAATTAGCGTTGTTGAATGCATTTCACTTTCATTTGATACAAAAAGCTTTGTTTGAATGTGTTTGACTTTCATTTGACTCAGTTAGCTTTGTTGAATGCATTTGACTTTAATTTGATTCAAAAAGCATTGTTTGAATGTGTTTGACTTTCATTGGACTCAATTAGCTTTGTATAATGCATTTGATTTTCATTTGACTCAATTAGCTTTGTATGAATGTGTTTGACTTTCTTTTGACTCAATTATCTTTGTTGAATGCATTTGACTTTCATTTGATTCAAAAAGAATTTTTTGAATGTGTTTGACTGTCATTTGAGTCAAAATACTTTTTTGAATGCATTTGACTTTCATTTGATTCAAAAAGCTTTGTTTGAATGTGTTAGACTTTCATTTGACTCAATTATCTTTGTTGAATGCATTTGACTTTCATTTTATTCTAAAATCTTTTTTTGAATGTGTTTGACTTTCATTTGACTCAATTATCTTTATTGAATGCATTTAACTTTCATTTGATTCAAAACGCTTTGTTTGAATATGTTTGCCTTTCATTTGAGTCAAAAAGCTTTTTTTAATGCATTTGACTTTCATTTGATTCAAAAACCTTTGTTTGAATGTGTTTGACTTTCATTTGACTCAATTATCTTTGCTGAATGCATTTGACTTTCATTTTATTCTAAAAGCTTTGTTTGCATGTGTTTGACTTTCATTTGATACAATTAGCTTTGTTGAATGCATTTGACTTTCATTTGATTCAAAAAGCTTTGTTTAAATGTGTTTGACATTCATTTGACTCATTTATCTTTGTTGAATGCGTTTGACTTTCATTTTATTCAAAAATGTTTGTATGAATGTGTTTAACTTTCATTTGACCCAATCATCTTTATTGAATGCATTTGATTTTCATTTGATTGAAAAAGCTTTTCTTGAATATGTTTGACTTTCGTTTGAGTCAAAAAGCTTTTGTTGAATGCATTTGACTTTCATTTGACTCAAAAAACTTTGTTTTGATGTGTTTGACTTTCTTTTGACTCAATTAGCTTTGTTCATTGCATTTCACTTTCATTTAATTAAAAAAGCTTTGTTTGAATGTGTTTGATTTTTATTTGACTCAATTAGCTTTGTTGAATGCATTTTTCTTTCATTTGATTCGAAAAGCTTTGTTTGAATATGTTTGACTTTCATTTAACTTAATTAGCTTTGTTGAATGCATTTGCCTTTCATTTGATTCAAAAAAATTGTTTGAATGTGTTTGACTTTCATTTGGCTTAATTATCTTTGTTGAATGCATTTGAATTTCATTTGATTCAAAAAGCTTTGTATGAATGTGTTTGACTTTCTTTTGACTCAATTATCTTTATGAATGCATTTGACTCTCATTTGATTGAAAAAGCTTTGTTTGAATGTGTTTGACTTTCATTTGAGTCAAAAAGCTTTGTTGAATGCATTTGACTTTCATTTGATTCAAAAAGCTTTGTTTGAATGTGTTAGACTTTCATTTGACTCAATTATCTTTGTTGAATGCATTTGACTTTCATTTGATTCAAAAAGCTTTGTTTGAATGTGTTTGGCTTTCATTTGACTCAATTATCTTTGTTAAATGCAATTGACTTTCATTTGATTCAAAAAGCTTTGTTTGAATGTGTTTGACTTTCATTTGAGTCCAAAAGCTTTGTTAAATGCATTTGACTTTCATTTGACTCAATTATCTTTGTTGAATGCATTTGTCTTTCATTTGATACAAAAAGCTTTTTTTAATGTGTTTGTGATGAGTGACATTTATGGCACTCATTTGGTTCCTTTTTGGATGATTTCTATTTCATTTTATCTCTCTTTTCTTTAGTTTTCCTTAGTTTTATTCTTGTTTTCTTCATTTTATGCTTTTTGTAGTTAGTTTCTCTATTTCATGCCTTTTCTAGTTTACTTGTTATTTTTCTCTTTTACTTGCTTTTTATCATTTATTTGTAGGTGGTAATTGATTGTCCAAGAATTCCCGAGTTTCCTCTTTATGAGCTTTCATTGTTTTCATGCCTAGAGATGGTGCAAGAAGCTTCAAGTCAAGGGTGGATCCAAGAGGCAAGCTTCAAGGCTTTGTATATGCCTTCTTATGGCTTATACTTTTCAAGAAATTCAAGAAAGTTTCTGCCTACTTTGTCCTCCATCATCATCATCTAGGATGTGTGCACCGCTTGAGCTAGGACGAAGAGAAGAAGGGGGAAAGACCCAGCCAGGTGCGGGCGCACCAAGGGAGTGTGCGGCCGCACATTGGTCGGGTGCGGCCGCACACCTGGTGCGTGCGGGCGCACCAATTTGGGAGTGTTTCCCGTGCGCGCCACTCTCTCTCCTCCATGCGCCCGCACCTACGAGGGTCTATTTTTGGGCGTCAATACCGACCTCCTCTTTGTATATATAGTTATTTCTACCTATTTTTAGAAAGAAGTTTTTAGATTGATTTTGGATAGTTAGTTTTGGGAGAATTTTAGAGAGAGAAACTCAAGAACTTTAGAGAGAGAAACTCATGATTTTTGGTGATTGCTCAAGAATTCCTCATTGTATTTGATCTTTAGATCAAAGTTTTGTAAGGATCTTCTTCTTGATTTCAATACAAGTTTGATTCTAGTTGATTTCATTTGTTTTCCATGTTATTGATGATTGATTGTAGTTTAATTGAATTTTGATTGATTTTGATTGATTGTTGGTTTAATCTTTGATTTCAATTATGTTGATGATGAAATTGATGATTGTTGTAGTTTTGATCTTGATTCCTATGGCTAGTGAGTAGTTTCCTGGCTAGGGAAATGGTGAAGCATGTTTGAATAATGGATTAGAGTAATTTGGGGATAATTGATGGAGTTGATGATATGATTAAATTTGGTTGATAAATCATGTGCATGTGTGTGATTAATTGAGGTTTGGCCATCTTTGATTATTGCACTAGATTGCATTGTGAGCTTGCTATGATACGGACCATTGATTAGTAACTTGCAATTTCACGATTGAGGTGCTTTGTGACGTTCCCTAGGTAGTGTTTAGCGTAGTTGACGCTAGTTAGACCTCTAGGTGAACTATCTTAGTATGCTCTTTTGGATACATGTTGATCTTCCTTCATATCACTTGACTTAGTCGGTTTGACCTCCCAAATTACCATTTTCCATTACAATTACATGTGGATCCATTGCCCTAGTGTCTTTAGATTGATTTCATAAAAGTTCTTGCATCATTTAGCTCTAGCTCTAGTTTCCTTCATAAACCCCTTTTACTTGACTTCGAAATAGCTTGACTTAGGCATTGTGCATTCGACCTCCATTCCTTTGGGTTCGACCTTGACTTACCACTACGCTAAATAGGGGTTTGTTAAGTTACAAATTTTGTTTGATTGGGTGGGGTGGTAGCCCAACGACCTACCGTTCTCCTTCCCATCAGTTTGACTTTAATTTTACTTAATTATCTTTATTGAATGCATTTGACTCTCATTTGATTCGAAAATCTTTGTTTGAATGTGTTTGACTTTCATTTGAGTCAAAAAGGTTTGTTGAATGCATTTGGCTCTTATTTGATTCAAAAAGCTTTGTTTGAATGTGTATGACTTTCATTTGACTCAACTATCTTTGTAGAATGCATTTGACTTTCATTTGATTCAAAAGGCTTTGTATGAATGTGTTTGACTTTCATTTGACTCAATTAGCTTTGTTAATTGCATTTCACTTTCATTCAATTCAAAAAGCTTCGTTTGAATGTGTTTGACTTTCATTTGACTCAATTAGGTTTGTTGAATGCATTTTACTTTCATTTTATTCAAAAAGCATTGTTTGAATGTGTTTGACTTTCATTTGACTCAATTAGCTTTGTTGAATCCATTTGACTTTCCTTTTATTTAAAAAGCTTTATTTGAATGTGTTGGACTTTCATTTGACTCAATTAGCTTTGTTAAATGCATTTGCCTTTCATTTGATTCAAAAAGCATTGTTTGAATGTGTTTGACTTTCATTTGACTCAATAAGCTTCGTATGAATGTGTTTGACTCTCATTTGACTCAAATAGTTTTGTTAATTGCATTTCACTTTCATTTAATTCAAAAAGCTTAGTTTGAATGTGTTTGACTTTATTTTGACTCAACTAGCTTTGTTGAATGCATATTACTTTCATTTAATTCAAAAAGCATTATTTGAATGCGTCTGACTTCCATTTGACTCAATTAGCTTTGTTGAATGCATTTGACTTTCATTTGTTTCAAAAAGCTTTATTCGAATGTGTTTGACTTTCATTTGACTCAATTAAATTTTTTGAATGAATTTAACTTTCATTTGATTCAAAAAGCTTTGTTTTAATTTGTTTGACGTTCATTTGATTAAAAAAAGCTTTGTTGAATGAGTTTGAATTTCACTTGACTCAATTAGCTTTGTTGAATGCATTGGACTTTCAATTGATTCAAAAAGCTTTTTATGAATGTGTTTGACTTTCATTTGACTCAATTAGCTTCGTTGAATGCATTTGAATTTCATTTGATTTTAAAAGCTTTGTTTGAATGTGTTTGACTTTCATTTGGTTCAAAAAGCTTTGTTGAATGAGTTTGACTTTCATTTTACTCAATTAGATTTGTTAAATGCATTTGACTTTCATTTGATTTCAAAAGCTATGTTTGAATGTGTTTGACTTTCATTTGGTTCAAAAAGCTTTGTTGAATGAGTTTGACTTTCATTTTACTCAATTAGCTTTGTTGAATGCATTTGACTTTCATTTGATTAAAAAAGTATTGTTTGAATGTGTTTGACTTTCATTTGACTCAATTAACTTTGCTGAATGCATTTGACTTTCATTTGATTCAAAAAGCTTTATTTGAATGTTTGACTTTCATTTGATTCAATTAGCTTTGATGAATGCGTTTGATTTTCATTTGATTTAAAAAGCTTTGTTTAAATGTGTTTGACTTTAATTTGACTCAATTAGTTTTGTTGAATGCATTTGACTTTCATTTGATTCAAAAAGGTTTTTTTGAATGTGTTTGACTTTCATTTGACTCAATTACCTTTGTAGAATGCATTTGACTTTCATTTGACTCAATTAGATTTGAATGAATGTGTTTGACTTTCATTTGACTTAATAAGCTTTGTTAATTGCATTTCACTTTCATTTAATTCAAAAAGCTTTGTTTGAATGTGTTTAACTTTCTTTTGACTCAATAAGCTTTGTTGAATGCATTTTACTTTTATTTGATGCAAAAAGCTTTGTTTGAATGTGTTTGACTTTCAATTAACTCAATTGGCTTTGTTGAATGCATTTGACTTTCATTTGATTCAAAAAGCTTTGTTTGAATGTGTTTGACTTTCATTTGACTCAATTAGCTTTGTTAAATGAATTTAACTTTCATTTGATTCAAAAAGCTTTGTTTGAATGTGTTTGACATTCATTTGATTCAAAAAGCTTTGTATGAATGTGTTTGATTTTCATTTGAGTCAATTATCTTTGTTGAATGCATTTAACTTTCATTTAATTCAAAAAGCATTGTTAGAATGTTTTAGACTTTCATTTGACTCAATTCGCTTTGTTGAATGCATTTGACTTTCATTTGATTCAAACAGCTTTGTTTGAATGTGTTTGTCTTTCACTTGGTTTTTAAAGCTTTGTTTGAATGCGTTTGACTTTCATTTGTTTCAAAAAGCTTTGTTGAATGAGTGTGACTTTCATTTTACTTAATTAGCTTTGTTAAATGCATTTGACTTTCATTTGATTAAAAAAGCATTGTTTGAATGTGTTTGACTTTCATTTGACTCAATTAACTATGATAAATGCATTTGACTTTGATTTGATTCAAAAATCTTTGTTTGAATGTGTTTGACTTTCATTTGACTCAATTAGCTTTATTGAATGCATTTGACTTTCATTTGATTCAAAAAGCATTGCTTGAATGTGTTTTACTTTCATTTGATTAAAAAAGCATTGTTTGATTGTGTTTGACTTTCATTTGACTCAATTATCCTTGCTGAATGCATTTGACTTTCATTTGATTTAAAAAGCTTTGTTTGAATGTGTTTGACTTTTTTTTGAGTTAAAAATCTTTGTTTAATGCATTTGAATTTGTTTGATTTAAAAAGCTTTGTTTGAATGAGTTTGACTTTCATTTGACTTAATAATCTTTGTTGAATGCATTTGACTTTCATTTGGTTCAAAAAGCGTTGTAAAAAATGGGAATACTTCTTACTATTTTGCCCGAATTTGCTTGATGTTGGTTCTACAAGACCTTAAAACCTTATGAATTGCTTTGTTTTTGTGATTTCTTTTGTGATGAAGTTATGAATACATATATTTCACATGACTCGAGCCTTTTCAAGTTCATTAGAAAGAGCATGTAGAAAATGGGAATGCTTCTTCCCATTATGATCGAATTTGCTTGATTTTGGCTTTACAAGACCTTAAAACCTTATGACATGCTTTGTTTTTGTGATTTATTTTCTTAGGAATTTATAAATACATATATTTGACATGAATCAAGCCTTTTCAAATTCATTAGAAAGAGCATGTAGAAAATGGGAACGCTTCTTCTCATTTTCCCCGAATTTGCTTGATTTTGGTTCTACCAGAGCTTTAAATCTTATAACATGATTTGTTTTTGTGATTTCTTTTCTTAGGAAGTTATAAATAAATATATTTGACATGAATCAAGCCTTTTCAAGTTCATTAGAAAGAGCATGAAGAAAATGGGAAGGCTTCATCCCATTTTGCCCGAATTTGCTTGATTTCGGTTCTACTAGACCTTAAAACCTTATAACTTGCTTTGTTTTTGTCATTTCTATGATTAGGAATTATAAATACATACATTTAACATTATTCAAGTTTTTTTTAGTTCATTAGAAAGAGCATGTAGAAAATGGAAATGCTTCTTACCATTTTGCCCGAATTTGCTTGATTTTAGTCCTACAAGACCTTAAAACCTTATAACTTGCTTTGTTTTTGTGATTTATTTTGTTAGGAAGTTATATATACATATATTTGACATGAATCAAGCCTTTTCAAGTTCATTAGAAAGAGCATGTAGAAAATATACTTTTTACCATTTGGGCCGAATTTGGTTGATTTTGGTTCTACAAGACATTAAAGCCTCATAACATCCTTTGTTTTTGTGATTTATTTTGTTAGGAAGTTATAAATACATATATTTGACATGAACCAAGCCTTTTCAAGTTCATTAGAAAGAGCATGTGAAAAATGGGTGCTTCTTCCTATTTTGCTCGAATTTGCTTGATTTTGGTTCTACCAATCCTTAAAACCTTATAATTTGCTTTGTTTTTGTTATTTCTAGGATTAGGAATTATAAATACATATATTTAACATTATTCAAGTTTTTTTTAGTTCATTAGAAACAACATGTAGAAAATGGGAATGCTTCAAACTATTTTGCCTGAATTTGCTTGTTTTTGTTTCTACAAGACATTAAAACCTTATAACTTGCTTTGTTTTTGAGATTTATTTTTTAAGGCAGTTATAAATACATATATTTGACATGAATCAAACCTTTTCAAGTTCATTAGAAAGAGCATGTAGAAAATGGGAAATACTTCTTCCTATTTTGGCCGAATTTGCTTGATTTTGGCTCTACAAGACCTTAAAACCTTATTACATGCTTTATTTTTGTGATTTATTTTCTTAGGAAGTTACTAATACATATATTTTACATGAATCAAGCTTTTCAAGTTCATTAAAAAGAGCATGTAGAAAATGGGAACGCTTCTTCTCATTTTGCCCGAATTTGCTTGATTTCGGTTCTACCAGTCCTTAAAATCTTATAACTTGCTTTGTCTTAGTGATTTCTATGCATAAGAAGTTACAAATACATATATTTGACATTATTAAACCTTTATAAGTTCATTAGAAAGAGCATGTAGAAAATGGGAACGTTTTTTCCCATTTGGGCCGAATTTGGTCGATTTTGGTTCTACAAGACCTGAAAACCTTATAACATCCTTTGTTGTTGTGATTTCTTTTGTTAAGAAGTTACAAATACATATATTTGACATGAATAAAGCCTTTTCAAGTTCATTAGAAAGAGCATGTAAAAAATGGGTGCTTCTTCCTATTTTGCTCGAATTTGCTTGATTTGGGTTCTACCAGTCCTTAAAACATTATGACTTGCTTTGTTTTTATTATTACTATGATTAGTAATTATAAATACATGCATTTAACATTATTCAAGTTTTTTTTTAGTTCATTAGAAAGAACATGTAGAAAATGGGAATGCTTCTTACCACTTTGCCCGAATTTGCTTGATTTTAGTCCTACAAGACCTTAAAACCTTATAACATGCTTTGTTTTTTTGATTTCTCACATATATTTGACATAAATCAAGCCTTTTCGAGTTCATTAGAAAGAGCATGTTGAAAATGGGTACGCTTTTTCCGATTTTGCCCGAATTTAGTTGATTTTGGTTCTATAACACCTTAAAACCTTATAACTTGCTTTGTTTTTGTGATTTATAAGCTTAGAAAATAATAAATACATATATTTGATATGATTCAAGAATTTATAAGTTCATTCCAAAGAGCATGTAGAAAATGGAAAGGCTTCTTATTATTTTGCCCGAATTTGCTTGATTTTGCTTTTACAAGACCTTAAAACTTTATAACTTGCTTTTTTTTTGTGATTTGTTTTGTTAGGAAGTTAAAAATACATATATTTGACATGAATCAAGCCTTTTTAATTTTATTAAAAAGAGCATGTAGAAAACGGGAATGCTTCTTACTATTTTGCCCGAATTTGCTTGATTTTAGTTCTACAAGACCTTAAAACCTTATAACTTGCTTTATTTTTGTGATTTCTATGCTTAAGTATTCATAAATACATATCTTTCACATGATTCAAACAATTATAAGTTCATTAGAAAGAGCATGTAGAATTTGGGAATGCTTCTTACTATTTTGCCCGAATTTGCTTGATTTAGGTTCTACAAGATCTTAAAACCTCATAACTTGCTTTGTTTATGTGATTTATTTTCTTATGGAGTTATAAATACATATATTTTACATGATCCAAGAATTTATAAGTTCATTAAAAAGAGCATGTAGAAAATCGGAACGTTTCTTCCCATTTTGCCCGAGTTTTCTTGATTTTTGATTCTACAAGACCTTAAAACCTTTTAACTTTCTTTTGCTTTGTTATTTATTTGCTTAGGCAGTTATAAATATGTGCTTTGTTATTTATTTGCTTAGGCAGTTATAAATATGTATATTTTACATGATTCAATAATTTATAATTTCATTATAAAGCGAATGTAGAAAATGGGAATGCTTCTTACTATTTTGCCCGAATTTGCTTGATTTTGGTTCTACAAGAACTTAAAACCTTATGAAATGCTTTGTTTTTGTGATTTCTTTTTTGAGACAGTTGTGAATACATATATTTGACATGAATCAAGCCTTTTCAAGCTCATTAGAAAGAGTATGTAGAAAATGGGAATGATTCTTCCCATTTTGGCCGAATTTGCTTGATTTTGGCTCTACAACACCTTAAAACCTTATGACATGCTTTATTTTTGTGATTTATTTTCTTAGCAAGTTATAAATACTTATATTTGACATGAATCAAGCCTTTTCAAGTTCATTAGAAAGAGCATGTAGAAAATGGTAACGCTTCTTCTCATTTTGCCCGAATTTGCTTGATTTCGGTTCTACCAGACCTTAAAACCTTATAACTTGCTTTGTCATAGTGATTTATATGCTTAGGCAGTTACAAATACATATATTTCACATGATTCAAGCCTTTATAAGTTCATTATAAAGAGCATGTAGAAAATGGGAACGCATCTTCCCATTTGGGCCGAATTTGCTTAATTTTGTTTCTACAAGACCTTAAAACCTTATAACATGCCTTGTTTTTGTGATTTCTTTTCTTGGGAAGTTATAAATAAATATATTTGACATGAATCAAGCCTTTTCAAGTTCATTAGAAAGAGCATGTAGAAAATGTGAACGCTTCTTCCGATTTTGCCTGAATTTGCTTGATTTCGGTTCTACTAGAACTTAAATCCTTATAACTTGCTTTGTCTTAGTGATTTCTATGCTTAGGCAGTTACTAATAAATATATTTGAAATGATTCAACCCTTTATAAGTTCATTAGAAAGAGCATGTAGAAAATGGGAACGCTTTTTACAATTTGGGCCGAATTTGGTTTATTTAGGTTCTACATGACCTTAAAACCTTATAACATCCTTTTTTTTGTGATTTCTTTTGTTAGGAAGTTATAAATACATATATTTAACATGAATCAAGCCTTTTCAAGTTCATTAGAAAGAGCATGTAAAAAATGTGTCCTTCTTCCTATTTTGCTCGAATTTGCTTAATTTCAGTTCTACCAGTCCTTAAAACCTTATAACTTGCTTTGTTTTTGTCATTTCTATGATTAGGAATTATAAATACATACATTTAACATTATTCAAGTTGTTTTTAGTTCATTAGAAAGAGCATGTAGAAAATGGAAATGCTTCTTACCATTTTGCCCGAATTTGCTTGATTTTAGTCCTACAAGACCTTAAAACCTTATAACATGCTTTTTTTTTGTGATTTATTTTGTTAGGAAGTTATATATACATATATTTGACATGAATCAAGCCTTTTCAAGTTCATTAGAAAGAGCATGTAGAAAATGGGAATACTTCTTCCCATTTTGGCCGAATTTGCTTGATTTTGGCACTACAAGACCTTAAAACCTTATGACATGCTTTATTTTTGTGATTTATTTTCTTAGGAAGTTATTGATACATATATTTGACATGAATCAAGCTTTTCAAGTTCATTAGAAAGAGCATGTAGAAAATGGGAACGATTCTTCTCATTTTGCCCGAATTTGCTTGATTTCGGTTCTACCAGTCCTTAAAACCTTATAAATTGCTTTGTCTTATTGATTTCTATGCATAGGAAGTTACAAATACATATATTTGACATTATTCAACCTTTATAAGTTCATTAGAAAGAGCATGTAGAAAATGGGAACGCTTTTTCCCATTATTCAACCTTATAACATCCTTTGTTTTTGTGATTTCTGTTGTTAAGAAGTTACAAATACATATATTTGACATGAATAAAGCCTTTTCAAGTTCAATAGAAAGAGCATGTAAAAAATGGGTGCTTCTTCCTATTTTGATCGAATTTGCTTGATTTCGGTTCTACCAGTCCTTAAAACCTTATAACTTGCTTTGTTTTTGTTATTTCTATGATTAGGAATTATAAATACATACATTTAACATTATTCAATTTTTTTTTTAGTTCATTAGAAAGAGCATGTAGAAAATGGGAATGCTTCTTACCATTTTGCCCGAATTTGCTTGATTTTAGTCCTACAAGACCTTAAAACCTAATAACTTGCTTTATTTTTGTGATTTCTATGCTTATGCATTTATAAATCCATATATTTCACATGATTCATACAATTATAAGTTCATTAGAAAGAGCATGTAGAATTTGGGAATGCTTCTTACTATTTTGCCCGAATTTGCTTGATTTAGGCTCTACAAGATCTTAAAACCTCATAACTTGCTTTGTTTTTGTGATTTATTTTCTTATGGAGTTATAAATACATATATTTGACATGATCCAAGTATTTATAAGCTCATTAGAAAAAGCATCTAGAAAATGGGAACGTTTCTTCCCATTTTGCCCGAATTTTCTTGATTTTGGTTCTACAAGACCTTAAAACCTTATAACTTTCTTTTGCTTTGTTATATATTTGCTTAGGCAGTTATAAATATGTATATTGCCATGGTTCAAGAATTTATAATTTCATTAGAAAGCGAATGTAGAAAATGGGATTGCTTCTTACTATTTTGCCTGAATTTGCTTCATTTTGGTTCTACAAGACCTTAAAACCTTATGAATTGCTTTGTTTTTGTGATTTCTTTTTTTAGAGAGTTATGAATACATATATTTGACATGAATCAATCCTTTTCAAGCTCATTACAAAGAGTGTGTAGAAAATGGGAATGCTTCTTCCCATTTTGGCCGAATTTGCTTGATTTTGGCTCTACAAGACCTAAAAACCTTATGACATGCTTTATTTTTGTGGTTTATTTTCTTAGGAAGTTATAAACACATATATTTTACATGAATCAAGCCTTTTCAAGTTCATTAGAAAGAGCATGTAGAAAATGGGAATGCTTCTTACCATTTTGCCCGAATTTACTTGATTTTAGTCCTACAAGACCTTACAACCTTATAACTTGCATTGTTTTTTTTGATTTCTGACATATATTTGACATGAATCAAGCCTTTTCGAGTTCATTAGAAAGAGCATGTTTAAAATGGGTACGCTTTTTCCGATTTTGCCCGAATTTGCTTGATTTTGGTTCTACAACACCTTAAAACCTTATAACTTGCTTTATTTTTGTGATTTCTATGCTTATGCATTTATAAATACATATATTTCACATGATTCAAACAATTATAAGTTCATTAGAAAGAGCATGTAGAATTTGGGAATGCTTTTTCCGATTTTGCCCGAATTTGCTTGATTTTGGTTCTACAAGATCTTAAAACCTCTTAACTTGCTTTGTTTTTGTTATTTATTTTCTTATGGAGTTATAAATACATATATTTGACATGATCCAAGTATTTATAAGTTCATTAGAAAGAGCATGTAGAAAATAGGAACGTTTCTTCCCATTTTGCCCGAATTTTCTTGATTTTGGCTCTACAAGACCTTAAAACCTTATAACTTTCTTTTTCTTTGTTATTTATTTGCTTAGGCAGTTATAAATATGTATATTTGACATGATTCAAGAATTTATAATTTCATTAGAAACAGAATGTAGAAAATGGGAATGTTTCTTACTATTTTGCGTGAATTTGCTTGATTTTTGTTCTACAAGACTTTAAAACCTTATGAATTGCTTTGTTTTTGTGATTTCTTTTTTGAGACAGTTATGAATACATATATTTGACATGAATCAAGTCTTTTTAAGCTCATTAGAAAGAGTGTGTAGAAAATGGGAATGCTTCTTCCCATTTTGGCCGAATTTGCTTGATTTTGGCTCTACAAGACCTTAAAACCTTATGACATGCTTTATTTTTGTGGTTTATTTTCTTAGGAAGTTATAAATACATATATTTGACATGAATCAAGCCTTTTCAAGTTCATTAGAAAGAGCATGTAGAAAATGGTAACGCTTCTTCTCATTTTGCCCGAATTTGCTTGATTTCGGTTCTACCAGACCTTAAAACCTTATAACTTGCTTTGTATTAGTGATTTCTATGCTTAGGCAGTTACAAATGCATATATTTCACATGATTCAAGCCTTTATAAGTTCATTGTAAAGAGCATGTAGAAAATGGGAACGCTTCTTCCCATTTGGGCCGAATTTGCTTGATTTTGTTTCTACAAGACCTTAAAACCTTATAACATGCTTTGTTTTTGTGATTTATTTTCTTAGGAAGTTATAAATACATATATTTGACATGAATCAAGCCTTGTCAAGTTCATTAGAAAGAGCATGTAGAAAATGGGAATGCTTCTTCCCATTTTGCCCGAATTTGCTTGATTTCGGTTCTACAAGACCTTAAAACCTTAGAACTTGCTTTGTCTTAGTGATTACTATGCTTAGGCAGTTACTAATATATATATTTGAAATGATTCAAGCCTTTATAAGTTCATTAGAAAGAGCATGTAGAAAATGGGAACGCTTTTTACCATTTTGGCCGAATTTTGTTTATTAAGGTTCTACATGACCTTAAAACCTTATAACATCCTTTTTTTGTGATTTCTTTTGTTAGGAAGTTATAAATACATATATTTAACATGAATCAAGCCTTTTCAAGTTCATTAGAAAGAGCATGAAAAAAATGGGTGCTTCTTCCTATTTTGCTCGAATTTGCTTAATTTCGGTGTTACCAGTCCTTAAAAACTTATTACTTACTTTATTTTTGTTATTTCTATGATTAGGAATTATAAATACATATATTTAACTTTATTCAAGTTTTTTTAGTTCATTAGAAAGAGCATGTTGAAAATGTGAATGCTTCTTACTATTTTGCTCGAATATGCTTGATTTTGGTCCTACAAGACCTTAAAACCTTATAACTTGCTTTCTTTTTGTGATTTCTTTTGTTCGGAAGTTATATATACATATATTTGACGTGAATCAATCCTTTTCAAGTTCATTAGAAAGAGCATGTTGAAAATGGGTACGCTTTTTCCCATTTTGCCTGAATTTGCTTGATTTTGGTTCTATAACACCTCAAAACCTTATAACTTGCTTTGTTTTTGTGATTTATATGCTTAGAAAATTATAAATACATATATTTGATATGATTCAATAATTTGTATGTTCATTAGAAAAAGCATGTAGAAAATGGAAAGGCTTCTTACTATTTTGCCCGAATTTGCTTGATTTTTGTTCTACAAAACCTTATAAATTGCTTTGTTTTTGTGATTTATTTTATTAGGAAGTTATAAATACATATATTTGACATGAATCAAGCCTTTTCAAGTTTATTAAAAAGAGCATGTAGAAAATGGGAATGCTTCTTACTATTTTGCACGAATTTGCTTGATTTCAGTTCTACAAGACCTTAAAACCTTATAGCTTGCTTTATTTTTTGAATTCTATGCTTATGCATTTAAATATACATATATTTCACATTATTCAAACAATTATAAGTTCATTAGAAAGAGCATGTAGAATTTGGGAATGCTTCTTACTATTTTGCCCGAATTTGCTTGATTTTCGTTCTACAAGACCTTAAAACCTCATAACTTGCTTTGTTTTTGTGATATATTTTCTTATGGAGTTATAAATACATATATTTGATATGATCCAAGCATTTATAAGGTCATTAGAAAGAGCATGTAAAAAATGGGAACGTTTCTTCCCATTTTGCCCGAATTTGCTTGATTTTGGTTCTACAAGACCTTAAAACCTTATAACTTGCTTTTACTTTGTTATTTATTTGCTTAGGCAGTTATAAATATGTATATTTGACATAATTCAAGAATTTATAATTTCATTAGAAAGGGCATGTAGAAAATGGGAATGCTTCTTACTATTTTGCCCGATTTTGCTTGATTTTGGTTCTACAAGACCTTAAAACCTTATTAATTGCTTTGTTTTTGTGATTTATTTTGTGAGGCAGTTATGAATACATATATTTGACATGACTCAAGCCTTTTCAAGTTCATTAGAAAGAGCATGTAGAAAATGGGAATTCTTCTTCCCATTTTGGCCGGATTTCCTTGATTTTGGCTCTATAAGACCTTAAAACCTTATGATATGCTTTATTTTTGTGATTTATTTTCTTATAAAGTTATAAATACATATATTTGACATGATCAAGCCTTGAAAAAATCATTAGAAAGAGCATGTAGAAAATGGAAACGCTTCTTCTCATTTTGCCCAAATTTACTTGATTTCGGTTCTACCAGACCTTAAAACCTTAAAAATTGCTTATTCTTAGTGATTTCTACGCCTAGGCAGTTACAAATACATATATTTGACATGATTCAAGCCTTTATAAGTTCATTAGAAAGAGCATGTAGAAAATAGGAACGCTTCTTCCCTTTTGGGCCGAATTTGCTTGATTTTGGTTCTACAAGACCTTAAAACCTTAAAACATGCTTTGTTTGACATTCATTTGATTCAAAATGCTTTGTATGACTGTGTTGTACTTTCATTTGACTCAACTATCTTTGTTGAATGTAATTGACTTTTATTTGATTCAAAAAGCATTGTTTGAATGTGTTTGACTTTCATTTGACTCAATTAGCTTTGTTGAATGCATTTAACTTTCATTTGATACAAAAAGCTTTGTTTGAATGTGTTTGTCTTTCATTTGACTGAGTTAGCTTTGTTGAATGCATTTGACTTTAATTAGATTCAAAGAGCATTGTTTGTATAAGTTTTGACTTTCATTGGACTCAATTAGCTTTGTAGAATGCATTTGACTTTCATATAACTCAATTAGCTTTGTATGAATGTGTTTGACTTTCATTTGACTCAATTATCTTTGTTAATTGCATTTCACTTTCATTTAATTCAAAAAGCTTTGTTTAAATGTGTTTGAGTTTCATTTGATTCAAAAAGCTTTGTTTAATGTGTTTGACTTTCATTTGACTCAATTAGCTTTGTTGAATGCTTTTGAATTTCGTTTAATTTAAAAAGCTTTTTTTGAATGTGTTTAACTTTCATTTGACTCAATTAGCTTTGTTGAATGCATTTAACTTTCATTTGATTCAAAAAGCTTTGTTTGAATGTGTTTGACTTTCATTTGAGTCATAAAGACTTGTTAGATGCACTTGACTTTCGTTTAATTTAAAAACCTTTATTTGAGTGTGTTTGACATTCATTTGACTCAATTAGCTTTGTAGAATGCATTTTACTTTCATTTGATTCAAAAATCTTTGTTTGAATGTGTTTGAATTTCATTTGACTCAATTATCTTTGTTTAACGCATTTGACTTTCATTTGATTCAAAAAGCTTTGTATGTATGTGTTTGACTTTCATTTAATTCAATTAGCTTTATTGAATGCATTTCACTTTCATTTAATTCAGAAAGCTTTGTTTGAATGTGTTTGACTTTGAATTGAGTCAAAAATCTTTGTTGAATGCATTTGACTTTCAATTGATTCAAAAAGCTTTGTTTGAATATGTTTGACTTTCATTTGACTCAATTAGCTTTGTAGAATGCATTTGACTGTTATTTGACTCAATTAGCTTTCTACGAATGTGTTTGACTTTCATCTGACTCAATTAGCTTTGTTAATTGCATTACACAATGTTTTAATTCAAAAGGCATTATTTGAATGTGTTTGACTTTCATTTGACTCAATTAGCTTTGTTGAATTTATTTTACTTTCATTTGATTCAAAAAGCTTTGTATGAATGTGTTTGACTTTCATTTGACAAGATTATCTTTATTGAATGCATTTGACTTTCATTTGATTCAAAAAGCTTTATTTGAATGTTTTTGACTTTCATTTGACTCTATTAACTTTGTTGAATGCATTTGACTTTCATTTGATTCTAAAAGCTTTGTTTGAATGTGTTTGACTTTTATTAGAGTCAAAAAGCTTTGTTGAATGCATTAGACTTTCAATTGATTCAAAAAGCTATGTTTGAATGTGTTTGACTTTCATTTGACTCAATTATCTTTGTTGAATGCATTTGACTTTTAATTGATTCAAAATGCTTTGTTTGAATGTGTTTGACTTTCATTTCACTCAATTAGCTTTGTTGAATGCATTTGACTTTTACTTGACTCAAAAAGCTTTGTTTGAATGTGTTTGGCTTTCATTTAACTCAAGTACATTTGTAGAATGCATTTGACTTTCATTTGACTCAATTAGCTTTTTATAAATGTGTTTGACTTTCATTTGACTGAATTAGCTTTGTGAATTGCATTTCACTTTCAATTAATTTAAAAAGCTTTGTTGAATGTGTTTGACATTCATTTGATTCAAAAAGTTTGTATGAATGTATTTGACTGTCATTTAACTCAAATATCTTTGTTGAATGCATTTGACTTTCATTTGATTCAAAAAGTTTTGTTTGAATGTGTTTGACTTTCATTTGACTCAATTGGCTTTGTTGAATGCATTTTACTTTCATTTGATTCAAAACGCTTTGTTCGAATGTGTTTGACTTTCATTTGAGTTATAAACCATTGTTGAATGCACTTTACTTTCTTTTAATTTAAAAAGCTTTCTTTGAATGTGTTTGACTTTCATTTGACTCAGTTAGCTTTGTTGAATGCATTTGACTTTCATTTGATTCAAAAAGCTTTGTTTGAATGTGTTTGACTTTCATTTGAGTCAAAAAGATTTGTTGAATGCATTTAACTTTCAATTGATTCAAAAAGCTTTGTTTAAATGTGTTTGACTTTCATTTGACTCAATTATCTTATTAGAAGTCATTTGACTTTCAATTGATTCAAAATGCTTTGTTTGAATGAGTTTAACTTTTATTTGACTCAATTAGCATTGTTGAATGCATTTCACTTTCATTTGACTCAAAATCTTTGTTTGAATGTGTTTGACTTTCATTTGACTCAATTAGCAGCATTTGACTTTCATTTGACTCAATTAGCTTTTTGTGAATGTGTTTGACTTCCATTTGACTTAATTAGCTTTATGAATTGCATTTCACTTTCATTTAATTTAAAAAGCTTTGCTGAATGTGTTTGACATTCATTTGATTCAAAAAGTTTGTATGAATGTATTTGACTTTCATTTGACTCAAATATCTTTGTTGAATGCATTTGACTTTCATTTGATTCAAAAAGCATTGTTTGAATGAGTTTGACTTTCATTTGACTTAATTAGCTTTGTTGAATGCATTTTACTTTCATTTGATTCAAAACGCTTTGTTTGAATGTGTTTGAGTTTCTTTTGACTCAATTGTCTTTGTTGAATGCATTTGACTTTCATTTGATTCAAGAAGCATTGTTTGAATGTGTTTAACTTTCATTTGACTCAATTAGCTTTATAGAATGCAATTGACTTTCATTTGACTCAATTAGCTTTATATGAATGTGTTTGACTTTCATTTGACTCAATTAGCTTTGTTAATTGCATTTCACTTTCATTTAATTCAAAAAGCTTTGTTTGAATGTGTTTGACTTTCATTTGATTCATAAAGGTTTGTTTGAATGTGTAAGACTTTCATTTGATTTAAAAAGCTTTGTTTGAATGTGTTTGACCGTCATTTGAGTCATAAAACATTTTTAAATGCATTTGAATTTCGTTTAATTTAAAAAGCTTTGTTTGAAGGTGTTTAACTTTCATTTGACTCAATTAGCTTTATATAAATGTGTTTGACTTTCATTTGACTCAATAAGCTTTTAAATTGCAGTTCACTTTCATTTATTTCAAAAAGCTTTGTTTGAATGTGTTTGACTTTCATTTGATTCAAAAAGCTTTGTTTGAATGTGTTTGTCTTTCTTGTTACTCAATTAGCTTTGTTGAATGCATTTGACTTTCATTTGATTCAAAAACCTTTGTTTGAATGTGTTTGACTTTCATTTGACTCAATTAGCTTTGTTAATTGCATTACACTTTGTTTTAATTTAATAAGCTTTGTTTGAATGAGTCTGAGTTTCATTTTACTCAATTAGCTTTGTTGAATGCATTTGACTTTTATTTGATTAAAAAAGAATTGTTTGAATGTGTTTGACTTTCATTTGACTCAATTAACTATGATAAATGCATTTGCCTTTGATTTGATTCAAAAATGTTTATTTGAATGTGTTTGACTTTCATTTGACTCAATTAGCTTTATTGAATGCATTTGACTTTCATTTGATTCAAAAAGCTTTGTAAGAATGTGTTTGACTTTCATTTGACTCTAAAAGATTTGTTGAATGCATTGGGCTTTCAATTGATTCAAAAAGCTTTGTTTGAATGTGTTTGACTTTCATTTGACTCAATTATCTTAGTTGAAGTCATTTGACATTCAATTGATTCAAAATGCTTTGTTTGAATGTGTTTAACTTTCATATTATTCAATTAGCATTGTTGAATGCATTTGACTTTCATTTGACTCAAAAATCTTTGTTTGAATGTGTTTGACTTTTATTTGACTCAATTAGCTTTTTAGAATGCATTTGACTTTCATTTGACTCAATTAGCTTTTTATGAATGTGTTTTACTTTCATTTGACTCAATTAGCTTTGTGAATTGCATTTCACTTTCATTTGATTTAAAAAGCTTTGTTGAATGTGTTTGACATTCATTTGATTCAAAAAGTTTGTATGAATGTATTTGACTGTCATTTGACTCAAATATCTTTGTTGAATGCATTTGACTTTCATTTGACTCAAAAAGCACTGTTTGAATGTGTTTGACTTTCGTTTGACTCAATTAGCTTTGTTAAATGCATTTTACTTTCATTTGATTGAAAACGCTTTGTTTGAATGTGTTTGACTTTCATTTGACTCAATTATCTTTGTTGAATGCATTTGACTTTCATTTGATTGAAAAAGCATTGTTTGAATGTGTTTACTTTCATTTGACTCAATTAGATTTATATGAATGTGTTTGACTTTCAATTGACTCAATTAGCTTTGTTATTTGCATTTCACTTACATTTAATTCAAAAAGCTTTGTTTGAATGTGTTTGACTATCATTTGATTCATAAAGCTTTGTTTGAATGTGTTTGACTTTTATTTGATTCAATTAGCTTTTTTGAATGCATTTGCATTCATTTGATTCAAAAAGCTTTGTTTGAATGTTTATTACTGTCATTTGAGTCATAAAACATTTTTGAATGCATTTGAATTTCGTTTAATTTAAAAAGCTTTGTTCGAATATGTTTGACTGTCATTTGACTCAATTAGCTTTATATGAATGTGTTAGACTTTCATTTGACTCAATTAGCTTTTTAATTGCATTTCACTTTCATTTAATTCAAAACGCTTTGTTTGAATGTGTTTGTGTTTCATTTGATTCAAAAAGCTTTGTTTGAATGTGTTTGTCTTTCATGTTACTCAATTAGCTTTGTTGAATGCATTTGACTTTCATTTGATTCAAAAAGCTTTGTTGAATGTGTTTGACTTTCATTTGACTCAATTAGCTTTGTTGAATGCATTTGACATTCATTTGATTCAAAAAGCTTTGTTTGAATGTTTGACTTTCATTTGAGTGATAAAGCATTGTTGAATGCATTTGAATTTCGTTTAATTTAAAAAGTTTTGTTTGAATTTGTTTGACTTTCATTTGACTCAATTAGCTTTGTTGAATGCATTTGACTTTCATTTGATTCACAAAGTTTTATTTGAATGTGTTTGACTTTCTTTTGACTCAATTATCTTTGTTGAACGCATTTGACTTTCATTTGATTCAAAAAGCTTTGCATGAATGTGTTTGACTTTCATTTGACTCAATTATCTTTATTGAATGTATTAGACTTTCATTTGATTCAAAAAGCTATGTTTAAATGTTTTTGACTTTCATTTGAGTCAAAAATCTTTGTTGAATGCATATGACTTTCATTTGATTCAAAAAGCTTTGTTTGAAAGTAAATGTCTTTCGTTTGACTCAATTAGCTTTGTTGAATGCATTTGACATTCATTTGATTTAAAAAGCTTTGTTTGAATGTGTTTGTCTTTTATTTAACTCAACGAGCTTTGTAGAATGCATTTGACTTTCATTTGACTCATTTAGCTTTTTATGAATATGTTTGACTATCATTTGACTTAATTAGCTTTTTTAATTGCATTACACTTTGATTTAATTCAAAAAGCTTTGTTTGAATGTGTTTGACTTTCATTTGACTCAATTAGCTTTGTAGAATACATTTGACTTTTATTTGATTCAAAAAGCATTGTTTGAATGTGTTTGATTTTCATTTGACTCAATTAGCTTTATAGAATACAATTGATTTTCATTTGACTCAATTAGCTTTATATGAATTTGTTTGACTTTCATTTAACTCAATTAGCTTTGTTAATTGCATTTGACTTTCATTTGATTCAAAAAGCTTTGTTTGAATGTGTTGGAGTTTAATTTGATTCAAAAAGCTTTGTTTGAATGTATTTGACTTTCTTGTTACTCAATTAGCTTTGTTGAATACATTTTACTTTCCTTTGATTCAAAAAGCTTTGTTTGAATGTGTCTGTTTCATTTGACTCAATTAGCTTTGTTGAATGCATTTGACATTCATTTGATTCAAAAAGCTTTGTTTGAATGTGTTTGACTTTCATTTGAGTTATAAAGCATTGTTGAATGCACTTTACTTTCGTTTAATTTAAAAAATTTTGTTTGAATGTGTTTGACTTTCATTTGACTCAATTAGCTTTGTTGAATGCATTTGACTTTCAATTAATTTAAAAAGCTTTGTTTGAATGTGTTTGACTTTCATTTGAGTCAAAAAGATTTGTTGAATGGATTTGACTTTCAATTGATTCAAAAAGCTTTGTTTGAATGTGTTTGACTTTCATATGACTCAATTATCTTAGTTGAAGTCATTTGACATTCAATTGATTCAAAATGCTTTGTTTGAATGTGTTTTACTTTCATATTACTCAATTAGCATTGTTGAATGCATTTGACTTTCATTTGACTCAAAAATCTTTGTTTGAATGTGTTTGACTTTTATTTGACTCAATTAGCTTTGTAGAATGCATTTGACTTTCATTTGACTCAATTAGCATTTTATGAATGTGTTTGATTTTCATTTGACTCAATTAGCTTTGTGAATTGCATTTCACTTTCATTTAATTTAAAAAGCTTTGTTGAATGTGTTTGACATTCATTTGATTCAAAAAGTTTGTATGAATGTATTTGACTTTCATTTGACTCAAATATCTTTGTTGAATGCATTTGTCTTTCATTTGATTCAAAAAGCATTGTTTGAATGTGTTTGACTTTCATTTGACTCAATTAGCTTTGTTGAATGCATTTTACTTTTATTTGATTGAAAACACTTTGTTTGAATGTGTTTGACTTTCATTTGACTCAATTAGCTTTGTTGAATGCATTTGAATTTTATTAGATTCAAAAAGTATTGTTTGAATGTGTTTGACTTTTGATGATCGTCATTATGACGCTCAAAAGAATAAGATTTAGGTTCTTTTTCTCTATTTTCTTTCATTATTTTCCTATATTTTTCTTAGTTTTATTTGGTTTTCCATTTTAATAACTCATTTTGAGTTTTGTCTAGTTTTTATGTGTTTTTCTTTATTTTAGTCCTTAATTCGTAGTTTTAGTTTTATTTCCTTTATATTCTATTTTACTTTATTTATTTTTATTTTATTTATTTTTATTTTATTATGTCCCGATCCTTTCCTCATGTTTTTTTTTTGGTTGTAGGTGTTTTCGGGTCCTTGGTTGATCGAGTTCAACGTCCGAGAATTAAGTCAAGTTGCTGCCTTTGAGCCAACCCCTGCTGCCAGCCTAACCTACACCACCCATTTTCTTAACCTACACCACAACTGCAATTCAACAACAACCTCACCATCTCCCCTGCTCCAACTCTCCTTCTTCCCCTGCTTCCAGCTTCTCACTCACAAGTCACACAATCACCAACAGCAACAAAAACAACACCAATCAGCCACGCAACAACCACCAGCCTCCCAATCTCAGTCACACACACCAACACCCCGCAATTCCAATCAACCACGCAACTCACAGCAACACTAATCCCCTGCTACCTCACGCAACACCCTTACCACCTCCAATTAACCACCACGCAGCCACCGAAACCACCATCAATCTCCACCACCAGCCACGCACCGCACTCTACCCCACATCACACAAACCAGCCACGCAACTCCCATATTTCTACCACAACCACCACCAATCGCAGCCCTCACCCACCTTACAACTCACGCACTCCACCACATCAACCTCACACAAATCCGCCGCAGCCTCTACACCAGCCACCTGGCAGCCGCAACCAACACCAGCACCACCAATCAGAATAGCAGCCCCTGCTGCCCCTACTCAGCCACCACTCCCGCAACCTCCTTTAATTCCCCCAATTCAATTGAAATTCCCCGAGGACGCGGGTGTAAGAGGAGCGGACGCGGGCTCGATGTCACAAATCAGGCAGTAAGTAGCCGCGGTTGTCCCAAGGTCTTCCCGCGGACGCGGTGGCTCTGGAGAGGGCGCGGTTTAGACCACCGCGGGCGCGGCTTTCTGGGTTTGATTTGAACCCATATCACGAGCTTCTCACGTGAGAATTAATAAGATCGAGTGGTCAAGATTATTTGCTAAAAAATTGCTAATGGTGCTAATTTGATGATGAAGATTTGCGAGGGATGATGGTGGTGTGATGAAATTCAGAGCAGCCACGAAAGGAGAAGGAGGGGAATTAAGAGGGTCTGATTATTTTGGTTTTGGGTGGGATTTGTTTTCTTTTTCTTTTCCTTTTATTTTTATTTATTTATTTTTACTTTTCCTTTTCCTTTTATTTTTATTTCTCTTTTCTTAGTTTTTTTTCCTTTCTTATTTTTATTTTCCTTTACTTAGTGTATTTATTTTATTTCCCTTCTTTTATTATTTTTCTTAGCTTAGTTTAAATACCCATTTTTGGGGATTATTAGAACCAACTTTTATTCTATTTTCGGAATTAGCTTAGTTTTCTCTCTCTTAGGTTGAGAGCTTCTCTCTCTAGATTAGGCTATTTTAGGAGTAGTTTTAGAGAGAGAAAGTGAGATATTTCAATGGTGATTGAGAGATTGAAGATCCAAGTGTGACAATTGTGTTTGAGATTTTCTCTATTATCAATGAGCATTTCTAAACTCTATCTCATTTAATTGCTTTGTTTAATTTGATGTTTGTTTGGTTAATTTTGTTATTTGATGTTTGATTTGAGTAATTGTTCTTGATATTTTCGTTGATTCTTGTTCTCTATAGTTGATAGTAGATTTGATCATGTTTCTTGAGTAGTTTACTTGATAGGGTTTGGGTAGATATGTGTGATTGATGGATTGAGATTGATTTGGGAATTAGAGTAGTTCTTGTGTTGTGATTAAATTGATTCATAGAGGTTTGCATGTTGCATAAGTTTGATTGGAGTAGCTAACCATGATTGCTAGCATTGATTGCATGATTGAATGATTGACATGACCACTTGATATCGATTTCATCATAATTAGTTGAGTATTTGATTATGTTTCTTCATATTGTTTAGCACTAGAGAAATCTATTTTAGAGAGTGTGAGGATGATTAGTTGAATGCCCCTAATTGCTCCTACTATTTGTCTTTGCATTGCTTGGATTGCTTGACTCCCTAATTACCTTGGTTATCATGAATGCATGTTGATCCCCATTCCCTAGTGTTTCATTTGTTTGGTTCTTGATTTAGAAAGTAGAATAGCTCTAACTTTCACCTTGGACTTCGACCTAGCTTAGGCGTTAATTAGAAATACTTGAACATAACCGTTCCTAGTGGTTCGACCCTTGACTTACCTCTATACTTGTATTTAGGTAGTTGAGTGATTATAAATTTGTTTGACCGTAGGGAGGATTAGTTCAACGACATAGTTTTCCCCACGTCAAAATGGCGTCGTTGCCGGGGAACGGTGTCTATGTTTGAGTATTTTTTATTGTTTGAGTCTAGGTCTTTGTGTATACTTTTCTTTTATTTCTTTTTGTTTGCATTGTAAAAAAAATGGCATGTCTCTCATTTCCTCAATTTGACAATGAGCCTTTTTGTGAATATTTTAATAGACTAGAGGGATTTCTTGACTATAATTGTTGTAATATTTGGGAGGCTTGTGAGATTTGTTATTTTGGTTTGAATGAGCAAACTAGGGATGAAGTTGAATGCATGTATGATGGTGAATTTAGAGCATTTTCAATTGATGATGCTTGGGATTTCTATGTTTGGTTTGCTAGGGATGTTTATAATAGGGATAATCATGATCCTAATATTGAATGCAATGTGTTGATTCTTCTAATATTAGCATGATTTCCCATGATTTGTCACATGATCCCATTAGTGAACCTAGAACACATGATTTCAACTCTATTTCCCCTTTTGTTCATAATGATGAAGTACATGCTCAAGTTGATGCTAATGGTGTGTTTCAATATTCTTCATTATTTACCATGCCTTCTCGTGATGTGCTTCGTTCCCTTGATGATGAATCTCATGTGTTTGATTGTGCCCCCACTCCCTAATGTGATGTATATGCTCATGATCTTAATGTTGATTCTTCCAATCTTGGTTGTATTTCTTCTCCTCTTGTTGAACCTCAACCTTCTACATCTTTTGAATCTCTTGTTGATGTATTTGAATCTCAAATTAGGCACATTGAGCTTGATAATGAGTTTGGGCCTAGTAAGGAGATGATTCTTAATTCTATGAGAGGTCAATTAGAGATAATGAAAAAGAGTGAGGAGCGTCTTGAGGAGGGAAAGAGAAGAAAAGAAGAGTTAGAAGGCCAATTGTCATCCTTGATGCTTATTTGTGAAAAATCCCAATTTAATGTGTGTATTGAGGATGATGATGATTTTGAGCAACCAAGAGAGTGTGAGGATCCCATTTGTGAGCATTTGAGTGATGGTGAAGGAGTTGAGAATGAAGAGAGTGTTGATTTTGAAAATCCTATCCTTCTTTCCCATATTGACGAGTCTCTAGTGCATGATTGTGATTCTTCTATCCATGAGTATTTGGATTCAATTGAGGTTATGTCTAATATGTTTTTTGAGTGTCAAATGAAAACCCATAGCCTCTTGAGTGAGTTTATTAAGAATGCTTCATGTGAGAGAGATGAGTTTGAAATGAATTTACATCCATTCATGCATGGGTTTGAGACTTTAGGCTTTAAGGAAGTTGAGGGAGCTATTGTTCATGAAGGTAGTGGAGGAGATTATGTGGTTCCTCTTGGGAGTTGAATGTTTGAGGGAGATGGTGATCATGAGTGTTCTTCTTTTGAGGATTCTATGATTGATTTTCATGCCCTCATTGGCGATGTGAGACCTTGTGTTGAGGGAGTCGCGAACCCTTTGCCTAATTCTCATACCCCTTTTTCTCAAAGGTTTGACCACATCCCCTATTGCCCTATTTTTCGCCCTTCCTTTGTTGATAAACCTATTGGGGACTCCCTTGTCTATGATGATCTTAATTTCCCTCATTCGTCTATTGTTGAGGAAAAGGGTGATGTTGCCACCCAAAAATATTTTAGTGAAGAGGTTTTGCCTTTTTCTTTTTCTTTCCATTCTTTTATTCCCCCTTCTTCTTCTTCTTATTTTCTTGTTTTTCCTTTTGATCCCTCTTCTTCTTTCTTTTGGCATCTCCCTTCTCACTTGCGTGCAACGATCTTGTTGCACGTCCTTATCCCGTCATTTGCCTACCTTCTATCATATGAAATGTGTAGTAGTGCATTTGACAAGCTCTTGCGTGCGTTGAATTATTATTTTCTAGAGCGGTCAAGCTTGGACCTTAAGCAAGCCTTTCTCGGGAAGTAACCCGTGTTTTATTGCTTTCATTTTCTTTTATTTTTAGAATAGACTTTATCTCATGGAAATGTTTGTGTGCCTTTTGCTAGGTACATGACTTGATATACTTTGGTGCTTTAATACGGATCAAGAATCAAGGAAGGTTGACTCCTATTTTTGCTAGCATAAGGAAGGCAAATTCAACACTAGAGGTTGTTAGCCTTGAAAGGGTAAAATTGGGTCATTTGCGGGTATTTACACCCACCTAATATCTGGTAATATCCTTCCTTGCTCTTTCTCTAGTGGATGATGACTTGTTTGACATATGTTGGTTTGATTGGATTGATCTCCTTGTTTTCCCCTCCCTTGGATTATTTGATTTACGTTTGAGTGAAATGTCTCATCCAAGCTTGGGGGAGGGTATTCTATTATGTTTGGTGGGATGTTGATTCATAAATGTTATGCACCTTTGTATATGCGTTTCCATGTTCTTATATTTTGAAAAACTCCAAAAAGATTTTGTTTCTATCAAGGCAAATTTGCAATGTGTTTTGTTTTGTTCTTGCTTTGGACATAATAACATTTGGACTTGTATAATTGAATGCTTTTCTTCCTAAATGGTAGTGGTGTGCACGGTTTGAGATTACGTTTGGTTGATTCTAGGATAAAGCATGCTAAGGTAGTTGTCTAGAATTAGGGGGATCATGAAGCCGAATTCTACTTGTTTGTGGCATGTTTCGTAGTTGCTCCCTATCTTCGATTTGACAACCTTAGTGAGTTTTTGCTACAGCCATGTGAGATTTATATTTGTTCAAGCTTTCATCATATTCTTGCATGAGCGGCATGAATCCTTGACTTTGCAAGCCTAATCTATAAAGCTTGATGTATGATTCTCAAACTCGAGACCGAGCTATTTAGGGAGGACAAAGGCACCTTTTTCGGCATGGTATTTTTCATTGTTAGGTTAGTTTGTTTTATATTTGTTTTTGAGTTTCCATTTGCCTTCTTGCAACCATTTGAGCCTATTTCCGTCTTTTCAAGCCACATCTTTAGTTCTTTGGCCTTTTGTTTCATTTTCTTTCTATTCTTGGTTTTTTGTGAAGCAAATTGATCATGTATGATGGAGTTTGTGGTGGATAACACTAGTGGAAAAAAGGCTATCCGTGACGGGCAAAAACTGTCCATCCGTAACGGGCAGCGGCCGTTACGTATACGGTCGTTACGGATGGCCTTACTTATTCGTAACGGGCACCGTGACATTTATGTTGCCCGTTACGAATAATGGGTTATTCGTAACGGGCTTTCAGGTGCCCGTTACGAATAACGGGGTTATTCGTAACGGGCTTTTCAGGTGCCCGTTACGAATAACGGGATTATTCGTAACGGGCACATGTTTTGCCTGTTACAAATAAAGGGGTTATTTGTAACGGACAGGTTCTGCCCGTTACGACTACTGTGAGAATCAATTAAAAAAAAAACCAGCAAATAAATGCTGGACATCAAGCTTGCAAAATTATTTTATCAATATATATATATATATATATATATATATATATATATATATATATATATATATATATATATATATATATATATTATATACACTTAATAATTAAAGAGTAATATACAATCAGCAAAAGCCGCTTTAATTATTTCCTAATAACTAAAACTAAAACAAAGCAAAAAGAAAATCTCAATTGTAATAATAATTAAACAAGTTTACTTAAGACTACCATCTGATTTAAATTATTTTCCTCTAGAATAGTGTGTTGAATAATTTACATCTTCCACCATTAATCTGAGTAGCTGCAACTTTGATCTCAATTCCGAGGCTGCCTCCAAACACCATCTTCAGGTTACCTCCAATAAATCTCAAGACAACCTGGAAAATAATCACATTCATCATTTAGCAGAATCATCAAAATAAACATTTTCCATATTCTTAATTATCACAGCAAGTAACACCAGGCTATTCATTTCACTTAAGACCTCCCTTGAGTTGCTTCTTCAACACATAAGTGTTTCAACATTACTTTCATGTAAGATCTCTTTGGGTTCTTTTGTTCAGTGATAAATGTTTCAACTTATAACCAAGCTGAAAGCAAAAACGGAAACCTACTGCTTTTTCTTCTTAGTTCTACGCTTTCTCCGTGGCTTAGGAGCATCAGAATTGGAACTCATGTTGCTACTCTGGCCTGTTTGTGAATTAGAGGATTCTCCGTTATAAGAATTGAAGTTTCGATGGTTTGTTGTGTTCTTGGGTGTGATATTCCTCCGTGTTATAGATTTCTGAGGATAAGGAGGTGGCATTAAATATCGAGCCGACTTTTGTTTCTGCATTAACCAAGTACAGCAATTTAGTAAATTAAATTCTCTCAAAGCATATATTTTAAATGGACAAGTACATACCTGATTCCTCTCATCACTGGATAAGCCAGACGCAGCTTTACCAAAATGTCCAGAAGCACTAGAAGCTTGTTCCCTAACAACATCAGACAAGTTTTGCAATTAAAATACGCCAAGGATTTAGACAAATGGAGCCAAAATAGTAATAATCTATTAATATGCTTTCATGAGCTTCAAAAATTTTAGTGCCATTACAATCATTCTGCATCCTCAATATAATTAGAAATGGAAACAGAAGCCTCAAGAGGGAGGGGAGAAATGGGCCACCTCGCACTTATATCTGTTAACTCATCATCTGCATCTGCTTCATCATTTGAAGTCCCTGATACAAAGAAATCATCATCACTGAGATCTGCTAGTCCGTCATCCTCACTTCCTGTCTCTGCAAACAAACAACAAACAAAAAAGGGTATAAGTTTGAGTTAACACATTTCATACTTCACACATTAGACAATGCGCTGACTGAGAACCCAAATATTGAAGGAAAGAGGCATCAGACAAGCATACTTGAAATTCAGTGAAACTGTAATTGGACAAGTATGTGTTGAAATCTTAAATGTGCTACTATTACATAATATGCTTAACTACCATTCTAGGTGATTACTATTTACTACAGCAGGATAAGAATCACTCTAACCAAACTTAGAGAAAACTAAACTCACTTTTGGAACTCCATTGGAATCTTATTAAGAACCACCAAAAAAATAAAAAAGGGAATTGGATCTAAAAAAAGTTCAAATTTGTCATAACAATAATGTAAAAAAGGGGAGCAAATAGACTACCGAGGGGCAATTAGTTCAGGGATATTGTAATGCAAACAATCATTATAAGCTTTATTGATTTTATAACCATGCTTTTAAAAAAAATAAAAATAAATAAAATACAAATAATTAAAAAAAAAAATCCATCTTCCACCAGTGTTAAAATAATCCATACAGTGCTCCAACAATTCAAGTCTACACTTACAGTATGGAAGCAAGAAACAGAATTGGCTATCAACATCACACAGTTCATTCTCTCCCTTTTCCACAAATCACACACAACATAATACTAAGTAAGAAATAGATCATGCCATGATCATACAACCACCCATACATGTCATAATTAACATGATCAACTACTCCTTATACTCTCCAAAGCCTCATAATCATGGATATGACACTGGTCCAAGACATTCCATATTCAATAACAGCAAAATAAACTACTAATATCAGATCATCAGGCCCCTCATATGCAAGTTCGAATGAGGGTCATCCAAGTACCACAAATTGATTAATTCACAGAAAGCAAGTCAAACATACACCTTTAACCTAGCCAATGCAGCAGCTCCCCTCTCTATCTTGTGAGGAATCATACTACACAAGCAAATTCACAATAAATACTATTTACCACAACGAAGATCACTAAACACAATATCAAACTCTTATCACAGCACACCAAAATTCAACACCAATTTCTATAATAAAAGCTAAACAAACAAAAAAAATTGAAAGCAACTAAAAAGCCAAAAGATAAAAACCTTTTAGAACCATAAGAATGCACTAATCTCCGAGAAAATCCAAACATATTTCATCTCACAATTTAATCTTTTTCTTCTAGTTTTCAAGTAATAAAAGATTTTCGATAAGGTGGCAAGAAATCAATCGTATGAATTTGTCAGAGGAGTGTTTATCTTGGAGAATAACCTGGGCAAGCTTTAAAACTACAACAAACAAACTAATAGCTGTATTAAATTCATTCAACAAAATTCCCCATCTTTTAATTTAAAAGAATCATCAGGATATAGTCACTTCATCAAAAACAGGCTATCTAATTTTCAATTAACAATCAATCAAAAATCAAATCACAATCCAATTTTCAAGTATAAATTAAGTTAATTAAAAATCTCAAATTTTTCATTAACATACTACATTTGCTATCCTATAATATCATGTATCAATTTAACACATAAAATCCGATATAAAATAGATCGAAAAATAGAAAGCCAGAATCCAAAATAAAGAGCAATAGAAATACCCTTGAACGGTACGCCAGAAGCTCTTAGAAGGAGCACGAAAATGAATAGCACCATGAGAAGGTTTAGTGTTCATCCTCTTACGAAGAAAACGAAGTTACTTCATCTTCTGCCGAACAAGACCACCAGAAAAGTGCTACTTCTTCGCAACGAACCACAACAACACGCTGCCCAGATTGTTGAGCAAATTAGAAGAAGAAGATCTGGTTGCGTTGAGGAAAGACCTTGAGAAGGATCCGGCGCAACCCCCGTCAATAAACCCTTGGATCTATAAAGCAAATCAAAACCCCCAATTTAACCATTTTTTCTCTTAGATTCATGGAGGAAAGGAGAGGAGGACTGAGTTCAAAACGAGGGAAAGAGGTGAATGACGTCGAGGAGAGGAGAGAGAGAGGGAGTGAATGACGGCCGTGAAACGAGGGAAAGAGGTGAAGACCGTGAAACCCTAATAAAAAGCCAAATGGGCTCATCTATAAGTTGGGCCAAGTTTGAGCATTGTATCGGGCACATTACGCCTGTTACGTGTAATATAGTATTTGTAACGGGCAAAATAGTGTCCGTTACGAATACTTATTTATTTGTAACGGGCACTAATTTGTCCGTTACAAATACATACGTATTCGTAACGGACACTATTTCGCCCGTTACAAATAAATAAGTATTCGTAACGGACACTATTTTGCCCGTTACGAATATCTTAATTGTAACGGGCAAACCTTTGCCCGTTACAAATAACCTGTTACGAATGACATTTTTTCCACTAGTGTAAGTTGGAAATTTGGTTTTTATGAGTGCTAGTTTGTGATTAAGTCTTCTTTGTGAATAATGGCAAGTGTTTGAGTAACAGCCGTCCTTAATCATAAAAGGCATGGACTAATAAATTGCACTATAGAAAAAGTCGTCCGAATTTAGCAAAAGGCGAGGACATTGCAAGTTCAAGTAAAAAAAAAAAAAAAAAAAAATTGAAAAAAGTGAAAATTCAAAAATAAATTGATGTATTCTTTTCTCCTTCTAAGCATTGAGGACAATGCTTCATTTAAGCTTGGGGGAGAAGTGTTTACGCTTTTTGTATATATTTCTTGTGAGTATAGCTTCAAATAAGCTTGAGGGTGTTGCTTTTAATTTGTTTGGTGATTTCTTGATCGTGTTGTTAAGGATTGATCACCCTTTTGCTTCACTTTTTAGGAAAACCGCCAAATTTTAAAATTTTAGCCTACCCTCACCCTTTATGCCTTACGTTACAACCCTGGGGAAAGACCTTTCGACCTAGAAAATTGGGTCACTATTCGGGGGAGGGAATCATGGGTCATTGCCTAAGGAAAGGGGATGCGAAGTCAAGATGTCGAGTAGCCAAAAATTTGATCTTTTTTCCAGTTCCTTCGCGGAATCTATGAGATGCTCACTAAGGGGAGATATGAGATTAGTAGGGGGAACGCGGTAAGTCCGTTTGGGATGAAAGTGGAGTGTGATAACTAGTTCCTATGCTTAGCATATTTATGTTTCAATCAACCTTAGGTATCTTATAGCGTGCACTCCCTTACTTGTTTAGAAAGATTTGTATCCTTTTGTGCTTGTGCATTTGCAAAAGTCCTCTCATGAACATTTGTTTGCTTTTCTTGTATTTTGTTTTCTTTTTCATGCTTTGCCTTGTTTGTATTATTATGAGAGTTATGGGTAAACTCTTAGGATACCCTTACGAGAGCATCACTCGTCCTCTAGGGCGATCTAGGGGTTTAAATGGCTTGTCTTTAGTTGCTAAAATTGACCGTGATTCCTACGAAAGTGAGTTAGTGTATATTCCCATCTTCTCTAGTTTTCTTGTTTCTTTCTTTGCTTGAATAATTTCATCATTTTCCCTTGGGTTGGATTTTATTTTGCTCGAGGACGAGCAAAAGTTTAGCTTGAGCGTCATTATGACGCTCAAAAGAATAAGATTTAGGTTCTTTTTCTCTATTTTCTTTCATTATTTTCCTATATTTTTCTTAGTTTTATTTGGTTTTCCATTTTAATAACTCATTTTGAGTTTTGTCTAGTTTTTATGTGTTTTTCTTTATTTTAGTCCTTAATTCGTAGTTTTAGTTTTATTTCCTTTATATTCTATTTTACTTTATTTATTTTTATTTTATTTATTTTTATTTTATTATGTCCCGATCCTTTCCTCATGTTTTTTTTTGGTTGTAGGTGTTTTCGGGTCCTTGGTCGATCGAGTTCAACGTCCGAGAATTAAGTCAAGTTGCTGCCTTTGAGCCAACCCCTGCTGCCAGCCTAACCTACACCACCCATTTTCTTAACCTACACCACAACTGCAATTCAACAACAACCTCACCATCTCCCCTGCTCCAACTCTCCTTCTTCCCCTGCTTCCAGCTTCTCACTCACAAGTCACACAATCACCAACAGCAACAAAAACAACACCAATCAGCCACGCAACAACCACCAGCCTCCCAATCTCAGTCACACACACCAACACCCCGCAATTCCAATCAACCACGCAACTCACAGCAACACTAATCCCCTGCTACCTCACGCAACTCCCTTACCACCTCTAATTAACCACCACGCAGCCACCGAAACCACCATCAATCTCCACCACCAGCCACGCACCGCACTCTACCCCACATCACACAAACCAGCCACACAACTCCCATATTTCTACCACAACCACCACCAATCGCAGCCCTCACCCACCTTACAACTTACGCACTCCACCACATCAACCTCACACAAATCCGCCGCAGCCTCTACACCAGCCACCTGGTAGCCGCAACCAACACCAGCACCACCAATCAGAATAGCAGCCCCTGCTGCCCCTGCTCAGCCACCACTCCCGCAACCTCCTTTAATTCCCCCAATTCAATTGAAATTCCCCGAGGACGCGGGTGTAAGAGGAGCGGACGCGGGCTCGATGTCACAAATCAGGCAGTAAGTAGCCGCGGTTGTCCCGAGGTCTTCCCGCGGACGCGGTGGCTCTGGAGAGGGCGCGGTTTAGACCACCGCGGGCGCGGCTTTCTGGGTTTGATTTGAACCCATATCACGAGCTTCTCACGTGAGAATTAATAAGATCGAGTGGTCAAGATTATTTGCTAAAAAATTGCTAATGGTGCTAATTTGATGATGAAGATTTGCGAGGGATGATGGTGGTGTGATGAAATTCAGAGCAGCCACGAAAGGAGAAGGAGGGGAATTAAGAGGGTCTGATTATTTTGGTTTTGGGTGGGATTTGTTTTCTTTTTCTTTTCCTTTTATTTTTATTTATTTATTTTTACTTTTCCTTTTCCTTTTATTTTTATTTCTCTTTTCTTAGTTTTTTTTCCTTTCTTATTTTTATTTTCCTTTACTTAGTGTATTTATTTTATTTCCCTTCTTTTATTATTTTTCTTAGCTTAGTTTAAATACCCATTTTTGGGGATTATTAGAACCAACTTTTATTCTATTTTCGGAATTAGCTTAGTTTTCTCTCTCTTAGGTTGAGAGCTTCTCTCTCTAGATTAGGCTATTTTAGGAGTAGTTTTAGAGAGAGAAATTGAGAGATTTCAATGGTGATTGAGAGATTGAAGATGCAAGTGTGACAATTGTGTTTGAGATTTTCTCTATTATCAATGAGCATTTCTAAACTCTATCTCATTTAATTGCTTTATTTAATTTGATGTTTGTTTGGTTAATTTTGTTATTTGATGTTTGATTTGAGTAATTGTTCTTGATATTTTTGTTGATTCTTGTTCTCTATAGTTGATAGTAGATTTGATCATGTTTCTTGAGTAGTTTACTTGCTATGGTTTGGGTAGACATGTGTGATTGATGGATTGAGATTGATTTGGGAATTAGAGTAGTTCTTGTGTTGTGATTAAATTGATTCATAGAGGTTTGCATGTTGCATAAGTTTGATTGGAGTAGCTAACCATGATTGCTAGCATTGATTGCATGATTGAATTGATTGACATGACCACTTGATATCGATTTCATCATAATTAGTTGAGTATTTGATTATGTTTCTTCATATTGTTTAGCACTAGAGAAATCTATGTTAGAGAGTGTGAGGATGATTAGTTGAATGCCCCTAATTGCTCCTACTATTTGTCTTTGCATTGCTTGGATTGCTTGACTCCCTAATTACCTTGGTTATCATGAATGCATGTTGATCCCCATTCCCTAGTGTTTCATTTGTTTGGTTCTTGATTTAGAAAGTAGAATAGCGTTAACTTTCACCTTGGACTTCGACCTAGCTTAGGCGTTAATTAGAAATACTTGAACATAACCATTCCTAGTGGTTCAACCCTTGACTTACCTCTATACTTGTATTTAGGTAGTTGAGTGATTATGAATTTGTTTGACCGTAGGGAGGATTAGTTCAACGACATAGTTCTCCCCACGTCAACTTTCATTTGACTCAATTAGCTTTGTTAAATGCATTTGAATTTCGTTTAATTTAAAAAGCTTTGTTTGAATGTGTTTGACTTCATTTGACTCAATTAGCTTTGTTGAATGCATTTTACTTTCATTTGATTCAAAAAGCTTTGTTTGAATGTGTTTGATTTTTATTTGACTCAATTATCTTTGTTGAACGCATTTGACTTTCATTTGATTCAAAAAGCTTTGCATGAGTGTGTTTGACTTTCATTTGACTCAATTATCTTTATTGAATGCATTTGACTTTCATTTGATTCAAAAGCTTTATTTAAATGTTTTTGACTTTCATTTGAGTCAAAAATTTTTATTGAATACATATGTCTTTCATTTGATTCAAAAAGCTTTGTTTGAATGTAAATGACTTTCGTTTGACTCAATTAGCCTTGTTGAATGCATTTGACTTTCATTTGATTCAAAAAGCTTTGTTTGAATGTGTTTGACTTTCATTTGACTCAATTAGCTTTGTTAATTGCATTACACTTTGTGTTAATTCAAAAAGCTTTGTTTGAATGTGTTTGACTTTCATTTGACTTAATTAGCTTTGTTGAATTCATTTTACTTTCATTTGATTAAAAAAGCTTTGTTTGAATGTGTTTGACTTTAATTTGACTAGATTATCTTTATTGAATGCATTCGATTTTCGTTTGATTCAAAAAGCTTTGTTTGATTGTGTTTTACTTTCATTTGACTCTATTAACTTTGTTGAATGCATTTGTTGGGGTTTGGTGAGTCCGACTCACCGCGGAAACAACCCCTCCCGAGGAACCACTCGCAATAATTAAAATCACAAAGCATAAATAAATATTCACAAAGGAAAGATAACGAATCTTTCCCTCGAAGCGAGCTTCGCCCAAAACCCGGGGCTCTTACTTGAAAGCTACTAGCACGTCAAGCGTCGCGCCTCCGACGGTATCTACCCACAAATGGGCGAACACAACTTTAAGGTCTACTACCTTGGGGTTAGCAAGGTCCGACCTAAACCCGAGTGTTATGTGAGTTTAAGAGTTTTTCCAAAAAATTATGGAATGCTCTTTTTAACTCCCACTCAAGCACTTTACTCCAAATCCCAAGGTTGGTATTTATAGAGGAAAGTATGAGTGGGAATTTCTATCCCATCAATGTGGGATCATGAAATTCCACAAATTAATTTAAAGCTAAATTAAATTAAAATTGCAAACTAATAATAAATCTACAAGTGGCATTACCATGTGAGATGGGTTGGTGAGGACCACATGGAGAGTAGGGGACCATACTTGCTCCCCACTTAGGCCCCGTTCTTTAGAGCTGCTCTGCTCTGCTTTGCTCTGCTGAAATCTGCTCTGCTTTTCTCTGCTCTGCTCTGCTGAAATCTGCTCTGCTCTGCTTCAATCTGCTCTGCTCTGCTCTGCTTAAAATTAATACTTAATATTGAATTATTATAATAATAATGTATATTTAATAATAATAATAAATAATTAATACTTAATGATAATAATAATTAATATTTAATAATAATAATAAATAAATAATATTTAATAATAATAATAATATATAATTAATATTTAATAATAATAATATATAAATAATATTTAATAATAATAAAAAATATTTAATAATAATAATATATAAATAATATTTAATAATAATAATAAATATTTAATAATAATATATAATTAATATTTAATAATAATAATATATAAATAATATTTAATAATAATAATAAATATTTAATAATAATAATAATATATAAATAATATTTAATAATAATAATATATAAATAATATTTAATAATTATAATAATATATAATATTTAATAATAATAATATTATTAAATATTAATATTTAATAATAATAATAATATATAATATTTAATAATAATAATATTATTAAATATTAATATTTAATAATAATAATTAATATTTAATAATAATAATATTAATAATAATATAATTAATATTTAATAATAATAATATTAATAATAATATATTTAATATTTAATAATAATAATATTAATAATAATAATATAATTAATATTTTAAAATATAAATATTATTAATTATATTTAATATTTAATATTTAATAATAATAATAATAATTGTAATAATAATAATAATAATAGTAATAATAATATTAGTAATTATAATAATATTAGTAATAATAATAATATTAATATTAATGAAATCTGCTCTGCTCTGCTCGGCTCTGCTTTGCTCTGCTCTGCTTCAATCTGCTTTGCTCTGCTCTGCTTCAATCTGCTTTGCTATGCTGAAATCTGCTCTGCTCTGCTCTGCTGAAATCTGCTCTGCTCTGCTCTACTCTGCCCAGAAGCTCAAAAGAACAGGGCCTTAATACTCTCCTTGTGCCACATGTCCTCTCCCACTTACTCCCATATTCCAAGCTTCCCCTTGTTCATGGCCCTATGGCCCGAGCCAAGCCACAAGCCAAGCCCGAGCCCGGCCCAAACCCGGCCCGCACCAGCCCGCACCTGGCCCACAGCCAACCCGCACCTGGCCCGAGCCCAGCCCGCACCAGCTGCTGCTGTGCGCGGCTGCTGCCGTGGCACGGCGCGGCTGCTGCTGTCTCTAGCCGGGGCTGCTAGCACGGTGTGCTAGCTCGTCTTGCCCCTAGCATTCGGATGCTCGGGGCACTCCGATGCTAGGGGTATTTTCGAGAATATGGTCGATTTATTATTATTTTGCGCGTCTCGTCTTTTATCATTTAGACTCGACTTCCGACGATCGGTTTCGACGCTCTAAGCTCGAATTACCGACGTCTAAATATTTAACACTCAGGCGACGAATTAATTTCTTCCGAATTAATTCGTCGAGTTGGTTCGCATATATTTGCTTGGGTGTGACCCGAAGGGTTTAGTCAAGATTAAGCTGTAATATTAATTATATTAATATTACTGATCGGAAGCGGCCTCCACCCACACATTCCGATCACTTGACCTTACTGAATATATTAGCTTTCTAATAATTCTGAACCCGCTATCAGAATAATACACTTGTTCGAAGGACACCATTCCTTTCAATCTCCCACTTGTCCTTCCGGACAAGTGTGTATTTAGTGTATAGCCCTTATCCTATGTCTCTTCATGAACTACAGAGTAAGATTACTAGTCATCTTTGTTACATCCAGAAGTGTTTCTCGAAATCCGAGTTTGACTGTCAATAAGCAAATGTTTTCTAAAAAAAACCATCTGAGCACGGCCATGCATTTTTCACAGTCTCGCTCTTCGAGAGGCCTTGTAAACAACAAGACATGTTCCCTATTATTAGTAGGGGGACATTTCCAGTCTTGTAATGTAGCTTCTCTTACTAAGAGGACTCACCCGCCCGATATCCGTCTTTATAATCCCCAATTACGACAGATGTTTGGCGGATACCAAAGCGGACCAGTACTCAAACAAGAGATCTCCCACTACTCATGGTCAAAGGAAAAGAGTTCCGATAGTAATAATGAGAAAATACTTATGACGATTTTAATCTCTTAAAGCATCCTCATAGGTCTGTCCAGTATGGTTCTAAACTAATACCTGTGCAAATGATTTGTATCCTCATAGCACAAGAAACGGTGCTACAAATCATACTACATACTAATCTCTGATGGTCATTATTCGTCCACAAAATACGACCTTGATTAGGGATAATTTTCGATTAAAATATTCAATGTTCACTTAATAGGTGTTTCTTTATCCAAGCCATTGACTTGATACCCTATTTTGAATATTTATTAAAATCGAATGGACTCATTATTTAATTCTAAACCACAATTAAATAGTTTTGTGGAATATTTAGAAATATTTTATTCCACTATGAAACTTCACAATGTTTCATCTTATGATAAATGGTTTTTCCCAAATGTTTTAAGAGTAGTACTCTTCATAAAACATTCATAGAAATCACACTCATATTTGATATGCTTGATTTCTTTCATGCAATTATGAATGTTGTCATTCACTTATTGCATAGGTTTAGTTATAATTACTTTGCAAACCTTAGCATCTTCATTATCCACCATTTCGATAATAAGATGATAAAATTTTGAGAGTGTTAATGGATTACATGTGATTCAGGATTTATTGTCCAAGCAATGGCTCCCACTCATTTTCATGATTTGATACCTTCTACTTGACAACCTACAATCATTAATGTTCAACAACGAACTTTTCCATTTAACATCTTTCCGTTTTATTGCCTTTAAGGCAACAATATTCTCAACTTATATTTTAGTAGACTCCCCGATGATGCCTTGCTTGGGTTTTACTCCAAGCGACTCACAACGATTTGGGATACCCTAATCACTTGTGATCATGGAAATTTTCCTTAGATTCCCGCACATTATATATGGATGCATATCCATGTTACCATTCTCAAGCCACAACGCTTCTTGCCTCGTGCTTATAAATGGCTTCCTTGCTAAGGATCTAATCCTTGTTAAGGTTTGTGCTTGCAACATCAAAACTCAAATTATATTTGTTTCTATGCGTCAAGAACTCATCCAACTACTTATCTAAGTTCTTTGGATGTTCTTGACTATACTCAGATTAGCGTCGATTGGTATTATATACGTACTTCACATGCTCTAAGCATGTAAGTCATCTGACGATTCCATATCATAGCTTTACATGATGGATTTATTTCTAGAATGATTCTCAATTTTATTCCATCCATGTGACCTTTAGCTCATACAGTTACACTGAGTCTTGCCAAATTGTTCTCTATATGATATGATTGAAAGTCTCTTACTAGAGTCTTTCTTGTTTGATTTAGTACTTAGCCTAGCTTATACTTAGTTCAAACATTTACTTAGGTTTATACATATGGGTCGAAAGCCTTTCAAAGTCCTTCTTGTTTAACATGGTAATTTCCTTTACTCATTTAAACATTTTAATTAAGTCTATACCATAAAACTTAATTCCCAACATGTACTAAGTATCGTCTTTAGCTCGGTCCATTGTCGAAAATACTTTCAAATCTAAGCATTTAGCATTTGATAGTTGTTTCACAATAGAGTTCGTAAACATCTTGTTAGACCATTACTTTTGCTCCCACTAAACTTCTTGTTCATCAGAATTTCTATGTTTCTCCATAAGTCAATCCTCTTATTAACTTTATGAGAAAACACGTTCCAATTCCTTCATGCAATGCTTCCTTTAATCCCATGACGGATTCCATGTGCTTGCTTTCAAATCTAGCATTATTTTGATTTTCAAAACCCTTAGACTATTCCATAGTCACTTCCAAAATTCCATTTTGGGAAGGCGGTTTTGGTATCTATTTTGCCATATTTCATATGCGCAATTTTGCTAGATCAATCACGAAAAGACTTGAGCATTCCGATTGGTGAATGGGATTTTATTAAAATCAACTCCTTGAAATTAATTATATCCTTTACAACCAATCTAGCTATGTATGCATATACATTTCCACATTTGTTAGTTTTCTCCTTGAAAACATATTTGCAATCGATGGGTCTTTCACCTTTCATGCAAATTAATCAAGTTTCAAACATGATTTTCAAACATGGAGTCTATTTCGGATTTTCATGGCCTTTAACCATTATTCGGAATTTGGATTTGTCGTAGCTATCTTACAAGACATTATTCCTTTATTATCTAATAGTAAATAGTATGTTTGTAAGTCTTAGGTTTGTTTCTAACTTAATAGAAAATTTATAGGATTCAATCCAAGTCTTTGGTGAATTCTATACCTATACGGGACAATTGCATCAAATACTGAGTTTTAAGGTGCTTTCAAAGCCCTTTTATTATGTTGATCTTACTCCAACATCTTTAATGTTTTGTGAGTAATGAATTCTCTTTTAAGGTACTTGTAAAGTCCTTTTTGAGTATTCTTGATCAAGCATTCTCATGAAGTCCTTTAAAGTCTTCCGAGATTCTCAGTTCTAGTTTGGTGCTAAGCTCGATGGTCATCGAGTTCATTTTCCTCCCACTTGTCGTTTTGGAAACGTGTTACTTTCCAGAAAGACACTACTTAGAGCAACAAACAATTTTTGTTCTCAATTAGGATGTGGAGGTAATACCCGTAGTCTCACTTGAATGCTTACAAAGAGACATGTATATTGTCTTTGGGTAAAAGTTTGTTGTGAAACAAACAATTAGCTCCTACTTGAGCTATCTTAGTCTTTATTGAGCCATTCAGCTCCCACTGAGTCACCTAGCTCCCACTGAGCCACTTTGCTCCCACTGAGCTAGTGAACTCCCACTGAGACTAAGAGCCTTAGACATATACTTGAAAAGACTTTTAGAAGTTATTTCTATCCATAAATAAATATGGCGTCCTTTCTTAGCTTCGACATTTTGTTTAGTGTAACATTAGTCATTTGTGCAAATCTTTAAGAACTTTATAGGAAGGGTTGTGAACCATCATCGTTCGAGTCATTTTCAAATGACACCGAGGTCTCCGTGAAGACACACCATGTTCTTTGTGGAGTTATATATAAAATTTTCCATTCATAACTTTGAGATAGTCACACTTGGCTCAAGCAAACATCGCTCGATCTAATCTAGACGTTTTGATATCTTGCCAAGTCGATTCTGTACTTTACTGAACTTTTGAGCTACTCAAGTCAAGTTTGATCACATTTGATGAATATAGCCATATCCTTTCAAATTCTTTGTGAAACGTTGAAGTAATTGAATCTTCTTTAGCCTTTGGAGTCAATTGTCTATACCAAGAACAATAGCTCTCTGATTAGTCGGTTTCAACAAGTAAGACTTACTTGTCTTAGAACGATTCCAATTCGAGCAACTATCAAGAGCCTATCTAATAGAGCCTTGAGTACGTTCTTGTCGATGTGACATTTCTAAAGATGTTTGGAACGCAAATCAAGCCCATGACTTGAACTTAGTGAGTTTATCATGTTAGGGAAATGTTTGTTTATAATCAAGCATTCTTGACTCAACGCTTGGATAGCCATGCCATTCAAATAAATCTCGCAACTATTGCTCATTACTTTGAATGTGAGTCTTTCCGTGTGTAAACGGATCAATTGCTGATTATGGAACATAATAACCATTACTTGTTCCAGCCTTTAGCTTAAAAGGTCTTTAAACAAAACATACTACCTTACAACTGATGTAGCTCTTCTTGCTTCATTCTAAGCTTGTAAGTCGATAACTTAGCTTAACTTCAATAGTTTGAGGTCACTATCATAGTGGAACACTCAAGCAGTATCCGATACTTGTGAAGATAACGAATTGCTAAGTAAACTACAATAACATGAACTCATGAGTTGAAATGAAATCTAATTCCTTTTCTTCGTTCCTTCTTTCCTATATTTCTTATCACTAGTCGCCCTCTCGCGCGCTACGCGCGCGATAGTTCTGCGTTTTTTTGCTTTGGTTGTATTGCGAAATGAATAGCATATGATAATTGTTAAATTATATTGTATTATTATTTGGGTTAGGAAAATTTATTTGTATTATTATTGCTTTTATATATTAGATAAGTGATAGTAATGTTGCTAAATGTAAATTGTCACATAGGTTATATTATAAGCAAATATAGTATATTAGTTATTCAAAGGCATTAGCATTATCTTTAATCGTAGAATTTTTTAAGTAGAAATGAAAAGGCTTGTAGGTTGTACACAATCGCATATTGATTGGGCTTTGGTTGTAAATTGGGCCCATTATTGAAGGGACAAAAGTAGTGCTATGGTTACTATGGTGGTTAGTTGATAGGAGTTGTGGAATTTGTTTGATCATAATATGAGTTAGGTATTTGTAAAAGTTTTTAAAATTTTTGTCTAAAAAAATATAAAAGCCGGTTAAAAATGGTTTAAAATTATTATTATGCGTATTAAGTATAATTTACTTACAAGTATTGGTAGAAGTTGTTTTAAAATGTATTTATACCTTGGTACGCATATAGTGTTGGGAAGACGGTATTTATTTTAAAGTATTTTATTGTATGATTTAAGTGAAGTGTTTGCTCGGAAAGGCACGTTGTTTGAAATAGTACGACTTCTTTTGCATGGTATGATTAACAAATTAGAAGACGTGAGTTTTTATAAGCAACGATTTGCAGTGTAATAAAAGGGAGAATTGATCATCACACGGTTCTCGAAATTTCTTTGATTTTGTATGAAATTGGAAACCCTTCCCTTTGTTTTCGTCTTCCTTGTTCTGTATTTCCTCAAAAGCGAAATCCCCTTTTTTCCCCCAAATTAATTTTTGCTTTCTTTTCAATTGAAAATTAACCTACGGCGATGGCTAGAAATGAGGATGATGATACTTTTTTTGATGATTCTTACCGAAAATTTCTAGAGAAACGCAAATATAATCTGCGTAGCCAATATGTGGCTATTGCAGAAGTTCGAAGCGAGGCTACAAAGAAGCTTGATGAATTGTTGGATGAAATGAAGGACTGTGATGTGCAGTTAGCCAAGTGCGCTGAAGTTGCAGAGAGGAAGAGGAGGGGCAAGGAGGTGAAACATGGTAGTAAGGGTAAAGAATCTGATCTTGGAAGTAACTATGATTCTCCAATTGAAGTAGAAAGCGATCCTGATGAGGATGAAGAGCCTGTGTGAATGATAAGATACGTAGGTGTTCAAGGTGAGCCATCCAGATTTAGGGGTGGCTGAGGTGCTGGTAGATTGGCTTTCGATGTTAGGGCTGAAGGAGAGAAGGATGATATGGATATAAGCGAAGATGAGAGTTTTGTGAAGTTTGTGATTGATGCAACGGTTGGGGCGTTTGCTGAAGCAGAAGAACAGGCTCCGGTGGTTGATGCTGAGGTTGCTAGTGCAGTGGAACAGGGGCTTGAACAGCAGCAGGGAAGACAGTCAAAGCTTTCAGATGAGCACGATGATGAGGAAGTAGCTGTTCCGGAGATGCTTGAAAGCGATGATGAAGATTATGGGTTTGATTCTGACTAAGAATGATGTTTGGTTTCATTGTTTTTTGCCTAGGTTTAGAGATCTTTCTAAATAATGGATACTTTTTGAGATGGTTGTAAAATTTGTTTCTTTGGAACATCTTATGAACCCTTTGTGAATATAGAACTTTGTATTTTGTTATCTTTTTCACAATTAACAAGCTGTTCTTATTTTTATAATTGCATGGTTGCCTTCTCTATTCATTTTCTTTTGTGTTAGGCTAATTAGTGATCATACATTAATATTTCTAAAAGTATTCCTAATTTCCTATATATACTTTATGATTATGTATTAGTTATTTGTTTGATGCTTTCATCATTAGCTCCTTCATTTTTGGTTGAATATTTTTGAGATATTGCTGTTGATTTATTAACCATGTTTAATACTTTTTGTTATGACCATTGTGTGTGAAATTGAATAGCTTATGCTGTTATTATTTTTTTACTGATAGCAGCTGAATGAATACACGTATTGTAGAAGCTTGCATTGTGTTTTCGTTTTTAAATTTGAATAGCTTGAATGAATGAATAGCTTTTGTTTTTCCTTTTTACTGAATAGCTTGAATGAATGAATAGCTTGTTTTTTCCCTTTTTAATTTGAACAGTTTATTTGAGTGACATACATATTTGTTGTGCAGAAGTAAGATTGGGTGCTATTAGGATTGAATGAAAATATATAGACAAGAAAGTGATGAATGTTTGTGGTTTATCATTATTTTGAAGAGGGCATGTCATATTTTTTGCAGATATTGAATCACTTTCGGAATCTCTTTGAGTTTTTACTTGTTGTATGTGATAGTCGTTTTAATTCCTATCTAAACCTTTATAAGTTCTCTGTGTTTTTGTTTTGATTCTTGGTCGCTGCGTAAGCTGAGTACTTGCTGATTTGCTGGCTATCATTGAGAATTATGTAAAAGAAATTTTAATATACTTCCGCAGTGTGAATTTTGAGTTGAATTTTTATCAATATATTGCAATGGGTTAACATGTAGTTTATCTAAAAAGATGTATTTTTATAGTCATGGTGGAGTAATGAGTTTGTTATTCATTTGTTGTCTTCATAAAGCTATATTATGATTAGTGTAGTTTGATTTGGAAAGTTATTGGTGTTATATGGTTCTTCCTGCTCATAGTATTTGGCAGAATTGGATGTGTTGGAATAGGTTGTTAGTGATCTGATGTAGGAGTTAATTGATGGAGTGCACTGTAAAGGGGTTATAGTTGTTCTATTTACTTTGGTAGAATGCAATAAGTTATGCTATGATTAGTATAATACATGTTTCTTCTGGTATATGGCATTTGGCATATAAACTTCTCTATTATGCTATGTTTGCTTCTGTTATATGGCTTCTGGTATATGAATAGGTTGTTATGGAATTTGGTATAATAATAAGGAGAGCTATTGGTGTCATATGTTTTCTTCTGGTAATGGTATTTGGCAGATGTGGATTTGCATATGTACAGAAGCCATTAATGAATGACATATTATCTGTGAAGTGCTGCAAACCTGGTGTTCATAGTGCAGTTTTCAGAATCTCTAACTTAGCCTCAGAGATCTTTGAGTGAGTATCTCCTTGCTGAGGTCCTAAGAGCATAATTTTTCTAAATTGTATCTTAATGTTAAAAATTGGACATATTGTGTGGAGCACCTTTGTTGTCATTGAGATGAAGATCATAATTTTAAAAGTCAAGATCATTGCAATTTACTTTTAGAAAAGTCAAGAGCATAAATTATATCTACAATTGTTTTAATTTTATAACTTGATAAGCATCTTACCGCAGAATTTGCATCATTGAGTAGAGAAGGCTTAGAGTACAACTTTAATGGTGGAGAAATAGAGAGTGGGAGGAGAGAGAGATAGAGAATGCCTTTTTTTTTCTTTTAATTAAAAGCAGTAGAGTGAAAAAAGGAAAATGAATGGAAGGGAGGAAATTAGGGAGAAAGTATAATTTGGTGAGTCAACAAATTAATTGAAATTGCACCCAATCTCTGAATATTTTGCAACTTAGGAATAGTGAATTTTCATTGACTTGTGATTTATATCACTATTCCTTTCATTTGTAGGAGTTTTACTATTTTTTATTCAATTCAATTTCAACCTTTATCCATAGATATTCCTAACAATAACCTATATTCTTATATAAAAAAAATAAACTAAAAATAAAGTTGTGCTCTTTTCCTCAATTCTTCTATTATACCCTTGAAGTGAACAAATTCTTTTTTTAAAAGCTTTCTTGCATAAAAGTGATTCAGATTAAAGATCTATCAATAATAATGGATTCATTCTATGTATATGTAAATCGAATTTTACCTCTACTTCAATTTTGTGTTTTACCATGCTCACATTTGGTCTATTTTTTGTTTTTTATAAGCAACGATTTGACTAAGTTGATATATTTGACTATACTTGACTAAGTTATCAATTCTGTCAATTAACTATATTTGACTATATTTAACTAAGCTAATATATTTGACTATATTTGATTATATTTGACTATATTGACTATATTTGATATATTTGACTATATTTGACTATATTTGACTATATTTGAGTATATTTGACTAAGTTGATATATTTGACTATATTTGACTAAGTTGATATATTTGACTATATTTGACTAAGTTATGAATTCTGTGAATTAACTATATTTGACTGTACTTGACTATATATTTGACTATATTTGACTAAGTTGATATATTTGACTAATTTATCAATTCTATTTTTTGTTTTTTTATAAGCAACGATTTGACTAAGTTGATATATTTGATTCATCACTAATCAATTCTGTCAATTATTTATAATGATTAGTATGTTTATGGCACGTTAATTATTTGTTTTTTTGTGTGGTTGGTTAGTTGATGAGTATGAATCATCATTATGTGGATATATTTGACTAAGTTATACTATTGGGAGTTTTTTTTTTTTTTTTTTTTTATAAAATTATTTTTCAAGAAGAATGAAATTGTTTATTAATTATTAATATATTTGTAAAAGCGGGAAGTGTGAAAAGGTTTAAATATATAATAATGTGTTTGTAAAAAAAAAAGTTGTAAAATTGTGCTAACAAATAGAAGTTTATATGGTTTTTTTTTTTTGGAAAGATATTTTTAAAAGAGAATTAATTGTATTTGGTTTTTTTTTTTTTAAAAAGCCTTTTTTTTCAAATCGTTGTTTTTTTTCTTTGCACCTTTTCATATCTTTGTTTATTAAAGAGAATTAATTTTACTTGTTTTTTTTTTTAAAAAAGTTTTTTATTTTTAAACCGTTTTTTTCCCTTGTACTTTTTCACTTCTTTATTTATTTCTTCTTTCTCCTTGTTTTTCTCTGTTTGAATTCTTCATTAGTCAGTTTTGGGTCTCAGCAAAATCACTCAACATTGATTAAAATTGTGTGTACAATTTTACAATTTTGCCTCTTCACAACTCATAGTTTGTATCCAGAAAAGTTGCGGGGAACGAAAATGGCAGATCGTATGGATTTGCGAGATGCGGAAACGCAACTTGATGCGCTAAACACAGAAATGGAAGCAATTGCAGAACAGGAGACGATTAAGAGAGAAGAATTAGCAAGCCTAAGAGCAGCGTATCGTAGTAAGCTTGAAGAATCCAGAGGTTTGTATAATCAGGTTCAGAGTGCTCGTGCACAAGAAATGGCTAAGCATTTTTGGAGATTAAGCGAAGAGAATCGAAGATTATATGCAGTGCGTGGAGGCATTAGGCGCGCTGTTGGGTATGTGGAGCCTGTTGATAATGATGAAGACAGGGCTAGTGGTGTGGGCAGGTTTGGTGATGGCGGAAGGGTTGTTAATGGGACTGGAAGAAGGGATGTTCGTGATGATGCAGAGACGGAGGAGGTGACTCAGAATAGAGGTGAGGATGCTGATGATGATGCTGCAATGGATGTTGAGGTGCAGAATGATGCTGCAAAGGATGCTGGTGAAGATGATGGCCTCAATTAAATTGTGTAATGTACTGCTTTTAATAGAAGAAATTGACTTCACCTTATGTTTTATCCTGTAATTTGGACGCCTTTAAACAAAAATCTAGTATTATCTTTTGACAATATTATATGTACTGTTTTAATTTATTCTGAAAATTGCAATAGAGACTTATTAGCTAATGGTTAGAGCATTTTGATTATTATGCATTTTGTGAGATTTGGTGATTATTATAATTGTAGTGTAATGGTTATTATTATAATTGTAGTCTAATGGTTATTATGCATTTTGATTATTATAATTGTAGTCTAATGGTTATTATGCATTCTGTGAGATTTGGTGATAGCTAATGGTTATTATGTATTAGTTAATGGTTAGATATTTTCTTTTTAAGGATCAGGTCTTTTGTTAAAGCTGCATATTGAAGTGATAATAGAGTAAGCTTGAATTTGAATTTGCTAATGTTTAATATAGTAAGCTAATAAGCACTTCAATTTGCTAATGGTTAATAAAGTAAGCTAATTGAAAACACAGGTCTGCTGACCATTTTTCAACTTAATCCTAACAAAGCAGCAAAGAAGCTAAGCTATGAATGTAGCTTCTGACATACATTTGTCCTACTTTGTGATAATTTAAAGTTAGTTGATGAGAATGTCTATTGGCAATAGAGCTAATTGTTTCTAGACTATTCCCTTTACACATATGCTGTCTATTGGCAATAGACAGAACTAAAGTATATGTCTCTAGAGCTAAGTTCATATTATCCTACAATTAACATAAGAAATAAACTGAATTGAGGTTGAATTAAACTTCAATTGAACCGGTTGAGGTTGAATTGAACTTCAATTGAACTAATTGAGGTTGAATGGAACTGATTGAGGCTGAATTGATTGAGGTTGAATTGAACCTGAAATGAACTGACTGAGGTTGAATTGATTGAGGTTGAATTGATTGAGGTTCTATCCAATCAGTAGACAGGCTGGGAACCGTTTCTTCTGATGACAGAAGTAAACAACTTCATGCTACTGTAAGTTTAACTGAATTACATTCTCAATTTGTCATCCTACTCAATTTGTTGTTTGTCATTTCTTGTAGATATGTTTTCTAAACTAAATCATTAACTGTTATTGTCTGTTGTAGCTCTTCACATATACTGATAACAACAGAATTGTACGGTTGGAAAATACTCTCAAATCAGAGGAACTAATCCGTGCTAACTTCACAAAGGTGATCCTGCAAACTACAAGCCTCTAAAGTTGGTGAGTGTTCTTGAGTTTTCTTTTTACCATTGCTTTATTGGTGTGTTTCTCAGCCTTTGGTTCTTTATGAATTGCTTTTGGACTCATCTTCTTTGTAATGTCTTCAATGCTTCATTTTTTTTCCTGTCATTTTTCTTTATTTCAGTCCTACAATAAATGAAACTAAAAAACATTAAGTCAGCAAAATCTCAATTAAAGGAATTGGGAATAATTTTTAAATGGGTTAATAATAACTCTATTTATCATAAAGGTAGAGAAGTTAAGGTAAAATGCTTCTTTATTACAACAGGTTGAACCTAAGAATTTTTGTGAGTAGGATAAGCAAATAGTATAATACTTTCAATAATAACATCTGAATAATATATCAAGAGTAAAAATGACTATGATTTACAAAATAATTGTTATCTATAGGATAAATAAGTAGTCTAAATATAATCACACTTCCTGTATTATCACCACCGGCAATTTCATCTGCCATGGGTCTTAGGCCCTTGGCAAAGTAAATTTTTTTGTCTTTTCCCAAGTCCTTTGGTGGAGTCCGATGCCATTTGTAGAAGATGACCATTTCTTTCTTGTAGACACCAGCTCCGTTTCTTAAAAGCCTGGACTTGGGTGTTATTTAGGTGTTTAATTGTCAATAATTATGCTGCATTTTTTATTGACAATACATCTAAATAACTACTGTGAAACTTTTATACAAGAATGTTTCTCACGTACTTAGTTTCATTGGTGGTTACAACCTTGTACTAAAGTTTCCCCTTAAAGGTTACATTAGCAAAAACTTTGATGCTAATGTCCCATGCTAGCAATAACTTTGATGCTAATTGTTGATTCATTGTTTATATGCAATGGTATTTTGAGGTAAGTGGAAAATGATCTTTGGTTGATAAGTGGAAGTTGGGGATTATTGTTACTGTGAGAAGGTTTTTGAGACATTTTTTTAGGGCAGATAATGGGAAGTAGTTGTATATGGTTTAGCTTATGCTTGTAGATGTTTTTTTTTTCTTCTTTGTTTGGGTATTTTATAGTTGGATAAGGTAGATATCAAGCTGTGTATATATAGTTGGAATATGCATACACTATATATCAATATATTACTGTGAATACTACTCAAAAGCAATACTGTGTTTGGATTTTTCCATTGTTCTAACATTAGGCTTAGAATAATTCGAATCCTTGGAAGGACATGAGAGATACTCATCTTTGTATCTTTATTAGGCTCATAAATTATCAAATCTCACTTAAACTCAGATGAGGTTAAATTCAACTAAATATACACTTTTTAATATCTAATTTTATTTTTTTATCTCTTATTCAATAAAATACACATTAATTATGAAATAGTATATCAACTATTAAACTATTAATATAACTATCTTTATTAGTCCCATAAATTATCCAAATTTCACAAATCAGAAATGTATTTAATCACACATGCTACTTGAGAACTAACTTGCAAAATTAGATTTACGAAAGAAATTCATTTATTAATGATTTAAGAATCATTATTAAGCTGCAAATAAACATCGAATGTAATAACACTCCCCTTCTTAAGTTTTAGCACAGCGACTTCATTAATTTGTACTTCATAATACTCAATCAATTTATCAACACCCTTGTTTATAAAACATTTCACAATTTTATCTTCAACAATTTGAACCTTCAAATCAGCCTCGAAATTTGTATCATAAAGACGTAGAAGAACCTTAGTCTTGTCTGTAAGGTCTTGAAAATGCTTTCGGGCAAAATCTACCAGGACATGCTGCATTTTAAAACAGGAAATCAAAAAAAAAAAATAAATCAAAACAAATCAAAAAAATATAATAGACAAATAAAGAGATTCTTCATGTAAATAAATCAATAGGAATACACATACTATGACTCCTTGCGAATGATAAGATTCAGAGAATACAAATTGAAAGTTACGTCTTCTCAATCTTGCTGAAATAGCATTTGCCCAAGAATTTGTTTCGATCATCAGTGTCGAACAGCCTTTAATCAAAGGTTTTCGACCACGTTTCTCCCTAACATTACTATCTATAGGTGCCATATGTATGAAACTAACTTATACATTAAGAAAATGTGATTGCAAATGTTAATTTATAGGCAACAGTCTAACTACAATTTAGTAATTCTGCACCTAAGTCAAATTATATTTAATTAATTACAGTTACAAGTTTCACAATTATATTTGACCTAATTAATAGGTTAGATTATGAAACCTGTTACAGAGTTGGAAAATTTGGTCAATGACATTAATTTTGCTTTGTGAGTTTTTGCATGGCTAATATGATGCTGATGTTTTTATCTATACTTTGCTGATGTTTTGCTGATGACATTAATTTTGCTTTGTGAGTTTTTGCATGGCTAATATGATGCTGATGTTTTGAATTTGCAGATTGAATGATGAATTTTTTTAGAAAATTACAGTCTGAATTGGGGCAGCTTCGTTTTGCTATGGCTGAGGTGCTACTTTTTAAACCATATCTACCAAAGATACTGTATTTGACCCCAAATTAAAGTATGATAAACTAATCTTACTTGTGCAGGAAATGGAGGATGGAGGACAGATTGATTGAGTTTGGGACTTGGAGGCATTGCAGAAGGCTCTTTCAAAAGCAATAGGTCTGTTATTATTAATTTAAGATGATTTTTCGATCGTCTTTTTCTTTTGCATGTTCAACTCATGTATTTAGGTCCTTTGCAGGTATGAAAAAGCATATGATAAAATGTAGAGTGTGGTTGTTAAAGCAAAGCAAAGTCTTACAAAGATCTTGCTGGAGATGGTTGAGCATAATGAGCTGAATATGTCTTTGGTGACACTACTCGATGAGAGCATAGCAAGTGCACATCAAAGTGATCAGGTATGAGAGGTTCAAGCATTATTAGAAATTGCTTCGTAGAATGCAAGCCTAGAATTTCATTTTAAAATTCATTACTGATGGATAACAGGACAAATCGTATTAATTAGAGTGTAGCTTATAAGATAAAGTAGCATAAAGAGTTGTAATTAGCTAAACTGGGTTGAAATTACTGGACTTAATTAGCCTGGGCTCTGTGATTCTGGTCCATTGGGACATTAGCAACATTCTTGTGTTAGAGGTTTACAATAACATCGAAATAACTATTGTATTATTAACAATACTGTGTTTGGATTTTTATTCTGTGTTCTAAAACAAAGTTGGAGAATCATTATAGATGATAAAAGCTATTATGATAATGCTGTCCTAAATTCATATATATATATTTTTTTTACTGTTTAAAAATGAGTGGTTATAAATTAAGCTTGTGGAATCTAGAATAGTTCAGTAAATTGTCTATATTTACTGTCCAAAATCTTGTGAAAAATGACTTTGAAGATTTTTTTTAGCCTTTGTTTGAAAATAAAGTACAATAATTGAGTTTGCTCAGGAGAAGGCTAATTAAATAAGTGTTCAATAATAAAGCACGATAATAGTGTAATTTTCCTGAGTAAATGACTTAAAAAATAGTTACTGACATTTGTAAGATAAAATTAAGCCATATAATCTAGCTTCTTAGTAATAAGGATAATCATACGAAAGATAAATATTCATTGTTAGAGTTAAATGATTTATTTGTGATTATTATTAGTGGTAATGAATAATTGACAGCAAATTTGTTATTACATTATTTGATTGAGTGTTCTGTATTTTTTTTTTCTCTATATAACAGAGTTCTTAGTAGGTATTTTTATCATAAGTCTCAAAGTGAAAGAGCTTTACTCTTACCTAAAGCATCAAACCAGTGTCCTAATTATCAAACCAGTGTCCTAAAGCATTTTCACTTTGATAATTACCTTACTGATTTTCATTTCTGGGAAAACAAAATCAGTAAGGCTGGCTATAGGATTATTAGACTCATCATAAGGCACTATCATATGACCAGGCACCTGTATTTGTTGAACTTCTGCAGCCTATACATAATTATAATAATTATGTGGTGGGCATGAAGCTGATTAGCAGTGTCAATTTTGATTCATTGTTATGTAATGCAGCTTTAAAAAATGTACTTGATTATTAAACTTGAATAAGGCATGACCTGGACATTCTGGACAACATTTGATGTGCTACAAAGATTGGACTTTCTCTTGAAATCATACTTTGGACGTAATAATTTTGTTGTGATGTTTGAGCAATAGATATGTTTTTTGTATAATTGGCTCTAGCACTCCATACGGATTAATAATTTTTATGTGTTTTTCTGAGAAGAATTGTTGGTAAGTATTCTATTCTACTATTTTATAGTAAATTTTTATTTGTGTATTGATTCAATTGGAATAAAACTATCTTCATACCTTACTGCGCGCGATTGAAAAATTTAATAATGATGAATGCTGGTTGATTTTGCAAGGTTTTGGTGAATTCTACCTGTGAATTATTGTTTTATGAGATTGCAATGATATAAAAACTGTTACTTAATTTGTTGTTGCTATTGAGTGTGATTGTATGAGTGATGGTTAGTATTTTGAGTTCCAAATGATGTAAAAGCTGCTGTGATTTTTCAAAACTTGCATACACTTGCTGACTAAACTCTTAGGGGATTAACAATCACAAATATACTAAGCAAGACAATGTTGCATGAAACAAGGAGAGTCTGTCATTGTTCAGTGAACAGTTGAGGTATGGGCAAGCCACCCTAGCACTAAGCAGCCACTCTAACTGTACAGCAAGGGTCACTTTGCATATTTTGTTTCATTAAATTTGATTAGTCTGCATTATTTTATATTAATTTGCTTATACGATAGAGAAACACAATCATCTAAATAAAAAATTCTCAAAATATTTGAATTTCAGTATTTAAATCAAAGGATTAAGTGCTTATATTCAGAAATCAATTCAAAATCAGTTAAGGTTATTTGAATTACTAAGAGACAGTCAGTGTAAGCATTACCATTTGGATTGGGACTGTAAGAAGAAGTTAGATTAGTAGTTACTTATGAAGGAGACATAACAAAAGATTGATAGAAGATGGGTCTCTAATAAGGAAATTTTGGATTAGTAGCTTTTGCTATAGGTTTCTATCTTTTATTAATAATTATGTATGGTTAGAATATTGATTCAGTGTCAGTTAGAACTATCAGTTGGTTTCAATTGCTCACACTCTGGTTTTTAGAAAGTTCTATGTGAATAGCTTATAATTTAAAAGATGCTTATTTGATTAACTTACTTAGTAGTTTGCTGAGGTATGAATAGTGAAATACTGTATTTTATTCCTGAATAAGGAAAAGCTATTCTTTGCCATTATTTTTTTATAAATTATAGGTTTCTTAGTCTTGTTAGGGTATTTGCTTGCTGGCATTAGTCTTAGTTTCATTCCCTGCTATTCAATTGTTTGTGTATTTGCTTCTGCCATAACTATTAAATTTCATAATCTGGCATTAGTCTACATTGAACATGGGAAGAAATGGCAGTGATTGTATAGATATTGAAGAATGCAATGTCCAAGCTAGGCTTCTGGGCTTACAGCTTAGGGAAGCTAAGCTGAAGGGAAAGCTATCTGATGCACGGGCTGTTCGAGTTCATGCTGAGAAAAGAATAGGTAAGCTAAAAAGAAAACTGGATAAATTATCAGATGAAATTTTGGAGATCAAGAACTCTGGCACATGGAAGAGGCTCATGAAGAGTAGAAACAATAATCGTCTGCCTGTGTTGCAATTAAGTGAAGCACAAATGCACAGAACTGAAGCTGCTGAAAATGCTATGATAGTTAATGTTGGCCAAGATGATATGTTAGCTGAGAAAGACGAAGAAGATGAAGCTATCAAGGAGCATTGGTGTTGGCCAGGGATAATAAGATAGGTAGAGCTTTTGGTGGAGAAGACTAAGGAAACACACTAAGTTAATATGTTGTAGTATTAGTAGTTTCTGTTAGAACTTGGTTGTAATAAGTTAGCTATGTAGGTGGATGAAATGGAAGCTTGTTTTGAAGTTTATGTGCTATAATTTAAAATTGGAGTTTGTTCATTTTGTTGAGAAATCAGTAAAGAACTAATCGTTGCCGATATGTATGATTTGTTTTTACAAGTATTCTTAGTTGTAATTTATGAATCATGTATGCATCATGTGTAATTTGATAATTATTATCGTACACATTAGTTTTTTTTAGTCTATAAACAAAAGGGAGAAAACAATGGTTGAAATTTGTGAAATTATTATCATGCACATCAGTATAAGATGATTATTAAGTTATATTGCTGTGGTTATATTACGAAATGAATAACATATAATGATTATTAAGTTATATTATATTGTATAGCTTTTTAAATTTTACAAAGGACATTCAAATTGGGTTAGATATTATTGAGAAGGGAAAATTGATGAATTGTTTGTAATAATTTTAAGGGTATATAATAATAGCATGGTTATGTATATGCTAAATTAATTAATATTTTCTTATTTTTATTTTTATTATTATTGCTTTTATATACTACATAAACAATTGCCATCAATCACATGTCTAATTTATTTTTCTAATTTAGAATAATGTATAAGCCTAATTGTAGGGGTATATATGACTTTGCTATTTTTAAAATTATTTTTTCCTTGAAATAAGTAATTATTTACTTTTTTGTTGAATTGAAATATAATTTTTTTACTTGTGTAAGATACTAAAGTAGCTAAATATAATGGAATAAGTTATATAAGTTAATGAAAAAAGATTTTTGCCTCTTGTTTAAATCAATATTATAAGTTAGTTTATTACTTTATTTTTTGCCATTTGTGTTTTCTCTGTTTGGAGGCTTTCTTATAGGCTAGGTTTAGTTTTTTTTTTTTTTTTAATTCACTAATTTTCTTTGTTTTGGAAATGGGTGATGAAATTATTGATTTAACAATTGAGGATGGCTGTGTTTGGTCTCCAGCTCCTGGAGACACTGCGTATGAGAGGCTGAGGAGCTATTGGTCTTGGGTGCAGTGTCAGCTGAAGGTGTTTGCCAGAGAGCTGGAGGCAAAAGGCAAGGAAGCTTTGAAAGAATTGGAGGAAGAAGAAGCTGCTGCGATCAAAGCTCTGAAAAGGAAGGCGTGTCCAGAGATTTCCTCCATGTGTGCTGGAACTTCCAATGTGAAGATGCCAAGGGTTGGAGCTTAGTAGGTTGGCTGATGCTTTGATTTTAGCTATTTTATTGTTGTAATTTATGACTATTTAAGACTGTAATGTGAAATCTGTGGTAGAATTTTGTATAATTGGATCAGAATATATGATTAAATTATGAGTATTAGCACAGATAATTTGCATGTGTTTAAGTTTCATGTGTTTTAGTATGATGATTGAATTAATTGTTAATCATATGCAATAATATAGTAAGTGATTCAGCATGTTAGATTATGTTTTTATTATCCAAAATCTATTAAGAAGTTTAAAGTATAAAGATTGGTCAGTAGCTATGGTTCCTGTAAAAAGATCATGGTTGATTTGTTATAATAGTCTAGACTGTACCAATGGGATGGGAATCTTCAATAGTGGAAGGCTATTGTTTGGCAGCAGAAATATTTTAAAGATGTGGTGTAGCATTTTCTGAGCAAGGTGTACATAGATCTTCTTATGGATTTCATGTCTGGAATCTATCAGTTGTTATATGTGATTGAAGGTGAAATTGTCTGTGTGTACCATGTATTGTGAATGATATTTTTGTGATTAGGTGTTTTCTATGTTTATGATGTACTGTAAATGGTATTTTAGTGGTTAGTCAAGTTTTCTTAAGTTTTCCTATGATATATTTGCAACCGATACTTATTAAAACTAAGTTAGGTTAATATATGAGTCTCTAAGTTATGTTAATATGTGATTATCTATGTAAAGTTGGATGGGAACTCTAGCTTGAGTAATTAATTAGTCCTTGACCAATAAAGAAGGTTTATAAGTGCTTCATGGTTTGTTAGCATTTAAATTTTAGCATAAGTACCTATAATTTTAGGCTTAATGTTATGGCGAAGGATCAGATTTCATATTGATTATGCTAACAATACCTATCTTTTTAGAGCACTGAGGAAATTATGTTCTGTTTTTTATTTATAAAGAGCTTTGTGAGTATTCTGTTTTTTATGAGTATTCTGTTTTTGTATGAGTTTTATAATAATTAAAGGAACTTAGTATGCCTTAGTACTCTTTTGTAAGACATGTGGTTGTACCATCATAATTATTACTTGCATGATTGTATTCCTTGACTCTAATAAAGAAGATTAAGCAATAATTGAGGAAATATCAGAATGAAAAGAACTAATTGTTTACAATAATTGAGATGGAACAATTACTAAATAATAACAACTAATAAAAACAAAATAAAAATGTACACAATAAGATTATAGTATAGAATTGGAAGGATGATACTTATTCCTTCTTTCTTGCCTGCTCTTCAAAATAATAGTTTTTTTATCTTCATTCTTCCATGAGATGTCTCAATTTTTCTTCCTTTTTTCCCTTCACATGTCTCTAGAGATTGAGAACCATTCCTTTGTTCCCATTTCTGTTTCTCATCTTTGTTCTTAATTTGAAGCTCATTCATATACTCAGATTTTAACAATCTCTTTCCTATAAAATTTTTTTTTTTCCTCTTGCACCTTTGGTGGATGATTTTCACCAGCTATTTCATCTTCCATGGGCTGCATTGCCTTGGTAGGTATAGCTGGTGATTAATTGCCACAGGCGATTTCATCTGCCATGGGCTTAAGTCCTTTGGCAGATAAAGTTGGTGACTAACTGGCACCAGCAATTTCATCAGCCATTGGCTTAAGTCCCCTGGCAGGGAGGACCTTTTCTAACATTCCCAAGTCCTTTGGTGGAGTGTGGTGTTATTTGTGAAGGATGGCCATTTCTTTCACATAAACCCCAACCTCGTGTTGTGTATTATTGAACTTGGGTGTTATTTAGGTGCATAAATGTCAACTATTATATTTTAATTTTAGTTGGCATTGCACCTGATTTTAGGAAAACGTTAGCAAAAACTTTGCTACCGATTCCATGTATTAGCAATAACTTTGCTGCCGAATGTATGGGTTTAATTGTTGGTAATGGAATATGTAAGTAAGCACGTATTGTGCGCTAGTTGATGAGAGGGAGGGTTGAAATTTTTCTGGGTAGAGTTTCCAGAGACATGCTGGAAAGTAGATGATGAGAAAAAAGTGTGTTCTTCAATTTACTATATTGAGAGTTTTTTTTTTCTTTTTTGATTCCTTTTGGTTAGTGTATAGGTGAGATAAGAGGTTGTGTATTTATAGCAAAAATATTGGCATAATTATTAATCAGAAAAAGTAAAAATAAAATAGTTGCTTTCCCCTTTTTAAAATATTGTCAGTATTAGTGCATTGTTGTCTATGATGTATACTTTGGCTTGTAGTGTAGTTTGAATACTGGTAAATTGTAATGGAATTTAATAAAATAGGGCTCAAAAGCAGATTTCCTTTTTTTTTTAGCATTGATAAAACATTAACAACATTAGGGATATAACAAATTTGCAAGGCTGAGGTCTGATTTGAGTATTTCTGATATTGGATTTCCTTCTGTTGGTCTGATTAGAGTCTTTCTGATATTGTCAGTAAGGGTGATTCCTCAGCATTAACATTAACAGTTGATTTGCAAGCAATCAAAGAGAATTTGTAAAGGGAAAAGAAAACATTAAGTTAAAATATTTAACAATAATATGCAATTAGAAAAAGGAAATCAAGCAAAGAGCTAACAATGCAAAGAAGAAAATGTTGCTTGGAAGAGAGCAAATTTACCACAGTATGACATATGCTATCTAATAGAGGAGAAAGTTCAAAAGTTTATAACATCAAATTTGAAAGAACGTCATTGGATGACCCAACTACTGAAAGAAAAAACAGCATAGTTTAGCTCTAACACCCTCCTTTTCTCACTTTGTTCCCATTCTCAATCTTCAGCATAGGATAACTATGTTACATTAAAAGATTTTAAAGGTCCTTACAAATACTTAGGATATATTTGTTTGGTTCAGCAAAAGTTGTAAAGTGTAATGTTTCTTAACATGCATTATACTCAAGTTTTTTACTTCTGTTGAATATTGGCATATTTCACTTCCAATCAGGCCGTTGCTACATGGATATCATTCAAAAGGCCTGATGTATTCCAGGAAGGCTGATCATTTCACAAAAGCAGAAGTACAGATATTGCTGGGAGCTCAAGTCCAGCTGACATCCTTAAGTACCCATGACAGAACCTGCTTCTTTGTCAACATGTATGATGGGCCAACTGCAACATAAAACTCGTTTGAACTGAGGTCTCGAGAAATGGAGCAAAAGTCAAGCATTCCCTGCATTTGATAATATTAAATGGTAAGTTATCATTTGTGTAAATTATTAGAATTTATAGATTTGGTGGTGAAATGCTTACAGTTTTTGTTTGCTCGAATATTTGTATTATTGGTAGCTTAAATAATTTTTCACAATCTTCTGCAAAAGCCGTTAGACTTAGTTCTCCTGTCTCATCTACTGCATCAAACTTGAATGTAGCCCTGGGAATTAGTCAACATATGTATATTTAGTATAAGGCTTTAGATCAAATAAATGTAGCAGTTGATTATGTGAGAAGTTATGAAAGAGTAGAGTTACCTAGGAATACTTGTGCAATCTAGTTTAAAACACTTTGGACAAGTCATTGATGTATTCAATGGTAGATAAACTCTTTTGCCACATTTGTTACATCCTTCATATGCAATCAGCCTAGTTTGATCTGGCTCAGGAATTTTGACTTTGATCCAATGAATTTCTTGTTGAATTGTTTGGGAGGACTAATAACAGATAGAAATCCAAATAATTATACTAATTTAAAAATATATTGAAATGATTAATGCACAATAGAGAAGTTGGCTATAGTTTATAACCTTCTTATCCAGATTTTGCTGAATGGTTAGAATGCTTTTCTCTGCAGTTGGATTTTTGGTATCTACCAACTGTGCCATCTTGTTTACAAGTTCATCAAAATTTGCCATCACCCTTCAAACCATTGGCATGTATAGAATATTAGTAGTGTATAGCCAATTAAATACATGTTCAAAAGTATATTTTTGGTGTCTAGAAATAATTTACCAGTCATGAAAAGCTACAAATTCTTCTCCAGTTGGATTAGTGTCAATAGTCGTCGAGAGACTACTTGTGAGAATGAATCCTGTTTAATTTAAAAGTTTTATTATTGCTCATTATATATATTATTGATTAGAGGAGTATAGTAATATGATTAGATATACCTCTGGTTGTTGTCACCCTTAATCCTAGGAAGGCAGCTATAACTGGTTCAGTGTTCCATGAATGTAGTTTAGGATCTTTGATGTCTGTGAGATCATCCCATATAGAGATAGTCATTGGCACAATGGTACTGCAAAAGTAAGTAAACAATTGTTAGCTGAAAATATTAGCCAAGTGCTTGTATAACATTAGAAATTGTATCATGGTTATAGGAGAATTTTCACTGACCTGTGGTCTATCACACTGATGTCTCGAATTGGATGCTCAATGCCTGTGTCAGTTGTTATTGTTCTAATATCGCTGATGAAGAGCACCAAAGCTAGGATATCTGTGTTATCATGATTATTTATTTAATTATGAAAGCAACTTATAAAATTTATTATAGAAATGAAAGAGTGGATAGTGTCTAAAATACCATAACGATCATCTGGACCACTTTCATATGAAATTGAGGCAAGGGGGACATATTGCACTTTGGTTGGAGTAACCTCAGTAGCAATAGGCTGGACCATTGTCTGGCCACCAAATCTTAGTGAGCAATCACCATCCCGGTCTTTATATTTCGGATGTACAGGCTCCAGTGGTGCATTAGAAATCTGATAAACATTGTCTTTCTGAAAAATGTCTCCATACTCTTTGATCTGATTCTCAAATAGAGTTCCTTTCATTTTGGTTCCCTAGGGTAGACAATACTAACTTAGTATGAATGGTGTATATATGTTGTAAATTTGAAAAAAGTAAGTTCATCTGATTTTTATATAGAGTTTCTTTCACTATTGTTTCCTAGGACAGACTCGTTGCAAAGATTATGGCCACACAAGATTAAATTCTATTCGTCAGATTGCTGTGTTCATTATTGTGAATGGTGTATATATCACATTTTAGAAATGGATATATACTCTGTAACACGAGGAACAAATAGAAGCCAAAGGCACATTGCTGTGTTCATTATGAATATATATCACATTTCACCAAAGGATATATCACATTCCACAAAGAATTCATTTATGAATTCATGAATAAGTATCACTCATAATATATTAGAATATGTGATATATCCTTTGGCACAGCAACACAATAATGAATTAAACACAACAACACAATAATGAACAGAATATGGATTAAATGTTACATTGCTGTGTTCATTATGAATGTGTTTAATTTTTTTGGATTTCAGCAATGTCACAAGAATGGTGTATATATATTGTAAATTTATAAAAAGTAAGATCAGAGAATACCTCATCATCTTTGAATGTGACAACCACAAATTTTGTTTTTTTCTGTGGAGAAATAAGAACCCGAGATTTCTCAACAACTTGTACTTTAACTTTGTAGTTTCTTGAATTAGGCTTGAGATCTTTTAAGAAAGACTGATTAGATGATTGGTCTTTTTCCTGTTTCATGGTGTTTTCCTAGAGCATGTAAGAGAAACAAGTTTAGTGTCATGTGTAAATCTAGGTAAGAGTGATTAGTACAGGTATGTGTAAAACTGAAATCCAAACTTTGTGATCATTAAGATAGGAGTAAACCTTGACAGTTGAAATTAATCTACATAATTTGCATTGAGGTCCAAATACAAGTAGGTACAAGTGATCCTAATGAGGTAATCAGAAGTATATAGTTACAGAGGTTTAATTAGCAACATTTTGAGATAGTATACTGTTATCTAGAATCACTTTTAAACAGATTATATAAGATTTTGTAAGAAAGTGACTATACTATTATGCAAGTATAATTATGCAAGTACAACTATATATCATCTGTATGTTGCATTCTACATGTTATATAAGATTCTATTTCATTAATTGCATATATAACAAAATGGCAGATGTTAGATATTCTATTCTTGACAACAGAATTTTGTTTTCATTAATGGAAGTAACTGAAATAACTTGTTCTGCATTTAAGAGGAATAATCTGCTGTATATTAATGGCAAGTATAATGAGCATAAATCACTAAGCATGAATGGAGAATAATAAATTTTAAACTGTTTTGCAGGGAAGAATGACTTACCTTATGATAGCAGACTTTATCAGAATTTCAGTTGCACTTGTGAGAGTTGGTAGTATGAATTGTAGGAATGGAAATTGATGATGAGAAATTCCTTTATAAACTGAAGCAAGCTGTCAAACTGCTCTTCCGTGAAGAAATTTGTATCATAGGCTAAGAGTCAACAGTGTTTTCATTAAATGCAAACTTTAAAAGTTGGTATATATACTTAGACTTCCTTTTTTTAAGGAAGGATGTTATTTAAGCTTGCTTTATAAGTTATAGTTTTTATCAATTACTGTTTTTACGTTCAAGATTTTTTTTCACTTTCAGTTTTTTAATATCAGTAATATTTTGTTTTGTAATGATAAATACCTATAGTTAGCCATAATATGATAATTTTCTTTTGGCAATATCTTTTTTATATCAGTATTAATGATAAATACTTATCAGATGATTTTTTTTTTTTTTTTTTTTTTTTTTTTTTTTTTTGTGGTGCACGTAAATTTTATTTATAATCTTATTCTAGAATGTTTAGACTATGCAAAGATTATAATAATTAAATTAATTCAAAATTATAGGAAAATAGATTATAGAATTTAGATAATGCCAAAGTTAAACTTAAATTTATATTTGATTTGATAAATATTGAAATTTATTCATACATTATTTCTATATAATTAGTTTTCATTAATATTCATTTTATTTAAAGGTCTAAAATTGAGATAAATTTATTTGAATTAAGACAATGGGAAAGGTAAGATAAATTTCCCTAATAACAAACAGTACCTAAGCATGAAGAGTAAATTATGTTGTTCATAAGCATAATTTACTTAATGACCTGTTTTGGTATTTAAATTTCCAAACAATATACAATGTTTCCTAGTAGTAATTTAGTTGTTCAATTCTTTTGATTTATGATGACCTGTTCCCTAATGTAATCTATAACCCTTTTAAATCTACAACAATGAATTCTAATGGGTTGTTTAAAATTTTATAGATATAGATAATATATGAAGTAGTAATTAAGGAATTTAAAATAAAATTAGGTATCATAATGTGAAATGGATAAATTGGTCACTCATAAATATCACAATGTGAATACTTCAAATTTATGTATAATGAATTGATCAACCCTAGGTGAAAAATATTATAGAACATTCCAAATTTGATCAAACTATCGTATATCATAAATAACTAACAATCTAACAAAATTGAATGAATACCAATTTTAAAATTACACCTGAGCAAAGAAGTTGATCATTGCTTATATTCACTATTTGGTAATGTATTCATACTTATAGTCACTATCTCGATTTTGGTTTTATTAATAGCCATGGTTACTTTCAACAATCAATTTCGATTAAATAAGATATAAGTAGTAATTTAGGTATTTAAAATTGAATTAAGAAATATAATATAAGTTAAATTCTATATGTATGTTGATCATGAATGATACATACAATATTATAAGTGCTTTTTGGTCAAAAATATGGTAAGATTGTATAGTATAAGCATTTAATGCAAAGTGAGTACATTAACCTACCATGATAAAATCCCCCTATTTTAAGGATATTTCTTATACATCTTTATGCGTGGCTATTGTGATATATTTTTTTTGTGCTAAATTTCAATGCTTCATATTCATGGTACATAGAATGCTATGATATAGGAATTCAATCATAGGTTAAGATTGTATACTACAAGTATTAAATGCAAAATGAGTGATTAACTTTACAATGTTTAAAATCCTTATTTTAAGGATTTTTGCTTTTTCTCATGATTTATCTATGGATGAGTGTTGTCATACTTTTTCCCTCTTATGAATGGTTAAGAATGAAACCTAATCATTTTTTTTAACATTTTAATGTTTTCTATTTTACGTCGAATAATAGAAACATGAACTTAGATCGTGAAAGATAATCTCTTAATACAAAGTAGGTTAAGATTTATTGTTAACATTTTAATGATTTAATATGAAATCATTATCTAGCATTATGAAAAATGTTAAATTTTTCATATTCATGGTACATATAAAGATATATTTTTGCATATACAATTCAATAATAGGTTAAGATTGTGTACTACAAGCATTAAATGCAAAATGAGTAGGTTATTTTTACAATGTCTAAATCCCCTATTTTAAGGATTTTTGTTTTTTCCTATGATTTATGTGTATATGACCCTTGTCATAGCTATGAATGGTTGAGAATGTACTCTAGCAATTTTTTTTTGGACATGTTAATGCCATATATCTTATGGGAAAGAATAAAAATAGGTCTTAGATTATATAGCGCAAGTATTCATAATAATGTAAGAAAGGTACATTTACAATGTAAAAATCACCCTACTTTAAGGATTCTTGTATATTAGTATTATATTATATATATTATATGTATGTTTAGGAAAGAACCAATTTGACATTTTAATAATAAATATATATATAAATTTGGGTAATAAAATTGGTCTTGTTGTGCATTCTTGTGAATGTTAACTATATTGGAAAGTAATCATAGCAATGTAGATTGCAATGTCAAATAAGCAAAGCAAAATTCCGTAACCCAAATCAACGCGCTAAAAATTTTTGATTAAAATGAGCTAAAAATTCATACCGAATTCGTTTAAATATAATGTATCAAATATGATAAACAAAAGAAATGCGCATATATATTAGTGAGTTACGTTTGTCAATTTCCATTGGGAAATTACTATCTAAGTATAACATGTCTATTTCCAGTCTTGTCCTTCTCGTGTTGACTATAGTTCTAAATGAATTAATAAATATAAATTTGGACGCCTATATTTTGTGTAAGGCTCATTGATAATTATATTGTTGTTTATCAAAACTATGTATGATTTTTCCCGTGGATGAATGATTTCCTGTCCGATATTTATTTAAAATGTAAAAAAAACTTGCTTCTAACATTGGAATTTTTTTTAAAAAAAATTAATCATCAATCACATGATGATAAATCGCATTTTATTTACGTGTTTTTAAATTTTAATTTAATAATTTAAATATGCATGTAAGTATTGTGACTATTACATAGCTCATTGTCTAAATACAAAGGTGCATGTCGACTATTCATTACATCTATTACATCAACTATTCGAAGTGGAATTGGAAGAGTTGTCTTCAGATTAGTCGTTCTTCAACTCACTTTTCTGTCTGCAATTCTTGACACTCTTCATCACAATTCATAAACCCTAAAATCCTCAGACTAAAAGTTGCATTTTAATTTCTAAATATTGATTCAATGGCAAAAGGTTCCTCATCTAATTCTAAAGAAGAAAGTGCAGATGAGCGTAGGCTCAGAGCAGTGGTGAATTTTTGTTTTTATGTGATTGAGATGCTCGTTGAATTGCGAAATGCAGCGCAAGGGTATAACAAAATGGTAGAAAATTGCTCAGACATTAAAAGAAGGTTGAAGGATACCAAGAATGATAAAGCAAAGAGGAAGGAATTGCTGGAGGAATGTGAATGGTATGTCCTGTATCTTCGCCAAGTGCAAATTGGAATGGAACAGATGCTGAAGGAGCTCCTGAGTCACAAGGATGATCTTGATCAAGTGCTCAGAGAAGAAGAAGCAAGAGAAAAAATGGCTGAAAGAGTAAGACAAAGGGAGGAAGAACTAAGAAAGAGAAATGAAATAGCAAAGGAAAAGCAAATTTTAGAGAGGAGGAAGGAGAGAGCTAAGAGAATTAAGAGATGGTATGAGCCTGATTCTCCAGTACAGCTTTCCGAGGAATCAGATTATGACTCGGATAATGATAGGCACTCCATTGATCATTTGGGTAGAATTTATGATGATGATATCTAAGTTGATTATGCTTAATCATAAGTTTGTACATGATGGATGGTTAATAGAATATCATAAGTTGAAATAGAACTGTGAGACACTTCTCATATATTTAGAATGCATCTTTTGTAATGAGATTAATCATAATTGTGCTTAATCATAAGTCGAAATAGAACAGTGAGAGGTTTCTCTTTTAGCTTCAATGCACTTTTTGTAATATGTTAAGCATATATATTCCATATATGAAATAGTAACATTTTGGGTATTCTCTTAGTCTTTAGTATTCTATACATTAGATTGTTAGCTATTTATGATATATGATATTGTGATCAAATTTGGAATGCTCAATTTTGTTAGATTGTTAGTTATTTATGATATACGATAGTTTGATCAAATTTGGAATGTTCTATAACATTTTTCACCTAGGGTTGATCAATTCATCATACATAAATTTGAAGTATTCACATTGTGATACTTATGAGTGACCAATTTAGATTTGTATTGTTTCATTTATAGTGTTGTCAAAATGAAGTGGCATCATTCATGTATAAATTGACATCAAATCGTATGAACCAGTTTACAAATCAGTGAAGGTTCTGTACTTCTAATTAGGTAGGAATGAGCAAAATTTAGAGAACAATAGCAAAAGAAAAGCATGTTCTGTTCCACAGAATCATTTGCTAATGAGTCATGTACTTAATTTAAGGAATCTGCAAATGTTAAGGACTGTCCTGTTGTACTAATTAGTTTTTATACATGCTTAGATATTAGAGGTTATATATAATTTTATGAAGAATAATAGCTGAGCTGGTAATAAAATGGAATTGATAGTTGATCATTCATCATTTTTACATGTCGTTGTTCCTAAGAATATTGCTGATGGTTTGGCTCCAAAAGAACTTTTAATCACTGACCAATTTTGCTGCTGTCATATCTTTAAGATCATAATATTCAAGATTTTGTGATTACTCCATTGTTGGTAACTCATGCCTGGTAACCATCTTCTGCAGGATCACACTTTAGGAAGTGTGATAAGCACAATTCTGACTGCATCTGTAGCTGCAATAGCATAATATGAGAATATGTTAAGTTCATTTAGGAAATAGCATGTTTTAGCCTATAAATAGTAATAGCATAAATAACCACATGCTTACCAACATGTGTAAGTCATACTTAGGAAGCATGTTGTTCTGGCTGTGGTAGAAAATCAAAGCCAATATTCAGAATCTTCCAAATTATCAAAACCAAAATTCAGAAGCTTTAAAATATCCCAGGCTGAGGTTTGATTTGAGTATTTCTGAAACCATTGGTTAATTTCAGAATCTTCAAAATACTATAGGCAAATTGGAGCTTCAAAACCTGTCCAAAAAATAATAAAATATGGTCATCAAATATGTAATTTGAATAGTGACGAACACGATTAAACATGTGTGAAGGAAGAAATTAATGTATAACATGCCTATATACAACTTGTTCCTAGATGATGCCCGCTTTTTCAAGAATGCTGAAGGATACAACATTTCTGACCGTTATTGCTGAAACCTGATCTGTCGTAGGTTTAGATAAAACTTTAATTTGAGCCGATGTCTGAGCCCTGGATAGACCTACATATAGTTGCCCATGTGAGAAACAAGGGGTGTTTAGATAGAGGCCAACTTGTGATAGAGTTTGTCCTTGAGCCTTATTGATAGTCATGGCAAAACTAAGTTTAATAGGAAACTGTATTCTTTGAAACTTGAATGGATAGTGAAGTGTTTCAGATGGCCGCAGATTTATTCGTGGGATGAAAACATGCTCTCCTGCATGATGGCCAGTTATTATGGCACACTCAATTATATTAGGGTAAAAATGCTTGCATAGCATACGAGTGCCATTGCAGAGACCTGATGCAGGAGCCAGGTTTCTTAGTAAGATTGCAGGACAATTTTCTTTTAGCACTAATTCGTGTGGACTCATACCACCAGGAGAAAGAGTATTTAAGAACTCTGTTGGATAAACACTTCTTGTATCATCAAGCAATGAATCATAGCTTTTGTAACAAACAGATTCCCCAGGGAACTCATCAATTAGGGTAGAGTTGATCTCATCCACAGCAGCGTTGAGAGGAGTCAAGATTGCTCTATCAACAAACATGCTTTGATTGAAGATTGCCATTTTCATTTCTGGGAAAACAAAATCAGTAAGGCTGGCTATAGGATTATTAGACTCATCATAAGGCACTATCATATGACCAGGCACCTGTATTTGTTGAACTTCTGCAGCCTGCAGCTGACCATTACCCATGGCAAGCAAAAAATCAGCAAATTGGCTATTTGTCCTTGCTCTCATATTGTCAGTGAGTCTGAATCTCTTAAATTGGTTCCATAGAGAGGAACAAACTAAACTTGCTTCCACGGCTTCACTTTGTGATTTCTTGGGCACGACAGGCAATACTTGCCTAAAATCTCCTCTGAAAACAATGACTTTCCCACCAAAAGGCAAAGATGGCGAACACAAATCACGCAAAAGAATATCCACAGCTTCAATATTCTCCTTTTTGGCCATTGAAGCTTCATCCCAAATTATTAAACATGTTTCTTTTAGCAAAGCAGCTAAGCTACTTTGTTTAGGAACATAACAAGAGGTTGAAGCAGCAAGATCAATTGGAATCTTAAATCGGGAATGTGCTGTTCTTCCAGTGACTATATTGGATGCTGCTATGCCTGATGTAGCAGTAGGGAGCACAATTTTACCCATTGCCCTTGTGGCTGCATAAAGCGCACAATATAGGTAAGTTTTCCCTGTTCCCCCAGGCCCATCAACAAAGAATGCACCTGGTTGTCTTGTTGTAACATGCTCCATAATGGAGGCAAAAGCATCTTGTTGTTTTGGATTGAGGTTAAAGCATGCTTGCTTGTACATATCAGGTACTGGTGCATCTAAAGCATCAACAATATCCCGGGTCCTTCTAATTTCATCATCTATCTCATGGATTAGACAATCTAACCCAAATTCATCCAAAGTTTTACCCATTTCCTCTAAAAACTGCTCAACAGAACGGATTGTTAGCTGTAGAACCTTATCAGCATGGTTTGAAAGATTACTTGCAAAATCTTCGGAAAGATGAGGAAAAAATTTGTTCCAGAGAGCAAATGGATTGCAAGGATTGCAAAAAATGAGTATAGTTGCAAATAGACGTCTTAAAGCCCTGGGCATATGAGTTTCAGAAGCTTCTAACATACATTTGTCCACAGCATCATCTTCGACTATAAGACCAAGCTTGACAACAGCTTCTTGGTAAGTTGCATGAATGTAGCCATTAACAGTCCTCAGATCTTCAAAGGACTTAGGTCCGCGAACATTTGCAAGCAAAAGGCGCAGAAAATAGCGCTCACCTTCAGATGGGGATACAAAGGCCATCCTACCAATGACTTTTTTTTAGTCTCGCGCTTAGTCCAAGTCTTTGCAGATGCTTTCCAAACAAAATGCTCTGAGAATTCTGAATACAAATATTGTGGACCATTTGGAATTGCAGCATTCATTGCAAAGAACTCTGTGAGAGCAGTTTTTTGCCTCTTGCTGTCATTGACAACAGAGCCTACACTTTCACTTGGCCTAAATTAAACAGTATGCAAATTAGGAAGATGGACTTGAAGAGGCAAGACTGGTGGTATCATTTCAAAGAGTCCAAAACTGAACAAACGCCATGCAGCTTCACAAGGAGAAACCCAGCGTCCTGATTGAAACTACTCTATTTCATCTCTGGGTTTTGGATTATCCACAGAAGAAACATTAAAAGAAATACGATCATGCCCCTTGTAGACATACTTGTAGAGATATTTTACAGCCCGAATTGTAGAACACACTTCAACATTCACGTGACAATCAAAAAGTGCTAACAAATACGGATTATATGGAATGACCCACCTATTATCCATAGGCTTCCTTCGAATCATTACTGTTTCCCCAGTATCGCGCCTTCTATACATAGGATACCCATCCTCATGGCTAGTTGTCTCAGCTACATATGGTTTTGGATATCCATACTTACAAACACCCAATCGGCCCTTGTGTTTCATACACGCGCATTCAGGATTTTCCTTCCCACAAGGGCCATGCATCATGTGAGACAACACAGCTTGCCTTAAGTGAGGATTTTGTGTTGAGGGGATCTCTGCAGTTACAAACTTATCAAAAGCTGCTGCATCTTTAATCTTATAACCGGGAGCCAATATCAATAGAATACGAGCATGAGGAAGGCCACGTTTTTGAAACTCAACAACATATATCAGTGCAGCAACCTCTCCAAAAATTTTCTCCTCCATGATTTGCTTATTAAGAGCAATTAACTTTGCATGGAAAACCCTTGCAATTAAATCTGGCCTATTTTGGGCAAGCTCTCCAGGAGAAAGTTCTTGTTTAATCTCTGGCCAATTAGGATTGCATGTAATAGTTATGAACAAATCTGGTTTTCCAAACCGCTGCACCAAAGTTATTGCATTCAAGTATCTACTACGTAAATCTCTAGGACCACCCAAAAAAGAAGGAGGTAATATGACATAATGACCCACATTTGCAGAATTATTTTCTCCGCTTTCAAAACAATCAAGAATTCCCTGATAAAGATCAGCATGAATGGCAGCTTGATTTTGACGGAAAAAATCCAGCCTTGTGTTCTCTAGCTTTATATACATGTCAACTATATACTGCTGCAGTAATCGTGCAGCACGCAGTAAGTAGTTCCCCTGTCTTATTTGCAACTTATATGCATAATATTCCCTACAAGAAATCTTCTGCACTTTTTTTCGCTTGCCATTAGTCATATCTGCATTATATACATAAAATATAAAATTAAGAATCATAACAAAATAGGCTTCTTAGCTGATATAAAATAACAAATTAACAAAATAGGCTTCTTAGCTGATAAGCTCATGAATAAGATCTAAACAAAAAATTAGTATAGTATAACATATAAACATTCCTCATGAAATACTCATTAGCTGACTGCAAAGAGTATTAATACTTTATATAGTAACATAAATAAATAAACACTTATTAGACCAAAAAGAAGCACAAAAAGCAGAAAATGATGACTCACTTGCTTCTTCTTCAGCCAGTATATCCTCAACACTGTTCATTGACTCTACAGGGAAAACTTCTTCCTGCAAGTGTCTGCTACTGGTAGTTCCATCTATTTTTTCTAGACCCTCATGCCATCCACTGTCTCCATGCGAATATAGCAAAGGATATTGAAGAGGATCATAGCACCCATAATAATGCTTAATTCGATGAGGTTTATCTGTCTCCTTTCGACCATAAGCAACAATATGAACACTGCTATATTCGCTAGACGATGTTTCTTCTGACCATATGACAGCCACCTCATTTGCAGTTGGGGCATTGTAAACTCTCTGGTCAAGAACTGGATTCCGGTTCAAATGAATTTCAGTGCTTTCAACAACAGGAATATCCCTCAGTGAACGAAAAAACTGAGCATATGGATTGCACTCCATTATATGCATAAGGAGCTCAACTATTTCTTGCTGCACTTGTGGAAAGGTAGATGTACGATTCCTGATCTCGTGCTCTGCATCATAGAAATACATCAGCAAATACTTGGGGTGCGTATCATGAGGCAATAAGTCAGGAAGGTTATGATATATCTGACCGTGCAGCTTGAATACATATATTCCTTTCTTAGTATCAGCTTTAACGGATCCCCCCAAGGAAGTAAATGCAAATAAATTATTATACATGCGACAATATTCTCTAAAATGATCGCTTAATTAATCCTTAGAAGTAAACAGCCAAATCAATTGTGGTGGCCATGGATTTTCAGCCAACTGAACACCACCATTCCGATAGCAAAAGAACAATGGCTCATAGGCAAACCTTTTTTGCATAACACTTGGAACAGAATGTAGGAGCAGGCAGCTTAAGAGCTACAGTAGGTACATCTCTATCACATATCAAGGCAATAGCTTCAACTGATACATAAATAGAATATGTGAACAATATTAATTGAAATTGATCGTTGAAAGTAACTATGGCTATTTGAAGAAAGGAAAAATTCTGTGAATACCTCTATTTGCTGTTTTGTTCTTTGGCCATGTTTTTTAGGATCTTTTGAAGTCTTAAGAACATCAGTTGTGGCCTGGTCAAGGTCACTCAAATTAATTCCAGGCTGTAAACCCTTCAAACGCTTGGTGCTATACTGCGTACAACTTGATTTGACACAACGTGTACCAGCATCAATAGAAGTTTCAGAACGCTTTGATTTACGTATTGCTACTGCAGGCGAACTTGGCAGGCATTGCACTACAGTCACAGGTTGCTTTGCAGCAATAGGAAACTCTGCATCCTTAGTTATGCGCTTTACTAATTTGCACGATCTAGTGTTCGATTCTGCAGCAAGTATTTTTGCATCACAAACTAAAGCTATAAAGAATGATCACCCTCTATATATGTAATAGGATATTAATATTTTGAGCTATCCAAATGAACATATGCTCCTTTTCAAATTTATTCTTACTAACTGTAAACTAAAGCTATAGGGAATGATCACCCTCTATATATGTAATAGGATATTAATATTTTGAGCTATCCAAATGAACATATGCTCCTTTTCAAATTTATTCTTACTAATTGTAAACCAACACATGCATATGCACATAAAAACATAGAATATATTCATATATTGATTACTAAAAAGCATGTATAGAGATTAGAACCCATGTTTTAGACTTGGCATGAAAGCATCTTTCAATTCATTCTCTTTGAAATGTAGCATGTGATGTAATTCTGCAAAAGCCCACGCCTTTGCTGCAACATAGTACGCATTATCTGATATAACCCTGTAAACGCTGACAGCCCAAAGAATTCTAGTTATAATTTTACTACAACAACACAGAAGCTAAATGTAACATGCCACTGTTTATACTCAGCTAAATAAAGCCACATATTGATAAATGTTGACTTAATAGCAAGATGTTGTCATTCCAATCACAATAGCATTACAAAAGGCAGACTTTACCATTACATTAGGATATTCATGTTGCAAAATCTAAGATCAGATTTGCAACACACATGTTCATAACATCGAGTTACATACTATAGCCTGAAGTAGTTCAATTTTGGCTAGGAAATTAAAAGTCTCAATAGGAATACATTGGTGCAGCTAATATTCTTTACTGATCACCAGTTAGCATCAACAATTGGCCAAAAAACATGACACAGACATCATCCAAAGCTACTGAGAAAACTAAAACCACACTAAATGCCCAAAAAGTGGCTAGCTATTCAACATCCAGGCATCTACCCAATATTCCTGCGCTTAAAGACAGTCTCAAGTTCCCCATGAATACTCCTCACAACCTTTCCAGTCCCAGCAGCAGAAGTGGAAGGAGCTCCAAATGATGGCCGTGACACACGCTTCTTAGGAGGGCGTGGAACAGCAATTTGAGCAGGGATACTTGCTTCTTTACCATCAGGAGTGACACACTGATCCTCAGTACCAGCAGATACCACTTCGCCTTGAACTGCAGGTTGTTGCCTGCACACCTCCTCAGTCAATGTCTTCTCTTTCTCAACAATGGAAAGGGCACACTTTATAGAATGGCGACCAGAATTTGCATCAACTATAATTGAAATTATAGTTGTAAAACAGCAAATATATCACTTTCTTCGCCACACTCTGCTCTGCAACTTCAGGGTCAGGACGTACATCACCAAATATGCATTCAGGTAAATCTTCACTTGGATAGAAAGTCACCACAGTCCAAGCAAAATACTACTCACCACTAAATTCAACAGTCACAATTGGAGTCATAGCAGCACCAGTGCGTACCAACACAACCTTCAAGTATGCTTTATAATCAATGGCAACAGTATACACAGGCAAGTGAGATCTGTAATCAGGAATAGACTCATTGGCAGGCTCAGTTCCATGTCCAATTGTAAGTCGTAACTGGCGTCGCTTCATTCGAAATAAATTGGCACATCTCCTGTAAGTTCGAATTCTATCAGCAGTAAAATCATCAACAGCTACATCATACAAATCAATCAACCCATGAATTGCCTTTTCCGCAGCCTTTTATGATGCTTTCCTCAAGCTGCCTGCTCCCTCACCATTGAAAACATAGGTCTGCTGACCATTTTTCAACTTAATCCTAACAGAAACTTTGTATGAGGTAAAATCATCAATTACATAAACCGGTCTTTCAAGGCCTATACAATCAGTAATCTGTTCCAGCAATGGTTGAAGAGGAATGGAAATTGTTGCAGTCATTGACACCTTAACCTGTGTAATGCAATAAGCCATAGGGATTTGTTTATGATGATTTTTAAATACCTATTATGCATAACAATAACACTCTTCCTAGCTTTTCCCACTCAGCATTTTAAAACACAAACACTCTACATAAAAGTCCTACAACCTCTCATAATACTGGTCATGCAGCATTTTAAATTCCAATTCAACTTGCTAAAACCATACCCTTCATCAATTTCATACACTTAATCAACTCTAATTAGTAAAGATTCTTCCCATGATACTAAATATGTCCCTAAGATCATAACAAATATTGGCCAACACAAGGAACAGAGATATTGAGCATACTACAATAATCATGCCTCAAAAAAGATTTCTATGTAATAGCATACAATTGCAGAACAAAGTTAGCAACTTAAGACCAACATGTTCAGCAAAATAAGAATATAAACAATTCACCAACCAATATCAAACTTTACATAGAGGAACATCCACAGCACAATAATACTATAAACAATTCAGTAACCAATATCACACTTTACCCATAATACAGAATATAATATCAATGAGTCTTATGATAGTAACATACCAGCAGACTCAGAACACGTTTGATCAACCTGATCGCACTGAATTATACCCTATGACAAAGCTACAAATACAATGGAAAAGAAGAATTAGTTGTTAGAAAATGGCAAATTCAAGCAACACAAGATTTATTATTCTTCTGAACCACATAGATAGAAAATTTAACACAGCAACACAGCTAAATCGGGAACCATCATAATATTTTAACAAACAGATTCTCCTAAGAATTGGGAAAATAATAAATCACAGATAAATCCTTCAATAATTCTTCACTTCAAGGATTTGAAGGATTTTCCTGTGAATATTCATTATAAATAATAGATTATAGGCCAACATTGTAAATAATAAATCAAAAGAATATCCTCCAATAATAGGCCAACATTGTAAACAATAAATCAGAATAAAATCCTTCAATAAGATTATTCATAGATAATAAAGAAAATCCTTCAACATAGAGCTATAGAAAAAACCAACACAACAATACAACAATGAAACAACAATTCAAGTGAAACCCAAGAGTTATTGCTCAAACATCACAACAAAATTATTACGTCTAAAGTATGATTTCAAGAGAAAGTCCAATCTTTGTAGCACATCAAATGTTGTCCAGAATGTCCAGGTCATGCCTTATTCAAGTTCAATAATTAAGTACATTTTTTAAAGCTGCATTACATAACAATGAATCAAAATTGACACTGCTAATCAGCTTCATGACAACACAACCCACCACATAATTATTGTTATTATGTATTTATTATCCACTATTTATTATTATTATTATTAATACAAAAGCTTAGAATAGAATCATACCAACTAAAGCCAATAAGAAGAAGGAAGAACCATACAAAGCCTCTTAATAAAACCAAGGTATTTATAGAAGAAGATGGCCAAGTAAACTGCAAAGAGCCCTCCATTAAAAAACATATTAAAGTTGTACACAAATGTACTAAGCAAGACAATGTTGCACCAAACAAGGGAAGCCTCTCACTGTTCAGTGAACAGTTGAGGTATGGGCAAGCCACCCAAGCACTAAGCAGCCACCCTAACTGTACCCGTCACCATATTCTATAATTTATCCCCAATTTACGTGCACAAATATAATCAAGCACAAAATCAGACACTAAATCCCCTTAATGAATAATCAAGCAATTAAACATTTCTAACCAATCTAAATTAATCTGTCCTATTTATGAATACATGATATTAATTAATTCATTTCTGACCAATCTAAATTAATTAGCTACATTTCTAACAAAACTAAATTATGCCTCATTTTTGTGTGATTAATAATAATAATACTAATTAATCATTCATAAGCGAAAATGAAATCGATCAAAAATAAAATAAAAATAAAAATAAAAATGATCTTGAGTAATAAACCATAATCATCTAAATTAATTTGTGCTAATTATGAATTCATGATATTAAGTAATTCATTTCTAACCAATCTAAATTAATAAGCAACACTTCTAACCAATTTAAACTATGCCTCATTTTTTAGTACTAATACTAATTAACCACTCATAAGCGAAAATGAAATTGATCATTCCAAATTCACTGCCATTCATGTGCTAAAATAAAATAAACATGAAGTTGATTAATAAATTGTAATCATCTAAATGCAAGTGATCATTCTATTAAGTTTATAGTTCAAATAGGGTATGATCACCCTAGCATTAAGCAGCCACCCTAACTGTACCATTCACCATATTCTAGGTATTCATCCCGAATTTACGTGCACAAATGTAATGAACCACAAAATCAGACACTAAATTCCCCTTAATGCCTAATCAAGCAATTATACATTCCTAACCAATTTAAATTAATTTGTACTAATTATTAATACATGATATCAATCAATTCATTTCTAACCAATCTAAATTAATTAGCTACATTTCTAACCAAACTAAATTATGCCTCATTTTTGCCATGGTGATACTTAGTGATGATTAATAAACCGTAATTATCTAAATGATACTTAATGCCTTGTATTGATTGTCCTAGTGGTGATACTTAGTGATGATTAATAAACCGTAATCATCTAAATGCAAATGATCATTCTATTAAATTTATAGTTCAAATAGGGTATGATTTTAGTTCCCCAATTTAGATTATTAGTTATCAATGTTAATCAAAAAACATTTAGATGATTATTGTACTTAGATGATTAATCAAACAGAATTTAGATGATTATTCCTAACCCAATTTCAGAACAATCACAATTATTGTACTTTATCCTATCTTGATTAACACACCTAATAATCCATTTTAACAATGAGTATTAAACATGATTAGCAATCATTAATCACAACGTTAGGATTAAAGCAAATGTCATGAATAATTGAACAAGTAGTATACAATTATAGCTAATTAATTAAACTTAATCACAATATCATTAACATTTGAACTTATCCAATAAATAACTAAATAATAGTGAGCACAAACGAATATTATGAATCCCTTTATAAACTAACATCAACGTTAACAAAATTTTTAAACCTTGTTAGTGAATGCTACGCATTATAAATTAACATTAACAAAATTTTAATATTATACATATACATTGTAAATTAAATCCAACAAAATCTTTTTGTTCATACCAATAACTAATCAAATGAACATAATCACAATAGTGAGCATTAACCATTGTTCATTGCCAAGGAAATTGATAGTTGAGCATAAATTTGCCAAGTCACCAAATGTGACAAAATGACAATGGAATGACATTGAAATGCAAGTTGGTCAAACTCTCCCATTTTGCAACTTAGGAATAGTGAAATTTCATTGACTTGTGACTCATATCACTATTCCTTTCATTTGGAGAAGTTCCCACTTTTTAAAGGGTTATAGATACAATATCTCATAATCTTACTTTAAGAATCATTTCTTTAAGTACCTTGACTCTTATACTTTGTTAGGCATAATCAAGCACCTAGTGCGTCGTAAAACAAAATTCCATCTTTTCCATTAATTCTTACTCGAATTACTACATCAATGAGTCCTACTCAATTATGCATGATGCGAAAAGATACGTTGGTTGTCAAACATTGACAATCTTGAGTTTGCAAATCAATACCTCATGTTTTATCAAAACTACCTAGTATTTTGAATACATGATGTCCAACCGTCCTTTCGGACTTAGTTATAAAAGTCATTTATGAGAATTGTATTTTAGAAATGCTTTTCCTTTCTTTGAGAACTATTCTCAAGGATTTCCTTTACCAATCATGGAAATAATATTATTTGATTTAGAGTACTATAAATATAAGTGCAAAGTATAACCATTTATCAAGAACATAATAAGTTTGAAATTTAATAGCATTTATGCAAACTTCAATCTTATTAAACGTCTTATTTACGCATAAAAGTTGTCCCTATTTGGCGAAAATAAGGCGATTCCAAGATCCGAAGAAACAAAGAGTGGTTAAGCATGCTTTGGTTTGTCTTAAACACTCAATCTTCTAGGTAAGCATTGCCTTGCTAATGGCTCTAAGCCACTCTTGGTTAGACAATCGTCGCATATAATGCATCTTTGACGATGTATCTCTTTTGCCACGGTATGTGAGGACTCCTCACTCATACCGATGAGTTAAACCAAAACCAACGTGCACACCCGGTGTGCCTTATGCCCCTTAGAGGAGTGATGGCACCTCGCTTTGGCATAGCCTACCATCACCATCGTCCGGTTAGTAAGTGTTGTTTTGGAAAGGCAAGTTTTACTCAATATTATTAGGGACCTAGGATTTCTATGTTGGTTGATTTAAGTGAACTTAACTAATCATCGCAACATCAAGAAAACCTAAACATGCATCTAACGAATATTTTACACACATATATACAACCATAAAATATAAAGCGAAATAATAGATGCATATTGGCAACTAGCATGACCCCTTGAAATCTTCATATCTTCAAAAGGTCTTCATTTGCATTTCAAGGCTTTGTCTTCCAAGATACGCCGTCTTCAAGACTTAACCAAACTATGCAAAAACTAGTGTCTACAACTAGGAATAAACTAAATATTAAAGTACAAAAATACTTAACGGTGCATAGACCGTATTTAGATTTACAAAAATACATAACGGCACGTAGTCCGTATTTTCTATCCTAGTCGGGTCTCACTAGTTGCCATTTCATAAAACCTGTGAGAAAGAGAATATATATATTCCATTCATCCATTCACTATTTGTGAATGGCCCATGCAATTTACAAAATTAACAACTAGTAATATGCATTCAAACAACGCGCGCACTAGTAACTAATCTAGGTGGTTAATCCGATTACGCCTAATTAAAACTAGTCAAAGTTGTTTAACTGATTATATAAATTACGTCATTAATAATTGAAGCTCCCACTAAATTCCGCATTTCCTTAATTAATCTAATTAATTAAGTCGGTAGCACCCAAATTTGTCAAAATGAAATTTTGCCAATGCCGCTCAAAAACCCGAGGCCTAGCCTCCCAAAATTTTAATTAAAATAAACAAAATTAATTAAAACAAATAAACGGCAAAATAATTAACATCAAGCCTACTACGGCTAATCACCTCACCGCACCAAGCATACGCACACGCCAAGACCATGAACACACGGCCCACGGCACACGGCCGCGAGCCGCTGCCACAGCACAGCCGCACGTGGCTGCTGCTGTGCGTGGCTGCTGCCGCGCGTGTGGCCCATAATCGAGGAGGCCCAACCACCTTGGCAGCCACATGCAGGCTGCTGTGCAACCCGGCTCGCCATGGTGGTGCATTGCCTCGTTTTGCGTGCCACTACCTTGGGATTTGATCCCTCTTCCGCGAGACAAAAATAATTAATTCTAAATTAATTTTAGAACTAATTTAGTGAGCAAAATAAAATTTTAAACAAGTCTAACTTAATAAAATTTTCAAAGTGCAATAACCAAAATAATTCCAAGAACCATCTTTAATTAAATTGGTTTAGCTTGGTGCAAAATAAAATTGAGGATATTTCTCACTTTCAATTTAATCAATTTAAATTAAACTTGAGAATTTGACAAAGTAAAGGGAAGTTGGAAAAATATGAACTTTAATGTTCAAATGAAAATTCCAACATCTAAAATTTGTGAATCCTTGAAAATTATATCTTCCAACATGAAGATAACCAAATTTCTATCACAAAAATCGAAACTTTATGTTTCTAATCAACTCAAAATGATTAAAACAACAAAGTTCAACTCAAAATAACATGGAATTTAGTGGTTTTCAAAGTTTCAATCACTTATCACAAATAAAGATTGAATCTTTAACACTTAGGAACCCTCAAAAATAAAATTTTCACACTAAAAGCAATTAGTTTGCAATTATGTGAAAATAAATCAACCTTTAAGCATCAAATACTACCAAGTAAGTGTGCTTTAAGGGGACATAAAAGTGCAGAAAATTATGAAAATAATCAACCATATAATCAACAATTTATGCCATTAATTTCAAGGTTAGAAAAGACTTAAAATTTTTCGTCAAAAACGAAAAATCCCTGGAAAAAGGCATTTCTGTCAGAATTTGGCTAAAATTACAGGCCTAATGGGATAAAGACCTTTCCAAAACATGTTTTCCACCCAAAATTCACTAGTCTTGGGCGAAAATCTGGGTTCTGGGCCAAATTCAACATCAAAAATGGGATTAAATAAATAAAACCGAGCTACTAATCTAATTAGCAACATAAACCAGAAAATTAAGCCAAAAATAAACCTTGAAAAACATGATTATAAAAATAAACGAGCAGGGCTCCGATACCGTTGTTGGGGTTTGGTGAGTCCGACTCACCGCGGAAACAACCCCTCCCGATGAACCACTCGCAATAATTAAAATCATAAAGCATAAATAAATATTCACAAAGAAAAGATAACGAATCTTACCCTCGAAGCGAGCTTCGCCCAAAACCCGGGGCTCTTACTTGAAAGCTACTAGCACGTCAAGCGCTGCGCCTCCGACGGTATCCACCCACAAATGGGCAAACACAACTTTAAGGTCTACTACCTTGGGGTTAGCAAGGTCCGACCTAAACCCGAGTGTTATGTGAGTTTAAGAGTTTTCCCAAAAAATTATGGAACGCTCTTTTTAACTCCCACTCAAGCACTTTACTCCAAATCCCAAGGTTGGTATTTATAGAGGAAAGTATGAGTGGGAATTTCTATCCCATCAATGTGGGATCATGAAATTCACAAATTAATTTAAAGCTAAATTAAATTAAAATTGCAAACTAATAATAAATCTACAAGTGGCATTACCATGTGAGATGGGTTGGTGAGGACCACATGGAGAGTAGGGGACCATACTTGCTCCCCACTCAATACTCTCCTTGTGCCACATGTGCTCTCCCACTTACTCCCATATTCCAAGCTTCCCCTTGTTCATGGCCCTATGGCCCGAGCCAAGCCACAAGCCAAGCCCGAGCCCGGCCCGCACCAGCCCGCACCAGCTGCTGCTGCTGCGGTTTGGTGCGGCTACTGCCGTGGCACGGCGCGGCTGCTGCTGTGCCTAGCCGCGGCTGACCGGGGCTGCTAGCACGGTGTGCTAGCTCGTCTTGCCCCTAGCAGTCGGATGCTCGGGGCACTCCGATGCTAGGGGTATTTTCGAGAATATGGTCGATTATTATTATTTTGCGCGTCTCGTCTTTTATCATTTAGACTCGACTTCCGAGGATCGGTTTCGACGGTCTAAGCTCGAATTACCGACGTCTAAATATTTAACACTCAGGCGACGAATTAATTTCTTCCAAATTAATTCGTCGAGTTGGTATATATTCGCTTGGGTGTGACCCGAAGGGTTCAGTCAAGATTAAGCTGTAATATTAATTATATTAATATTACTGATCGGAAGCGTCTTCCACCCAGGCATTCCGATCACTTGACCTTACTGAATATATTAGCTTTCTAATAATTCTGAACCCGCTATCAGAATAATACACTTGTTCGAAAGACACCATTCCTTTCAGCATTTGACTTTCATTTGACTCAATTAGCTTTATAGAATGCAATTGACTTTCATTTGACTCAATTAGCTTTATATGAATTTGTTTGACTTTCATTTAACTCAATTAGCTTTGTTAATTGCATTTGACTTTCATTTGATTCAAAAGGCTTTGTTTGAATGTGTTTGACTTTCATTTGAGTCAAAAAGCTTTGTTGAATGCATTAAACTTTCAATTGATTCAAAAAGCTTTGTTTGAATGTGTTTGACTTTCATTTGACTCAATTATATTTTTTGAATACATTTGACTTTTAATTGATTCAAAATGCTTTGTTTGAATGTGTTTGACTTTCATTTGACTCAATTAGCTTTGTGAATTGCATTTCACTTTCATTTAATTGAAAAAGCTTTGTTGAATGTGTTTGACTTTCATTTGATTCAAAAAGTTTTGTTGAATGCATTTGACTTTCATTTGATTTAAAAAGCATTGTTTGAATGTGTTTGACTTTCATTTGACTCAATTAGCTTTGTTAAATGCATTTTATTTTATTTGATTCAAAAAGCTTTGCTTGAATGTGTTTGACTTTCATTTGATTAAATTAACTTTGTAGAATGCATTTGACTTTCATTTGATTCAAAAAGCATTCTTTGAATGTGTTTGACTTTCATTTGACTTAATTAGCTTTGTCGAATTCATTTGACTTTCATTTGACTCAATTAGCCTTGTATGAATGTGTTTGACTTTTATTTGACTCAATTAGCTTTGTTAATTGCATTTCACTTTCATTTTATTCAAAAAGCTTTATTTGAATGTATTTGACTTTCATTTGATTCAAAAAACTTTGTTTGAATGTGTTTGACTTTCATTTGACTCAATTAGCTTTGTTGAATGCATTTGACTTTCATTTGATTCAAACCGTATTGTTTGAATGGGTTTGCCTTTTATTTGACTCAATTAGCCTTGTTAAATGCATTTGACTTTCATTTGATTCAAAAAGCTTTGTTCATATGTTTTTGACTTTCATTTGAGTCACAAAGCTTTGTTGAATGCACTTGACTTTCGTTTAACTTAAAAAGCTTTTTTTTAATGTGTTTGACTTTCATTTGACTCAATTAGCTTTGTTGAATGCATTTCACTTTCAATTGATTCAAAAAGCTTTATATTTGAATGTGTTTGTCTTTCATTTGACTCAATTAGCGTTGTAGAATGCATTTGACTTTTATTTAACTCAATTACCTTTGTATGATTGTGTTAATTTTCATTTGACTCAATTAGCTTTGTTAATTGCATTTCACTTTCATTTAATTAAAAAAGCTTTCTTTGAACGTGTTTGACTTTCTTTTGACTCAATTAGCTTTGTTGAATTCTTTTTACTTTCATTTGATTCAAAAAGCTTTGTTTAATGTGTTTGTCTTTAATTTGACTCAATTAACTTTGTTTAATGCATTTGAATTTCGTTTGACTCAATTAGCTTTGTTGAATGCATTTGACATTCATTTGATTCAAAAAGCTGTGTTTGAATGTTTTTGACTTTCATTTAACTCAATTAGCTTTGTTGAATGCATTTGACATTGTAGACACCCATTTGTGTCTCCCCTAAACCAAAGCCAGTGATGAATACCTTTTGCGTCGAACCATAATCGAATGAGGTGAAAGTGTGAAAAGTCAAGTGTTGCGGTTAGTTTTTATTAAAATCCTTCTTTCTGTTTTCGAAAACCCACCCTATTTTATAAAAACGTCCAATCCAGTTTAGTTTGGTCCATGATAAGGGTCCAATAATAGTGTATTTGGATGCAGCTTGAAAAGACCTTTCCAACGATATATTATAAGCCCAATTCCGATGAATAATGAGGAAGTTATGGCCAAAATACTAAACTGGGCCCAAACCGGATTTTACCTACGACCCAATGATCATGTGGAGGGTCCAAAGGTTAAATCCTATTCCTAAACTAATTAGGATTGATTAGAATCTTCTATAAGTTTCTAAAATATCTTAATTATCCTTTTTTGAAAAGATAAGATCATGGAATTTGATTTGAATATAAATTTTCCTAATTCTATTCGGATTTAAACATGTTCAAAGACAGTCAGATATTATTTTCGTGCCTCATATTTTTTATCCAAATTTTATATGGTTGGATAGATCTTGAAATTATCTTTCCAGTGATATATTATAATATTAAATCCGAGCTATAACGAAAAAGATATTAAAGATATACGAAACTCTATCCAAAACTGACACCGTCTTACTATTTCGTCCATATCTTTTTATCTACACAAGATTTTAATCTGATTCAAATTGCAATGGAAAGTAGACTTCAAGAGCTTTCCAACGACATATTATATGCCTTATTTGGACTTCTGGATCAAAAGATATGATAAAAACAAAATTCACAAAAACTGTTGTGTACGAGTTTTATTTCGATTTGAATTCGGATTTCTTTTCTTATTATTCGACCTTCTCTTTTTTCTTATAAATAGAGGTCATATCTCCCCTTTTTCAATCATCAACAATAAACTTTCATCAATTCTAGCTATCAATTTTCATCAATAATCAACTCTCATCAGGGATTACTTAATTCTTATTTTCTTTCTCTCTTTCTAAACCAACCTTTCAAACACAATATTCCGCATTCACAAGACTCAAAGTCTCTTAGCCAAGTTCGAAGTTGCCTTCGCCCTAGACGTGCAAGGTTTGATATTTTCTGAGGGTTTGGTCCAAAACTAGTCAAAACTTTATTTAATTTGATTTCAATTTGATTCTTTAATTGTTCTTTATTATTTTCATTGAAGTTTACTAACTTGTGTATTTTGTTATTAGAAAGAGGTACGAGGCTTCAAAGTAAGTAGATTAGCTTACTCCCTATTTCTTTCACAATGTAGATTGCATGCTTATTATTGTTTTATGATTCCTAGTATCATGTTAGGATGTTTAATATTCCTAGTATCATGTTAGGATGTTATTTTTATGCTTTCTAGTATCATGTTTAGGGTGCCTTTACTTATTTCTAATATCATGTTAGCATGTTAGTACCATGTTAGGTTTAAAGCTTCGATCTTTATTGTTTAGTGACATGCTAGGAGTTGTTATTAATCTTATTAGTATCATGCCTAGGATCTTGCTATTATTATTAAGCTTTATTATGCCTTATCATGATTATCATTATTATCATTGTTCTAATAGCATGTTAGCACCATGTTGCTTGATATATTTTATTGTTATTGCTTGATCACATCTTTTATGATTGTTAAAGGGAATTTGTACTTGAAATCACGCTTAATAAGATGATTAATAATTTTGGTTTAGGCTAACGTGATTTTAACTCAAGTGATCGCCAATAATAGTATTATTTGTGCATTAATTTCAACCAACATAGATAAACAGGGTAGGTTCAATATAATGTTTGTATGTTATTCGAAAAGCGCGCATGAATACGAGCAGAACAAAGTAGATGCCTATTTTATAGGGCGGGTCCTTTCTTTTGTAGATTGGATTCGTACCCTCATCCCCGAACCCTGTTTGGTTCAAGACCTTATGGAGTAGATGGTCCTTTTGGATTGTCTTTTGGGTTTACAAGTTCCTAAAACTTGTTGGCGACTCTTTTGCTTTCTTTTCTTTCCCTTTGAACACCACCGTACTTTAGTGTATGATCACAGTGGGGTTCAATTTTGAGGTCATAATGCTTGAAATATTCCCTAAAGACATTCATTTGATTCAAATAGCTTTGTTTGAATGTGTTTGACTTTCATTTGAGTCATAAAAGCATTGTTGAATGCATTTGAATTTCGTTTAATTTAAAAAGCTTTGTTTGAATGTGTTTGACTTTCATTTGACTCAATTAGCTTTGTTGAATGCATTTGACTTTCATTTGATTCAAAAAGCTTTGTTTGAATGTGTTTGACATCATTTGACTCAATTATCTTTGTTGAACGCATTTGACTTTCATTTGATTCAAAAAGCTTTGCATGAATGTGTTTGACTTTCATTTGAGTCAATTATCTTTATTGAATGCATTTGACTATCATTTGATTCAAAAACCTTTGTTTAAATGTTTTTTACCTTCATTTGAGTCAAAAATCTTTGTTGAATGCATACGACTTTCATTTGATTCAAAAAGCTTTGTTTGAATGTAAATGACTTTCGTTTGAATCAATTAGCTTTGTTGAATGTTTTTGACATTCATTTGATTCAAAAAGCTTTGTTTGAATGTGTTTGACTTTAATATAACTCAATTAACTTTGTAAAATGCATTTGACTTTCATTTGACTCAATTAGCTTTTTATGAATGTGTTTGACTTTCATTTGACTCAATTAGCTTTGTTAATTACATTACACTTTTATTTTATTCAAAAAGCTTTGTTTGAATGTGTTTGACTTTCATTTAACTCAATTAGCTTTGTTGAATTCATTTTACTTTCATTTGATTCAAAAAGCTTTGTAGTAATGTGTTTGGCTTTCATTTGACTAGATTATCTTAATTGAATGCATTTGACTTTCATTTGATTCAAAAAGCTTTGTTTGAATGTATTAGATTCTCATTTGAGTCAAAAAGATTTGTTGAATGCATTTAACTTTCAATTGATTCAAAAAGCTTTGTTTGAATGTGTTTGACTTTCATTTGACTCAATTATCTTAGTTGAAGTCATTTGACTTTCAGTTGATTCAAAATCCTTTGTTTGAATGTGTTTAACTTTTATTTAACTCAATTAGCATTGTTGAATGCATTTGACTTTCATTTGACTCAAAAATCTTTGTTTGAATGTGTTTGATTTTCATTTGACTCAACTAGCTTTGTAGAATGCATTTGACTTTCATTTGACTCAATTAGCTTTTTATGAATGTGTTTGACTTTCATTTGACTCAATTATCTTTGTGAATTGCATTTCACTTTCATTTAATTTAAAAAGCTTTGTTAAATGTGTTTGACATTCATTTGATTCAAAAAGTTTGTATGAATGTTTTTGACTTTCATTTGACTCAAATATCTTTGTTGAATGCATTTGACTTTCATTTGATTCAAAAAGCATTGTTTGAATGTGTTAAACTTTCATTTGACTCAATTAGCATTGTTGAATGCATTTTACTTTCATTTGATTGAAAACGCTTTGTTTGAATGTGTTTGACTTTCATTTGACTCAATTAGCTTTGTTAAATGCATATGAATTTCATTAGATTCAAAAAGCATTGTTTGAATGTGGTTGTCTTTCATTTGACTCAATTAGCTTTATAGAATGCAATTGACTTTCATTTGACTCAATTAGCTTTGTTTGAATGTGTTTGACTTTCATTTCAGTCATAAAGCATTGTTGAATGCACTTTACTTTCGTTTAATTTAAAAAGCTTTGTTTGAATGTGTTTGACTTTCATTTGACTCAATTAGATTAGTTAAATGCATTTGAATTTCGTTTAATTTAAAAAGCTTTGTTTGAATGTGTTTGACTTTTATTTGACTCAATTAGCTTTGTTGAATGCATTTGACTTTCATTTGATTCAAAAAGCTTTGCATGAGTGTGTTTGACTTTCATTCGACTCTATTATTCTTATTGAATGCATTTGACTTTCATTTGATTCAAAAAGCTTTGCATGAGTGTGTTTGACTTTCATTCGACTCAATTATTCTTATTGAATGCATTAGACTTTCATTTGATTCGAAAAGCTTTGTTTAAATGTTTTTGACTTTAATTTGAGTCAAAAATCTTTATTGAATACATATGACTTTTATTTGATTCAAAAAGCTTTGTTTGAATGTAAATGACTTTCGTTTCACTCAATTAGCTTTGTTGAATGCATTTGACTTTCATTTGATTCAAAAAGCTTTGTTTGAATGTGTTTGACTTTCATTTGACTCAATTAGCTTTGTTAATTGCATTACACTTTGTGTTAATTCAAAAAGCTTTGTTTGAATGTGTTTGACTTTCATTTGACTTAATTAGCTTTGTTGAGTTCATTTTACTTTCATTTGATTCAAAAAGCTTTGTATGAATGTGTTTGACTTTCATTTGACTAGATTATCTTTATTGAATGCATTTGACTTTCATTTGATTCAAAAAGCTTTGTTTGATTGTGTTTGACTTTCATTTAACTCTATTAACTTTGTTAAATGCATTTGACTTTCATTTGACTCAATTAGCTTTTTAGAATGCAATTGACTTACATTTGACTCAATTAGCTTTATATGAATTTGTTTGACTTTCATTTAACTCAATTAGCTTTGTTAATTGCATTTGACTTTCATTTGATTCAAAAAGCTTTGTTTGAATGTGTTTGACTTTCATTTGAGTCAAAAAGCTTTATTGAATGCATTAAACTTTCAATTGATTCAAAAAGCTTTGTTTGAATGTGTTTGACTTTTATTTGACTCAATTATAATTGTTGAATGCATTTGACTTTGAATTGATTTAAAATGCTTTGTTTGAATGTGTTTAACTTTCATTTGACTCATTTAACTTTGTGAATTGCATTTCACTTTCATTTAATTGAAAAAGCTTTGTTGAATGAGTTTGACTTTGATTTGATTCAAAAAGTTTTGTTGAATGCATTTGACTTTCATTTCATTTAAAAAGCATTGTTTAAATGTGTTTGACTTTCATTTGACTCAATTAGCTTTGTTGAATGCATTTTATTTTATTTGATTCAAAAAGCTTTGCTTGAATGTGTTTGAATTTCGTTTGATTAATTAGCTTTGTTGAATGCATTTGACTTTCATTTGATTCATAAAGCATTCTTTGAATGTGTTTGACTTTCATTTGACTCAATTAGCTTTGTCGAATTCATTTGACTTTCATTTGACTCAATTAGATTTGTATGAATGTGTTTATCTTTTGTTTGACTTAATTAGCTTTGTTAATTGCATTTCGCTTTCATTTTATTCAAAAAGCTTTATTTGAATGTATTTGACTTTCATTTGATTCAAAAAGCTTTGTTTGAATATGTTTGACTTTCATTTGACTCAATTAGCTTTGTTGAATGCATTTGACTTTCATTTGATTTAAACCGTATTGTTTGAATGTGTTTGCCTTTTATTTGACTCAATTAGCCTTGTTAAATGCATTTGACTTTCATTTGATTCAAAAACCTTTGTTTGAATGTGTTTGACTTTCATTTGAGTCATAAAGCATTGTTGAATGCACTTGACTTTCGTTTAATTTGAAAAGCTTTGTTTTAACGTGTTTAACTTTCATTTGACTCAATTAGCTTTGTTGAATGCCTTTGACTTTCAATTGATTCAAAAACCTTTATTTGAATGTGTTTGTCTTTCATTCGACTCAATTAGCTTTGTAGAATGCATTTGAGTTTTATTTAACACAATTACCTTTGTATGAATGTGTTTAAATTTCATTTGACTCAATTAGCTTTGTTAATTGCATTTCACTTTCATTTAATTAAAAAAGCTTTCTTTGAATGTGTTTGACTTTCTTTTGACTCAATTAGCTTTGTTGAATTCATTTTACTTTCATTTGATTCAAAAACCTTTGTTTAATTTGTTTGTCTTTAATTTGACTCAATTAACTTTGTTGAATGCATTTGAATTTCGTTTGACTCAATTAGTTTTGTTGAATGCATTTGACATTCATTTGATTCAAAAAGCTGTGTTTGAATGTGTTTGACTTTCATTTAACTCAATTAGCTTTGTTGAATGCATTTGACATTCATTTGATTCAAAAAGCTTTGTATGAATGTGTTTGACTTTCATTTGAGTCATAAAAGCGTTGTTGAATGCATTTGAATTTTGTTTAATTTAAAAAGCTTTGTTTGAATGTGTTTGACTTTCATTTGACTCAATTAGCTTTGTTCAATGCGTTTGAGATTCATTTTATTCAAAAACCTTTGTTTGAATGTGTTTGACATCATTTGACTCAATTATCTTTGTTGAACGCATTTGACTTTCATTTGATTCAAAAAGCTTTGCATGAATGTGTTTGACTTTCATTTGACTCAATTATCTTTATTGAATGCATTTAACTTTCATTTGATTCAAAAAGCTTTGTTTGAATGTATTTTACCTTCATTTGAGTCAAAAATCATTGTTGAATGCATATGACTTTCATTTGATTCAAAAAACTTTGTTTGAATGTAAATGACTTTCATTTGACTCAATTAGCTTTGTAAAATGCTTTTGACGTTCATTAGATTCAAAAAGCTTTGTTTGAATGTGTTTGATTTTTATTTAACTCAATTGGCTTTGTAAAATGCATTTGACTTTCATTTGACTCAATTAGCGTTTTATGAATGTGTTTGACTTTCATTTAACTCAATTAGCTTTGTTAATTGCATTACACTTTTATTTTATTCAAAAAGCTAAGTTTGAATGTGTTTGACTTTCATTTGACTCAATTAGCTTTGTTGAATTCATTTTACTTATGTTGATTCACAAAGCTTTGTAGTAATGTGTTTGGCTTTCATTTGACTAAATTATCTTTATTGAATGCATTTGACTTTCATTTGATTCAAAAAGCTTTGTTTGAATGTGTTTGATTTTCATTTGAGTGAAAAAGATTTGTTGAATGCATTTAACTTTCAATTGATTCAAAAAACTTTGTTTGAATGTGTTTGACTTTCATTTGACTCAATTATCTTAGTTGAAGTTATCTTACTTTAAATTGATTCAAAATCCTTTGTTTGAATGTGTTTAACTTTCATTTGACTCAATTAGCTTTGTTGAATGCATTTGACTTTCATTTGACTCAAAAATCTTTGTTTGAATGTGTTTGACTTTCATTTGACTCAATTAGCTTTGTCGAATGCATTTGACTTTCATTTGACTCAATTAGCTTTTTATGAATGTGTTTGACTTTCATTTGACTCAATTAGCTTTGTGAATTACATTTCACTTTCATTTAATTTAAAAAGCTTTGTTTGAATGTGTTAGACTTTCATTTGACTCAATTAGCTTTGTTGAATGCATTTGACTTTCATTTGATTCAAACCATATTGTTTGAATGTGTTTGCCTTTTATTTGACTCAATTAGCCTTGTTAAATGAATTTGACTTTCATTTGATTCAAAAAGCTTTGTTTAAATGTGTTTGACTTTCATTTAAGTCAAAAAGCATTGTTGAATGCACTTGACTTTCGTTTAATTTAAAAAGCTTTGTTTGAATGTGTTTGACTTTTATTTGACTCAATTAGCTTTGTTGAATGCATTTGACTTTCAATTGATTCAAAAACCTTTATTTGAATATGTTTGTCTTTCATTCGACTCAATTAGCTTTGTTGAATGCATTTGAATTTTATTTAACTCAATTACCTTTGTATGAATGTGTTTAAATTTCATTTGACTCAATTAGCTTTGTTAATTGCATTTCACTTTCATTTAATTAAAAAAGCTTTCTTTGAATCTGTTTGACTTTCTTTTGACTCAATTAGCTTTGTTGAATTCATTTTACTTTCATTTGATTCAAAAACCTTTGTTTAATGTGTTTGTCTTTAATTTGACTCAATTAACTTTGTTGAATGCATTTGAATTTCGTTTGACTCAATTAGCTTTGTTGAATGCATTTGACATTCATTTGATTCAAAAAGCTGTATTTGAATGTGTTTGACTTTCATTTAACTCAATTAGCTTTGTTGAATGCATTTGACATTCATTTGATTCAAAAAGCTTTGTTTGAATGTGTTTGACTTTCATTTGAGTCATAAAAGCATTGTTGAATGCATTTGAATTTCGTTTAATTTAAAAAGCTTTTTTTTAAATGTGTTTGACTTTCATTTGACTCAATTAGCTTTGTTGAATGCATTTGACTTTCATTTGATTCAAAAAGCTTTGTTTGCATGTGTTTGACATCATTTGACTCAATTATAATTGTTGAACACATTTGACTTTCATTTGATTTAAAAAGCTTTGGATGAATGTGTTTGACTTTCATTTGACTCAATGATCTTTATTGAATGCATTTGACTTTCATTTGATTCAAGAAACTTTGTTTAAATGTTTTTTACTTTCATTTGATTCAAAAAGCTTTGTTTGAATGTAAATAAATTTCGTTTGACTCATTTAGCTTTGTTGAATGCTTTTGACATTCATTTGATTCAAAAAGCTTTGTTTGAATGTGTTTGACTTTTATTTAACACAATTAGCTTTGTGAAATGTATTTGACTTTCATTTGACTCAATTAGCTTTTTATGAATGTGTTTGACTTTCATTTGACTCAATTAGCTTTGTTAATTGCATTACACTTTTGTTTTATTCAAAAAGCTTTGTTTGAATGTGTTTGACTTTCATTTGACTCAATTAGCTTTGTTGAATTCATTTTACTTTCATTTGATTCAAAAAGCTTTGTAGTAATGAATTTGGCTTTCATTTGACTAGATTATCTTTATTGAATGCATTTGACTTTCATTTGATTCAAAAAGTTTTGTTTGAATGTGTTTGATTTTCATTTGAGTCAAAAAGATTTGTTGAATGCATTTAACTTTCATTTAATTCAAAAAGCTTTGTTTGATTGTGTTTGACTTTCATTTGACTCAATTATCTTAGTTGAAGTCATTTGACTTTCAATTGATTGAAAATCCTTTGTTTAAATGTGTTTAACTTTCATTTGACTGAATTAGCATTGTTGAATACATTTGACTTTCATTTGACTCAAAAATCTTTGTTTGAATGTGTTTGACTTTCATTTGACTCAATTAGCTTTGTAGAATGCATTTGACTTTCATTTGACTCAATTAGCTTTTTATGAATGTGTTTGACTTTCATTTGACTCAATCAGCTTTGTGAATTGCATTTCAGTTTCACTTAATTAAAAAAGCTTTGTTGAATGTGTTTGACATTCATTTGATTCAAAAAGTTTGTATGAATGTATTTGACTTTCATTTGACTCAAATATCTTTGTTGAATGCATTTGATTCAAAAAGCATTGTTTGAATGTGTTTGACATTCATTTGACTCAATTAGCTTTGTTAAATGCATTTTACTTTCATTTGATTGAAAACGCTTTGTTTGAATGTGTTTGACTTTAATTTGACTCAATTAGCTTTGTTGAATGCATTTGAATTTCATTAGATTCAAAAAGCTTTGTTTGAATGTGTTTGACTTTCATTAAACTCAATTAGCTTTGTTAATTGCATTACATTTTGTGTTAATTCAAAAAGCTTTGTTTGAATGTGTTTGACTTTCATTTGTCTTAAATAGCTTTGTTGAATTCATTTTACTTTCATTTGATTCAAAAAGCTTTGTATGAATGTGTTTGTCTTTCATTTGACTAGATTATCTTGATTGAATGCATTTGACTTTCATTTGATTCAAAAAGATTTGTTTGATTGTGTTTGACTTTCATTTGAGTCAAAAAGCTTTATTGAATGCATTAAACTTTCAATTGATTCAAAAAGCTTTTTTTGAATGTGTTTGACTTTCACTTGACTCAATTATATTTGTTGAATGCATTTGACTTTTAATTGATTCAAAATGCTTTTTTTGAATGTGTTTGACTTTCATTTGACTCAATTAGCTTTGTGAATTGCATTTCACTTTCATTTAATTGAAAAAGCTTTGTTGAATGTGTTTGACTTTCATTTGATTCAAAAAGTTTTGTTGAATGCATTTGACTTTCATTTCATTTAAAAAGCATTGTTTGGATGTGTTTGACTTTCATTTGACTCAATTGGCTTTGTTGAATGCATTTTATTTTATTAGATTCAAAAAGCTTTGCTTGAATGTGTTTGACTTTCATTTGATTAAATTATCTTTGTTGAATGTATTTGACTTTCATTTGATTCAAAAAGCATTCTTTGAATTAGTTTGACTTTCATTTGACTCAATTACCTTTGTCGAATTCATTTAACTTTCATTTGACTCAATTAGCCTTGTATGAATGTGTTTGACTTTTATTTGACACAATTAGCTTTGTTAATTGCATTTCACTTTCATTTTATTTAAAAAGCTTTATTTGAATGTATTTAACTTTCATTTGATTCAAAAAGCTTTGTTTGAATGTGTTTGACTTTCATTTGACTCAATTAGCTTTGTTGAATGCATTTGACTTTCATTTGATTCAAACCGTATTGTTTGAATGTGTTTGCCTTTTATTTGACTTAATTAGCTTTGTTAAATGCATTTGACTTTCATTTGATTCAAAAAGCTTTGTTTCAATGTGTTTGACTTTCATTTGAGTCATAAAGCATTGTTGAATGCACTTGACTTTCGTTTAATTTAAAAAGCTTTGTTTGAATGTGTTTGTCTTTCATTCACCTCAATTAGCTTTGTAGAATTCATTTGACTTTTATTTAACTCAATTACCTTTGTATGAATGTGTTTAATTATCATTTGACTCAATTCGCTTTGTTAATTGCATTTCACTTTCATTTAGTTAAAAAAGCTTTGTTTAATGTGTTTGTCTCTAATTTGACTCAATTAACTTTGTTGAATGCATTTGACTTTCGTTTGACTCAATTAGTTTTGTTGAATTCATTTGACATTCATTTGATTCAAAAAGCCGTGTTTGAATGTGTTTGACTTGCATTTAACTCAATTAGCTTTGTTGAATGCATTTGACATTCATTTGATTCAAAAAGCTTTATTTGAATGTGTTTGACTTTCATTTGAGTCATAAAAGCATTGTTGAATGCATTTGAATTTCGTTTAATTTAAAAAGCTTTGTTTGAATATGTTTGACTTTCATTTGACTCAATTAGCTTTGTTGAATGCATTTGACTTTCATTTGATTCAAAAAGCTTTGTTTGAATGTGTTTGACATCATTTGACTCAATTATCTTTGTTGAACGCATTTGACTTTCATTTGAATCAAAAAGCTTTGCATGAATGTGTTTGACTTTTATTTGACTCAATTATCTTTATTGAATGCATTTGACTTTCATTTGATTCAAAAAGCTTTGTTTAAAGTTTTTTTACCTTCATTTGAGTCAAAAATCTTTGTTGAATGCATATGACTGACGTGGGAAAATTAGGTCGTTGAACTAATCCTCCTAAGCCAAACAAAATTTATAAACACTCAACAAACCTAAATACAAGTATAGAGGTAAGTCAAGGGTCGAACCCAAAGGAACGGTAATGTCTAAGTGCTTCCGATTATGTGCCTAAGCTAGGTCGAAGACTAAGGGTAAAAGAGGACACCTACAACTACTAAGACAAAGAAACCAAACAAGTAAAATGCTAGGGATTAGGATTCACTTATATTAGCAATGAACAATGCAAATTGGTTTAGGAAGTTGACTAAGTCAAGCAATGTGAGGGAAGATTAATTATGCAACCAAAAGAGCATATCAAGCTATTCTCCTAGAGGTCTAACTAGCGTCAACTACGATAAACTCTAGCTAGGAAACATCACAAGACACCTCAATCGTGTAAATGCAAGCCACAAATCAATGGTCCGTATCAATGTGAACTTACAATGCAATCTAGTGTGAATAACTAGGGTGATCAAGCCTAAATCAAACACACACATGCACATAATCAATTAACCAATTTAATCACATCATCAACTCCATCAAAATCCCCAATCTACATCAATCCATTACATAATATAAGCTTCACCAAATCCCTAACCAAACAACTACTCTAGCAACATCATCAATTCAACTAATAACCAAAGAAATCAACAATAAACAATCAAAGAATCAACAATTAAAGAAGAACAATTACTCTAATCAAACATCAATCATCAAATCATCAAAATCTAATCAAAATCAAACAATCTAAACATGAATACAAACAAAACAATAAATGAGATAGAGTTTAGAAATGCTCATTGATAATAGAGTAGATCTCCAATACAATTGTCACCATTGGATCTTCAATCTCTCAATCACCATTGAAATCCTTCACTTTCTCTCTCTAAAATCTACTCCTAAAACTAACCCCTAAATCTAGAGAGAGAAGCTCTCAACTAAGCTAAGAATATGATCTAATTCTATTCTCAAAACTTCTTACAAAAATTGGGTTCAAATAGGTATAAGAAGAGAGAGAAAATCGTCGAAATCCGATCGGAAAAGACCCACGTTGGTGCTGCCGCACAACAGAGGATGTGCGCCCGCACCACCATGATGTGCGCCCGCACCACCATGGTGTGCGGCCGCACATCCTTCGTGTGCGCCCGCACCTTCTGCGCGTGCGGCCGCACTCAGCTGGGTTTCTTCGAATCTTCAACTCTTTAAGCTCAAGGGGTGCACACATGATTTATGATGGTGATGGGCACTAGGAGTGGCAGTAGCTAAGGCTTAATATTGAGGGCACACACTTCCTTTGAAGGGAGCACAATAGAAGAGCCAAGACTTGGAACTTCCACTTCTTTGCATCTTGAGCTTCCCAAATTCCATGAACTTGATCCAAAAGCTTCTTCCACCATAGTGGATCACCAAAATCAAGACCCGAACCTCGTCCAATACCTACAACCACGAAAATAGAGCAAATAAAGAAGAAAAGGCTAGAAAACCAACGAAATGCACAAAAGCTACAAAATAAGAGAAGAAAGGTAAAACTAAGCAACAAAGCATAAAACTAAGCACTTATTAAGCATGAAAGCTATGAAAAGAGAATAGAAAGGACCTAAATGCTCGTCAAATGTGTGCCATATATGACACACATCAAATGCCCCCAAGCTTACCTTTTGCTCGTCCTCGAGCAAAACAAAACTAAGGGAGTGGAAATGACGAGCTTATTAAAACAAACTAAGAAGAGACGAGATGAGAATATACACTAACTCACTTTCGTAGGAATCACGGTCAATTTTAGCAACTAATGACAAGCCATTTAAACCCCTAGATCGCCCTAGAGGACGAGTGAGGTCTCGTAAGGGTATCCTAAGAGTTTGACCCATAACTCTCATAATAATACAATCAAGGCAAAGCAAGAAAAAGAAAACAACATACAAGAAAAGCAAATAATTGTTCATGAAAGGACTTTTACAAATGTACAAGCACAAGTGGATGCAAATCTTTCTAAACAAGTAAGGGAGTGCACGTTCCAAGATACCCAAGGTTGATTGAAACATAAATATGCTAAGCATAGGAACTAGCTTTCACAATCCACTTTCATCCCAAACGATCTTACCGCGTTCTTCCTAATAGCTTCAAATCGACCTCTAATGAGCATCCCATTGATTCCACGATGGAACCGAAAAAAGAGAATTTTTAGGCTACTCGACATCTTGACTTTTGCATCCCCTCTCCCTATTCCTAAAACTCACATTCCTCTCCACCGATGAATGACTCAACCATTTAGGTCAAAAGGTCTTTCCCCAAGGTTGTAACGTAAGGCAATAAGGGTGAAGGTAGGCTAAAAATTTGAAATTTGGTGGTTTTCCTAATAGTGAAGCAAAGATTGCGCATTTCTTTACACCAAAACCAAGTTATCACCAAACAAAAACAACAACACCCCCAAGCTTATTCAAAGCTACACTCACAAACATATACACAAAAAGCGTGAGAACGCTTCCCCCCAAGCTTAAATGGAGCATTGTCCTCAATGCTCAAAAAGGGAGAAAACTCACATCAAAATATTTTTGGATTTTTTCATTTTTCACTTTTTTTTTCTTTTTTTTTACTTTCAAAAATGCTTTGTCCTCGCCTTTTTTACCTTGGACGACTTTTTCGACTTTGCACTTATTTGTCCATGCCTTTTATAATATAGGACGGCTTTTACTCATACTCATTTGCCATTATTCACAAAGAAGATAAAACACAATCTTGCTTTCATAAGAACCAAACATTCCAACTTCCCCACCACAAACTTTATCAAGAATGATCAATTGCTTCACAAAAACCAAGAAAAGAAAGAAAATGAAACAAAAGGCCAAAGATCTAAAGATGTGGCTTGAAAAGAAAGGATAAGGCTCAAATGGTTGCAAGAAGGCAAATGTAAACCCAAAAATAAAGAAAATGAATAAAACTATCCTAAAAATAGAAAAATACCACCCCGAAAAAGGTGCCTTTGTCCTCCCTAAATGGTTCGGTCTCGGATTCAAGATCTATGAGTCAAGTTTCAAGATTAGGTTTGCAAGAAGTCAAGGATCCATGCCACTCATACAAGTATAGGTAGAAGGCTTGAAAAACATAGAACTCACATGGTTGTAGCAAAAACTCACTATTGGTGTCAAATAGACTATAGGAAGCAACTACCAAACATGCCACAAACAAGTAGAATCCGGCTTCATGTTCCCACTAGTTCTAACCAACTACCTTAGCATGCTTTATCCTAGAATCAACCAAGCGTACTCTCAAACCGTGCACACAGTTACCATTTAGGAAGAAAAGCATTCAATTATACAAGTCCAAATGTTATTATGTCCAAAGCAAGAACAAAACAAAACACATTGCAAATTTGCCTTGATAGAAACAAAAATCTTTTTGGAGTTTTCAAAATATAAGAAATATGGAAAAGCATATACAAAGGTGCATAACATATGAGGATCAACATCCCACCAAACATGATAGAATACCCTCCCCCAAGCTTGAATGAGACAATACACTCAAACATAAATCATATAATCCATGGGAGGGGAAAACAAGGAGATTAATCCAACAAACCAACATATGTCCAACAAGTCATCATCCATTAGAGAAAGAGCAAAGAAAGATATTACTGGATTTGAGGTGCGTGCAAATACCCGCAAATGACCCAATTGTAACCTTTCTAAGCTAATTTCTCAAGAATTGAACCTTGTTTCCATATGCTCGCAAAGATAGGAGTCAACCTTCCTTGATTCTTGATCCAAATCGAAGCACCAAGGTATATCAAGTCTTGTACCTAGCAAAAGGCACACAAACATTTCCATGAGAGAAAAATCTATTCTAAAAAGAAAAGGAAAATCTAATCTAAAACACGGGTTACTTCCCGAGAAAGGCTTGCTTAAGGTCCAAACTTGACCGCTCTAGTAAAATAATAATTCAACGCACGCAAGAGCTTGTCAAATGCACTACTACACATTTCATAAGAAAGTAAGTGTGCACATGACAAAAATAAGGCATGCAACAAGCATAGTGCACACCTATGAGGAGAGAGATGCCAAGAGAAGGAAGAAGAATCAAAAGAAAACTCAAAAAAATAAGAAGAAAAAGAAAAAGAAAAAGAAGAAGAAAAGGAAAAAGAAGGCAAACTCTCCTCAAAATATTTTTGGGTGGCATCGTCACCCTTTGCCCAAATTGGAGACAAATGAGCCACATTCAAATCTTCATAGACATAAGGATCCCCAATAGGCTTACCAATAAAGGAAGGGAGAAATATAGGGCAATAAGGGATGTGATTAAACTTTTGAGAGAAAGGGGTATGAGAAATAGGCAAAGGGTTAGCTACTCCCTCAACATAAGGTCTCACATCACCAATGAGGGCATGAAAATCAATCATAGAATCCTCAAAAGAAGAACACTCATGATCACCATCTCCCTCAAACATCCAACTCCCAAGAAGAACCACATAATCTCCTCCACTACCTTCATGAACAATAGCTCCCTCAACTTCCTTAAAGCCTAGAGTCTCAAAACCATGCATGAATTGAGGTAAATTAATTTCAAAATCATCTCTCTCCCGTGAAGCATCATCAATGAACTTGCTTAAAAGGCTATGCCTATTCCCTATGCACTCAACAAACACATTTGTCATAACCTCAAACGAGTCCAAATACTCATGGATAGAAGAGTCACATTCATACACTTGAAACTCATCACAATCAACAAAGGAAGAGATGTCTAAACTTAAAATTTCATCAAACTCATTATCACTCACGACTCTCTCTCCTTCACTCCTATGCTCAACAATAGGATCCTCACACACTCTTGGTTGCTCGAAATTATCATCATCACCCTCAACACACACATTGGATTTGTAACTTTCACACATAAGCATCAAAGATGACAATTGGCTTCCTATCTCTTCATTTCTCCTTCTTCCCTCCTCAAGACGCTCCTCACTCTTTTTCATCATCTCCAATTGACTTCTTAAACAATTAAGAGTCGACTCTTTTGTAGGCCCAAGATCATCACGAAGCTCAACATGCCTAATTTGAGTTTCCAAGGTAGCAATAAGAGATTCAAAAGGGGTAGGAGATTGAGGCTCAACAAGAGAAGAAGAAGTACAACCAAAAGTGGGATCATCATCATTACAAACATGAGCATTTTCATCAAATAGGGGGTTGGGGGCATTTTCAAATGTATGAGATTTGTTAGCTTGAACATGCAACACATTATCATGAACAAATGAGGAAATAGAATTGGAAGCATTTGTTCTAAGTTCAACTATGGGGTCATGTGACACATCATGGTAAATCATGCTAACATTGGAAGAATTAACACATTGCACATTAAAAACGGAAGCACGTATACCCTTATTATAGACTTCCCAAGCAAACCAAACATAAAATTTCCAAGCATCCTCAATAGAAAATGCTCTAAAATCACCATTATGCATTCCTTCAACTATATCCCTAGTTTGCTCATTCAAACCATGATAACAAATCTCATAAGCTTCCCAAAGACTACAACAATTATAGTCAAGAAATTCCTTAAGTCTATTAAAATAATCACAAAAAGGCTCATCATCATGTTGAGAAAAAGATAGAGATGCATTTTTACAAAGGAAACAAAAACAAAATAAAAGAAAAGTATACACAAAGACCTAGACTCAAGCAATAAAAAACACTCAAACATAGACACCGTTCCCCGGCAACGGCGCCATTTTGACGTGGGAAAATTAGGTCGTTGAACTAATCCTCCTAAGCCAAACAAAATTTATAAACACTCAACAAACCTAAATACAAGTATAGAGGTAAGTCAAGGGTCGAACCCAAAGGAACGGTAATGTCTAAGTGCTTCCGATTATGTGCCTAAGCTAGGTCGAAGACTAAGGGTAAAAGAGGACACCTACAACTACTAAGACAAAGAAACCAAACAAGTAAAATGCTAGGGATTAGGATTCACTTATATTAGCAATGAACAATGCAAATTGGTTTAGGAAGTTGACTAAGTCAAGCAATGTGAGGGAAGATTAATTATGCAACCAAAAGAGCATATCAAGCTATTCTCCTAGAGGTCTAACTAGCGTCAACTACGATAAACTCTAGCTAGGAAACATCACAAGACACCTCAATCGTGTAAATGCAAGCCACAAATCAATGGTCCGTATCAATGTGAAGTTACAATGCAATCTAGTGTGAATAACTAGGGTGATCAAGCCTAAATCAAACACACACATGCACATAATCAATTAACCAATTTAATCACATCATCAACTCCATCAAAATCCCCAATCTACATCAATCCATTACATAATATAAGCTTCACCAAATCCCTAACCAAACAACTACTCTAGCAACATCATCAATTCAACTAATAACCAAAGAAATCAACAATCAACAATCAAAGAATCAACAATTAAAGAAGAACAATTACTCTAATCAAACATCAATCATCAAATCATCATAATCTAATCAAAATCAAACAATCTAAACATGAATACTAAACAAAACAATAAATGAGATAGAGTTTAGAAATGCTCATTGATAATAGAGTAGATCTCCAATACAATTGTCACCATTGGATCTTCAATCTCTCAATCACCATTGAAATCCTTCACTTTCTCTCTCTAAAATCTACTCCTAAAACTAACCCCTAAATCTAGAGAGAGAAGCTCTCAACTAAGCTAAGAATATGATCTAATTCTATTCTCAAAACTTCTTACAAAAATTGGGTTCAAATAGGTATAAGAAGAGAGAGAAAATCGTCGAAATCCGATCGGAAAAGACCCACGTTGGTGCGGCCGCACAACAGAGGATGTGCGACCGCACCACCATGATGTGCGCCCGCACCACCATGGTGTGCGGCCGCACATCCTTCGTGTGCGCCCGCACCTTCTGCGCGTGCGGCCGCACTCAGCTGGGTTTCTTCGAATCTTCAACTCTTCAAGCTCAAGGGGTTCACACATGATTTATGATGGTGATGGGCACTAGGAGTGGCAGTAGCTAAGGCTTAATATTGAGGGCACACACTTCCTTTGAAGGGAGCACAATAGAAGAGCCAAGACTTGGAACTTCCACTTCTTTGCATCTTGAGCTTCCCAAATTCCATGAACTTGATCCAAAAGCTTCTTCCACCATAGTGGATCACCAAAATCAAGACCCGAACCTCGTCCAATACCTACAACCACGAAAATAGAGCAAATAAAGAAGAAAAGGCTAGAAAACCAACGAAATGCACAAAAGCTACAAAATAAGAGAAGAAAGGTAAAACTAAGCAACAAAGCATAAAACTAAGCACTTATTAAGCATGAAAGCTATGAAAAGAGAATAGAAAGGACCTAAATGCTCGTCAAATGTGTGCCATTTATGACACACATCAATGACTTTCTTTTCATTCAAAAACCTTTGTTTGAATGTATATGGCTTTCGTTTGACTCAATTAGCTTTGTTAAATGCTTTTAAAATTCATTTGATTTAAAAAGCTTTGTTTGAATGTGTTTAACTTTAATTTAACTCAATTATCTTTGTAAAATGCATTTGACTTTCATTTGACTCAAATAGCTTTTTATGAATGTGTTTGACTTTCATTTGACTCAATTAGCTTTGTTAATTGCATTACACTTTTATTTTATTCAAAAAGATTTGTTGGAATGTGTTTGACTTTCATTTGACTCAATTAGCTTTGTGAATTGCATTTCACTTTCATTTAATTTAAAAAACTTTGTTGAATGTGTTTGATATTCATTTGATTCAAAAAGTTTGTATGAATGTATTTGACTTTCATTTGACTCAAATATCTTTATTGAATGCATTTGACTTTCATTTGATTCAAAAAGCATTGTTTGAATGTGTTTGACTTTCATTTGACTCAATTAGCTTTGGTAAAGGCATTTTACTTTCATTTGATTCAAAACGCTTTGTTTGAATATGTTTGACTTTCATTTGACTGAATTAGCTTTGTTGAATACATTTGACTTTCTTTTGATTCAAAAAGCATTGTTTGAATGTGTTTGACTTTCATTTGACTCAATTAGCTTTATAGAATGCAATTGACTTTCATTTGACTTAATTAGCTTTATATGAATGTGTTTGACTTTCAATTGACTCAATTAGCTTTGTTTATTGCATTTCACTTCTATTTAATTCAAAAAGCATTGTTTCAATGTGTTTGACTTTCATTTGATTCAAAAAGCTTTGTTTGAATGTGTTTGTCTTTCTTGTTACTCAAATAGCTTTATTGAATGCATTTGACTTTCATTTGATTCAAAAAACTTTGTTTGAATGTGTTTGACTTTCATTTGACTCAATTAACTTTATTGAATGCATTTGACATTCATTTGATTCAAAAAGCTTTGTTTGAATGTGATTGACTTTCATTTGAGTCATAAAGCATTTTTGAATGCATTTGAATTTCGTTTAATTTAAAAAGCATTGTTTGAATGTGTTTGACTTTCATTTGACTCAATTAGCTTTATATGAATGTGATTGACTTTCATTTGACTCAATTAGCTTTGTTAATTGCATTTCACCTTCATTTAATTCAAAAAGCTTTGTTTGAATGTGTTTGACTTTCATTTGATTCAAAAAGCTTCGTTTATATGTGTTTGTCTTTCTTGTTACTCAATTAGCTTTGTTGATGCATTTAACTTTCATTTGACTCAAAATTCTTAGTTTGAATGTGTTTGACTTTCATCTGACTCAATTAGCCTTGTTAAATGCATTTGACTTTCATTTGATTCAAAAAGCTTTGTTTGATTGTGTTTGACTTTCATTTGACTCAATTAACTTTGTTAAATGCATTTGACTTTCATTTGATTCAAAAAGCTTTGTTTAAATGTGTTTGACTTTCATTTGACTCAATTATATTTGTTGAACGCATTTGAGTTTCATTTGATTCAAAAAGCTTTGCATGAATGTGTTTGACTTTCATTTGACTCAATTATCTTTATTGAATGCATTTGACTTTCATTTGATTCAAATAGCTTTGTTTAAATGTTTTTTACTTTCATTTGAGTCAAAAATCTTTGTTGAATGCATATGACTTTCATTTGATTCAAAAAGCATTGTTTGAATGTAAATGACTTTCTTTTGACTCAATTAGCTTTGTTGAATGCTGACATTCATTTGATTCAAAAAGCTTTGTTTGAATGTGTTTGACTTTCATTTGACTCAATTATCTTATTAGAAGTCATTTGACTTTCAATTGATTCAAAATGCTTTGTTTGAATGTGTTCAACTTTCATTTGACTCAATTAGCATTGTTGAATGCATTTGACTTTTATTTGACTCAAAACCTTTGTTTGAATGTGTTTGACTTTCATTTGACTCAATTAGCTGCATTTGACTTTTATTTGACTCAATTAGCTTTTTGTGAATGTGTTTGACTTTCATTTGACTCAATTAGCTTTATGAGTTGCATTTCACTTTCATTTAATTTAAAAAGCTTTGTTGAATGTGTTTGACATTCATTTGATTCAAAAAGTTTGTATGAATGTATTTGACTTTCATTTGACTCAAATATCTTTGTTGAATGCATTTGACTTTCATTTGATTCAAAAAGTATTGTTTGAATGTGTTTGACTTTCATTTGACTCAATTAGCTTTGTTGAATGAATTTACTTTCATTTGATTGAAAACACTTTGTTTGAATGTGTTTGACTTTCATTTGACTCAATTAGCTTTGCTGAATGCATTTGAATTTCATTAGATTCAAAAAGCATTGTTTGAATGTGTTTGACTTTCATTTGACTCAATTAGCTTTGTTAATTGCATTTCACTTTCATTTGATTCATAAAGCTTTGTTTGAATGTGTTTGACTTTCATTTGAGTCATAAAACATTTGAATGTGTTTGAATTGCATTTCACTTTCATTTAATTTAAAAAGCTTTGTTGAATGTGTTTGATATTCATTTGATTCAAAAAGCTTTGCTTGAATGTGTTTGACTTTCATTTGATTAAATTAGCTTTGTTGAATGCATTTGACTTTCCTTTGATTCAAAAAGCATTGTTTGAATGTGTTTGACTTTCATTTGACTCAATTAGCTTTGGTAAAGGCATTTTACTTTCATTTGATTCAAAACGCTTTGTTTGAATATGTTTGACTTTCATTTGACTGAATTAGCTTTGTTGAATACATTTGACTTTCTTTTGATTCAAAAAGCATTGTTTGAATGTGTTTGACTTTCATTTGAGTCAATTAGCTTTATAGAATGCAATTGACTTTCATTTGACTTAATTAGCTTTATATGAATGTGTTTGACTTTCATTTGACTCAATTAGCTTTGTTTATTACATTTCACTTCCATTTAATTCAAAAAGCATTGTTTGAATGTATTTGACTTTCATTTGATTCAAAAAGCTTTGTTTGAATGTGTTTGTCTTACTTGTTACTCAAATAGCTTTATTGAATGCATTTGACTTTCATTTGATTCAAAAAGCTTTGTTTGAATGTGTTTGACTTTCATTTGACTCAATTAACTTTATTGAATGCATTTGACATTCATTTGATTCAAAAAGCTTTGATTGAATGTGATTGACTTTCATTTGAGTCATAAAGCATTTTTGAATGCATTTGAATTTCGTTTAATTTAAAAAGCATTGTTTGAATGTGTTTGACTTTCATTTAACTCAATTAGCTTTATATGAATGTGATTGACTTTCATTTGACGCAATTAGCTTTGTTAATTAAATTTCACCTTCATTTAATTCAAAAAGCTTTGTTTGAATGTGTTTGACTTTCATTTGATTCAAAAAGCTTCGTTTAAATGTGTTTGTCTTTCTTGTTACTCAATTAGCCTTGTTAAATGCATTTGACTTTCATTTGATTCAAAAAGCTTTGTTTGATTGTGTTTGACTTTCATTTGACTCAATTAGCTTTGTTAAATGCATTTGACTTTCATTTGATTCAAAAAGCTTTGTTTAAATGTGTTTGACTTTCATTTGACTCAATTATCTTTGTTGAACGCATTTGAGTTTCATTTGATTCAAAAGCTTTGCATGAATGTGTTTGACTTTCATTTGACTCAATTATCTTTATTGAATGCATTTGACTTTCATTTGATTCAAATAGCTTTGTTTAAATGTTTTTTACTTTCATTTGAGTCAAAAATCTTTGTTGAATGCATATGACTTTCATTTGATTCAAAAAGCTTTGTTTGAATGTAAATGACTTTCGTTTAACTCAATTAGCTTTGTTGAATGCTGACATTCATTTGATTCAAAAAGCTTTGTTTGAATGTGTTTGACTTTCATTTGACTCAATTATCTTATTAGAAGTCATTTGACTTTCAATTGATTCAAAATGCTTTGTTTGAATGTGTTCAACTTTCATTTGACTCAATTAGCATTGTTGAATGCTTTGACTTTTATTTGACTCAAAATCTTTGTTTGAATGTGTTTGACTTTCATTTGACTCAATTAGCTGCATTTGACTTTCATTTGACTCAATTAGCTTTTTGTGAATGTGTTTGACTTTCATTTGACTCAATTAGCTTTATGAATTGCATTTCACTTTCATTTAATTTAAAAAGCTTTGTTGAATGTGTTTGACATTCATTTGATTCAAAAAGTTTGTATGAATGTATTTGACTTTCATTTGACTCAAATATCTTTGTTGAATGCATTTGACTTTCATTTGATTCAAAAAGTATTGTTTGAATGTGTTTGACTTTCATTTGACTCAATTAGCTTTGTTGAATGAATTTACTTTCATTTGATTGAAAACGCTTTGTTTGAATGTGTTTGACTTTCATTTGACTCAATTAGCTTTGCTGAATGCATTTGAATTTCATTAGATTCAAAAGGCATTGTTTGAATGTGTTTGACTTTCATTTGACTCAATTAGCTTTGCTGAATGCATTTGAATTTCATTAGATTCAAAAAGCATTGTTTGAATGTGTTTGACTTTCATTTAACTCAATTAGCTTTGTTAATTGCATTTCACTTTCATTTGAGTCATAAAGCTTTGTTTGAATGTGTTTGACTTTCATATGAGTCAATTAGCTTTTTTGAATGCATTTGACATTCATTTGATTCAAAAAGCTTTGTTGGAATGTGTTTGACTGTCATTTGAGTCATAAAACATTTTTGAATGCATTTGAATTTCGTTTAATTTAAAAAGGTTTGTTTGAATGTGTTTGACTTTCATTTGACTCAATTAGCTTTATATGAATGTGTTTGACTTTCATTTGACTCAATTAGCTTTATATAAATGTGTTTGACTTTCATTTGACTCAATTAGCTTTTTAATTGCAGTTCACTTTCATTTAATTCAAACAGCTTTATATGAATGTGTTTGACTTTCATTTGACTCAATTAGCTTTATATGAATGTGTTTGACTTTCATTTGACTCAATTAGCTTTATATAAATGCGTTTGACTTTCATTTGACTCAATTAGCTTTTTAATTGCAGTTCACTTTCATTTAATTCAAAAAGCTTTATATGAATGTGTTTGACTTTCATTTGAGTCAAAAAGCTTTGTTGAATGCATTAAACTTTCAATTGATTCAAAAAGCTTTGTTTGAATGTGTTTGACTTTCACTTGACTCAATTATATTTGTTGAATGCATTTGACTTTTAATTGATTCAAAAAGCTTTGTTTGAATGTCTTTGACTTTCATTTGACTCAATTAGCTTTGTTAAATGCATTTGACATTCATTTGATTCAAAAAGCTTTGTTTGAATGTGTTTGACTGTCATTTGAGTCATAAAACATTTTTGAATGCATTTGAATTTTGTTTAATTTAAAAAGGTTTGTTTGAATGTGTTTGACTTTCATTTGACTCAATTAGCTTTGTTGAATGCATTTGACTTTCATTTGATTCAAAAAGCTTTGTTTGAACGTGTTTGACATCATTTGAATCAATTATCTTTGTTGAACGCATTTGACTTTCATTTGATTCAAAAAACTTTGCATGAATGTGTTTGACTTTCATTTGACTCAATTATCTTTATTGAATGCATTTGACTTTCATTTGATTCAAAAAGCTTTGTTTGAATGTGATTGACTTTCATTTGAGTCATAAAGCATTTTTGAATGCATTTGAATTTCGTTTAGTTTAAAAAGCATTGTTTGAATGTGTTTGACTTTCATTTGACTCAATTAGCTTTATATGGATGTGATTGACTTTCATTTGACTCAATTAGCTTTGTTAATTAAATTTTACCTTCATTTAATTCAAAAAGCTTTGTTTGAATGTGTTTGACTTTCATTTGATTCAAAAAGCTTCGTTTAAATGTGTTTGTCTTTCTTGTTACTCAATTAGCTTTGTTGATGCATTTAACTTTCATTTGACTCAAAAATCTTCGTTTGAATGTGTTTGACTTTCATCTGACTCAATTAGCCTTGTTAAATGCATTTGACTTTCATTTGATTCAAAAAGCTTTGTTTGATTGTGTTTGACTTTCATTTGACTCAATTAGCTTTGTTAAATGCATTTGACTTTCATTTGATTCAAAAAGCTTTGTTTAAATGTGTTTGACTTTCATTTGACTCAATTATCTTTGTTGAACGCATTTGAGTTTCATTTGATTCAAAAGCTTTGCATGAATGTGTTTGACTTTCATTTGACTCAATTATCTTTAATGAATGCATTTGACTTTTATTTGATTCAAATAGCTTTGTTTAAATGTTTTTTACTTTCATTTGAGTCAAAAATCTTTGTTGAATGCATATGACTTTCATTTGATTCAAAATGCTTTGTTTGAATGTAAATAACTTTCGTTTGACTCAATTAGCTTTGTTGAATGCTGACATTCATTTCATTCAAAAAGCTTTGTTTGAATGTGTTTGACTTTCATTTGACTCAATTATCTTATTAGAAGTCATTTGACTTTCAATTGATTCAAAATGCTTTGTTTGAATGTGTTCAACTTTCATTTGACTCAATTAGCATTGTTGAATGCATTTGACTTTTATTTGACTCAAAATCTTTGTTTGAATGTGTTTGACTTTCATTTGACTCAATTAGCTGCATTTGACTTTCATTTGACTCAATTAGCTTTTTGTGAATGTGTTTGACTTTCATTTGACTCAATTAGCTTTTTAATTGCATTTCACTTTCATTTAATATAAAAAGCTTTGTTGAATGTGTTTGACATTCATTTGATTCAAAAAGTTTGTATGAATGTATTTGACTTTCATTTGACTCAAATATCTTTGTTGAATGCATTTGACTATCATTTGATTCAAAAAGTATTGTTTGAATGTGTTTGACTATCATTTGACTCAATTAGCTTTGTTGAATGAATTCACTTTCATTTGATTGAAAACGCTTTGTTTGAATGTGTTTGACTTTCATTTGAGTCAATTAGCTTTGCTGAATGCATTTGAATTTCATTAGATTCAAAAAGCATTGTTTGAATGTGTTTGACTTTCATTTGACTCAATTAGCTTTGATGAATGCATTTGAATTTCATTAGATTCAAAAGGCATTGTTTGAATGTGTTTGACTTTCATTTGACTCAATTAGCTTTGTTAATTGCATTTCACTTTCATTTGAGTCATAAAGCTTTGTTTAAGTGTTTGACTTTCATTTGATTCAATTAGCTTTTTTGAATGCATTTGACATTCATTTGATTCAAAAAGCTTTGTTTGAATGTGTTTGACTGACATTTGAGTCATAAAACATTTTTTAATGCATTTGAATTTCGTTTAATTTAAAAAGGTTTGTTTGAATGTGTTTGACTTTCATTTGACTCAATTAGCTTTATATGAATGTGTTTGACTTTCATTTGACTCAATTAGCTTTATATGAATGTGTTTGACTTTCATTTGACTCAATTAGCTTTTTATGAATGTGTTTGACTTTCATTTGACTCAATTAGCTTTTTAATTGCAGTTCACTTTCATTTAATTCAAAAAGCTTTATATGAATGTGTTTGACTTTCATTTGAGTCAAAAAGCTTTGTTGAATGCATTAAACTTTCAATTGATTCAAAAAGCTTTGTTTGAATGTGTTTGACTTTCGCTTGACTCAATTATATTTGTTGAATGCATTTGACTTTTAATTGATTCAAAATGCTTTGTTTGAATGTGTTTGACTTTCATTTGACTCAATTAGCTTTGTGAATTGCATTTCACTTTCATTTAATTGAAAAAGCTTTGTTGAATGTGTTTGACTTTCATTTGATTCAAAAAGTTTTGTTGAATGCATTTGACTTTCATTTGATTTAAAAAGCATTGTTTGGATGTGTTTGACTTTCATTTGACTCAATTGGCTTTGTTGAATGCATTTTATTTTATTTGATTCAAAAAGCTTTGCTTGAATGTGTTTGACTTTCATTTGATTCAATTAACTTTGTAGAATGCATTTGACTTTCATTTGATTCAAAAAGCATTCTTTGAATGTGATTGACTTTCATTTGACTCAATTAGCTTTGTCGAATTCATTTGACTTTCATTTGACTCAATTAGCCTTGTATGAATGTGTTTGACTTTTATTTGACTCAATTAGCTTTGTTAATTGCATTTCACTTTCATTTTATTCAAAAAGCTTTATTTGAATGTATTTGACTTTCATTTGATTCAAAAAGCTTTGTTTGAATGTGTTTTACTTTCATTTGACTCAATTAGCTTTGTTGAATGCATTTGACTTTCATTTGATTCAAACCGTATTGTTTGAATGTGTTTGCCTTTTATTTGACTCAATTAGCTTTGTTAAATGCATTTGACTTTCATTTGATTCAAAAAGCTTTGTTTCAATGTGTTTGACTTTCATTTGAGTCATAAAGCATTGTTGAATGCACTTGACTTTCGTTTAATTTAAAGAGCTTTGTTTGAATGTGTTTGTCTTTCAATTACCTCAATTAGCTTTGTAGAATTCATTTGACTTTTATTTAACTCAATTACGTTTGTATGAATGTATTTAATTATCATTTGACTCAATTCGCTTTGTTAATTGCATTTCACTTTCATTTAGTTAAAAAAGCTTTGTTTAATGTGTTTGTCTCTAATTTGACTCAATTAACTTTGTTGAATGCATTTGACTTTCGTTTGACTCAATTAGTTTTGTTGAATTCATTTGACATTCATTTGATTCAAAAAGCTGTGTTTGAATGTGTTTGACTTGCATTTAACTCAATTAGCTTTGTTGAATGCATTTGACATTCATATGATTCAAAAAGCTTTATTTGAATGTGTTTGACTTTCATTTGAGTCATAAAAGCATTGTTGAATGCATTTGAATTTCGTTTAATTTAAAAAGCTTTGTTTGAATATGTTTGACTTTCATTTGACTCAATTAGCTTTGTTGAATGCATTTGACTTTCATTTGATTCAAAAAGCTTTGTTTGAATGTGTTTGACATCATTTGACTCAATTATCTTTGTTGAACGCATTTGACTTTCATTTGAATCAAAAAACTTTACATGAATGTGTTTGACTTTCATTTGACTCAATTATCTTTATTGAATGCATTTGACTTTCATTTGATTCAAAAAGCTTTGTTTAAAGTTTTTTTACCTTCATTTGAGTCAAAAATCTTTGTTGAATGCAAATGACTTTCTTTTGATTCAAAAACCATTGTTTGAATGTAAATGGCTTTCGTTTGAGTCTATTAGCTTTGTTAAATGCTTTTAAAATTCATTTGATTTAAAAAGCTTTGTTTGAATGTGTTTGACTTTAATTTAACTCAATTATCTTTGTAAAATGCATTTGACTTTCATTTGACTCAAATAGCTTTTTATGAATGTGTTTGACTTTCATTTGACTCAATTAGCTTTGTTAATTGCATTACACTTTTATTTTATTCAAAAAGATTTGTTTGAATGTGTTTGACTTTCATTTGACTCAATTAGCTTTGTGAATTGCATTTCACTTTCATTTAATTTAAAAAGCTTTGTTGAATGTGTTTGATGTTCATTTGATTCAAAAAGTTTTTATGAATGTATTTGACTTTCATTTGACTCAAATATCTTTATTGAATGCATTTGACTTTCATTTGATTCAAAAAGCATTGCTTGAATGTGTTTGACTTTCATTTGACTCAATTAGTTTTGGTAAAGGCATTTTACTTTCATTTGATTCAAAACGCTTTGTTTGAATATGTTTGACTTTCATTTGACTTAATTAGCTTTGTTGAATACATTTGACTTTCTTTTGATTCAAAAAGCATTGTTTGAATGTGTTTGACTTTCATTTGAGTCAATTAGCTTTGTTAAATGCATTTGACTTTCATTTGATTCAAAAAGCTTTGTTTAAATGTGTTTGACTTTCATTTGACTCAATTATCTTTGTTGAACGCATTTGAGTTTCATTTGATTCAAAAGCTTTGCATGAATGTGTTTGACTTTCATTTGACTCAATTATCTTTAATGAATGCATTTGACTTTTATTTGATTCAAATAGCTTTGTTTAAATGTTTTTTACTTTCATTTGAGTCAAAAATCTTTGTTGAATGCATATGACTTTCATTTGATTCAAAAAGCTTTGTTTGAATGTAAATAACTTTCGTTTGACTCAATTAGCTTTGTTGAATGCTGACATTCATTTCATTCAAAAAGCTTTGTTTGAATGTGTTTGACTTTCATTTGACTCAATTATCTTATTAGAAGTCATTTGACTTTCAATTGATTCAAAATGCTTTGTTTGAATGTGTTCAACTTTCATTTGACTCAATTAGCATTGTTGAATGCATTTGACTTTTATTTGACTCAAAATCTTTGTTTGAATGTGTTTGACTTTCATTTGACTCAATTAGCTGCATTTGACTTTCATTTGACTCAATTAGCTTTTTGTGAATGTGTTTGACTTTCATTTGACTCAATTAGCTTTTTAATTGCATTTCACTTTCATTTAATATAAAAAGCTTTGTTGAATGTGTTTGACATTCATTTGATTCAAAAAGTTTGTATGAATGTATTTGACTTTCATTTGACTCAAATATCTTTGTTGAATGCATTTGACTATCATTTGATTCAAAAAGTATTGTTTGAATGTGTTTGACTATCATTTGACTCAATTAGCTTTGTTGAATGAATTCACTTTCATTTGATTGAAAACGCTTTGTTTGAATGTGTTTGACTTTCATTTGACTCAATTAGCTTTGCTGAATGCATTTGAATTTCATTAGATTCAAAAAGCATTGTTTGAATGTGTTTGACTTTCATTTGACTCAATTAGCTTTGATGAATGCATTTGAATTTCATTAGATTCAAAAGGCATTGTTTGAATGTGTTTGACTTTCATTTGACTCAATTAGCTTTGTTAATTGCATTTCACTTTCATTTGAGTCATAAAGCTTTGTTTAAGTGTTTGACTTTCATTTGATTCAATTAGCTTTTTTGAATGCATTTGACATTCATTTGATTCAAAAAGCTTTGTTTGAATGTGTTTGACTGACATTTGAGTCATAAAACATTTTTTAATGCATTTGAATTTCGTTTAATTTAAAAAGGTTTGTTTGAATGTGTTTGACTTTCATTTGACTCAATTAGCTTTATATGAATGTGTTTGACTTTCATTTGACTCAATTAGCTTTATATGAATGTGTTTGACTTTCATTTGACTCAATTAGCTTTATATGAATGTGTTTGACTTTCATTTGACTCAATTAGCTTTTTAATTGCAGTTCACTTTCATTTAATTCAAAAAGCTTTATATGAATGTGTTTGACTTTCATTTGAGTCAAAAAGCTTTGTTGAATGCATTAAACTTTCAATTGATTCAAAAAGCTTTGTTTGAATGTGTTTGACTTTCGCTTGACTCAATTATATTTGTTGAATGCATTTGACTTTTAATTGATTTAAAATGCTTTGTTTGAATGTGTTTGACTTTCATTTGACTCAATTAGCTTTGTGAATTGCATTTCACTTTCATTTAATTGAAAAAGCTTTGTTGAATGTGTTTGACTTTCATTTGATTCAAAAAGTTTTGTTGAATGCATTTGACTTTCATTTGATTTAAAAAGCATTGTTTGGATGTGTTTGACTTTCATTTGACTCAATTGGCTTTGTTGAATGCATTTTATTTTATTTGATTCAAAAAGCTTTGCTTGAATGTGTTTGACTTTCATTTGATTCAATTAACTTTGTAGAATGCATTTGACTTTCATTTGATTCAAAAAGCATTCTTTGAATGTGATTGACTTTCATTTGACTCAATTAGCTTTGTCGAATTCATTTGACTTTCATTTGACTCAATTAGCCTTGTATGAATGTGTTTGACTTTTATTTGACTCAATTAGCTTTGTTAATTGCATTTCACTTTCATTTTATTCAAAAAGCTTTATTTGAATGTATTTGACTTTCATTTGATTCAAAAAGCTTTGTTTGAATGTGTTTGACTTTCATTTGACCCAATTAGCTTTGTTGAATGCATTTGACTTTCATTTGATTCAAACCGTATTGTTTGAATGTGTTTGCCTTTTATTTGACTCAATTAGCTTTGTTAAATGCATTTGACTTTCATTTGATTCAAAAAGCTTTGTTTCAATGTGTTTGACTTTCATTTGAGTCATAAAGCATTGTTGAATGCACTTGACTTTCGTTTAATTTAAAGAGCTTTGTTTGAATGTGTTTGTCTTTCAATTACCTCAATTAGCTTTGTAGAATTCATTTGACTTTTATTTAACTCAATTACGTTTGTATGAATGTATTTAATTATCATTTGACTCAATTCGCTTTGTTAATTGCATTTCACTTTCATTTAGTTAAAAAAGCTTTGTTTAATGTGTTTGTCTCTAATTTGACTCAATTAACTTTGTTGAATGCATTTGACTTTCGTTTGACTCAATTAGTTTTGTTGAATTCATTTGACATTCATTTGATTCAAAAAGCTGTGTTTGAATGTGTTTGACTTGCATTTAACTCAATTAGCTTTGTTGAATGCATTTGACATTCATATGATTCAAAAAGCTTTATTTGAATGTGTTTGACTTTCATTTGAGTCATAAAAGCATTGTTGAATGCATTTGAATTTCGTTTAATTTAAAAAGCTTTGTTTGAATATGTTTGACTTTCATTTGACTCAATTAGCTTTGTTGAATGCATTTGACTTTCATTTGATTCAAAAAGCTTTGTTTGAATGTGTTTGACATCATTTGACTCAATTATCTTTGTTGAACGCATTTGACTTTCATTTGAATCAAAAAACTTTACATGAATGTGTTTGACTTTCATTTGACTCAATTATCTTTATTGAATGCATTTGACTTTCATTTGATTCAAAAAGCTTTGTTTAAAGTTTTTTTACCTTCATTTGAGTCAAAAATCTTTGTTGAATGCAAATGACTTTCTTTTGATTCAAAAACCATTGTTTGAATGTAAATGGCTTTCGTTTGAGTCTATTAGCTTTGTTAAATGCTTTTAAAATTCATTTGATTTAAAAAGCTTTGTTTGAATGTGTTTGACTTTAATTTAACTCAATTATCTTTGTAAAATGCATTTGACTTTCATTTGACTCAAATAGCTTTTTATGAATGTGTTTGACTTTCATTTGACTCAATTAGCTTTGTTAATTGCATTACACTTTTATTTTATTCAAAAAGATTTGTTTGAATGTGTTTGACTTTCATTTGACTCAATTAGCTTTGTGAATTGCATTTCACTTTCATTTAATTTAAAAAGCTTTGTTGAATGTGTTTGATGTTCATTTGATTCAAAAAGTTTTTATGAATGTATTTGACTTTCATTTGACTCAAATATCTTTATTGAATGCATTTGACTTTCATTTGATTCAAAAAGCATTGCTTGAATGTGTTTGACTTTCATTTGACTCAATTAGTTTTGGTAAAGGCATTTTACTTTCATTTGATTCAAAACGCTTTGTTTGAATATGTTTGACTTTCATTTGACTTAATTAGCTTTGTTGAATACATTTGACTTTCTTTTGATTCAAAAAGCATTGTTTGAATGTGTTTGACTTTCATTTGAGTCAATTAGCTTTGTTAAATGCATTTGACTTTCATTTGATTCAAAAAGCTTTGTTTAAATGTGTTTGACTTTCATTTGACTCAATTATCTTTGTTGAACGCATTTGAGTTTCATTTGATTCAAAAGCTTTGCATGAATGTGTTTGACTTTCATTTGACTCAATTATCTTTAATGAATGCATTTGACTTTTATTTGATTCAAATAGCTTTGTTTAAATGTTTTTTACTTTCATTTGAGTCAAAAATCTTTGTTGAATGCATATGACTTTCATTTGATTCAAAAAGCTTTGTTTGAATGTAAATAACTTTCGTTTGACTCAATTAGCTTTGTTGAATGCTGACATTCATTTCATTCAAAAAGCTTTGTTTGAATGTGTTTGACTTTCATTTGACTCAATTATCTTATTAGAAGTCATTTGACTTTCAATTGATTCAAAATGCTTTGTTTGAATGTGTTCAACTTTCATTTGACTCAATTAGCATTGTTGAATGCATTTGACTTTTATTTGACTCAAAATCTTTGTTTGAATGTGTTTGACTTTCATTTGACTCAATTAGCTGCATTTGACTTTCATTTGACTCAATTAGCTTTTTGTGAATGTGTTTGACTTTCATTTGACTCAATTAGCTTTTTAATTGCATTTCACTTTCATTTAATATAAAAAGCTTTGTTGAATGTGTTTGACATTCATTTGATTCAAAAAGTTTGTATGAATGTATTTGACTTTCATTTGACTCAAATATCTTTGTTGAATGCATTTGACTATCATTTGATTCAAAAAGTATTGTTTGAATGTGTTTGACTATCATTTGACTCAATTAGCTTTGTTGAATGAATTCACTTTCATTTGATTGAAAACGCTTTGTTTGAATGTGTTTGACTTTCATTTGACTCAATTAGCTTTGCTGAATGCATTTGAATTTCATTAGATTCAAAAAGCATTGTTTGAATGTGTTTGACTTTCATTTGACTCAATTAGCTTTGATGAATGCATTTGAATTTCATTAGATTCAAAAGGCATTGTTTGAATGTGTTTGACTTTCATTTGACTCAATTAGCTTTGTTAATTGCATTTCACTTTCATTTGAGTCATAAAGCTTTGTTTAAGTGTTTGACTTTCATTTGATTCAATTAGCTTTTTTGAATGCATTTGACATTCATTTGATTCAAAAAGCTTTGTTTGAATGTGTTTGACTGACATTTGAGTCATAAAACATTTTTTAATGCATTTGAATTTCGTTTAATTTAAAAAGGTTTGTTTGAATGTGTTTGACTTTCATTTGACTCAATTAGCTTTATATGAATGTGTTTGACTTTCATTTGACTCAATTAGCTTTATATGAATGTGTTTGACTTTCATTTGACTCAATTAGCTTTATATGAATGTGTTTGACTTTCATTTGACTCAATTAGCTTTTTAATTGCAGTTCACTTTCATTTAATTCAAAAAGCTTTATATGAATGTGTTTGACTTTCATTGGAGTCAAAAAGCTTTGTTGAATGCATTAAACTTTCAATTGATTCAAAAAGCTTTGTTTGAATGTGTTTGACTTTCGCTTGACTCAATTATATTTGTTGAATGCATTTGACTTTTAATTGATTTAAAATGCTTTGTTTGAATGTGTTTGACTTTCATTTGACTCAATTAGCTTTGTGAATTGCATTTCACTTTCATTTAATTGAAAAAGCTTTGTTGAATGTGTTTGACTTTCATTTGATTCAAAAAGTTTTGTTGAATGCATTTGACTTTCATTTGATTTAAAAAGCATTGTTTGGATGTGTTTGACTTTCATTTGACTCAATTGGCTTTGTTGAATGCATTTTATTTTATTTGATTCAAAAAGCTTTGCTTGAATGTGTTTGACTTTCATTTGATTCAATTAACTTTGTAGAATGCATTTGACTTTCATTTGATTCAAAAAGCATTCTTTGAATGTGATTGACTTTCATTTGACTCAATTAGCTTTGTCGAATTCATTTGACTTTCATTTGACTCAATTAGCCTTGTATGAATGTGTTTGACTTTTATTTGACTCAATTAGCTTTGTTAATTGCATTTCACTTTCATTTTATTCAAAAAGCTTTATTTGAATGTATTTGACTTTCATTTGATTCAAAAAGCTTTGTTTGAATGTGTTTGACTTTCATTTGACTCAATTAGCTTTGTTGAATGCATTTGACTTTCATTTGATTCAAACCGTATTGTTTGAATGTGTTTGCCTTTTATTTGACTCAATTAGCTTTGTTAAATGCATTTGACTTTCATTTGATTCAAAAAGCTTTGTTTCAATGTGTTTGACTTTCATTTGAGTCATAAAGCATTGTTGAATGCACTTGACTTTCGTTTAATTTAAAGAGCTTTGTTTGAATGTGTTTGTCTTTCAATTACCTCAATTAGCTTTGTAGAATTCATTTGACTTTTATTTAACTCAATTACGTTTGTATGAATGTATTTAATTATCATTTGACTCAATTCGCTTTGTTAATTGCATTTCACTTTCATTTAGTTAAAAAAGCTTTGTTTAATGTGTTTGTCTCTAATTTGACTCAATTAACTTTGTTGAATGCATTTGACTTTCGTTTGACTCAATTAGTTTTGTTGAATTCATTTGACATTCATTTGATTCAAAAAGCTGTGTTTGAATGTGTTTGACTTGCATTTAACTCAATTAGCTTTGTTGAATGCATTTGACATTCATATGATTCAAAAAGCTTTATTTGAATGTGTTTGACTTTCATTTGAGTCATAAAAGCATTGTTGAATGCATTTGAATTTCGTTTAATTTAAAAAGCTTTGTTTGAATATGTTTGACTTTCATTTGACTCAATTAGCTTTGTTGAATGCATTTGACTTTCATTTGATTCAAAAAGCTTTGTTTGAATGTGTTTGACATCATTTGACTCAATTATCTTTGTTGAACGCATTTGACTTTCATTTGAATCAAAAAACTTTACATGAATGTGTTTGACTTTCATTTGACTCAATTATCTTTATTGAATGCATTTGACTTTCATTTGATTCAAAAAGCTTTGTTTAAAGTTTTTTTACCTTCATTTGAGTCAAAAATCTTTGTTGAATGCAAATGACTTTCTTTTGATTCAAAAACCATTGTTTGAATGTAAATGGCTTTCGTTTGAGTCTATTAGCTTTGTTAAATGCTTTTAAAATTCATTTGATTTAAAAAGCTTTGTTTGAATGTGTTTGACTTTAATTTAACTCAATTATCTTTGTAAAATGCATTTGACTTTCATTTGACTCAAATAGCTTTTTATGAATGTGTTTGACTTTCATTTGACTCAATTAGCTTTGTTAATTGCATTACACTTTTATTTTATTCAAAAAGATTTGTTTGAATGTGTTTGACTTTCATTTGACTCAATTAGCTTTGTGAATTGCATTTCACTTTCATTTAATTTAAAAAGCTTTGTTGAATGTGTTTGATGTTCATTTGATTCAAAAAGTTTTTATGAATGTATTTGACTTTCATTTGACTCAAATATCTTTATTGAATGCATTTGACTTTCATTTGATTCAAAAAGCATTGCTTGAATGTGTTTGACTTTCATTTGACTCAATTAGTTTTGGTAAAGGCATTTTACTTTCATTTGATTCAAAACGCTTTGTTTGAATATGTTTGACTTTCATTTGACTTAATTAGCTTTGTTGAATACATTTGACTTTCTTTTGATTCAAAAAGCATTGTTTGAATGTGTTTGACTTTCATTTGAGTCAATTAGCTTTGTTAAATGCATTTGACTTTCATTTGATTCAAAAAGCTTTGTTTAAATGTGTTTGACTTTCATTTGACTCAATTATCTTTGTTGAACGCATTTGAGTTTCATTTGATTCAAAAGCTTTGCATGAATGTGTTTGACTTTCATTTGACTCAATTATCTTTAATGAATGCATTTGACTTTTATTTGATTCAAATAGCTTTGTTTAAATGTTTTTTACTTTCATTTGAGTCAAAAATCTTTGTTGAATGCATATGACTTTCATTTGATTCAAAAAGCTTTGTTTGAATGTAAATAACTTTCGTTTGACTCAATTAGCTTTGTTGAATGCTGACATTCATTTCATTCAAAAAGCTTTGTTTGAATGTGTTTGACTTTCATTTGACTCAATTATCTTATTAGAAGTCATTTGACTTTCAATTGATTCAAAATGCTTTGTTTGAATGTGTTCAACTTTCATTTGACTCAATTAGCATTGTTGAATGCATTTGACTTTTATTTGACTCAAAATCTTTGTTTGAATGTGTTTGACTTTCATTTGACTCAATTAGCTGCATTTGACTTTCATTTGACTCAATTAGCTTTTTGTGAATGTGTTTGACTTTCATTTGACTCAATTAGCTTTTTAATTGCATTTCACTTTCATTTAATATAAAAAGCTTTGTTGAATGTGTTTGACATTCATTTGATTCAAAAAGTTTGTATGAATGTATTTGACTTTCATTTGACTTAAATATCTTTGTTGAATGCATTTGACTATCATTTGATTCAAAAAGTATTGTTTGAATGTGTTTGACTATCATTTGACTCAATTAGCTTTGTTGAATGAATTCACTTTCATTTGATTGAAAACGCTTTGTTTGAATGTGTTTGACTTTCATTTGACTCAATTAGCTTTGCTGAATGCATTTGAATTTCATTAGATTCAAAAAGCATTGTTTGAATGTGTTTGACTTTCATTTGACTCAATTAGCTTTGATGAATGCATTTGAATTTCATTAGATTCAAAAGGCATTGTTTGAATGTGTTTGACTTTCATTTGACTCAATTAGCTTTGTTAATTGCATTTCACTTTCATTTGAGTCATAAAGCTTTGTTTAAGTGTTTGACTTTCATTTGATTCAATTAGCTTTTTTGAATGCATTTGACATTCATTTGATTCAAAAAGCTTTGTTTGAATGTGTTTGACTGACATTTGAGTCATAAAACATTTTTTAATGCATTTGAATTTCGTTTAATTTAAAAAGGTTTGTTTGAATGTGTTTGACTTTCATTTGACTCAATTAGCTTTATATGAATGTGTTTGACTTTCATTTGACTCAATTAGCTTTATATGAATGTGTTTGACTTTCATTTGACTCAATTAGCTTTATATGAATGTGTTTGACTTTCATTTGACTCAATTAGCTTTTTAATTGCAGTTCACTTTCATTTAATTCAAAAAGCTTTATATGAATGTGTTTGACTTTCATTTGAGTCAAAAAGCTTTGTTGAATGCATTAAACTTTCAATTGATTCAAAAAGCTTTGTTTGAATGTGTTTGACTTTCGCTTGACTCAATTATATTTGTTGAATGCATTTGACTTTTAATTGATTCAAAATGCTTTGTTTGAATGTGTTTGACTTTCATTTGACTCAATTAGCTTTGTGAATTGCATTTCACTTTCATTTAATTGAAAAAGCTTTGTTGAATGTGTTTGACTTTCATTTGATTCAAAAAGTTTTGTTGAATGCATTTGACTTTCATTTGATTTAAAAAGCATTGTTTGGATGTGTTTGACTTTCATTTGACTCAATTGGCTTTGTTGAATGCATTTTATTTTATTTGATTCAAAAAGCTTTGCTTGAATGTGTTTGACTTTCATTTGATTCAATTAACTTTGTAGAATGCATTTGACTTTCATTTGATTCAAAAAGCATTCTTTGAATGTGATTGACTTTCATTTGACTCAATTAGCTTTGTCAAATTCATTTGACTTTCATTTGACTCAATTAGCCTTGTATGAATGTGTTTGACTTTTATTTGACTCAATTAGCTTTGTTAATTGCATTTCACTTTCATTTTATTCAAAAAGCTTTATTTGAATGTATTTGACTTTCATTTGATTCAAAAAGCTTTGTTTGAATGTGTTTGACTTTCATTTGACTCAATTAGCTTTGTTGAATGCATTTGACTTTCATTTGATTCAAACCGTATTGTTTGAATGTGTTTGCCTTTTATTTGACTCAATTAGCTTTGTTAAATGCATTTGACTTTCATTTGATTCAAAAAGCTTTGTTTCAATGTGTTTGACTTTCATTTGAGTCATAAAGCATTGTTGAATGCACTTGACTTTCGTTTAATTTAAAGAGCTTTGTTTGAATGTGTTTGTCTTTCAATTACCTCAATTAGCTTTGTAGAATTCATTTGACTTTTATTTAACTCAATTACGTTTGTATGAATGTATTTAATTATCATTTGACTCAATTCGCTTTGTTAATTGCATTTCACTTTCATTTAGTTAAAAAAGCTTTGTTTAATGTGTTTGTCTCTAATTTGACTCAATTAACTTTGTTGAATGCATTTGACTTTCGTTTGACTCAATTAGTTTTGTTGAATTCATTTGACATTCATTTGATTCAAAAAGCTGTGTTTGAATGTGTTTGACTTGCATTTAACTCAATTAGCTTTGTTGAATGCATTTGACATTCATATGATTCAAAAAGCTTTATTTGAATGTGTTTGACTTTCATTTGAGTCATAAAAGCATTGTTGAATGCATTTGAATTTCGTTTAATTTAAAAAGCTTTGTTTGAATATGTTTGACTTTCATTTGACTCAATTAGCTTTGTTGAATGCATTTGACTTTCATTTGATTCAAAAAGCTTTGTTTGAATGTGTTTGACATCATTTGACTCAATTATCTTTGTTGAACGCATTTGACTTTCATTTGAATCAAAAAACTTTACATGAATGTGTTTGACTTTCATTTGACTCAATTATCTTTATTGAATGCATTTGACTTTCATTTGATTCAAAAAGCTTTGTTTAAAGTTTTTTTACCTTCATTTGAGTCAAAAATCTTTGTTGAATGCAAATGACTTTCTTTTGATTCAAAAACCATTGTTTGAATGTAAATGGCTTTCGTTTGAGTCTATTAGCTTTGTTAAATGCTTTTAAAATTCATTTGATTTAAAAAGCTTTGTTTGAATGTGTTTGACTTTAATTTAACTCAATTATCTTTGTAAAATGCATTTGACTTTCATTTGACTCAAATAGCTTTTTATGAATGTGTTTGACTTTCATTTGACTCAATTAGCTTTGTTAATTGCATTACACTTTTATTTTATTCAAAAAGATTTGTTTGAATGTGTTTGACTTTCATTTGACTCAATTAGCTTTGTGAATTGCATTTCACTTTCATTTAATTTAAAAAGCTTTGTTGAATGTGTTTGATGTTCATTTGATTCAAAAAGTTTTTATGAATGTATTTGACTTTTATTTGACTCAAATATCTTTATTGAATGCATTTGACTTTCATTTGATTCAAAAAGCATTGCTTGAATGTGTTTGACTTTCATTTGACTCAATTAGTTTTGGTAAAGGCATTTTACTTTCATTTGATTCAAAACGCTTTGTTTGAATATGTTTGACTTTCATTTGACTTAATTAGCTTTGTTGAATACATTTGACTTTCTTTTGATTCAAAAAGCATTGTTTGAATGTGTTTGACTTTCATTTGAGTCAATTAGCTTTGTTAAATGTATTTGACTTTCATTTGATTCAAAAAGCTTTGTTTAAATGTGTTTGACTTTCATTTGACTCAATTATCTTTGTTGAACGCATTTGAGTTTCATTTGATTCAAAAGCTTTGCATGAATGTGTTTGACTTTCATTTGACTCAATTATCTTTAATGAATGCATTTGACTTTTATTTGATTCAAATAGCTTTGTTTAAATGTTTTTTACTTTCATTTGAGTCAAAAATCTTTGTTGAATGCATATGACTTTCATTTGATTCAAAAAGCTTTGTTTGAATGTAAATAACTTTCGTTTGACTCAATTAGCTTTGTTGAATGCTGACATTCATTTCATTCAAAAAGCTTTGTTTGAATGTGTTTGACTTTCATTTGACTCAATTATCTTATTAGAAGTCATTTGACTTTCAATTGATTCAAAATGCTTTGTTTGAATGTGTTCAACTTTCATTTGACTCAATTAGCATTGTTGAATGCATTTGACTTTTATTTGACTCAAAATCTTTGTTTGAATGTGTTTGACTTTCATTTGACTCAATTAGCTGCATTTGACTTTCATTTGACTCAATTAGCTTTTTGTGAATGTGTTTGACTTTCATTTGACTCAATTAGCTTTTTAATTGCATTTCACTTTCATTTAATATAAAAAGCTTTGTTGAATGTGTTTGACATTCATTTGATTCAAAAAGTTTGTATGAATGTATTTGACTTTCATTTGACTTAAATATCTTTGTTGAATGCATTTGACTATCATTTGATTCAAAAAGTATTGTTTGAATGTGTTTGACTATCATTTGACTCAATTAGCTTTGTTGAATGAATTCACTGTCATTTGATTGAAAACGCTTTGTTTGAATGTGTTTGACTTTCATTTGACTCAATTAGCTTTGCTGAATGCATTTGAATTTCATTAGATTCAAAAAGCATTGTTTGAATGTGTTTGACTTTCATTTGACTCAATTAGCTTTGATGAATGCATTTGAATTTCATTAGATTCAAAAGGCATTGTTTGAATGTGTTTGACTTTCATTTGACTCAATTAGCTTTGTTAATTGCATTTCACTTTCATTTGAGTCATAAAGCTTTGTTTAAGTGTTTGACTTTCATTTGATTCAATTAGCTTTTTTGAATGCATTTGACATTCATTTGATTCAAAAAGCTTTGTTTGAATGTGTTTGACTGACATTTGAGTCATAAAACATTTTTTAATGCATTTGAATTTCGTTTAATTTAAAAAGGTTTGTTTGAATGTGTTTGACTTTCATTTGACTCAATTAGCTTTATATGAATGTGTTTGACTTTCATTTGACTCAATTAGCTTTATATGAATGTGTTTGACTTTCATTTGACTCAATTAGCTTTATATGAATGTGTTTGACTTTCATTTGACTCAATTAGCTTTTTAATTGCAGTTCACTTTCATTTAATTCAAAAAGCTTTATATGAATGTGTTTGACTTTCATTTGAGTCAAAAAGCTTTGTTGAATGCATTAAACTTTCAATTGATTCAAAAAGCTTTGTTTGAATGTGTTTGACTTTCGCTTGACTCAATTATATTTGTTGAATGCATTTGACTTTTAATTGATTCAAAATGCTTTGTTTGAATGTGTTTGACTTTCATTTGACTCAATTAGCTTTGTGAATTGCATTTCACTTTCATTTAATTGAAAAAGCTTTGTTGAATGTGTTTGACTTTCATTTGATTCAAAAAGTTTTGTTGAATGCATTTGACTTTCATTTGATTTAAAAAGCATTGTTTGGATGTGTTTGACTTTCATTTGACTCAATTGGCTTTGTTGAATGCATTTTATTTTATTTGATTCAAAAAGCTTTGCTTGAATGTGTTTGACTTTCATTTGATTCAATTAACTTTGTAGAATGCATTTGACTTTCATTTGATTCAAAAAGCATTCTTTGAATGTGATTGACTTTCATTTGACTCAATTAGCTTTGTCGAATTCATTTGACTTTCATTTGACTCAATTAGCCTTGTATGAATGTGTTTGACTTTTATTTGACTCAATTAGCTTTGTTAATTGCATTTCACTTTCATTTTATTCAAAAAGCTTTATTTGAATGTATTTGACTTTCATTTGATTCAAAAAGCTTTGTTTGAATGTGTTTGACTTTCATTTGACTCAATTAGCTTTGTTGAATGCATTTGACTTTCATTTGATTCAAACCGTATTGTTTGAATGTGTTTGCCTTTTATTTGACTCAATTAGCTTTGTTAAATGCATTTGACTTTCATTTGATTCAAAAAGCTTTGTTTCAATGTGTTTGACTTTCATTTGAGTCATAAAGCATTGTTGAATGCACTTGACTTTCGTTTAATTTAAAGAGCTTTGTTTGAATGTGTTTGTCTTTCAATTACCTCAATTAGCTTTGTAGAATTCATTTGACTTTTATTTAACTCAATTACGTTTGTATGAATGTATTTAATTATCATTTGACTCAATTCGCTTTGTTAATTGCATTTCACTTTCATTTAGTTAAAAAAGCTTTGTTTAATGTGTTTGTCTCTAATTTGACTCAATTAACTTTGTTGAATGCATTTGACTTTCGTTTGACTCAATTAGTTTTGTTGAATTCATTTGACATTCATTTGATTCAAAAAGCTGTGTTTGAATGTGTTTGACTTGCATTTAACTCAATTAGCTTTGTTGAATGCATTTGACATTCATATGATTCAAAAAGCTTTATTTGAATGTGTTTGACTTTCATTTGAGTCATAAAAGCATTGTTGAATGCATTTGAATTTCGTTTAATTTAAAAAGCTTTGTTTGAATATGTTTGACTTTCATTTGACTCAATTAGCTTTGTTGAATGCATTTGACTTTCATTTGATTCAAAAAGCTTTGTTTGAATGTGTTTGACATCATTTGACTCAATTATCTTTGTTGAACGCATTTGACTTTCATTTGAATCAAAAAACTTTACATGAATGTGTTTGACTTTCATTTGACTCAATTATCTTTATTGAATGCATTTGACTTTCATTTGATTCAAAAAGCTTTGTTTAAAGTTTTTTTACCTTCATTTGAGTCAAAAATCTTTGTTGAATGCAAATGACTTTCTTTTGATTCAAAAACCATTGTTTGAATGTAAATGGCTTTCGTTTGAGTCTATTAGCTTTGTTAAATGCTTTTAAAATTCATTTGATTTAAAAAGCTTTGTTTGAATGTGTTTGACTTTAATTTAACTCAATTATCTTTGTAAAATGCATTTGACTTTCATTTGACTCAAATAGCTTTTTATGAATGTGTTTGACTTTCATTTGACTCAATTAGCTTTGTTAATTGCATTACACTTTTATTTTATTCAAAAAGATTTGTTTGAATGTGTTTGACTTTCATTTGACTCAATTAGCTTTGTGAATTGCATTTCACTTTCATTTAATTTAAAAAGCTTTGTTGAATGTGTTTGATGTTCATTTGATTCAAAAAGTTTTTATGAATGTATTTGACTTTTATTTGACTCAAATATCTTTATTGAATGCATTTGACTTTCATTTGATTCAAAAAGCATTGCTGGAATGTGTTTGACTTTCATTTGACTCAATTAGTTTTGGTAAAGGCATTTTACTTTCATTTGATTCAAAACGCTTTGTTTGAATATGTTTGACTTTCATTTGACTTAATTAGCTTTGTTGAATACATTTGACTTTCTTTTGATTCAAAAAGCATTGTTTGAATGTGTTTGACTTTCATTTGAGTCAATTAGCTTTATAGAATGCAATTGACTTTCATTTGACTTAATTAGCTTTATATGAATGTGTTTGACTTTCATTTGACTCAATTAGCTTTGTTTATTGCATTTCACTTCCATTTAATTCAAAAAGCATTGTTTGAATGTGTTTGACTTTCATTTGATTCAAAAAGCTTTGTTTGAATGTGTTTGTCTTACTTGTTACTCAAATAGCTTTATTGAATGCATTTGACTTTCATTTTATTCAAAAAGCTTTGTTTGAATATGTTTGACTTTCATTTGACTCAATTAACTTTATTGAATGCATTTGACATTCATTTGATTAAAAAAGCTTTGTTTGAATGTGATTGACTTTCATTTGAGTCATAAAGCATTTTTGAATGCATTTGAATTTCGTTTAATTGAAAAAGCGTTGTTTGAATGTGTTTGACTTTCATTTGACTCAATTAGCTTTATATGAATGTGATTGACTTTCATTTGACTCAATTAGCTTTGTTAATTAAATTTCACCTTCATTTAATTCAAAAAGCTTTGTTTGAATGTGTTTGACTTTCATTTGATTCAAAAAGCTTCGTTTAAATGTGTTTGCCTTTCTTGTCACTCAATTAGCTTTGTTGATGCATTTGACTTTCATTTGACTCAAAAATCTTAGTTTGAATGTGTTTGACTTTCATCTGACTCAATTAGCCTTGTTAAATGCATTTGACTTTCATTTGATTCAAAAAGCTTTGTTTGATTGTGTGACTTTCATTTGACTCAATTAGCTTTGTTAAATGCATTTGACTTTCATTTGATTCAAAAAGCTTTGTTTAAATGTGTTTGACTTTCATTTGACTCAATTATCTTTGTTGAACGCATTTGAGTTTCATTTGATTCAAAAGCTTTGCATGAATGTGTTTGACTTTCATTTGACTCAATTATCTTTATTGAATGCATTTGACTTTCATTTGATTCAAATAGCTTTGTTTAAATGTTTTTTACTTTCATTTGAGTCAAAAATCTTTGTTGAATTCATATGACTTTCATTTGATTCAAAAAGCTTTGTTTGAATGTAAATGACTTTCGTTTGACTCAATTAGCTTAATTGACTGCTGACATTCATTTCATTCAAAAAGCTTTGTTTGAATGTGTTTGACTTTCATTTGACTCAATTATCTTATTAGAAGTCATTTGACTTTCAATTGATTCAAAATGCTTTGTTTGAATGTGTTCAACTTTCATTTGACTCAATTAGCATTGTTGAATGCATTTGACTTTTATTTGACTCAAAATCTTTGTTTGAATGTGTTTGACTTTCATTTGACTCAATTAGCTGCATTTGACTTTCATTTGACTTAATTAGCTTTTTGTGAATGTGTTTGACTTTCATTTGACTCAATTAGCTTTATGAATTGCATTTCACTTTCATTTAATTTAAAAAGCTTTGTTGAATGTGTTTGACATTCATTTGATTCAAAAAGTTTGTATGAATGTATTTGACTTTCATTTGACTCAAATATCTTTGTTGAATGCATTTGACTTTTATTTGATTCAAAAAGTATTGTTTGAATGTGTTTGACTTTCATTTGACTCAATTAGCTTTGTTGAATAAATTCACTTTCATTTGATTGAAAACGCTTTGTTTGAATGTGTTTGACTTTCATTTGACTCAATTAGCTTTGCTGAATGCATTTGAATTTCATTAGATTCAAAAAGCATTGTTTGAATGTGTTTGACTTTCATTTGACTCAATTAGCTTTGCTGAATGCATTTGAATTTCATTAGATTTAAAAAGCATTGTTTGAATGTGTTTGACTTTCATTTGACTCAATTAGCTTTGTTAATTGCATTTCACTTTCATTTGAGTCATCAAGCTTTGTTTGAATGTGTTTGACTTTCATTTGATTCAATTAGCTTTTTTGAATGCATTTGACATTCATTTGATTCAAAAAGCTTTGTTTGAATGTGTTTGACTGTCATTTGAGTCATAAAACATTTTTGAATGCATTTGAATTTCGTTTAATTTAAAAAGGTTTGTTTGAATGTGTTTGACTTTCATTTGACTCAATTAGCTTTATATGAATGTGTTTGACTTTCATTTAACTCAATTAGCTTTATATGAATGTGTTTGACTTTCATTTGACTCAATTAGCTTTTTAATTGCAGTTCACTTTCATTTAATTCAAAAAGCTTTATATGAATGTGTTTGACTTTCATTTGACTCAATTAGCTTTTTAATTGCAGTTCACTTTCATTTAATTCAAAAAGGTTTGTTTGAATGTGTTTGACTTTCATTTGATTCAAAAAGCTTGGTTTGAATGAGTTTGTCTTTCTTGTTACTCAATTAGCTTTGTTGAATGCATTAAACTTTCAATTGATTCAAAAAGCTTTGTTTGAATGTGTTTGACTTTCACTTGACTCAATAATATTTGTTGAATGCATTTGACTTTTAATTGATTCAAAATGCTTTGTTTGAATGTGTTTGACTTTCATTTGACTCAATTAGCTTTGTGAATTGCATTTCACTTTCATTTAATTGAAAAAGCTTTGTTGAATGGGTTTGACTTTCATTTGATTCAAAAAGTTTTGTAGAATGCATTTGACTTTCATTTGATTTAAAAAGCATTGTTTGGATGTGTGTGACTTTCATTTGACTCAATTGGCTTTGTTGAATGCATTTTATTTTATTTGATTCAAAAAGCTTTGCTTGTATGTGTTTGACTTTCATTTGATTCAATTAACTTTGTAGAATGCATTTGACTTTCATTTGATTCAAAAAGCATTCTTTGAATGTGTTTGACTTTCATTTGACTCAATTAGCTTTGTCGAATTCATTTGACTTTCATTTGACTCAATTAGCCTTGTATGAATGTGTTTGACTTTTATTTGAATCAATTAGCTTTGTTAATTGCATTTCACTTTCATTTTATTCAAAAAGCTTTATTTGAATGTATTTGACTTTCATTTGATTCAAAAAGCTTTGTTTGAATGTGTTTGACTTTCATTTGACTCAATTAGCTTTGTTGAATGCATTTGACTTTCATTTGATTCAAACCGTATTGTTTGAATGTGTTTGCCTTTTATTTGACTCAATTAGCTTTGTTAAATGCATTTGACTTTCATTTGATTCAAAAAGCTTTGTTTCAATGTGTTTGACTTTCATTTAAGTCATAAAGCATTGTTGAATGCACTTGACTTTCGTTTAATTTAAAGAGCTTTGTTTGAATGTGTTTGTCTTTCATTCACCTCAATTAGCTTTGTAGAATTCATTTGACTTTTATTTAACTCAATTACCTTTGTATGAATGTGTTTAATTATCATTTGACTCAATTCGCTATGTTAATTGCATTTCACTTTCATTTAGTTAAAAAAGCTTTGTTTAATGTGTTTGTCTCTAATTTGACTCATTTAACTTTGTTGAATGCATTTGACTTTCGTTTGACTCAATTAGTTTTGTTGAATTCATTTGACATTCATTTGATTCAAAAAGCTGTGTTTGAATGTGTTTGACTTGCATTTAACTCAATTAGCTTTGTTGAATGCATTTGACATTCATTTGATTCAAAAAGCTTTATTTGAATGTGTTTGACTTTCATTTGAGTCATAAAAGTATTGTTGAATGCATTTGAATTTCGTTTAATTTAAAAAGCTTTGTTTGAATATGTTTGACTTTCATTTGACTCAATTAGCTTTGTTGAATGCATTTGACTTTGATTTGATTCAAAAAGCTTTGTTTGAATGCGTTTGACATCATTTGACTCAATTATCTTTGTTGAATGCATTTGACTTTCATTTGAATAAAAAAACTTTACATGAATGTGTTTGACTTTCATTTGACTCAAATATCTTTATTGAATGCATTTGACTTTCATTTGATTCAAAAAGCTTTGTTTAAAGTTTTTTTTACCTTCATTTGAGTCAAAAATCTTTGTTGAATGCAAATGACTTTCTTTTGATTCAAAAACCATTGTTTGAATGTAAATGGCTTTCGTTTGAGTCTATTATCTTTGTTAAATGCTTTTAAAATTCATTTGATTTAAAAAGCTTTGTTTGAATATGTTTGACTTTAATTTAACTCAATTATCTTTGTAAAATGCATTTGACTTTCATTTGACTCAAATAGCTTTTTATGAATGTGTTTGACTTTCATTTGACTCAATTAGCTTTGTTAATTGCATTACACTTTTATTTTATTCAAAAAGATTTGTTTGAATGTTTTTGACTTTCATTTGACTCAATTAGCTTTGTGAATTGCATTTCACTTTCATTTAATTTAAAAAGCTTTGTTGAATGTGTTTGATATTCATTTGATTCAAAAAGTTTTTATGAATGTATTTGACTTTCATTTGACTCAAATATCTTTATTGAATGCATTTGACTTTCATTTGATTCAAAAAGCATTGTTTGAATGTGTTTGACTTTCATTTGACTCAATTAGCTTTGGTAAAGGCATTTTACTTTCATTTGATTCAAAACGCTTTGTTTGAATATGTTTGACTTTCATTTGACTTAATTAGCTTTGTTGAATACATTTGACTTTCTTTTGATTCAAAAAGCATTGTTTGAATGTGTTTGACTTTCATTTGAGTCAATTAGCTTTATAGAATGCAATTGACTTTCATTTGACTTAATTAGCTTTATATGAATGTGTTTGACTTTCATTTGACTCAATTAGCTTTGTTTATTGCATTTCACTTCCATTTAATTCAAAAAGCATTGTTTGAATGTGTTTGACTTTCATTTGATTCAAAAAGCTTTGTTTGAATGTGTTTGTCTTACTTGTTACTCAAATAGCTTTATTGAATGCATTTGACTTTCATTTTATTCAAAAAGCTTTGTTTGAATGTGTTTGACTTTCATTTGACTCAATTAACTTTATTGAATGCATTTGACATTCATTTGATTAAAAAAGCTTTGTTTGAATGTGATTGACTTTCATTTGAGTCATAAAGCATTTTTGAATGCATTTGAATTTCGTTTAATTTAAAAAGCATTGTTTGAATGTGTTTGACTTTCATTTGACTCAATTAGCTTTATATGAATGTGATTGACTTTCATTTGACTCAATAAGCTTTGTTAATTAAATTTCACCTTCATTTAATTCAAAAGGCTTTGTTTGAATGTGTTTGACTTTCATTAGATTCAAAAAGCATTGTTTGAATGTGTTTGACTTTCATCTGACTCAATTAGCCTTGTTAAATGCATTTGACTTTCATTTGATTCAAAAAGCTTTGTTTGATTGTGTGACTTTCATTTGACTCAATTAGCTTTGTTAAATCCATTTGACTTTCATTTGATTCAAAAAGCTTTGTTTAAATGTGTTTGACTTTCATTTGACTCAATTATCTTTGTTGAACGCATTTGAGTTTCATTTGATTCAAAAGCTTTGCATGAATGTGTTTGACTTTCATTTGACTCAATTATCTTTATTGAATGCATTTGACTTTCATTTGATTCAAATAGCTTTGTTTAAATGTTTTTTACTTTCATTTGAGTCAAAAATCTTTGTTGAATGCATATGACTTTCATTTGATTCAAAAAGCTTTGTTTGAATGTAAATGACTTTCGTTTGACTCAATTAGCTTTGTTGAATGCTGACATTCATTACATTCAAAAAGCTTTGTTTGAATGTGTTTGACTTTCATTTGACTCAATTATCTTATTAGAAGTCATTTGACTTTCAATTGATTCAAAATGCTTTGTTTGAATGTGTTCAACTTTCATTTGACACAATTAGCATTGTTGAATGCATTTGACTTTTATTTGACTCAAAATCTTTGTTTGAATGTGTTTGACTTTCATTAGATTCAAAAAGCATTGTTTGAATGTGTTTGACTTTTATTTGACTCAATTAGCTTTGCTGAATGCATTTGAATTTCATTAGATTCAAAAAGCATTGTTTGAATGTGTTTGACTTTCATTTGACTCAATTAGCTTTGCTAAATGCATTTGAATTTCATTAGATTTAAAAAGCATTGTTTGAATGTGTTTGACTTTCATTTGACTCAATTAGCTTTGTTAATTGCATTTCACTTGCATTTGAGTCATCAAGCTTTGTTTGAATGTGTTTGACTTTCATTTGATTCAATTAGCTTTTTTGAATGCATTTGACATTCATTTTATTCAAAAAGCTTTGTTTGAATGTGTTTGACTGTCATTTGAGTCATAAAACATTTTTGAATGCATTTGAATTTCGTTTAATTTAAAAAGGTTTGTTTGAATGTGTTTGACTTTCATTTGACTCAATTAGCTTTATATGAATGTGTTTGACTTTCATTTGACTCAATTATCTTTATTGAATGCATTTGACTTTCATTTGATTCAAAAAGCTTTGTTTAAAGTTTTTTTACCTTCATTTGAGTCAAAAATCTTTGTTGAATGCAAATGACTTTCTTTTGATTCAAAAACCATTGTTTGAATGTAAATGGCTTTCGTTTGAGTCTATTAGCTTTGTTAAATGCTTTTAAAATTCATTTGATTTAAAAAGCTTTGTTTGAATGTGTTTGACTTTAATTTAACTCAATTATCTTTGAAAAATGCATTTGACTTTCACTTAACTCAAATAGCTTTTTATGAATGTGTTTGACTTTCATTTGACTCAATTAGCTTTGTTAATTGCATTACACTTTTATTTTATTCAAAAAGATTTGTTTGAATGTGTTTGACCTTCATTTGACTCAATTAGCTTTGTGAATTGCATTTCACTTTCATTTAATTTAAAAAGCTTTGTTGAATGTGTTTGATATTCATTTGATTCAAAAAGTTTTTATGAATGTATTTGACTTTCATTTGACTCAAATATCTTTATTGAATGCATTTGACTTTCATTTGATTCAAAAAGCATTGTTTGAATGTTTTTGACTTTCATTTGACTCAATTAGCTTTGGTAAAGGCATTTTACTTTCATTTGATTCAAAACGCTTTATTTGAATATGTTTGACTTTCATTTGACTGAATTAGCTTTGTTGAATACATTTGACTTTCTTTTGATTAAAAAAGCATTGTTTGAATGTGTTTGACTTTCATTTGAGTCAATTAGCTTTATAGAATGCAATTGACTTTCATTTGACTTAATTAGCTTTATATGAATGTGTTTGACTTTCATTTGACTCAATTAGCTTTGTTTATTGCATTTCACTTCCATTTAATTCAAAAAGCATTGTTTGAATGTGTTTGACTTTCATTTGATTCAAAAAGCTTTGTTTGAATGTGTTTGTCTTACTTGTTACTCAAATAGCTTTATTGAATGCATTTGACTTTCATTTTATTCAAAAAGCTTTGTTTGAATGTGTTTGACTTTCATTTGATTCAATTAACTTTATTGAATGCATTTGACATTCGTTTGATTAAAAAAGCTTTGTTTGAATGTGATTGACTTTCATTTGAGTCATAAAGCATTTTTGAATGCATTTGAATTTCGTTTAATTGAAAAAGCGTTGTTTGAATGTGTTTGACTTTCATTTGACTCAATTAGCTTTATATGAATGTGATTGACTTTCATTTGACTCAATTAGCTTTGTTAATTAAATTTCACCTTCATTTAATTCAAAAGGCTTTGTTTAAATGTGTTTGACTTTCATTTGATTCAAAAAGCTTCGTTTAAATGTGTTTGTCTTTCTTGTTACTCAATTAGCTTTGTTGATGCATTTGACTTTCATTTGACTCAAAAATCTTAGTTTGAATGTGTTTGACTTTCATCTGACTCAATTAGCCTTGTTAAATGCATTTGACTTTCATTTGATTCAAAAAGCTTTGTTTGATTGTGTGACTTTCATTTGACTCAATTAGCTTTGTTAAATGCATTTGACTTTCATTTGATTCAAAAAGCTTTGTTTAAATGAGTTTAAATTTCATTTGACTCAATTATCTTTGTTGAACGCATTTGAGTTTCATTTGATTCAAAAGCTTTGCATGAATGTGTTTGACTTTCATTTGACTCAATTATCTTTATTGAATGCATTTGACTTTCATTTGATTCAAATAGCTTTGTTTAAATGTTTTTTACTTTCATTTGAGTCAAAAATCTTTGTTGAATGCATATGACTTTCATTTGATTCAAAAAGCTTTGTTTGAATGTAAATGACTTTCGTTTGACTCAACTAGCTTTGTTGACTGCTGACATTCATTTCATTCAAAAAGCTTTGTTTGAATGTGTTTGACTTTCACTTGACTCAATTATCTTATTAGAAGTCATTTGACTTTCAATTGATTCAAAATGCTTTGTTTGAATGTGTTCAACTTTCATTTGACTCAATTAGCATTGTTGAATGCATTTGACTTTTATTTGACTCAAAATCTTTGTTTGAATGTGTTTGACTTTCATTTGACTCAATTAGCTGCATTTGACTTTCATTTGACTCAATTAGCTTTTTGTGAATGTGTTTGACTTTCATTTGACTCAATTAACTTTATGAATTGCATTTCACTTTCATTTAATTTAAAAAGCTTTGTTGAATGTGTTTGACATTCATTTGATTCAAAAAGTTTGTATGAATGTATTTGACTTTCATTTGACTCAAATATCTTTGTTGAATGCATTTGACTATTATTTGATTCAAAAAGTGTTGTTTGAATGTGTTTGACTTTCATTTGACTCAATTAGCTTTGTTGAATAAATTTACTTTCATTTGATTGAAAACGCTTTGTTTGAATGTGTTTGACTTTCATTTGACTCAATTAGCTTTGCTGAATGCATTTGAATTTCATTAGATTCAAAAAGCATTGTTTGAATGTGTTTGACTTTCATTTGACTCAATTAGCTTTGCTGAATGCATTTGAATTTCATTAGATTCAAAAAGCATTGTTTGAATGTGTTTGACTTTCATTTGACTCAATTAGCTTTGTTAATTGCATTTCACTTTCATTTGAGTCATCAAGCTTTGTTTGAATGTGTTTGACTTTCATTTGATTCAATTAGCTTTTTTGAATGCATTTGACATTCATTTGATTCAAAAAGCTTTGTTTGAATGTGTTTGACTGTCATTTGAGTCATAAAACATTTTTGAATGCATTTGAATTTCGTTTAATTTAAAAAGGTTTGTTTGAATGTGTTTGACTTTCATTTGACTCAATTAGCTTTATATGAATGTGTTTGACTTTCATTTGACTCAATTAGCTTTATATGAATGTGTTTGACTTTCATTTGACTCAATTAGCTTTATATGAATGTGTTTGACTTTCATTTGACTCAATTAGCTTTTTAATTGCAGTTCACTTTCATTTAATTCAAAAAGCTTTATATGAATGTGTTTGACTTTCATTTGAGTCAAAAAGCTTTTTTGAATGCATTAAACTTTCAATTGATTCAAAAAGCTTTGTTTGAATGTCTTTGACTTTCACTTGACTCAATTATATTTGTTGAATGCATTTGACTTTTAATTGATTCAAAATGCTTTGTTTGAATGTGTTTGACTTTCATTTGACTCAATTAGCTTTGTGAATTGCATTTCACTTTCATTTAATTGAAAAAGCTTTGTTGAATGTGTTTGACTTTCATTTGATTCAAAAAGTTTTGTTGAATGCATTTGACTTTCATTTGATTTAAAAAGCATTGTTTGAATGTGTTTGACTTTCATTTCACTCAATTGGCTTTGTTGAATGCATTTTATTTTATTTGATTCAAAAAGCTTTGCTTGAATGTGTTTGACTTTCATTTGATTCAATTAACTTTGTAGAATGCATTTGACTTTCATTTGATTCAAAAAGCATTCTTTGAATGTGTTTGACTTTCATTTGACTCAATTAGCTTTGTCGAATTCATTTGACTTTCATTTGACTCAATTAGCCTTGTATGAATGTGTTTGACTTTTATTTGACTCAATTAGCTTTGGTAATTGCATTTCACTTTCATTTTATTCAAAAAGCTTTATTTGAATGTATTTGACTTTCATTTGATTCAAAAAACTTTGTTTGAATGTGTTTGACTTTCATTTGACTCAATTAGCTTTGTTGAATGCATTTGACTTTCATTTGATTCAAACCGTATTGTTTAAATGTGTTTGCCTTTTATTTGACTCAATTAGCTTTGTTAAATGCATTTGACTTTTATTTGATTCAAAAAGCTTTGTTTCAATGTGTTTGACTTTCATTTGAGTCATAAAGCATTGTTGAATGCACTTGACTTTCGTTTAATTTAAAAAGCTTTGTTTGGATGTGTTTGTCTTTCATTCACCTCAATTAGCTTTGTAGAATTCATTTGACTTTTATTTAACTCAATTACCTTTGTATGAATGTGTTTAATTATCATTTGACTCAATTCGCTTTGTTAATTGCATTTCACTTTCATTTAGTTAAAAAAGCTTTGTTTAATGTGTTTGTCTTTAATTTGACTCAATTAACTTTGTTGAATGCATTTGAATTTCGTTTGACTCAATTAGTTTTGTTGAATTCATTTGACATTCATTTGATTTAAAAAGCTGTGTTTGAATGTGTTTGACTTGCATTTAACTCAATTAGCTTTGTTGAATGCATTTGACATTCATTTGATTCAAAAAGCTTTATTTGAATGTGTTTGACTTTCATTTGAGTCATAAAAGCATTGTTGAATGCATTTGAATTTCGTTTAATTTAAAAAGCTTTGTTTTAATATGTTTGACTTTCATTTGACTCAATTAGCTTTGTTGAATGTATTTTACTTTCATTTGATTCAAAAAGCTTTGTTTGAATGCGTTTGACATCATTTGACTCAATTATCTTTGTTGAACGCATTTGAATTTCATTTGATTCAAAAAGCTTTACATGAATGTGTTTGACTTTCATTTGACTCAATTATCTTTATTGAATGCATTTGACTTTTATTTGATTCAAAAAGTTTTGTTTAAAGTTTTTTTACCTTTATTTGAGTCAAAAATCTTTGTAAAATGCATATGACTTTCATTTGATTCAAAAACCTTTGTTTGAATGTAAAAGGCTTTCGTTTGACACAATTAGCTTTGTTGAATGCTTTTAAAATTCATTTGATTCAAAAAGCTTTGTTTGAATGTGTTTGACTTTAATTTAACTTAATTATCTTTTTAAAATGCATTTGACTTTCATTTGACTCAAATAGCTTTTTATGAATGTGTTTCACTTTCATTTGACTTAATTAGCTTTGTTAATTGCATTACACTTTTATTTTATTAAAAAAGATTTGTTTGAATGTGTTTGACTTTCATTTGACTCAATTAGCTTTGTGAATTGCATTTCACTTTCATTTAATTTAAAAATCTTTGTTGAATGTGTTTGATATTCATTTGATTCAAAAAGTTTGTATGAATGTATTTGACTTTCATTTGACTCAATTAGCTTTGTTGAATGTATTTGACTTTCATTTGATTCAAAAAGCTTTGTTTGAATGCGTTTGACATCATTTGACTCAATTAGCTTTGTTGAACGCATTTGAATTTCATTTGATTCAAAAAGCTTTACATGAATGTGTTTGACTTTCATTTGACTCAATTATCTTTATTGAATGCATTTGACTTTTATTTGATTCAAAAAGTTTTGTTTAAAGTTTTTTTACCTTTATTTGAGTCAAAAATCTTTGTAAAATGCATATGACTTTCATTTGATTCAAAAACCTTTGTTTGAATGTAAAAGGCTTTCGTTTGACACAATTAGCTTTGTTGAATGCTTTTAAAATTCATTTGATTCAAAAAGCTTTGTTTGAATGTGTTTGACTTTAATTTAACTTAATTATCTTTTTAAAATGCATTTGACTTTCATTTGACTCAAATAGCTTTTTATGAATGTGTTTGACTTTCATTTGACTTTATTAGCTTTGTTAATTGCATTACACTTTTATTTTATTAAAAAAGATTTGTTTGAATGTGTTTGACTTTCATTTGACTCAATTAGCTTTGTGAATTGCATTTCACTTTCATTTAATTTAAAAATCTTTGTTGAATGTGTTTGATATTCATTTGATTCAAAAAGTTTGTATGAATGTATTTGACTTTCATTTGACTCAAATATCTTTATTGAATGCATTTGACTTTCTTTTAATTTAAAAAGCATTGTTTGAATGTGTTTGACTTTCATTTGACTCAATTAGCTTTATAGAATGCAATTGACTTTCATTTGACTTAAATAGCTTTATATGAATGTGTTTGACTTTCATTTGACTCAATTTGCTTTGTTTATTGCATTTAACTTCCATTTAATTCAAAAAGCATTGTTTGAATGTGTTTGACTTTCATTTGATTCAAAAAGCTTTGTTTGAATGTGTTTGTCTTTCTTGTTACTCAAATAGCTTTATTGAATGCATTTGACTTTCATTTGATTCAAAAAGCTTTGTTTGAATGTGTTTAACTTTCATTTGACTCAATTAACTTTATTGAATGCATTTGACATTCATTTGATTCAAAAAGCTTTGTTTGAATGTGATTGACTTTAATTTGAGTCATAAAGCATTTTTGAATGCATTTGAATTTCGTTTAATTTAAAAAGCATTGTTTGAATGTGTTTGACTTTCATTTGACTCAATTAGCTTTATATGAATGTGATTGACTTTCATTTGACTCAATTAGCTTTGTTAATTGCATTTCACCTTCATTTAATTAAAAAAGCTTTGTTTGAATGTGTTTGACTTTCATTTGATTCAAAAAGCTTCGTTTAAATGTGTTTGTCTTTCTTGTTACTCAATTAGCTTTGTTGAATGCATTTGACTTTCATTTGACTCAAAAATCTTATTTTGAATATGTTTGACTTTCATATGACTCAATTAGCCTTGTTAAATGCATTTGACATTCATTTGATTCAAAAAGCTTTGTTTGATTGTGTATGACTTTCATTTGACTCAATTAGCTTTGTTAAATGCATTTGACTTTCATTTGATTCAAAAAGCTTTGTTTAAATATGTTTAACTTTCATTTGACTAAATTATCTTTGTTGAACGCATTTGAGTTTCATTTGATTCTAAAAGCTTTGCATGAATGTTTTTGACTTTCAGTTGACTCAATTATCTTTATTGAATGCATTTGACTTTCATTTGATTCAAATAGCCTGTTTAAATGTTTTTTACTTTCATTTGAGTCAAAAATCTTTGTTGAATGCATATGACTTTAATTTGATTCAAAAAGCTTTGTTTGAATGTAAATGACTTTCGTTTCACTCAATTAGCTTTGTTGAATGCTGACATTCATTTCATTCAAAAAGCTTTGTTTAAATGTGTTTGACATTCATTTGACTCAATTATCTTATTAGAAGTCATTTGACTTTCAATTGATTCAAAATACTTTGTTTGAATGTGTACAACTTTCATTTGACTCAATTAGCATTGTTGAATGCATTTGACTTTTATTTGACTCAAAATCTTTGTTTGAATGTGTTTGACTTTTATTTGACTCAATTAGCTGCATTTGACTTTCATTTGACTCAATTAGCTTTTTGTGAATGTGTTTGACTTTCATTTGACTCAATTAGCTTTATGAATTGCATTTCACTTTCATTTAATTTAAAAACCTTTGTTGAATGTGTTTGACATTCATTTGATTCAAAAACTTTGTATGAATGTATTTGACTTTCATTTGACTCAAATATCTTTGTTGAATGCATTTGACTTTCATTTGATTCAAAAAGTATTGTTTAAATGTGTTTAACTTTCATTTGACTCAATTAGCTTTGTTGAATGCATTTTACTTTCATTTGATTAAAAACGCTTTGTTTGAATGTGTTTGACTTTCATTTAACTCAATTAGCTTTGCTGAATGCATTTGAATTTCATTAGATTCAAAAAGCATTGTTTGAATGTGTTTGACTTTCATTTGACTCAATTAGCTTTGTTAATTGCATTTCACTTTCATTTGATTCATAAAGCTTTGTTTTAATGTGTTTGACTTGCATTTAATTCAATTAGCTTTTTTGAATGCATTTGACATTCATTTGATTCAAAAAGCTTTGTTTGAATGTGTTTGACTGTCATTTGAGTCATAAAACATTTTTGAATGCATTTGAATTTCGTTTAATTTAAAAACCTTTGTTTGGATGTGTTTGACTTTCATTTGACTCAATTAGCTTTTATGTGAATGTGTTTGACTTTCATTTGACTCAATTAGCTTTATATGAATGTGTTTGACTTTCATTTGACTCAATTAGCTTTTTAATTGCAGTTCACTTTCATTTAATTCAAAAAGGTTTGTTTGAATGTGTTTGACTTTCCTTTGATTCAAAAAGCTTGGTTTGAATGAGTTTGTCTTTCTTGTTACTCAATTAGCTTTGTTGAATGCATTTCACTTTCATTTGATTCAAAAAGCTTTGTTTGAATGTGTTTGACTTTCATTTGACTCAATTAGCTTTGTTGAATGCATTTGACTTTCATTTGATTCAAAAAGCTTTGCTGAATGTGTATGACTTTCATTTGACTCAATTAGCTTTGTTGAATGCATTTGACATTCATTTAATTCAAAAAGCTTTGTTTGAATGTTTGACTTTCATTTGAGTCATAAAGCATTGTTGAATGTATTTGAATTTCGTTTAATTTAAAAAGCGTTGTTTGAATGTGTTTGACTTTCATTTGACTCAATTAGCTTTATTGAATGCATTCGACTTTCATTTGATTCAAAAAGCTTTGTTTGAATGTGTTTGACTTTCATTAGAATCAATTATCTTTGTTGAACGCATTTGACTTTCATTTGATTCAAAAAGCTTTGCATGAAAGTGTTTGACTTTCATTTTACTCAATTATCTTTATTGAATGCATTTGACTTTCATTTGATTCAAAAAGCTTTGTTTATATGTTTTTGACTTTCATTTGAGTCAAAAATTCTTAATTGAATGCATATGACTTTCATTTGATTCAAAAAGCTTTGTTTGAATGTAAATGACTTTCGTTTGACTCAATTAGCATTGTTGAATGCATTGGACTTTTATTTGATTCAAAAAGCTTTGTTTGAATGTGTTTGACTTTCATTTGACTCAATTAGCTTTGTTAATTGCATTACACTTTGTTTTAATTCAAAAAGCTTTGTTTGAATGAGTTTGACTTTCATTTTACTTAATTAGCTTTGTTTAATGCATTTGACTTTCATTTGATTAAAAAAGCATTGTTTGAATGTGTTTGACTTTCATTTGACTCAATTAACTATGATAAATGTATTTGACTTTGACTTGATTCAAAAATGTTTGTTTGAATGTGTTTGACTTTTATTTGACTCAATTAGCTTTATTGAATGCATTAGACTTTCATTTTATTCAAAAAGCTTTGTATGAATGTGTTTGACTTTCATTTGACTGAATTATCCTTGTTGAATTCATTTGACTTTCATTTGATTTAAAAAGCTTTGTTTGATTGTGTTTGACTTTTTTTGAGTCAAAAATCTTTGTTTAATGCATTTGACTTTATTTGATTCAAAAAGCTTTGTTTGAATGAGTTTGACTTTCATTTGACTCAATAATCTTTGTTGAATGCATTTGACTTTCATTTGGTTCAAAAAGCGTTGTTGAATGTGTTTGACTTTCATTTGACTCAATTAGCTTTGTTGAATGCATTTTACTTTCATTTGATTAAAAACGCTTTGTTTGAATGTGTTTGACTTTCATTTGACTCAATTAGCTTTGCTGAATGCATTTAAATTTCATTAGATTCAAAAAGCATTGTTTGAATGTGTTTGACTTTCATTTGACTCAATTAGCTTTGTTAATTGCATTTCACTTTCATTTGATTCATAAAGCTTTGTTTTAATGTGTTTGACTTTCATTTGATTCAATTAGCTTTTTTGAATGCATTTGACATTCATTTGATTCAAAAAGCTTTGTTTGAATGTGTTTGACTGTCATTTGAGTCATAAAACATTTTTGAATGCATTTGAATTTCATTTAATTTAAAAGGCTTTGTTTGAATGTGTTTGACTTTCATTTGACTCAATTAGCTTTTATGTGAATGTGTTTGACTTTCATTTGACTCAATTAGCTTTATATGAATGTGTTAGACTTTCATTTGACTCAATTAGCTTTTTAATTGCAGTTCACTTTCATTTAATTCAAAAAGCATTGTTTGAATGTGTTTGACTTTGATTTGATTCAAAAAGCTTGGTTTGAATGTGTTTGTCTTTCTTGTTACTCAATTAGCTTTGTTGAATGCATTTCACTTTCATTTGATTCAAAAAGCTTTATTTGAATGTTATTTGACTTTCATTTGACTCAATTAGCTTTGTTGAATGCATTTGACTTTCATTTGATTCAAAAACCTTTGTTGAATGTGTATGACTTTCATTTGACTCAATTAGCTTTGTTGAATGCATTTGACATTCATTTAATTCAAAAAGCGTTTTTGAATGTTTGACTTTCATTTGAGTCATAAAGCATTGTTGAATGTATTTGAATTTCGTTTAATTTAAAAAGCGTTGTTTGAATGTGTTTGACTTTCATTTGACTCAATTAGCTTTGTTGAATGCATTTGAGTTTCATTTGATTCAAAAAGCTTTGTTTGATTGTGTTTGACTTTTTTTGAGTCAAAAATCTTTGTTTAATGCATTTGACTTTATTTGATTCAAAAAGCTTTGTTTGAATGAGTTTGACTTTCATTTGACTCAATAATCTTTGTTGAATGCATTTGACTTTCATTTGGTTCAAAAAGCGTTGTTGAATGTGTTTGACTTTCATTTGACTCAATTAGCTTTGTTGAATGCATTTTACTTTCATTTGATTAAAAACGCTTTGTTTGAATGTGTTTGACTTTCATTTGACTCAATTAGCTTTGCTGAATGCATTTAAATTTCATTAGATTCAAAAAGCATTGTTTGAATGTGTTTGACTTTCATTTGACTCAATTAGCTTTGTTAATTGCATTTCACTTTCATTTGATTCATAAAGCTTTGTTTTAATGTGTTTGACTTTCATTTGATTCAATTAGCTTTTTTGAATGCATTTGACATTCATTTGATTCAAAAAGCTTTGTTTGAATGTGTTTGACTGTCATTTGAGTCATAAAACATTTTTGAATGCATTTGAATTTCATTTAATTTAAAAGGCTTTGTTTGAATGTGTTTGACTTTCATTTGACTCAATTAGCTTTTATGTGAATGTGTTTGACTTTCATTTGACTCAATTAGCTTTATATGAATGTGTTAGACTTTCATTTGACTCAATTAGCTTTTTAATTGCAGTTCACTTTCATTTAATTCAAAAAGCATTGTTTGAATGTGTTTGACTTTGATTTGATTCAAAAAGCTTGGTTTGAATGTGTTTGTCTTTCTTGTTACTCAATTAGCTTTGTTGAATGCATTTCACTTTCATTTGATTCAAAAAGCTTTATTTGAATGTTATTTGACTTTCATTTGACTCAATTAGCTTTGTTGAATGCATTTGACTTTCATTTGATTCAAAAACCTTTGTTGAATGTGTATGACTTTCATTTGACTCAATTAGCTTTGTTGAATGCATTTGACATTCATTTAATTCAAAAAGCGTTTTTGAATGTTTGACTTTCATTTGAGTCATAAAGCATTGTTGAATGTATTTGAATTTCGTTTAATTTAAAAAGCGTTGTTTGAATGTGTTTGACTTTCATTTGACTCAATTAGCTTTGTTGAATGCATTTGAGTTTCATTTGATTCAAAAAGCTTTGTTTGAATGTGTTTGACTTTCATTTGACTCAATTATCTTTGTTGAACGCATTTGACTTTCATTTGATTCAAAAAGCTTTGCATGAAAGTGTTTGACTTTCATTTTACTCAATTATCTTTATTGAATGTATTTGACTTTCATTTGATTCAAAAAGCTTTGTTTATATGTTTTTGACTTTTATTTGAGTCAAAAATCTTAATTGAATGCATATGACTTTCATTTGATTCAAAAAGCTTTGTTTGAATGTAAATGACTTTCGTTTGACTCAATTAGCTTTGTTGAATGCATTGGACTTTCATTTGATTCAAAAAGCTTTGTTTGAATGTGTTTGACTTTCATTTGACTCAATTAGCTTTGTTAATTGCATTACACTTTGTTTTAATTCAAAAAGCTTTGTTTGAATGAGTCTGACTTTCATTTTAATTAATTAGCTTTGTTGAATGCATTTGACTTTCATTTGATTAAAAAAGCATTGTTTGAATGTGTTTGACTTTCATTTGACTCAATTAACTATGATAAATGTATTTGACTTTGATTTGATTCAAAAATGTTTGTTTGAATGTGTTTGACTTTCATTTGACTCAATTAGCTTTATTGAATGCATTAGACTTTCATTTTATTCAAAAAGCTTTGTATGAATGTGTTTGACTTTCATTTGATTGAATTATCCTTGTTGAATTCATTTGACTTTCATTTGATTTAAAAAGCTTTGTTTGATTGTGTTTGACTTTTTTTTGAGTCAAAAATCTTTGTTTAATGCATTTGACTTTATTTGATTCAAAAAGCTTTGTTTGAATGAGTTTGACTTTCATTTGACTCAATAATCTTTGTTGAATGCATTTGACTTTCATTTGGTTCAAAAAGCGTTGTTGAATGTGCTTGACTTTCATTTGACTCAATTAGCTTTGTTGAATGCATTTGAGTTTTATTTGATTCAAAAAGCTTTGTATGAATGTGTTTGACTTTCATTTGACCCAATTACCTTTGTTGAATGCATTTGATTTTCATTTGATTCAATATATCTTTTTTTTTTTTGCTATTGAAAACAAGTTGTCTTACTGGTTGTTGCTAGATTTCATCAAATTTTATCTTGTTTCCATATATCAACAAATTCTGATAGCTAATTTTTTATTTGTAGCGATTTAGAAACAAATTGAGGCAACTAATTTTTGAATTGTTCCGATTACAAATTAGCCGTCTCATTATTGTTGCTAGAAGACAACAGATTTTTTATTTGTTTTCATTTAGGAATGCCATTTTACAAAACGTTTGGCAACAAAATTTCTAGTTGTTGCTATTGGGGACACTTGTTTTACTATTTGTTGCTAAAATGACATCATATTTTAATTTATTGACATTAGAAATAAGTTGTGTTATAAATTCTTGCTAATTTATTAAGAGTCATTGAAGTAATTTACATAATATGTTGTAATAAATAAAACGAAAACAAGTCATTTTGTTCTATACAAAAGAAATATTAGAAGGAATTAATAATCGTTCAATCACTTTTAGCAATAAAACGAAGGCGATAAAATAATATGTATTATTTTATAAGTTCATTAGAAAGAGCATGTAGAAAATGGGAATGCTTTTTACTATTTTGCCCGAATTTGCTTGATTTTGGTTCTATAAGACCTTAAAACCTTATGAATTGCTTTGTTTTTGTGATTTCTTTTGTGAGGCAGTTATGATACATATATTTGACATGACTCAAGCCTTTTCAAGTTCATTAGAAAGAGCATATAGAAAATGGGAATGTTTCTTCCCATTATGGTCGAATTTGCTTGATTTTGGCTCTACAAGACCTTAAAACCTTATGACATGCTTTGTTTTTCTGATTTATTTTCTTAGGAAGTTATAAATACATATATTTGACATGAATCAAGCCTTTTCAAGTTCATTAGAAAGAGCATGTAGAAAATGGGAACGCTTCTTCTCATTTTGCCCGAATTTGCTTGATTTTGGTTCCACCAGCCCTTAAAACCTTATAACTTGCTTTGTCTTAGTGAAATCTGTGCTTAGGCAGTTACAAATACATATATTTGACATGATTCAAACCTTTATAAGTTAATTAGAAAGAGCATGTAGAAAATGGGAACGCTTCTTCCCATTTGGGCCGAATTTGCTTGATTTTGGTTCTACAAGACTTTTAAATCTTATAACATGTTTTGTTTTTGTGATTTATTTTCTTAGGAAGTTATAAATACATATATTTGACATGAATCAGGCCTTTTCAAGTTCATTAGAAAGAGCATGTAGAAAATGGGAAGGCTTCTTTCCATTTTGCCCGAAATTGCTTGATTTCGGTTCTACTAGACCTTAAAACCTTATAACTTGCTTTGTCTTAGTGATTTCTATGCTTAGGCAGTTACTAATACATATATTTTTCATGATTCAAGCATTTATAAGTTCTTTAGAAAGGCATGTAGAAAATGGGAACGCTTTTTACCATTTGGGCCGAATTTGGTTGATTTTGGTTATACAAGACCTTAAAACCTCATAACATCCTTTGTTTTTGTGATTTATTTTGTTAGGAAGTTATAAATACATATATTTGACATGAATCAAGCATTTTCAAGTTCATTAGAAAGAGCATGTAAAAAATGGGTTCTTCTTCCTATTTTGCTCGAATTTGCTTGATTTCGGTTCTACCAGTCCTTAAAACCTTATAACTTGCTTTGTTTTTGTTATTTCTATGATTAGGAATTATAAATACATATATTTAACATTATTCAAGTTTTTTTTAGTTCATTAGAAACAGCATGTAGAAAATGGGAATGCTTCAAACTATTTTGCCCGAATTTGCTTGATATTGGTTCTACAAGACCTTAAAACCTTATAACTTGCTTTGTTTTTGAGATTTCGTTTGTTAGGTAGTTATAAATACATATATGTGACATGAATCAAGCCTTTTCAAGTTCAATAGAAAGAGCATGTTAAAAATGGGTATACTTTTTCCCATTTTGCCTGAATTTGCTTGATTTTAGTTCTACAACACCTTAAAACCTTATAACTTGTTTTGTTTTTGTGATTTATATACTTAGAAAATTATAAATACATATATTTGATATGATTCAAGAATTTATAAGTTCATTAGAAAGAGCATGTAGAAAATGGAAAGACTTCATGCTATTTTACCCGAATTTGCTTGATTTTGGTTCTACAAGATCTAAAACCTTATAACTTGCTTTGTTTTTGTGATTTATTTTGTTAGGAAGTTATAAATATATATATTTGACATGAATCAAGCCTTTTCAAATTTATTAAAAAGAGCAAGTAGTAAAAGGGAATGCTTCTTACTATTTTTCCCAAATTTGCTTGGTTTCAGTTCTACAAGACCTTAAAACCTTATAACTTGCTTTGTTTTTGTGAATTCTATGCTTATTCATTTAAAGATACATATATTTCACATGATTCAAACAATTATAAGTTCATTAGAAAGAACATGTAGAATTTGGGAATGCTTCTTACTATTTTGCCTGAATTTGCTTGATTTTTGTTCTACAAGACTTAAAAACCTCATAACTTGCCTTGTTTTTGTGATTTAATTTCTTATGGATTTATAAATACATATATTTGACATGATCCAAGCATTTATAAGTTCATTAGAAAGAGCATGTAGAAAATGGGAAAGTTTCTTCCAATTTTGCCCGAATTTGCTTGATTTTGGTTCTACAAGAACTTAAAACCTTATAACTGGCTTTTGCTTTTTTATTTATTTGCTTAGGCAGTTATAAATAAGTATATTTGACATGATTCAAGAACTTATAATTTCAGCAGAAAGAGCATGTAGAAAATGGGAATGCTTCGTACTATTTTGCCCGAATTTGCTTGATTTTGGTTCTACAAGACCTTAAAACCTTATGAATTGCTTTGTTTTTGTGATTTCTTTTGTTAGTCAGTTATGAATACATATATTTGACATGAATCAAACCTTTTCAAGTTCATTAGAAAGAGCATGTAGAAAACGGGAATGCTTCTTCCCATTTTGGCCGAATTTGCTTGATTTTAGCTCTACAAGACCTTAAAACCTTATGACGTGCTTTATTTTTGTGATTTATTTTCTTAGGAAGTTATTAATACATATATTTTACATGTATCAAGCCTTTTCAAGTTCATTAGAAAGAGCATGTAGAAAATGGGAACGCTTCTTCTCATTTTGCCCGAATTTGCTTGAGTTCGGTTCTACCAGACGTTAAAACCTTATAACTTGCTTTTTCTTAGCAATTTCTATGCATAGGAAGTTACAAATACATATATTTGACATTATTCAACCTTTATAAGTTCATTAGAAAGAGCATGTAGAAAATGTGAACGCTTTTTCCCTTTTGGGCCGAATTTGGTCGATTTTGGTTCTACAAGACCTGAAAACCTTATAACATCCTTTGTTTTTGTGATTTCTTTCGATAAGAAGTTACAAATACATATATTTGACATGAATCAACCCTTTTCAAGTTCATTAGAAAGAGCATGTAAAAAATGGGTGCTTCTTCCTATTTTGCTCGAATTAGCTTGAATTCGGTTCTACCAGTCCTTAAAACTTTATAACTTGCTTTGTTTTTGTTTTTCTATGATTAGGAATTATAAATACATATATTTAACATTATTCAAGTTTTTTTTTAGTTCATTAGAAAGAGCATGTAAAAAATAGGAATGCTTCTTACCATTTTGCCCGAATTTGCTTGATTTTAGTCCTACAAGACCTTAAAACCTTATAATTGCTTTGTTTTTGTGATTTACTTTATTAGGTAGTTATAAATACATATATTTGACATGAATCAAGCCTTTTCGAGTTCATTAGAAAGAGCATGTTGAAAATGGGTACGCTTTTCCGATTTTGCCCGAATTTGCTTGATTTTGGTTCTACAACACCTTAAAACCTTATAACTTGCTTTGTTTTTGTGATTTATATGCTTAGAAAATAATAAATACATATATTTGATATGATTCAAGAATTTATTAGTTCACTACAAAGAGCATGTAGAAAATGGAAAGGCTTCTTACTATTTTGCCCGAATTTGCTTGATTTTGGTTTTACAAAACCTTAAAACTTTATAACTTGCTTTGTTTTTGTTATTTATTTTTTAAGAAGTTAAAAATACATATATTTGACATGAATCAAGCCTTTTCAATTTTATTAAAAAGAGCATGTAGAAAAAGGGAATGCTTCTTACTATTTTGCCCGAATTTGCTTTTTTATGTTCTACAAGATCTTAAAACCTTATAACTTGCTTTGTTTTTGTGATTTCTGTGCATATGTATTTATAATTACATATATTTCACATGATTCAAAAAATTATAAGTTCATTAGAAAGAGCATGTAGAATGTGGGAATGTTTTTTTCTATTGTGCCCGAGTTTGCTTATTTTGGTTCTACAAGATCTTAAAACCTCATAACTTGCTTTGTTTTTGTGATTTATTTTCTTATGGAGTTATAAATACATATATTTGACAAGATCCAAGCATTTATAACTTCATTAGAAAGAGCATGTAGAAAATGGGAACGTTTGTTCCCATTTTGTCCGAATTTGCTTGATTTTGGTTCTACAAGGCCTTAAAACCTTATAACTTTCTTTTGCTTTGTTATTTATTTTCTTAGGCAGTTATAAATATTTATATTTGACATGATTCAAGAATTTATAATTTCATTAGAATGAGAATATAGAAAATGGAAATGCTTCTTACTATTTTGCCCGAATTTGCTTGATTTTGGTTCTACAAGACCTGAAAACCTTATGAATTGCTTTGTTTTTGTGATTTCCTTTTTGAGGCAGTTATGAATACATATATTTGACATGAATCAAGCCTTTTCAAGCTCATTAAAAAGAGTATGTAGAAAACGGGAATGCTTCTTCCCATTTTGGCCGAATTTGCTTGATTTTGGCTCTACAAGACCTTAAAACCTTATGACATGCTTTATTTTTGTGATTTATTTTCTTAGGAAGTTATAAATACATATATTTGACATGAATCAAGCCTTTTCAAGTTCATTAGAAAGAGCATGTAGAAAATGGTAACGCTTCTTCTCATTTTGCCCGAATTTGCTTGATTTCAGTTCTACCAGACCTTAAAACCTTATAACTTGCTTTGTCTTAGTGATTTCTATGCTTAGGAAGTTACAAATACATATATTTGACATGATTCAAGCCTTTATAAGTTCATTATAAAGAGCATGTAGAAAATGGGAACGCTTCTTCCCATTTGGGCCGAATTTGCTTGATTTTGTTTCTACAAGACCTTAAAACCTTACAACATGCTTTTTTTTGTGATTTATTTTCTTAGGAAGTTATAAGTACATATATTTGACATGAATCAAGCCTTTTCAAGTTCATTAGAAAGAGCATGTAGAAAATGGGAACGCTTCTTCCTATTTTGCCCGAATTTGCTTGATTTCGGTTCTACTAGACCTTAAAACCTTATAAATTGCTTTGTCTTAGTGATTTCTATGCTTAGGAAGTTACTAATACATATATTTGAAATGATTTAATCCTTTATAAGTTCATTAGAAAGAGCATGTAGAAAATGGGAACGCTTTTTACCATTTGGGCCGAATTTGGTTGATTTAGGTTCTACATGACCTTAAAACCTTATAACATCCTTTTTTTGTGATTTCTTTTGTTAGGAAGTATTAAATACATATATTTGACATGAATCAAGCCTTTTCAAGTTCATTAGAAAGAGCATGTAAAAAATGGGTGCTTCTTCTTATTTTGCTCGAATTTGCTTAATTTCGGTTCTACCAGTCCTTAAAACCTTATAACTTACTTTATTTTTGTTATTTCTATGATTAGGAATTATAAATACATATATTTAACATTATTCAAGTTTTTTTAGTTCATTAGAAAGAGCATGTAGAAAATGTGAATGCTTCTTACTATTTTGCTCCAATATGCTTGATTTTGGTCCTACAAGACCTTAAAACCTTATAAATTGCTTTGTTTTTGTGATTTCTTTTGTTAGGAAGTTATATATACATATATTTGACATGAATCAAGCCTTTTCAAGTTCATTAGAAAGAGCATGTTGAAAATGGGTACGGTTTTTCCCATTTTGCCTGAATTTGCTTGATTTTGGTTCTATAACACCTTAAAACCTTATAACTTGCTCTTTTCATGTAATTTATATGCTTAAAAAATTATAAATACATATATTTGATATGATTCAATAATTTATAAGTTCATTAGAAAAAGCATATAGAAAATGGAAAGGCTTGTTACTATTTTGCCCGAATTTGCTTGATTTTTGTTCTACAAAACCTTATAAATTGCTTTTGTTTTTGGTGATTTATTTTGTTAGGAAGTTATAAATACATATATTTGACATGAATCAAGCCTTTTCAACTTTATTAAAAAGAGCATGTAGAAAATGGGAATGCTTCTTACAATTTTGCCCGAATTTGCTTGATTTCAGTTCTACAAGACCTTAAAACCTTATAACTTGCTTCGTTTCTGTGAATTCTATGCTTATGCATTTAAAGATACATATATTTCACATGATTCAAACAATTATAAGTTCATTAGAAAGAGCATGTAGAATTTGGGAATGCTTCTTACTATTTTGCCCGAATTTGCTTGATTTTCGTTCTTCAAGACCTTAAAACCTCATAACTTGCTTTGTTTTTGTGATTTATTTTCTTATGGAGTTATAAATACATATATTTGACATGATCCAAGCATTTATAAGTTTATTACAAAAAGCATGTAGAAAATGGGAACGTTCCTTCCCATTTAGCCCGAATTGGCTTGATTTTGGTTCTACAAGACCTTAAAACCTTATAACTTGATATTTCTTTGTTATTTATTTGGTTAGGAAGTTATAAATATGTATATTTGACATAATTCAAGAATTTATAATTTCATTAGAAAGAGCATGTAGAAAATGGGAATGTTTCTTACTATTTTGCCCGATTTTGCTTGATTTTGGTTCTACAAGACCTTAAAACCTTATGAATTGCATTGTTTTTGTGATTTATTTTGTGAGGCAGTTATGAATACATATATTTGACATGACTCAAGCCTTTTCAAGTTCATTAGAAAGAGCATGTAGAAAATGGGAATGCTTCTTCCCATTTTGCCGAATTTCCTTGATTTTGGCTCTACAAGACCTGAAAACCTTATGAAATGCTTTATTTTTGTGATTTATTTTCTTAAAAAGTTATAAATACATATATTTGACATGAATCAAGCCTTGAAAAAATCAATAGAAAGAGCATGTAGAAAACGGGAACGTTTTTCTCATTTTGCCCGAATTTGCTTGATTTCGGTTCTACCAGACCTTAAAACCTTATAACTTGCTTTGTCTTAGTCATTTCTATGCCTAGGCACTTAAAAATACATATATTTGACATGATTCAAGCCTTCATAAGTTCATTAGAAAGTGCATGTAGAAAATAGGAACGCTTCTTCCCATTTGGGCCGAATTTGCTTGATTTTGGTTCTACAAGACCTTAAAACCTAAAAACATGCTTTGTTTGACATTCATTTGATTCAAAAAACTTTGTATGAATTTTTTCTACTTTCATTTGACTCAATTATCTTTGTTGAATGCAATTGACTTTTATTTGATTCAAAAAGCATTGTTTGAATGTGTTTGACTTTCATTTGACTCAATTAGCTTTGTTGAATGCATTTTACATTAATTTGATACAAAAAGCTTTGTTTGAATGTGTTTGACTTTCATTTGACTCAGTTAGCTTTGTTGAATGCATTTGACTTTAATTAGATTCAAAAAGCATTGTTTGAATAAGTTTTGACTTTCATTGGACTCAATTAGCTTTGTAGAATGCATTCGACTTTCATTTAACTCAATTATCTATGTATGAATGTGTTTGAATTTCATTTGACTGAATTAGCTTTGTTAATTGCATTTCACTTTTATTTAATTCAAAAAGCTTTGTTTGAATATGTTTGACTTTCATTTGATTCAAAAAGCTTTGTTTAATGTGTTTGACTTTCATTTGACTCAATTAGTAATGTTGAATGCTTTTAAATTTCGTTTAATTTAATAAGCTTTGTTTGAATGTGTTTGACTTTCATTTGACTCAATTAGCTTTGTAGAATGCATTTGACTTTCATTTGATTCAAAAAGCTTTGTTTGAATGTGTTAGACTTTCATTTGAGTCATAAAGAATTGTTGAATGCACTTGACTTTAGTTTAATTTAAAAAGCTTTGTTTGAATGTGTTTGACTTTCATTTGACTCAATTAGCTTTGTTGAATGCATTTGACTTTCAATTGATTCAAAAAGCTTTATTTGAATGCGTTTGTCTTTCATTAGACTCAATTAGCTTTGTAGAATGCATTTGACTTTTATTTAACTTAATTACCTTTATATGACTGTGTTTAATTTTCATTTAACTCAATTACCTTTGTATGAATGTGTTTAATTTTCATTTGACTCAATTATCTTAGTTGAAGTCATTTGACATTCAGTTGATTCAAAATGCTTTGTTTGAATGTGTTTAACTTTCATATTACTCAATTAGCATTGTTGAATGCATTTGACTTTCATTTGACTTAAAAATCTTTGTTTGAATGTGTTTGACTTTTATTTGATTCTATTAGCTTTGTAGAATGCATTTGACTTTCATTTGACTCAATTAGCGTTTTATGAATGTGTTTGACTTTCATTTGACTCAATTAGCTTTGTGAATTGCATTTCACTTTCATTTAATTTAAAAAGCTTTGTTGAATGTGTTTGACATTCATTTGATTCAAAAAGTTTGTATGAATGCATTTGACTTTCATTTGATTTAAAAAGCTTTGTTTGAATGTGTTTGACTTTCAATTGAGTCAAAAAGCTTTGTTTGAATGTGTTTGACTTTCATTTGACTCAATTATCTTAGTTAAAGTCATTTGACATTCAATTGATTCAAAATGCTTTGTTTGAATGTGTTTAACTTTCATATTACTCTATTAGCTTTGTTGAATGCATTTTACTCTAATTTGATTGAAAACGCTTTGTTTGAATGTGTTTGACTTTCATTTGACTCAATTAGCTTTGTTGAATGCATTTGAATTTCATTAGATTCAAAAAGCATTGTTTGAATGTATTTGACTTTCATTTGACTCAATTAGCTTTGTTGAATGCATTTTCCTTTCATTTGATTGAAAACGCTTTGTTTGAATGTGTTTGACTTTCATTTGACTCAGTTAGCTTTGTTGAATGTATTTGAATTTCATTATATTCAAAAAGCATTGTTTGAATGTGTTTGACTTTCATCTGACTCAATTAGCTTTGTTGAATGCATTTTACTTTTATTTGATTGAAAACGCTTTGTTTGAATATGTTTGACTTTCATTTGACTCAATTAGCTTTGTTGAATGCATTTGAATTTCATTAGATTCAAAAAGCATTGTTTGAATGTGTTTATCTTTCATTTGACTGAATTAGCTTTATAGAATGCAATTTACTTTCATTTGACTCAGTTAGCTTTGTTAGTTGCATTTCACTTTCATTTAATTCAAAAGCTTTGTTTGAATGTGTTTGTCTTTCATTTGATTCAAAAAGCTTTGTTTGAATGTGTTTGACTTTCTTGTTACTCAATTAGCTTTGTTGAATTCATTTGACTTTCATTTGATTCAAAAAGCTTTGTTTGAATGTGTTTGACTTTCATTTGACTCAGATAGCTTTGTTGTATAAATTTGACATTCATTTGATTAAAAAAGCTTTGTTTGAATGTGTTTGACTTTCATTTGAGTCATAAAGCATTGTTGAATGCACTTTACTTTCGTTTAATTTAAAAAGCTTTGTTTGAAGTGTTTGACTTTCATTTGACTCTATTAGCTTTGTTAAATGCATTTAAATTTCGTTTTATTTAAAAATCTTTGTTTGAATGTGTTTGACTTTCATTTGACTCAATTAGGTTTGTAGAATGCATTTTACTTTCATTTGATTCAAAAAGCTTTGTTTGAATGTGTGTGACTTTCATTTAATTCAATTATCTTTGTTGAACACATTTGACTTTCATTTGATTCAAAAAGCTTTGCATGAGTCTGTTTGACTTTCATTAGACTCAATTATCTTTATTGAATGCATTTAACTTTCATTTGATTCAAAAAGCTTTGTTTAAATGTTTTTTACTTTCATTTGAGTCAATTAGCTTTTTTGAATACATATGACTTTCATTTGATTCAAAAAGCTTTGTTTGAATGTAAATGACTTTCGTTTGACTCAATTAGCTTTGTTGAATGCATTTGACTTTCATTTGATTCAAAAAGCTTTGTTTGAATGTGTTTCACTTTCATTTGATTCCAAAAGATTTGTTGAATGCATTCGAATTTCAATTGATTCAAAAAGCTTTGTTTGAATGTGTTTCACTTTCATTTGACTTAATTAGCTTTGTTAATTGCATTACACTTTGTATTAATTCAAAAAGCTTTGTTTGAATGTGTTTGACTTTCATTTGACTTAATTATCTTTGTTGAATTCATTTTACTTTCATTTGATTAAAAAAGCTTTGTATGAATGTGTTTGAATTTCATTTGACTAGATTATCTTTTTATGAATTTGTTTGACTTTCATTTGACTCAATTATCTTTTTTGAATGCATTTGACTTTCATTTGATTCAAAAAGCTTTGTTTGAATGTGTTTGACTTTCATTTGATTCAAAAAGCTTTGTTTGAATGTGTTTGACTTTCTTGTTACTCAATTAGCTTTGTTGAATACATTTGACTTTCATTTGATTCAAAAAGCTGTGTTTGAATGTGTCTGACTTTCATTTGACTCAATTAGCTTTGTTGAATGCATTTGACATTCATTTGATTCAAAAAGCTTTGTTTGAATGTGTTTGACTTTCATTTGAGTTATAAAGCATTGTTGAATGCACTTTACTTTCGTTTAATTTAAAAAATTTTGTTTGAATTTGTTTGACTTTTTTTTACTCAATTAGCTTTGTTGAATGCATTTGACTTTCATTTGATTCAAAAAGCTTTGTTTGAATGTGTCTGACTTTCATTTGAGTCAAAAAGATTTGTTGAATGCATTCAACTTTCAATTGATTCAAAAAGCTTTGTTTGAATGCGTTTGACTTTCATTTGACTCAATTATCTTAATTGAAGTCATTTGACATTCAATTGATTTAAAATGCTTTGTTTGAATGTGTTTGACTTTTATTTGACTCAATTAGCTTTGTGGAATGCATTTGACTTTCATTTAACTCAATTAGCTTTTAATGAATGTGTTTGACTTTCATTTGACTCAATTAGCTTTGTGAATTGCATTTCACTTTCATTTAATTTAAAAAGCTTTGTTGAATGTGTTTGACATTCATTTGATTCAAAAAGTTTGTATGAATGTATTTGACTTTCATTTTACTCAAATATCTTTGTTGAAAACATTTGACTTTCATTTGATTCAAAAAGCATTGTTTTAATGTGTTTGACTTTCATTTGACTCAATTAGCTTTGTTGAATGCATTTTACTTTCATTTGATAGAAAACGCTTTGTTTGAATGTGATTGAGTTTCATTTGACTCAATTAGCTTTGTTGAATGCATTTGAATTTCATTAGATTCTAAAAGCATTGTTTGAATGTGTTTGTCTTTCATTTGACTCAATTAGCTTTATAGAATGCAATTTACTTTCATTTGACTCTATTAGCTTTGTTAATTGCTTTTCACTTTCATTTAATTCCAAAAGCTTTGTTTGAATGTGTCTGACTTTCATTTGACTCAATTAGCTTTGTTGAATGCATTTGACATTCATTGATTCAAAAAGCTTTGTTTTAATGTGTTTGACTTTCATTTTAGTTATAAAGCATTGTTGAATGCACTTTACTTTCGTTTTATTAAATAAATTTTGTTTGAATTTGTTTGACTTTCATTTGACTCAATTAGCTTTGTTGAATGCATTTGACTTTCATTTGATTCAAAAAGCTTTGTTTGAATGTGTTTGACTTTCATTTGATTCAAAAAGATTTGTTAAATGCATTCGACTTTCAATTGATTCAAAAAGCTTTGTTTGAATTTGTTTGACTTTCATTTGACTCAATCATCTTAGCTGAAGTCATTTGACATTCAATTGATTTAAAATGCTTTGTTTGAATGTGTTTAACTTTCATATTACTCAATTAGCATTGTTGAATGCATTTGACTTTCATTTGACTCAAAAATCTTTGTTTGAATGTGTTTGACTTTCTTGTTACTCAATTAGCTTTGTTGAATTCATTTGACATTCATTTGATTCAAAAAGCCTTGTTTGAATGTGTTTTACTTTCATTTGACTCAGTTAGCTTTGTTGTATGAATTTGACATTAATTTGATTCAAAAAGATTTGTTTGAATGTGTTTGACTTTCATTTGACTCAATTAGCTTTGTTGAATGCATTTTACTTTCATTTGATTCAAAAAGCTTTATTTAAATGTGTGTGACTTTCATTTGACTCAATTATCTTTGTTGAACGCATTTGACTTTCATTTGATTCAAAAAGCTTTGCATGAGTGTGTTTGACTTTCATTTGACTCAATTATCTTTGTTGAATGCATTTGACTTTCATTTGATTCAAAAAGCTTTGTTTAAATGTATTTGACTTTCATTTGACTCAATTAGCTTTGTTAAATGCATTAGACTTTGTGTTAATTCAAAAAGCTTTGTTTGAATGTGTTTCACTTTCATTTGACTTAATTATCTTTTTTGAGTTCATTTTACTTTCATTTGATTAAAAAAGCTTTGTATGAATGTGTTAGACTTTCATTTGACTAGATTATCTTTATTGAATGCATTTGACTTTCATTTGATTCAAAAAGCTTTGTTTGATTGTTTTTGACTTTCATTTCACTCTATTAACTTTGTTGAATGCATTTGACTTTCATTTGACTCAATTAGCTTTATAGAATGCAATTGACTTTCATTTGACTCAATTAGCTTTTTATGAATTTGTTTGACTTTAATTTAACTCAATTAGCTTTGTTAAATGCATTTGACTTTCATTTGATTCAAAAAGCTTTGTTTGAATGTGTTTGACTTTCATTTTGTTCAAAAAGCTTTGTTTGAATGTGTATGACATACTTGTCACTTAATTAGTTTTGTTGAATACATTTGACTTTCATTTGATTCAAAAAGCTTTGTTTGAATGTGTCTAACTTTCATTTGACTCAATTAGCTTTGTTGAATGCATTTGACATTCATTTGATTCTAAAAGCTTTGTTTGAATGTGTTTGACTTTCATTTGAGTTATAAAGCATTGTTAAATGCACTTTACTTTCGTTTAATTTAAAAAATTTTGTTTGAATTAGTTTGACTTTCATTTGACTGAATTTGCTTTGTTGAATGCATTTGACTTTCATTTGATTCAAAAATCTTTGTTTGAATGTGTTTGACTTTCATTTGAGTCAAAAAGATTTGTTGATTGCATTCGACTTTCAATTTATTCATAAATCTTTGTTTCAATGTGTTTGACTTTCATTTGACTCAATTATATTAGTTGAAGTTATTTGACATTCAATTGATTTAAAATGCTTTGTTTGAATGTGTTTAACTTTCATATTACTCAATTAGCATTGTTGAATGCATTTGACTTTCATTTGACTCAAAAATCTTTGTTTGAATGTGTTTGACTTTTATTTGACTTAATTAGCTTTGTAGAATGCATTTGACTTTTATTTAACTGAATTAGCTTTTTATGAATGTGTTTGACTTTCATTTGACTCAATTAGCTTTGTGAATTGCATTTCACTTTCATTTAATTTAAAAAGCTTTGTTGAATGTGTTTGACATTCATTTGATTCAAAAAGTTTGTATGAATATATTTGACTTTCATTTGACTTAAATATCTTTGTTGAATGCATTTTACTTTTAATTTATTCTAAAAGCATTGTTTGAATGTGTTTGATTTTCATTTGACATAATTAGCTTTGTTGAATGCATTTTACTTTCATTTGATTGAAAACGCATTGTTTGAATGTGTTTGACTTTTATTTGACTTAATTAGCTTTGCTGAATGCATTTGAATTTCATTAGATTCAAAAAGCATTGTTTGAATGTGTTTGTCTTTCATTTGACTCAATTAGCTTTATAGAATGCAATTGACTTTCATTTGACCCAATTAGCTTTGTTAATTGCATTTCACTTTCATTTAATTCAAAAAGCTTTGTTTGAATGTGTTTGACTTTCATTTGATTCAAAAAGCTTTGTTTGAATGTGTTTGACTTTCTTGTTACTCAATTAGCTTTGTTGAATTCATTTGACTTTCATTTGATTCAAAAAGCTTTGTTTGAATGTGTTTGACTTTCATTTGACTCAATTAGCTTTGTTGTATGAATTTGACATTCATTAGATTCAAAAAGCTTTGTTTGAATGTGTTTGACTTTCATATGAGTCATAAAGCATTGTTAAATGCACTTTACTTTCGTTTAATTTAAAAAGCTTTGTTTGAATGTGTTTGACTTTCATTTGACTCTATTAGCTTTGTTAAATGCATTTGAATTTCGTTTAATTTAAAAATCTTTGTTTGAATGTGTTTGACTTTCATTTGACTCAATTAGCTTTGTTGAATGCATTTGACTTTCATTTCATTCAAAAAGATTTGTTTGAATGTGTTTGACTTTCATTTGACTCAATTATCTTTGTTGAATGCATTTGACTTTCATTTGATTCTAAAAGCTTTGTTTGAATGTTTTTGACTTTCATTTGAGTCATAAAGCATTGTTGAATGCACTTTGCTTTCATTTAATTTAAAAAACTTTGTTTGAATGTGTTAGTCTTTCATTTGACTCAATTAGCTTTGTTGTATGCATTTTACTTTCATTTGATTCAAAAAGCTTTGTTTGAATGTGTGTGACATTCATTTGACTCAATTATCTTTGTTGAACGCATTTGACTTTCATTTGATTCAAAAAGCTTTGCATGAGTGTGTTTGACTTTCATTTGACTCAATTATCTTTGTTGAATGCATTTGACTTTCATTTGATTCAAAAAGCTTTGTTTGAATGTGTTTGACTTTCATTTGACTCAATTAGCTTTGTTAAATGCATTAGACTTTGTGTTAATTCAAAAAGCTTTGTTTGAATGTGTTTGACTTTCATTTGACTTAATTATCTGTGTTGAGTTCATTTTACTTTCATTTGATTAAAAAAGCTTTGTATGAATGTGTTTGACTTTCATTTGACTAGATTATCTTTATTGAATGCATTTGACTTTCATTTGATTCAAAAAGCTTTGTTTGATTGTGTTTGACTTTCATTAAACTCTATTAACTTTGTTAAATGCATTTGACTTTCATTTGACTCAATTAGCTTTATAGAATGCAATTGACTTTGATTTGACTCAATTAGCTTTTTATGAATTTGTTTGACTTTCATTTAACTCAATTAGCTTTGTTAATTGCATTTGACTTTCATTTGATTCAAAAAGCTTTGTTTGAATGTGGTTGACTTTCATTTGATTCAAAAAGCTTTGTTTGAATGTGTTTGACGTTCTTGTTACTCAATTAGCTTTGTTGAATACATTTGACTTTCATTTGATTCAAAAAGCTTTGTTTGAATGTGGTTGACTTTCATTTGATTCAAAAAGCTTTGTTTGAATGTGTTTGACGTTCTTGTTACTCAATTAGCTTTGTTGAATACATTTGACTTTCATTTGATTCAAAAATCTTTGTTTGAATGTGTCTGACTTTAATTTGACTCAAGTAGCTTTGTTGAATGCATTTGACATTCATTTGATTCAAAAAGCTTTGTTTGAATGTGTTTGACTTTCATTTGGTTATAAAGCATTGTTAAATGCACTTTACTTTCGTTTAATTTAAAAAATTTTGTTTTAATTTGTTTGACTTTCATTTGATTGAATTAGCTTTGTTGAATGCATTTGACTTTCATTTGATTAAGAATCTTTGTTTGAATGTGTTTGACTTTCATTTTAGTCAAAAAGATTTGTTGAATGCATTCGACTTTCAATTTATTCATAAAGCTTTGTTTGAATGTGTTTGACTTTCATTTGACTCAATTTTATTAGTTGAAGTTATTTGACATTCAATTGGTTTAAAATGCTTTGTATGAATGTGTTTAACTTTCATATTACTCAATTAGCGTTGTAGAATGGATTTGACTTTCATTTGACTCAAAAATCTTTGTTTGAATGTGTTTGACTTTTATTTTACTTTATTAGCTTTGTAGAATGCATTTGACTTTCATTTAACTTAATTAGCTTTTTATGAATGTGTTTGACTTTCATTTGACTCAATTAGCTTTGTGAATTGCATTTCACTTTCATTTAATTTAAAAAGCTTTGTTGAATGTGTTTGACATTCATTTGATTAAAAAAGTTTGTATGAATGTATTTGACTTTCATTTGACTCAAATATCTTTGTTGAATGCATTTGACTTTCATTTGATTCAAAAAGCATTGTTTGAATGTGTTTGACTTTCATTTTACTCAATTAGCTTTGTTGAATGCATTTTACTTTCATTTGATTGAAAACACTTTGTTTGAATGTGTCTGACTTTCATTTGACTCAATTAGCTTTGTTGAATGCATTTTACTTTCATTTGATTCAAAAAGCTTTGTTTGAATGCGTGTGACTTTCATTTGACTCAATTATCTTTGTTGAACAAATTTGACTTTCATTTGATTCAATAAGCTTTGCATGAGTGTGTTTGACTTTAATTTGACTCAATTATCTTTATTGAATGCATTTGACTTTCATTTGATTCAAAAAGCTTTGTTTAAATGTTTTTTACTTTCATTTGAGTCAAAAATCTTTATTGAATACATATGACTTTCGTTTGATTCAAAAAGCTTTGTTTGAATGTACATGACTTCCGTTTGATTCAATTAGCTTTGTTGAACGCATTTGACTTTCATTTGATTCAAAAAGATTTGTTTAAATGTGTTTGACTTTCATTTGACTCGATTAACTTTTTTTAATGCATTTGACTTTCATTTGACTCCAATAGCTTTATAGAATGCAATTGACTTTCATTTGCCTCAATTAGCTTTTTATGAATTTGTTTGACTTTCATTTAACTCAATTAGCTTTGTTAATTGCATTTGACTTTCATTTGATTTAAGAAGCTTTGTTTGAATGTGTTTGACTTTCATTTGATTCAAAAAGCTTTGTTTGAATGTGTTTGACTTTCTTGTTACGCAATTAGCTTTGTTGAATACATTTAACTTTCATTTGATTCAAAAAGCTTTGTTTGAATGTGTCTGACTTTCATTTGACTCAATTAGCTTTGTCAAATGCATTTGACATTCATTGATTCAAAAAGCTTTGTTTGAATGTGTTTGACTTTCATTTGAGTTATAAACATTGTTGAATGCACTTTACTTTCGTTTAATTAAAAAAATTTTGTTTGAATTTGTTTGACTTTCATTTGACTCAATTAGCTTTGTTGAATGCATTTGACTTTCATTTGATTCAAAAAGCATTGTTTGAATGTGTTTGACTTTCATTTGATTCAAAAAGCTTTGTTTGAATGTGTTTGTCTTACTTGTTACTCAAATAGCTTTATTGAATGCATTTGACTTTCATTTTATTCAAAAAGCTTTGTTTGAATGTGTTTGACTTTCATTTGACTCAATTAACTTTATTAAATGCATTTGACATTCATTTGATTAAAAAAGCTTTGTTTGAATGTGATTGACTTTCATTTGAGTCATAAAGCATTTTTGAATGCATTTGAATTTCGTTTAATTTAAAAAGCATTGTTTGAATGTGTTTGACTTTCATTTGACTCAATTAGCTTTATATGAATGTGATTGACTTTCATTTGACTCAATTAGCTTTGTTAATTAAATTTCACCTTCATTTAATTCAAAAGGCTTTGTTTGAATGTGTTTGACTTTCATTTGATTCAAAAAGCTTCGTTTAAATGTGTTTGTCTTTCTTGTTACTCAATTAGCTTTGTTTGAATGTGTTTGACTTTCATTAGATTCAAAAAGCATTGTTTGAATGTGTTTGACTTTCATCTGACTCAATTAGCCTTGTTAAATGCATTTGACTTTCATTTGATTCAAAAAGCTTTGTTTGATTGTGTGACTTTCATTTGACTCAATTAGCTTTGTTAAATCCATTTGACTTTCATTTGATTCAAAAAGCTTTGTTTAAATGTGTTTGACTTTCATTTGACTCAATTATCTTTGTTGAACGCATTTGAGTTTCATTTGATTCAAAAGCTTTGCATGAATGTGTTTGACTTTCATTTGACTCAATTATCTTTATTGAATGCATTTGACTTTCATTTGATTCAAATAGCTTTGTTTAAATGTTTTTTACTTTCATTTGAGTCAAAAATCTTTGTTGAATGCATATGACTTTCATTTGATTCAAAAAGCTTTGTTTGAATGTAAATGACTTTCGTTTGACTCAATTAGCTTTGTTGAATGCTGACATTCATTACATTCAAAAAGCTTTGTTTGAATGTGTTTGACTTTAATTTGACTCAATTATCTTATTAGAAGTCATTTGACTTTCAATTGATTCAAAATGCTTTGTTTGAATGTGTTCAACTTTCATTTGACACAATTAGCATTGTTGAATGCATTTGACTTTTATTTGACTCAAAATCTTTGTTTGAATGTGTTTGACTTTCATTAGATTCAAAAAGCATTGTTTGAATGTGTTTGACTTTTATTTGACTCAATTAGCTTTGCTGAATGCATTTGAATTTCATTAGATTCAAAAAGCATTGTTTGAATGTGTTTGACTTTCATTTGACTCAATTAGCTTTGCTAAATGCATTTGAATTTCATTAGATTTAAAAAGCATTGTTTGAATGTGTTTGACTTTCATTTGACTCAATTAGCTTTGTTAATTGCATTTCACTTTCATTTGAGTCATCAAGCTTTGTTTGCATGTGTGTTTGACTTTCATTTGATTCAATTAGCTTTTTTGAATGCATTTGACATTCATTAGATTCAAAAAGCTTTGTTTGAATATGTTTGACTGTCATTTGAGTCATAAAACATTTTTGAATGCATTTGAATTTCGTTTAATTTAAAAAGGTTTGTTTGAATGTGTTTGACTTTCATTTGACTCAATTAGCTTTATATGAATGTGTTTGACTTTCATTTGACTCAATTATCTTTATTGAATGCATTTGACTTTCATTTGATTCAAAAAGCTTTGTTTAAAGTTTTTTTACCTTCATTTGAGTCAAAAATCTTTGTTGAATGCAAATGACTTTCTTTTGATTCAAAAACCATTGTTTGAATGTAAATGGCTTTCGTTTGAGTCTATTAGCTTTGTTAAATGCTTTTAAAATTCATTTGATTTAAAAAGCTTTGTTTGAATGTGTTTGACTTTAATTTAACTCAATTATCTTTGAAAAATGCATTTGACTTTCATTTAACTCAAATAGCTTTTTATGAATGTGTTTGACTTTCATTTGACTCAATTAGCTTTGTTAATTGCATTACACTTTTATTTTATTCAAAAAGATTTGTTTGAATGTGTTTGACTTTCATTTGACTCAATTAGCTTTGTGAATTGCATTTCACTTTCATTTAATTTAAAAAGCTTTGTTGAATGTGTTTGATATTCATTTGATTCAAAAAGTTTTTATGAATGTATTTGACTTTCATTTGACTCAAATATCTTTATTGAATGCATTTGACTTTCATTTGATTCAAAAAGCATTGTTTGAATGTGTTTGACTTTCATTTGACTCAATTAGCTTTGGTAAAGGCATTTTACTTTCATTTGATTCAAAACGCTTTGTTTGAATATGTTTGACTTTCATTTGACTGAATCAGCTTTGTTGAATACATTTGACTTTCTTTTGATTAAAAAAGCATTGTTTGAATGTGTTTGACTTTCATTTGAGTCAATTAGCTTTATAGAATGCAATTGACTTTCATTTGACTTAATTAGCTTTATATGAATGTGTTTGACTTTCATTTGACTCAATTAGCTTTGTTTATTGCATTTCACTTCCATTTAATTCAAAAAGCATTGTTTGAATGTGTTTGACTTTCATTTGATTCAAAAAGCTTTGTTTGAATGTGTTTGTCTTACTTGTTACTCAAATAGCTTTATTGAATGCATTTGACTTTCATTTTATTCAAAAAGCTTTGTTTGAATGTGTTTGACTTTCATTTGACTCAATTAACTTTATTGAATGCATTTGACATTCATTTGATTAAAAAAGCTTTGTTTGAATGTGATTGACTTTCATTTGAGTCATAAAGCATTTTTGAATGCATTTGAATTTCGTTTAATTTAAAAAGCATTGTTTGAATGTGTTTGACTTTCATTTGACTCAATTAGCTTTATATGAATGTGATTGACTTTCATTTGACTCAATTAGCTTTGTTAATTAAATTTCACCTTCATTTAATTCAAAAGGCTTTGTTTGAATGTGTTTGACTTTCATTTGATTCAAAAAGCTTCGTTTAAATGTGTTTGTCTTTCTTGTTACTCAATTAGCTTTGTTTGAATGTGTTTGACTTTCATTAGATTCAAAAAGCATTGTTTGAATGTGTTTGACTTTCATCTGACTCAATTAGCCTTGTTAAATGCATTTGACTTTCATTTGATTCAAAAAGCTTTGTTTGATTGTGTGACTTTCATTTGACTCAATTAGCTTTGTTAAATCCATTTGACTTTCATTTGATTCAAAAAGCTTTGTTTAAATGTGTTTGACTTTCATTTGACTCAATTATCTTTGTTGAACGCATTTGAGTTTCATTTGATTCAAAAGCTTTGCATGAATGTGTTTGACTTTCATTTGACTCAATTATCTTTATTGAATGCATTTGACTTTCATTTGATTCAAATAGCTTTGTTTAAATGTTTTTTACTTTCATTTGAGTCAAAAAACTTTGTTGAATGCATATGACTTTCATTTGATTCAAAAAGCTTTGTTTGAATGTAAATGACTTTCGTTTGACTCAATTAGCTTTGTTGAATGCTGACATTCATTACATTCAAAAAGCTTTGTTTGAATGTGTTTGACTTTCATTTGACTCAATTATCTTATTAGAAGTCATTTGACTTTCAATTGATTCAAAATGCTTTGTTTGAATGTGTTCAACTTTCATTTGACACAATTAGCATTGTTGAATGCATTTGACTTTTATTTGACTCAAAATCTTTGTTTGAATGTGTTTGACTTTCATTAGATTCAAAAAGCATTGTTTGAATGTGTTTGACTTTTATTTGACTCAATTAGCTTTGCTGAATGCATTTGAATTTCATTAGATTCAAAAAGCATTGTTTGAATGTGTTTGACTTTCATTTGACTCAATTAGCTTTGCTAAATGCATTTGAATTTCATTTGATTTAAAAAGCATTGTTTGAATGTGTTTGACTTTCATTTGACTCAATTAGCTTTGTTAATTGCATTTCACTTTCATTTGAGTCATCAAGCTTTGTTTGAATGTGTTTGACTTTCATTTGAATCAATTAGCTTTTTTGAATGCTTTTGACATTCATTTGATTCAAAAAGCTTTGTTTGAATGTGTTTGACTGTCATTTGAGTCATAAAACATTTTTGAATGCATTTGAATTTCGTTTAATTTAAAAAGGTTTGTTTGAATGTGTTTGACTTTCATTTGACTCAATTAGCTTTATATGAATGTGTTTGACTTTCATTTGACTCAATTATCTTTATTGAATGCATTTGACTTTCATTTGATTCAAAAAGCTTTGTTTAAAGTTTTTTTACCTTCATTTGAGTCAAAAATCTTTGTTGAATGCAAATGACTTTCTTTTGATTCAAAAACCATTGTTTGAATGTAAATGGCTTTCGTTTGAGTCTATTAGCTTTGTTAAATGCTTTTAAAATTCATTTGATTTAAAAAGCTTTGTTTGAATGTGTTTGACTTTAATTTAACTCAATTATCATTGAAAAATGCATTTGACTTTCATTTAACTCAAATAGCTTTTTATGAATGTGTTTGACTTTCATTTGACTCAATTAGCTTTGTTAATTGCATTACACTTTTATTTTATTCAAAAAGATTTGTTTGAATGTGTTTGACTTTCATTTGACTCAATTAGCTTTGTGAATTGCATTTCACTTTCATTTAATTTAAAAAGCTTTGTTGAATGTGTTTGATATTCATTTGATTCAAAAAGTTTTTATGAATGTATTTGACTTTCATTTGACTCAAATATATTTATTGAATGCATTTGACTTTCATTTAATTCAAAAAGCATTGTTTGAATGTGTTTGACTTTCATTTGACTCAATTAGCTTTGGTAAAGGCATTTTACTTTCATTTGATTCAAAACGCTTTGTTTGAATATGTTTGACTTTCATTTGACTGAATTAGCTTTGTTGAATACATTTGACTTTCTTTTGATTAAAAAAGCATTGTTTGAATGTGTTTGACTTTCATTTGAGTCAATTAGCTTTATAGAATGCAATTGACTTTCATTTGACTTAATTAGCTTTATATGAATGTGTTTGACTTTCATTTGACTCAATTAACTTTGTTTATTGCATTTCACTTCCATTTAATTCAAAAAGCATTTTTGAATGTGTTTGACTTTCATTTGATTCAAAAAGCTTTGTTTGAATGTGTTTGTCTTACTTGTTACTCAAATAGCTTTATTGAATGCATTTGACTTTCATTTTATTCAAAAAGCTTTGTTTGAATGTGTTTGACTTTCATTTGATTCAATTAACTTTATTGAATGCATTTGACATTCATTTGATTAAAAAAGCTTTGTTTGAATGTGATTGACTTTCATTTGAGTCATAAAGCATTTTTGAATGCATTTGAATTTCGTTTAATTTAAAAAGGATTGTTTGAATGTGTTTGACTTTCATTTGACTCAATTAGCTTTATATGAATGTGATTGACTTTCATTTGACTCAATTAGCTTTGTTAATTAAATTTCACCTTCATTTAATTCAAAAGGCTTTGTTTAAATGTGTTTGACTTTCATTTGATTCAAAAAGCTTCGTTTAAATGTGTTTGTCTTTCTTGTTACTCAATTAGCTTTGTTGATGCATTTAACTTTCATTTGACTCAAAAATCTTAGTTTGAATGTGTTTGACTTTCATTTGACTCAAAAAGCTTTGTTTGATTGTGTGACTTTCATTTGACTCAATTAGCTTTGTTAAATGCATTTGACTTTCATTTGATTCAAAAAGCTTTGTTTAAATGAGTTTAAATTTCATTTGACTCAATTATCTTTGTTGAACGCATTTGAGTTTCATTTGATTCAAAAGCTTTGCATGAATGTGTTTGACTTTCATTTGACTCAATTATCTTTATTGAATGCATTTGACTTTCATTTGATTCAAATAGCTTTGTTTAAATGTTTTTTACTTTCATTTGAGTAAAAAATCTTTGTTGAATGCATATGACTTTCATTTGATTCAAAAAGCTTTGTTTCAATGTAAATGACTTTCGTTTGACTCAACTAGCTTTGTTGACTGCTGACATTCATTTCATTCAAAATGCTTTGTTTGAATGTGTTTGACTTTCACTTGACTCAATTATCTTATTAGAAGTCATTTGACTTTCAATTGATTCAAAATGCTTTGTTTGAATGTGTTCAACTTTCATTTGACTCAATTAGCATTGTTGAATGCATTTGACTTTTATTTGACTCAAAATCTTTGTTTGAATGTGTTTGACTTTCATTTGACTCAATTAGCTGCATTTGACTTTCATTTGACTCAATTAGCTTTTTGTGAATGTGTTTGACTTTCATTTGACTCAATTAACTTTATGAATTGCATTTCACTTTCATTTAATTTAAAAAGCTTTGTTGAATGTGTTTGACATTCATTTGATTCAAAAAGTTTGTATGAATGTATTTGACTTTCATTTGACTCAAATATCTTTGTTGAATGCATTTGACTATTATTTGATTCAAAAAGTGTTGTTTGAATGTGTTTGACTTTCATTTGACTCAATTAGCTTTGTTGAATAAATTTACTTTCATTTGATTGAAAACGCTTTGTTTGAATGTGTTTGACTTTCATTTGACTCAATTAGCTTTGCTGAATGCATTTGAATTTCATTAGATTCAAAAAGCATTGTTTGAATGTGTTTGACTTTCATTTGACTCAATTAGCTTTGCTGAATGCATTTGAATTTCATTAGATTCAAAAAGCATTGTTTGAATGTGTTTGACTTTCATTTGAGTCATAAAGAATTGTTGAATGCACTTGACTTTAGTTTAATTTAAAAAGCTTTGTTTGAATGTGTTTGACTTTCATTTGACTCAATTAGCTTTGTTGAATGCATTTGACTTTCAATTGATTCAAAAAGCTTTATTTGAATGCGTTTGTCTTTCATTAGACTCAATTAGCTTTGTAGAATGCATTTGACTTTTATTTAACTTAATTACCTTTGTATGACTGTGTTTAATTTTCATTTAACTCAATTACCTTTGTATGAATGTGTTTAATTTTCATTTGACTCAATTATCTTAGTTGAAGTCATTTGACATTCAGTTGATTCAAAATGCTTTGTTTGAATGTGTTTAACTTTCATATTACTCAATTAGCATTGTTGAATGCATTTGACTTTCATTTGACTTAAAAATCTTTGTTTGAATGTGTTTGACTTTTATTTGATTCTATTAGCTTTGTAGAATGCATTTGACTTTCATTTGACTCAATTAGCTTTTTATGAATGTGTTTGACTTTCATTTGACTCAATTAGCTTTGTGAATTGCATTTCACTTTCATTTATTTAAAAAGCTTTGTTGAATGTGTTTGACATTCATTTGATTCAAAAAGTTTGTATGAATGTATTTGACTTTCATTTGATTTAAAAAGCTTTGTTTGAATGTGTTTGACTTTCAATTGAGTCAAAAAGCTTTGTTTGAATGTGTTTGACTTTCATTTGACTCAATTATCTTAGTTGAAGTCATTTGACATTCTATTGATTCAAAATGCTTTGTTTGAATGTGTTTAACTTTCATATTACTCAATTAGCTTTGTTGAATGCATTTTACTCTAATTTGATTGAAAACGCTTTGTTTGAATGTGTTTGACTTTCATTTGACTCAATTAGCTTTGTTGAATGCATTTGAATTTCATTAGATTCAAAAAGCATTGTTTGAATGTATTTGACTTTCATTTGACTCAATTAGCTTTGTTGAATGCATTTTCCTTTCATTTGATTGAAAACGCTTTGTTTGAATGTGTTTGACTTTCATTTGACTCAGTTAGCTTTGTTGAATGTATTTGAATTTCATTATATTCAAAAAGCATTGTTTGAATGTGTTTGACTTTCATCTGACTCAATTAGCTTTGTTGAATGCATTTTACTTTTATTTGATTGAAAACGCTTTGTTTGAATATGTTTGACTTTCATTTGACTCAATTAGCTTTGTTGAATGCATTTGAATTTCATTAGATTCAAAAAGCATTGTTTGAATGTGTTTATCTTTCATTTGACTCAATTAGCTTTATAGAATGCAATTTACTTTCATTTGACTCAGTTAGCTTTGTTAGTTGCATTTCACTTTCATTTAATTCAAAAGCTTTGTTTGAATGTGTTTGTCTTTCATTTGATTCAAAAAGCTTTGTTTGAATGTGTTTGACTTTCTTGTTACTCAATTAGCTTTGTTGAATTCATTTGACTTTCATTTGATTCAAAAAGCTTTGTTTGAATGTGTTTGACTTTCATTTGACTCAGATAGCTTTGTTGTATAAATTTGACATTCATTTGATTAAAAAAGCTTTGTTTGAATGTGTTTGACTTTCATTTGAGTCATAAAGCATTGTTGAATGCACTTTACTTTCGTTTAATTTAAAAAGCTTTGTTTGAATGTGTTTGACTTTCATTTGACTCTATTAGCTTTGTTAAATGCATTTAAATTTCGTTTTATTTAAAAATCTTTGTTTGAATGTGTTTGACTTTCATTTGACTTAATTAGGTTTGTAGAATGCATTTTACTTTCATTTGATTCAAAAAGCTTTGTTTGAATGTGTGTGACTTTCATTTAATTCAATTATCTTTGTTGAACACATTTGACTTTCATTTGATTCAAAAAGCTTTGCATGAGTCTGTTTGACTTTCATTAGACTCAATTATCTTTATTGAATGCATTTAACTTTCATTTGATTCAAAAAGCTTTGTTTAAATGTTTTTTACTTTCATTTGAGTCAATTAGCTTTTTTGAATACATATGACTTTCATTTGATTCAAAAAGCTTTGTTTGAATGTAAATGATTTTCGTTTGACTCAATTAGCTTTGTTGAATGCATTTGACTTTCATTTGATTCAAAAAGCTTTGTTTGAATGTGTTTCACTTTCATTTGATTCCAAAAGATTTGTTGAATGCATTCGACTTTCAATTGATTCAAAAAGCTTTGTTTGAATGTGTTTCACTTTCATTTGACTTAATTAGCTTTGTTAATTGCATTACACTTTGTATTAATTCAAAAAGCTTTGTTTGAATGTGTTTGACTTTCATTTGACTTAATTATCTTTGTTGAATTCATTTTACTTTCATTTGATTAAAAAAGCTTTGTATGAATGTGTTTGAATTTCATTTGACTAGATTATCTTTTTATGAATTTGTTTGACTTTCATTTGACTCAATTATCTTTGTTGAATGCATTTGACTTTCATTTGATTCAAAAAGCTTTGTTTGAATGTGTTTGACTTTCATTTGATTCAAAAAGCTTTGTTTGAATGTGTTTGACTTTCTTGTTACTCAATTAGCTTTGTTGAATACATTTGACTTTCATTTGATTCAAAAAGCTGTGTTTGAATGTGTCTGACTTTCATTTGACTCAATTAGCTTTGTTGAATGCATTTGACATTCATGTGATTCAAAAAGCTTTGTTTGAATGTGTTTGACTTTCATTTGAGTTATAAAGCATTGTTGAATGCACTTTACTTTCGTTTAATTTAAAAAATTTTGTTTGAATTTGTTTGACTTTTTTTTACTCAATTAGCTTTGTTGAATGCATTTGACTTTCATTTGATTCAAAAAGCTTTGTTTGAATGTGTCTGACTTTCATTTGAGTCAAAAAGATTTGTTGAATGCATTCAACTTTCAATTGATTCAAAAAGCTTTGTTTGAATGCGTTTGACTTTCATTTGACTCAATTATCTTAATTGAAGTCATTTGACATTCAATTGATTTAAAATGCTTTGTTTGAATGTGTTTGACTTTTATTTGACTCAATTAGCTTTGTAGAATGCATTTGACTTTCATTTAACTCAATTAGCTTTTTATGAATGTGTTTGACTTTCATTTGACTCAATTAGCTTTGTGAATTGCATTTCACTTTCATTTAATTTAAAAAGCTTTGTTGAATGTGTTTGACATTCATTTGATTCAAAAAGTTTGTATGAATGTATTTGACTTTCATTTTACTCAAATATCTTTGTTGAAAACATTTGACTTTCATTTGATTCAAAAAGCATTGTTTTAATGTGTTTGACTTTCATTTGACTCAATTAGCTTTGTTGAATGCATTTTACTTTCATTTGATAGAAAACGCTTTGTTTGAATGTGATTGAGTTTCATTTGACTCAATTAGCTTTGTTGAATGCATTTGAATTTCATTAGATTCAAAAAGCATTGTTTGAATGTGTTTGTCTTTCATTTGACTCAATTAGCTTTATAGAATGCAATTTACTTTCATTTGACTCTATTAGCTTTGTTAATTGCTTTTCACTTTCATTTAATTCCAAAAGCTTTGTTTGAATGTGTCTGACTTTCATTTGACTCAATTAGCTTTGTTGAATGCATTTGACATTCATTGATTCAAAAAGCTTTGTTTTAATGTGTTTGACTTTCATTTTAGTTATAAAGCATTGTTGAATGCACTTTACTTTCGTTTTATTAAATAAATTTTGTTTGAATTTGTTTGACTTTCATTTGACTCAATTAGCTTTTTTGAATGCATTTGACTTTCATTTGATTCAAAAAGCTTTGTTTGAATGTGTTTGACTTTCATTTGATTCAAAAAGATTTGTTAAATGCATTCGACTTTCAATTGATTCAAAAAGCTTTGTTTGAATTTGTTTGACTTTCATTTGACTCAATCATCTTAGTTGAAGTCATTTGACATTCAATTGATTTAAAATGCTTTGTTTGAATGTGTTTAACTTTCATATTACTCAATTAGCATTGTTGAATGCATTTGACTTTCATTTGACTCAAAAATCTTTGTTTGAATGTGTTTGACTTTCTTGTTACTCAATTAGCTTTGTTGAATTCATTTGACATTCATTTGATTCAAAAAGCCTTGTTTGAATGTGTTTTACTTTCATTTGACTCAGTTAGCTTTGTTGTATGAATTTGACATTAATTTGATTCAAAAAGATTTGTTTGAATGTGTTTGACTTTCATTTGACTCAATTAGCTTTGTTGAATGCATTTTACTTTCATTTGATTCAAAAAGCTTTATTTGAATGTGTGTGACTTTCATTTGACTCAATTATCTTTGTTAAACGCATTTGACTTTCATTTGATTCAAAAAGCTTTGCATGAGTGTGTTTGACTTTCATTTGACTCAATTATCTTTGTTGAATGCATTTGACTTTCATTTGATTCAAAAAGCTTTGTTTAAATGTATTTGACTTTCATTTGACTCAATTAGCTTTGTTAAATGCATTAGACTTTGTGTTAATTCAAAAAGCTTTGTTTGAATGTGTTTCACTTTCATTTGACTTAATTATCTTTTTTGAGTTCATTTTACTTTCATTTGATTAAAAAAGCTTTGTATGAATGTGTTAGACTTTCATTTGACTAGATTATCTTTATTGAATGCATTTGACTTTCATTTGATTCAAAAAGCTTTGTTTGATTGTTTTTGACTTTCATTTCACTCTATTAACTTTGTTGAATGCATTTGACTTTCATTTGACTCAATTAGCTTTATAGAATGCAATTGACTTTCATTTGACTCAATTAGCTTTTTATGAATTTGTTTGACTTTAATTTAACTCAATTAGCTTTGTTAAATGCATTTGACTTTCATTTGATTCAAAAAGCTTTGTTTGAATGTGTTTGACTTTCATTTGGTTCAAAAAGCTTTGTTTGAATGTGTATGACATACTTGTCACTTAATTAGTTTTGTTGAATACATTTGACTTTCATTTGATTCAAAAAGCTTTGTTTGAATGTGTCTAACTTTCATTTGACTCAATTAGCTTTGTTGAATGCATTTGACATTCATTTGATTCTAAAAGCTTTGTTTGAATGTGTTTGACTTTCATTTGAGTTATAAAGCATTGTTAAATGCACTTTACTTTCGTTTAATTTAAAAAATTTTGTTTGAATTAGTTTGACTTTCATTTGACTGAATTTGCTTTGTTGAATGCATTTGACTTTCATTTGATTCAAAAATCTTTGTTTGAATGTGTTTGACTTTCATTTGAGTCAAAAAGATTTGTTGATTGCATTCGACTTTCAATTTATTCATAAATCTTGGTTTCAATGTGTTTGACTTTCATTTGACTCAATTATATTAGTTGAAGTTATTTGACATTCAATTGATTTAAAATGCTTTGTTTGAATGTGTTTAACTTTCATATTACTCAATTAGCATTGTTGAATGCATTTGACTTTCATTTGACTCAAAAATCTTTGTTTGAATGTGTTTGACTTTTATTTGACTTAATTAGCTTTGTAGAATGCATTTGACTTTTATTTAACTCAATTAGCTTTTTATGAATGTGTTTGACTTTCATTTGACTCAATTAGCTTTGTGAATTGCATTTCACTTTCATTTAATTTAAAAAGCTTTGTTGAATGTGTTTGACATTCATTTGATTCAAAAAGTTTGTATGAATATATTTGACTTTCATTTGACTTAAATATCTTTGTTGAATGCATTTTACTTTTAATTTATTCTAAAAGCATTGTTTGAATGTGTTTGATTTTCATTTGACATAATTAGCTTTGTTGAATGAATTTTACTTTCATTTGATTGAAAACGCATTGTTTGAATGTGTTTGACTTTTATTTGACTTAATTAGCTTTGCTGAATGCATTTGAATTTCATTAGATTCAAAAAGCATTGTTTGAATGTGTTTGTCTTTCATTTGACTCAATTAGCTTTATAGAATGCAATTGACTTTCATTTGACCCAATTAGCTTTGTTAATTGCATTTCACTTTCATTTAATTCAAAAAGCTTTGTTTGAATGTGTTTGACTTTCATTTGATTCAAAAAGCTTTGTTTGAATGTGTTTGACTTTCTTGTTACTCAATTAGCTATGTTGAATTCATTTGACTTTCATTTGATTCAAAAAGCTTTGTTTGAATGTGTTTGACTTTCATTTGACTCAGTTAGCTTTGTTGTATGAATTTGACATTCATTAGATTCAAAAAGCTTTGTTTGAATGTGTTTGACTTTCATATGAGTCATAAAGCATTGTTAAGTGCACTTTACTTTCGTTTAATTTAAAAAGCTTTGTTTGAATGTGTTTGACTTTCATTTGACTCTATTAGCTTTGTTAAATGCATTTGAATTTCGTTTAATTTAAAAATCTTTGTTTGAATGTGTTTGACTTTCATTTGACTCAATTAGCTTTGTTGAATGCATTTGACTTTCATTTCATTCAAAAAGATTTGTTTGAATGTGTTTGACTTTCATTTGACTCAATTATCTTTGTTGAATGCATTTGACTTTCATTTGATTCTAAAAGCTTTGTTTGAATGTTTTTGACTTTCATTTGAGTCATAAAGCATTGTTGAATGCACTTTGCTTTCATTTAATTTAAAAAACTTTGTTTGAATGTGTTTGTCTTTCATTTGACTCAATTAGCTTTGTTGTATGCATTTTACTTTCATTTGATTCAAAAAGCTTTGTTTGAATGTGTGTGACATTCATTTGACTCAATTATCTTTGTTGAACGCATTTGACTTTCATTTGATTCAAAAAGCTTTGCATGAGTGTGTTTGACTTTCATTTGACTCAATTATCTTTGTTGAATGCATTTGACTTTCATTTGATTCAAAAAGCTTTGTTTGAATGTGTTTGACTTTCATTTGACTCAATTAGCTTTGTTAAATGCATTAGACTTTGTGTTAATTCAAAAAGCTTTGTTTGAATGTGTTTGACTTTCATTTGACTTAATTATCTGTGTTGAGTTCATTTTACTTTCATTTGATTAAAAAAGCTTTGTATGAATGTGTTTGACTTTCATTTGACTAGATTATCTTTATTGAATGCATTTGACTTTCATTTGATTCAAAAAGCTTTGTTTGATTGTGTTTGACTTTCATTAAACTCTATTAACTTTGTTAAATGCATTTGACTTTCATTTGACTCAATTAGCTTTATAGAATGCAATTGACTTTGATTTGACTCAATTAGCTTTTTATGAATTTGTTTGACTTTCATTTAACTCAATTAGCTTTGTTAATTGCATTTGACTTTCATTTGATTCAAAAAGCTTTGTTTGAATGTGGTTGACTTTCATTTGATTCAAAAAGCTTTGTTTGAATGTGTTTGACGTTCTTGTTACTCAATTAGCTTTGTTGAATACATTTGACTTTCATTTGATTCAAAAAGCTTTGTTTGAATGTGGTTGACTTTCATTTGATTCAAAAAGCTTTGTTTGAATGTGTTTGACGTTCTTGTTACTCAATTAGCTTTGTTGAATACATTTGACTTTCATTTGATTCAAAAATCTTTGTTTGAATGTGTCTGACTTTAATTTGACTCAAGTAGCTTTGTTGAATGCATTTGACATTCATTTGATTCAAAAAGCTTTGTTTGAATGTGTTTGACTTTCATTTGGTTATAAAGCATTGTTAAATGCACTTTACTTTCGTTTAATTTAAAAAATTTTGTTTTAATTTGTTTGACTTTCATTTGATTGAATTAGCTTTGTTGAATGCATTTGACTTTCATTTGATTAAGAATCTTTGTTTGAATGTGTTTGACTTTCATTTTAGTCAAAAAGATTTGTTGAATGCATTCGACTTTCAATTTATTCATAAAGCTTTGTTTGAATGTGTTTGACTTTCATTTGACTCAATTTTATTAGTTGAAGTTATTTGACATTCAATTGGTTTAAAATGCTTTGTATGAATGTGTTTAACTTTCATATTACTCAATTAGCGTTGTAGAATGGATTTGACTTTCATTTGACTCAAAAATCTTTGTTTGAATGTGTTTGACTTTTATTTTACTTTATTAGCTTTGTAGAATGCATTTGACTTTCATTTAACTTAATTAGCTTTTTATGAATGTGTTTGACTTTCATTTGACTCAATTAGCTTTGTGAATTGCATTTCACTTTCATTTAATTTAAAAAGCTTTGTTGAATGTGTTTGACATTCATTTGATTAAAAAAGTTTGTATGAATGTATTTGACTTTCATTTGACTCAAATATCTTTGTTGAATGCATTTGACTTTCAATTGATTCAAAAAGCATTGTTTGAATGTGTTTGACTTTCATTTTACTCAATTAGCTTTGTTGAATGCATTTTACTTTCATTTGATTGAAAACACTTTGTTTGAATGTGTCTGACTTTCATTTGACTCAATTAGCTTTGTTGAATGCATTTTACTTTCATTTGATTCAAAAAGCTTTGTTTGAATGCGTGTGACTTTCATTTGACTCAATTATCTTTGTTGAACAAATTTGATTTTCATTTGATTCAATAAGCTTTGCATGAGTGTGTTTGACTTTAATTTGACTCAATTATCTTTATTGAATGCATTTGACTTTCATTTGATTCAAAACGCTTTGTTTAAATGTTTTTTACTTTCATTTGAGTCAAAAATCTTTATTGAATACATATGACTTTCGTTTGATTCAAAAAGCTTTGTTTGAATGTACATGACTTCCGTTTGATTCAATTAGCTTTGTTGAATGCATTTGACTTTCATTTGATTCAAAAAGATTTGTTTAAATGTGTTTGACTTTCATTTTACTCGATTAACTTTTTTTAATGCATTTGACTTTCATTTGACTCAAATAGCTTTATAGAATGCAATTGACTTTCATTTGCCTCAATTAGCTTTTTATGAATTTGTTTGACTTTCATGTAACTCAATTAGCTTTGTTAATTGCATTTGACTTTCATTTGATTTAAGAAGCTTTGTTTGAATGTGTTTGACTTTCATTTGATTCAAAAAGCTTTGTTTGAATGTGTTTGACTTTCTTGTTACGCAATTAGCTTTGTTGAATACATTTAACTTTCATTTGATTCAAAAAGCTTTGTTTGAATGTGTCTGACTTTCATTTGACTCAATTAGCTTTGTCAAATGCATTTGACATTCATTGATTCAAAAAGCTTTGTTTGAATGTGTTTGACTTTCATTTGAGTTATAAACATTGTTGAATGCACTTTACTTTCGTTTAATTAAAAAAATTTTGTTTGAATTTGTTTGACTTTCATTTGACTCAATTAGCTTTGTTGAATGCATTTGACTTTCATTTGATTCAAAAAGCATTGTTTGAATGTGTTTGACTTTCATTTCATTCAAAAAGCTTTGTTTGAATGTGTTTGTCTTACTTGTTACTCAAATAGCTTTATTGAATGCATTTGACTTTCATTTTATTCAAAAAGCTTTGTTTGAATGTGTTTGACTTTCATTTGACTCAATTAATTTTATTGAATGCATTTGACATTCATTTGATTAAAAAAGCTTTGTTTGAATGTGATTGACTTTCATTTGAGTCATAAAGCATTTTTGAATGCATTTGAATTTCGTTTAATTTAAAAAGCATTGTTTGAATGTGTTTGACTTTCATTTGACTCAATTAGCTTTATATGAATGTGATTGACTTTCATTTGACTCAATTAGCTTTGTTAATTAAATTTCACCTTCATTTAATTCAAAAGGCTTTGTTTGAATGTGTTTGACTTTCATTTGATTCAAAAAGCTTCGTTTAAATGTGTTTGTCTTTCTTGTTACTCAATTAGCTTTGTTTGAATGTGTTTGACTTTCATTAGATTCAAAAAGCATTGTTTGAATGTGTTTGACTTTCATCTGACTCAATTAGCCTTGTTAAATGCATTTGACTTTCATTTGATTCGAAAAGCTTTGTTTGATTGTGTGACTTTCATTTGACTCAATTAGCTTTGTTAAATCCATTTGACTTTCATTTGATTCAAAAAGCTTTGTTTAAATGTGTTTGACTTTCATTTGACTCAATTATCTTTGTTGAACGCATTTGAGTTTCATTTGATTCAAAAGCTTTGCATGAATGTGTTTGACTTTCATTTGACTCAATTATCTTTATTGAATGCATTTGACTTTCATTTGATTCAAATAGCTTTGTTTAAATGTTTTTTACTTTCATTTGAGTCAAAAATCTTTGTTGAATGCATATGACTTTCATTTGATTCAAAAAGCTTTGTTTGAATGTAAATGACTTTCGTTTGACTCAATTAGCTTTGTTGAATGCTGACATTCATTACATTCAAAAAGCTTTGTTTGAATGTGTTTGACTTTCATTTGACTCAATTATCTTATTAGAAGTCATTTGACTTTCAATTGATTCAAAATGCTTTGTTTGAATGTGTTCAACTTTCATTTGACACAATTAGCATTGTTGAATGCATTTGACTTTTATTTGACTCAAAATCTTTGTTTGAATGTGTTTGACTTTCATTAGATTCAAAAAGCATTGTTTGAATGTGTTTGACTTTTATTTGACTCAATTAGCTTTGCTGAATGCATTTGAATTTCATTAGATTCAAAAAGCATTGTTTGAATGTGTTTGACTTTCATTTGACTCAATTAGCTTTGCTAAATGCATTTGAATTTCATTAGATTTAAAAAGCATTGTTTGAATGTGTTTGACTTTCATTTGACTCAATTAGCTTTGTTAATTGCATTTCACTTTCATTTGAGTCATCAAGCTTTGTTTGAATGTGTTTGACTTTCATTTGATTCAATTAGCTTTTTTGAATGCATTTGACATTCATTTGATTCAAAAAGCTTTGTTTGAATGTGTTTGACTGTCATTTGAGTCATAAAACATTTTTGAATGCATTTGAATTTCGTTTAATTTAAAAAGGTTTGTTTGAATGTGTTTGACTTTCATTTGAGTCATAAAGCATTGTTAAATGCACTTTACTTTCGTTTAATTTAAAAAGCTTTGTTTGAATGTGTTTGACTTTCATTTGACTCTATTAGCTTTGTTAAATGCATTTGAATTTCGTTTAATTTAAAAATCTTTGTTTGAATGTGTTTGACTTTCATTTGACTCAATTAGCTTTGTTGAATGCATTTGACTTTCATTTCATTCAAAAAGATTTGTTTGAATGTGTTTGACTTTCATTTGACTCAATTATCTTTGTTGAATGCATTTGACTTTCATTTGATTCTAAAAGCTTTGTTTGAATGTTTTTGACTTTCATTTGAGTCATAAAGCATTGTTGAATGCACTTTGCTTTCATTTAATTTAAAAAACTTTGTTTGAATGTGTTTGTCTTTCATTTGACTCAATTAGCTTTGTTGTATGCATTTTACTTTCATTTGATTCAAAAAGCTTTGTTTGAATGTGTGTGACATTCATTTGACTCAATTATCTTTGTTGAACGCATTTGACTTTCATTTGATTCAAAAAGCTTTGCATGAGTGTGTTTGACTTTCATTTGACTCAATTATCTTTGTTGAATGCATTTGACTTTCATTTGATTCAAAAAGCTTTGTTTGAATGTGTTTGACTTTCATTTGACTCAATTAGCTTTGTTAAATGCATTAGACTTTGTGTTAATTCAAAAAGCTTTGTTTGAATGTGTTTGACTTTCATTTGACTTAATTATCTGTGTTGAGTTCATTTTACTTTCATTTGATTAAAAAAGCTTTGTATGAATGTGTTTGACTTTCATTTGACTAGATTATCTTTATTGAATGCATTTGACTTTCATTTGATTCAAAAAGCTTTGTTTGATTGTGTTTGACTTTCATTAAACTCTATTAACTTTGTTAAATGCATTTGACTTTCATTTGACTCAATTAGCTTTATAGAATGCAATTGACTTTGATTTGACTCAATTAGCTTTTTATGAATTTGTTTGACTTTCATTTAACTCAATTAGCTTTGTTAATTGCATTTGACTTTCATTTGATTCAAAAAGCTTTGTTTGAATGTGGTTGACTTTCATTTGATTCAAAAAGCTTTGTTTGAATGTGTTTGACGTTCTTGTTACTCAATTAGCTTTGTTGAATACATTTGACTTTCATTTGATTCAAAAAGCTTTGTTTGAATGTGGTTGACTTTCATTTGATTCAAAAAGCTTTGTTTGAATGTGTTTGACGTTCTTGTTACTCAATTAGCTTTGTTGAATACATTTGACTTTCATTTGATTCAAAAATCTTTGTTTGAATGTGTCTGACTTTAATTTGACTCAAGTAGCTTTGTTGAATGCATTTGACATTCATTTGATTCAAAAAGCTTTGTTTGAATGTGTTTGACTTTCATTTGGTTATAAAGCATTGTTAAATGCACTTTACTTTCGTTTAATTTAAAAAATTTTGTTTTAATTTGTTTGACTTTCATTTGATTGAATTAGCTTTGTTGAATGCATTTGACTTTCATTTGATTAAGAATCTTTGTTTGAATGTGTTTGACTTTCATTTTAGTCAAAAAGATTTGTTGAATGCATTCGACTTTCAAATTATTCATAAAGCTTTGTTTGAATGTGTTTGACTTTCATTTGACTCAATTTTATTAGTTGAAGTTATTTGACATTCAATTGGTTTAAAATGCTTTGTATGAATGTGTTTAACTTTCATATTACTCAATTAGCGTTGTAGAATGGATTTGACTTTCATTTGACTCAAAAATCTTTGTTTGAATGTGTTTGACTTTTATTTTACTTTATTAGCTTTGTAGAATGCATTTGACTTTCATTTAACTTAATTAGCTTTTTATGAATGTGTTTGACTTTCATTTGACTCAATTAGCTTTGTGAATTGCATTTCACTTTCATTTAATTTAAAAAGCTTTGTTGAATGTGTTTGACATTCATTTGATTAAAAAAGTTTGTATGAATGTATTTGACTTTCATTTGACTCAAATATCTTTGTTGAATGCATTTGACTTTCAATTGATTCAAAAAGCATTGTTTGAATGTGTTTGACTTTCATTTTACTCAATTAGCTTTGTTGAATGCATTTTACTTTCATTTGATTGAAAACACTTTGTTTGAATGTGTCTGACTTTCATTTGACTCAATTAGCTTTGTTGAATGCATTTTACTTTCATTTGATTCAAAAAGCTTTGTTTGAATGCGTGTGACTTTCATTTGACTCAATTATCTTTGTTGAACAAATTTGATTTTCATTTGATTCAATAAGCTTTGCATGAGTGTGTTTGACTTTAATTTGACTCAATTATCTTTATTGAATGCATTTGACTTTCATTTGATTCAAAAAGCTTTGTTTAAATGTTTTTTACTTTCATTTGAGTCAAAAATCTTTATTGAATACATATGACTTTCGTTTGATTCAAAAAGCTTTGTTTGAATGTACATGACTTCCGTTTGATTCAATTAGCTTTGTTGAATGCATTTGACTTTCATTTGATTCAAAAAGATTTGTTTAAATGTGTTTGACTTTCATTTGACTCGATTAACTTTTTTTAATGCATTTGACTTTCATTTGACTCAAATAGCTTTATAGAATGCAATTGACTTTCATTTGCCTCAATTAGCTTTTTATGAATTTGTTTGACTTTCATGTAACTCAATTAGCTTTGTTAATTGCATTTGACTTTCATTTGATTTAAGAAGCTTTGTTTGAATGTGTTTGACTTTCATTTGATTCAAAAAGCTTTGTTTGAATGTGTTTGACTTTCTTGTTACGCAATTAGCTTTGTTGAATACATTTAACTTTCATTTGATTCAAAAAGCTTTGTTTGAATGTGTCTGACTTTCATTTGACTCAATTAGCTTTGTCAAATGCATTTGACATTCATTGATTCAAAAAGCTTTGTTTGAATGTGTTTGACTTTCATTTGAGTTATAAACATTGTTGAATGCACTTTACTTTCGTTTAATTAAAAAAATTTTGTTTGAATTTGTTTGACTTTCATTTGACTCAATTAGCTTTGTTGAATGCATTTGACTTTCATTTGATTCAAAAAGCATTGTTTGAATGTGTTTGACTTTCATTTCATTCAAAAAGCTTTGTTTGAATGTGTTTGTCTTACTTGTTACTCAAATAGCTTTATTGAATGCATTTGACTTTCATTTTATTCAAAAAGCTTTGTTTGAATGTGTTTGACTTTCATTTGACTCAATTAACTTTATTGAATGCATTTGACATTCATTTGATTAAAAAAGCTTTGTTTAAATGTGATTGACTTTCATTTGAGTCATAAAGCATTTTTGAATGCATTTGAATTTCGTTTAATTTAAAAAGCATTGTTTGAATGTGTTTGACTTTCATTTGACTCAATTAGCTTTATATGAATGTGATTGACTTTCATTTGACTCAATTAGCTTTGTTAATTAAATTTCACCTTCATTTAATTCAAAAGGCTTTGTTTGAATGTGTTTGACTTTCATTTGATTCAAAAAGCTTCGTTTAAATGTGTTTGTCTTTCTTGTTACTCAATTAGCTTTGTTTGAATGTGTTTGACTTTCATTATATTCAAAAAGCATTGTTTGAATGTGTTTGACTTTCATCTGACTCAATTAGCCTTGTTAAATGCATTTGACTTTCATTTGATTCGAAAAGCTTTGTTTGATTGTGTGACTTTCATTTGACTCAATTAGCTTTGTTAAATCCATTTGACTTTCATTTGATTCAAAAAGCTTTGTTTAAATGTGTTTGACTTTCATTTGACTCAATTATCTTTGTTGAACGCATTTGAGTTTCATTTGATTCAAAAGCTTTGCATGAATGTGTTTGACTTTCATTTGACTCAATTATCTTTATTGAATGCATTTGACTTTCATTTGATTCAAATAGCTTTGTTTAAATGTTTTTTACTTTCATTTGAGTCAAAAATCTTTGTTGAATGCATATGACTTTCATTTGATTCAAAAAGCTTTGTTTGAATGTAAATGACTTTCGTTTGACTCAATTAGCTTTGTTGAATGCTGACATTCATTACATTCAAAAAGCTTTGTTTGAATGTGTTTGACTTTCATTTGACTCAATTATCTTATTAGAAGTCATTTGACTTTCAATTGATTCAAAATGCTTTGTTTGAATGTGTTCAACTTTCATTTGACACAATTAGCATTGTTGAATGCATTTGACTTTTATTTGACTCAAAATCTTTGTTTGAATGTGTTTGACTTTCATTAGATTCAAAAAGCATTGTTTGAATGTGTTTGACTTTTATTTGACTCAATTAGCTTTGCTGAATGCATTTGAATTTCATTAGATTCAAAAAGCATTGTTTGAATGTGTTTGACTTTCATTTGACTCAATTAGCTTTGCTAAATGCATTTGAATTTCATTAGATTTAAAAAGCATTGTTTGAATGTGTTTGACTTTCATTTGACTCAATTAGCTTTGTTAATTGCATTTCACTTTCATTTGAGTCATCAAGCTTTGTTTGAATGTGTTTGACTTTCATTTGATTCAATTAGCTTTTTTGAATGCATTTGACATTCATTTGATTCAAAAAGCTTTGTTTGAATGTGTTTGACTGTCATTTGAGTCATAAAACATTTTTGAATGCATTTGAATTTCGTTTAATTTAAAAAGGTTTGTTTGAATGTGTTTGACTTTCATTTGACTCAATTAGCTTTATATGAATGTGTTTGACTTTCATTTGACTCAATTATCTTTATTGAATGCATTTGACTTTCATTTGATTCAAAAAGCTTTGTTTAAAGTTTTTTTACCTTCATTTGAGTCAAAAATCTTTGTTGAATGCAAATGACTTTCTTTTGATTCAAAAACCATTGTTTGAATGTAAATGGCTTTCGTTTGAGTCTATTAGCTTTGTTAAATGCTTTTAAAATTCATTTGATTTAAAAAGCTTTGTTTGAATGTGTTTGACTTTAATTTAACTCAATTATCTTTGAAAAATGCATTTGACTTTCATTTAACTCAAATAGCTTTTTATGAATGTGTTTGACTTTCATTTGACTCAATTAGCTTTGTTAATTGCATTACACTTTTATTTTATTCAAAAAGATTTGTTTGAATGTGTTTGACTTTCATTTGACTCAATTAGCTTTGTGAATTGCATTTCACTTTCATTTAATTTAAAAAGCTTTGTTGAATGTGTTTGATATTCATTTGATTCAAAAAGTTTTTATGAATGTATTTGACTTTCATTTGACTCAAATATCTTTATTGAATGCATTTGACTTTCATTTGATTCAAAAAGCATTGTTTGAATGTGTTTGACTTTCATTTGACTCAATTAGCTTTGGTAAAGGCATTTTACTTTCATTTGATTCAAAACGCTTTGTTTGAATATGTTTGACTTTCATTTGACTGAATTAGCTTTGTTGAATACATTTGACTTTCTTTTGATTAAAAAAGCATTGTTTGAATGTGTTTGACTTTCATTTGAGTCAATTAGCTTTATAGAATGCAATTGACTTTCATTTGACTTAATTAGCTTTATATGAATGTGTTTGACTTTCATTTGACTCAATTAGCTTTGTTTATTGCATTTCACTTCCATTTAATTCAAAAAGCATTGTTTGAATGTGTTTGACTTTCATTTGATTCAAAAAGCTTTGTTTGAATGTGTTTGTCTTAATTGTTAGTCAAATAGCTTTATTGAATGCATTTGACTTTCATTTTATTCAAAAAGCTTTGTTTGAATGTGTTTGACTTTCATTTGACTCAATTAACTTTATTGAATGCATTTGACATTCATTTGATTAAAAAAGCTTTGTTTGAATGTGATTGACTTTCATTTGAGTCATAAAGCATTTTTGAATGCATTTGAATTTCGTTTAATTTAAAAAGCATTGTTTGAATGTGTTTGACTTTCATTTGACTCAATTAGCTTTATATGATTGTGATTGACTTTCATTTGACTCAATTAGCTTTGTTAATTAAATTTCACCTTCATTTAATTCAAAAGGCTTTGTTTGAATGTGTTTGACTTTCATTTGATTCAAAAAGCTTCGTTTAAATGTGTTTGTCTTTCTTGTTACTCAATTAGCTTTGTTTGAATGTGTTTGACTTTCATTAGATTCAAAAAGCATTGTTTGAATGTGTTTGACTTTCATCTGACTCAATTAGCCTTGTTAAATGCATTTGACTTTCATTTGATTCAAAAAGCTTTGTTTGATTGTGTGACTTTCATTTGACTCAATTAGCTTTGTTAAATCCATTTGACTTTCATTTGATTCAAAAAGCTTTGTTTAAATGTGTTTGACTTTCATTTGACTCAATTATCTTTGTTGAACGCATTTGAGTTTCATTTGATTCAAAAGCTTTGCATGAATGTGTTTGACTTTCATTTGACTCAATTATCTTTATTGAATGCATTTGACTTTCATTTGATTCAAATAGCTTTGTTTAAATGTTTTTTACTTTCATTTGAGTCAAAAATCTTTGTTGAATGCATATGACTTTCATTTGATTCAAAAAGCTTTGTTTGAATGTAAATGACTTTCGTTTGACTCAATTAGCTTTGTTGAATGCTGACATTCATTACATTCAAAAAGCTTTGTTTGAATGTGTTTGACTTTCATTTGACTCAATTATCTTATTAGAAGTCATTTGACTTTCAATTGATTCAAAATGCTTTGTTTGAATGTGTTCAACTTTCATTTGACACAATTAGCATTGTTGAATGCATTTGACTTTTATTTGACTCAAAATCTTTGTTTGAATGTGTTTGACTTTCATTAGATTCAAAAAGCATTGTTTGAATGTGTTTGACTTTTATTTGACTCAATTAGCTTTGCTGAATGCATTTGAATTTCATTAGATTCAAAAAGCATTGTTTGAATGTGTTTGACTTTCATTTGACTCAATTAGCTTTGCTAAATGCATTTGAATTTCATTAGATTTAAAAAGCATTGTTTGAATGTGTTTGACTTTCATTTGACTCAATTAGCTTTGTTAATTGCATTTCACTTTCATTTGAGTCATCAAGCTTTGTTTGAATGTGTTTGACTTTCATTTGATTCAATTAGCTTTTTTGAATGCATTTGACATTCATTTGATTCAAAAAGCTTTGTTTGAATGTGTTTGACTGTCATTTGAGTCATAAAACATTTTTGAATGCATTTGAATTTCGTTTAATTTAAAAAGGTTTGTTTGAATGTGTTTGACTTTCATTTGACTCAATTAGCTTTATATGAATGTGTTTGACTTTCATTTGACTCAATTATCTTTATTGAATGCATTTGACTTTCATTTGATTCAAAAAGCTTTGTTTAAAGTTTTTTTACCTTCATTTGAGTCAAAAATCTTTGTTGAATGCAAATGACTTTCTTTTGATTCAAAAACCATTGTTTGAATGTAAATGGCTTTCGTTTGAGTCTATTAGCTTTGTTAAATGCTTTTAAAATTCATTTGATTTAAAAAGCTTTGTTTGAATGTGTTTGACTTTAATTTAACTCAATTATCTTTGAAAAATGCATTTGACTTTCATTTAACTCAAATAGCTTTTTATGAATGTGTTTGACTTTCATTTGACTCAATTAGCTTTGTTAATTGCATTACACTTTTATTTTATTCAAAAAGATTTGTTTGAATGTGTTTGACTTTCATTTGACTCAATTAGCTTTGTGAATTGCATTTCACTTTCATTTAATTTAAAAAGCTTTGTTGAATGTGTTTGATATTCATTTGATTCAAAAAGTTTTTATGAATGTATTTGACTTTCATTTGACTCAAATATCTTTATTGAATGCATTTGACTTTCATTTGATTCAAAAAGCATTGTTTGAATGTGTTTGACTTTCATTTGACTCAATTAGCTTTGGTAAAGGCATTTTACTTTCATTTGATTCAAAACGCTTTGTTTGAATATGTTTGACTTTCATTTGACTGAATTAGCTTTGTTGAATACATTTGACTTTCTTTTGATTAAAAAAGCATTGTTTGAATGTGTTTGACTTTCATTTGAGTCAATTAGCTTTATAGAATGCAATTGACTTTCATTTGACTTAATTAGCTTTATATGAATGTGTTTGACTTTCATTTGACTCAATTAGCTTTGTTTATTGCATTTCACTTCCATTTAATTCAAAAAGCATTGTTTGAATGTGTTTGACTTTCATTTGATTCAAAAAGCTTTGTTTGAATGTGTTTGTCTTAATTGTTAGTCAAATAGGTTTATTGAATGCATTTGACTTTCATTTTATTCAAAAAGCTTTGTTTGAATGTGTTTGACTTTCATTTGACTCAATTAACTTTATTGAATGCATTTGACATTCATTTGATTAAAAAAGCTTTGTTTGAATGTGATTGACTTTCATTTGAGTCATAAAGCATTTTTGAATGCATTTGAATTTCGTTTAATTTAAAAAGCATTGTTTGAATGTGTTTGACTTTCATTTGACTCAATTAGCTTTATATGATTGTGATTGACTTTCATTTGACTCAATTAGCTTTGTTAATTAAATTTCACCTTCATTTAATTCAAAAGGCTTTGTTTGAATGTGTTTGACTTTCATTTGATTCAAAAAGCTTCGTTTAAATGTGTTTGTCTTTCTTGTTACTCAATTAGCTTTGTTTGAATGTGTTTGACTTTCATTAGATTCAAAAAGCATTGTTTGAATGTGTTTGACTTTCATCTGACTCAATTAGCCTTGTTAAATGCATTTGACTTTCATTTGATTCAAAAAGCTTTGTTTGATTGTGTGACTTTCATTTGACTCAATTAGCTTTGTTAAATCCATTTGACTTTCATTTGATTCAAAAAGCTTTGTTTAAATGTGTTTGACTTTCATTTGACTCAATTATCTTTGTTGAACGCATTTGAGTTTCATTTGATTCAAAAGCTTTGCATGAATGTGTTTGACTTTCATTTGACTCAATTATCTTTATTGAATGCATTTGACTTTCATTTGATTCAAATAGCTTTGTTTAAATGTTTTTTACTTTCATTTGAGTCAAAAATCTTTGTTGAATGCATATGACTTTCATTTGATTCAAAAAGCTTTGTTTGAATGTAAATGACTTTCGTTTGACTCAATTAGCTTTGTTGAATGCTGACATTCATTACATTCAAAAAGCTTTGTTTGAATGTGTTTGACTTTCATTTGACTCAATTATCTTATTAGAAGTCATTTGACTTTCAATTGATTCAAAATGCTTTGTTTGAATGTGTTCAACTTTCATTTGACACAATTAGCATTGTTGAATGCATTTGACTTTTATTTGACTCAAAATCTTTGTTTGAATGTGTTTGACTTTCATTAGATTCAAAAAGCATTGTTTGAATGTGTTTGACTTTTATTTGACTCAATTAGCTTTGCTGAATGCATTTGAATTTCATTAGATTCAAAAAGCATTGTTTGAATGTGTTTGACTTTCATTTGACTCAATTAGCTTTGCTAAATGCATTTGAATTTCATTAGATTTAAAAAGCATTGTTTGAATGTGTTTGACTTTCATTTGACTCAATTAGCTTTGTTAATTGCATTTCACTTTCATTTGAGTCATCAAGCTTTGTTTGAATGTGTTTGACTTTCATTTGATTCAATTAGCTTTTTTGAATGCATTTGACATTCATTTGATTCAAAAAGCTTTGTTTGAATGTGTTTGACTGTCATTTGAGTCATAAAACATTTTTGAATGCATTTGAATTTCGTTTAATTTAAAAAGGTTTGTTTGAATGTGTTTGACTTTCATTTGACTCAATTAGCTTTATATGAATGTGTTTGACTTTCATTTGACTCAATTATCTTTATTGAATGCATTTGACTTTCATTTGATTCAAAAAGCTTTGTTTAAAGTTTTTTTACCTTCATTTGAGTCAAAAATCTTTGTTGAATGCAAATGACTTTCTTTTGATTCAAAAACCATTGTTTGAATGTAAATGGCTTTCGTTTGAGTCTATTAGCTTTGTTAAATGCTTTTAAAATTCATTTGATTTAAAAAGCTTTGTTTGAATGTGTTTGACTTTAATTTAACTCAATTATCTTTGAAAAATGCATTTGACTTTCATTTAACTCAAATAGCTTTTTATGAATGTGTTTGACTTTCATTTGACTCAATTAGCTTTGTTAATTGCATTACACTTTTATTTTATTCAAAAAGATTTGTTTGAATGTGTTTGACTTTCATTTGACTCAATTAGCTTTGTGAATTGCATTTCACTTTCATTTAATTTAAAAAGCTTTGTTGAATGTGTTTGATATTCATTTGATTCAAAAAGTTTTTATGAATGTATTTGACTTTCATTTGACTCAAATATCTTTATTGAATGCATTTGACTTTCATTTGATTCAAAAAGCATTGTTTGAATGTGTTTGACTTTCATTTGACTCAATTAGCTTTGGTAAAGGCATTTTACTTTCATTTGATTCAAAACGCTTTGTTTGAATATGTTTGACTTTCATTTGACTGAATTAGCTTTGTTGAATACATTTGACTTTCTTTTGATTAAAAAAGCATTGTTTGAATGTGTTTGACTTTCATTTGAGTCAATTAGCTTTATAGAATGCAATTGACTTTCATTTGACTTAATTAGCTTTATATGAATGTGTTTGACTTTCATTTGACTCAATTAGCTTTGTTTATTGCATTTCACTTCCATTTAATTCAAAAAGCATTGTTTGAATGTGTTTGACTTTCATTTGATTCAAAAAGCTTTGTTTGAATGTGTTTGTCTTAATTGTTAGTCAAATAGCTTTATTGAATGCATTTGACTTTCATTTTATTCAAAAAGCTTTGTTTGAATGTGTTTGACTTTCATTTGACTCAATTAACTTTATTGAATGCATTTGACATTCATTTGATTAAAAAAGCTTTGTTTGAATGTGATTGACTTTCATTTGAGTCATAAAGCATTTTTGAATGCATTTGAATTTCGTTTAATTTAAAAAGCATTGTTTGAATGTGTTTGACTTTCATTTGACTCAATTAGCTTTATATGATTGTGATTGACTTTCATTTGACTCAATTAGCTTTGTTAATTAAATTTCACTTTCATTTAATTCAAAAGGCTTTGTTTGAATGTGTTTGACTTTCATTTGATTCAAAAAGCTTCGTTTAAATGTGTTTGTCTTTCTTGTTACTCAATTAGCTTTGTTTGAATGTGTTTGACTTTCATTAAATTCAAAAAGCATTGTTTGAATGTGTTTGACTTTCATCTGACTCAATTAGCCTTGTTAAATGCATTTGACTTTCATTTGATTCAAAAAGCTTTGTTTGATTGTGTGACTTTCATTTGACTCAATTAGCTTTGTTAAATCCATTTGACTTTCATTTGATTCAAAAAGCTTTGTTTAAATGTGTTTGACTTTCATTTGACTCAATTATCTTTGTTGAACGCATTTGAGTTTCATTTGATTCAAAAGCTTTGCATGAATGTGTTTGACTTTCATTTGACTCAATTATCTTTATTGAATGCATTTGACTTTCATTTGATTCAAATAGCTTTGTTTAAATGTTTTTTACTTTCATTTGAGTCAAAAATCTTTGTTGAATGCATATGACTTTCATTTGATTCAAAAAGCTTTGTTTGAATGTAAATGACTTTCGTTTGACTCAATTAGCTTTGTTGAATGCTGACATTCATTACATTCAAAAAGCTTTGTTTGAATGTGTTTGACTTTCATTTGACTCAATTATCTTATTAGAAGTCATTTGACTTTCAATTGATTCAAAATGCTTTGTTTGAATGTGTTCAACTTTCATTTGACACAATTAGCATTGTTGAATGCATTTGACTTTTATTTGACTCAAAATCTTTGTTTGAATGTGTTTGACTTTCATTAGATTCAAAAAGCATTGTTTGAATGTGTTTGACTTTTATTTGACTCAATTAGCTTTGCTGAATGCATTTGAATTTCATTAGATTCAAAAAGCATTGTTTGAATGTGTTTGACTTTCATTTGACTCAATTAGCTTTGCTAAATGCATTTGAATTTCATTAGATTTAAAAAGCATTGTTTGAATGTGTTTGACTTTCATTTGACTCAATTAGCTTTGTTAATTGCATTTCACTTTCATTTGAGTCATCAAGCTTTGTTTGAATGTGTTTGACTTTCATTTGATTCAATTAGCTTCTTTGAATGCATTTGACATTCATTTGATTCAAAAAGCTTTGTTTGAATGTGTTTGACTATCATTTGAGTCATAAAACATTTTTGAATGCATTTGAATTTCGTTTAATTTAAAAAGGTTTGTTTGAATGTGTTTGACTTTCATTTGACTCAATTAGCTTTATATAAATGTGTTTGACTTTCATTTGACTCAATTATCTTTATTGAATGCATTTGACTTTCATTTGATTCAAAAAGCTTTGTTTAAAGTTTTTTTACCTTCATTTGAGTCAAAAATCTTTGTTGAATGCAAATGACTTTCTTTTGATTCAAAAACCATTGTTTGAATGTAAATGGCTTTCGTTTGAGTCTATTAGCTTTGTTAAATGCTTTTAAAATTCATTTGATTTAAAAAGCTTTGTTTGAATGTGTTTGACTTTAATTTAACTCAATTATCTTTGAAAAATGCATTTGACTTTCATTTAACTCAAATAGCTTTTTATGAATGTGTTTGACTTTCATTTGACTCAATTAGCTTTGTTAATTGTATTACACTTTTATTTTATTCAAAAAGATTTGTTTGAATGTGTTTGACTTTCATTTGACTCAATTAGCTTTGTGAATTGCATTTCACTTTCATTTAATTTAAAAAGCTTTGTTGAATGTGTTTGATATTCATTTGATTCAAAAAGTTTTTATGAATGTATTTGACTTTCATTTGACTCAAATATCTTTATTGAATGCATTTGACTTTCATTTGATTCAAAAAGCATTGTTTGAATATGTTTGACTTTCATTTGACTCAATTAGCTTTGGTAAAGGCATTTTACTTTCATTTGATTCAAAACGCTTTGTTTGAATATGTTTGACTTTCATTTGAATGAATTAGCTTTGTTGAATACATTTGACTTTCTTTTGATTAAAAAAGCATTGTTTGAATGTGTTTGACTTTCATTTGAGTCAATTAGCTTTATAGAATGCAATTGACTTTCATTTGACTTAATTAGCTTTATATGAATGTGTTTGACTTTCATTTGACTCAATTAGCTTTGTTTATTGCATTTCACTTCCATTTAATTCAAAAAGCATTGTTTGAATGTGTTTGACTTTCATTTGATTCAAAAAGCTTTGTTTGAATGTGTTTGTCTTACTTGTTACTCAAATAGCTTTATTGAATGCATTTGACTTTCATTTTATTCAAAAAGCTTTGTTTGAATGTGTTTGACTTTCATTTGATTAAATTAACTTTATTGAATGCATTTGACATTCATTTGATTAAAAAAGCTTTGTTTGAATGTGATTGACTTTCATTTGAGTCATAAAGCATTTTTGAATGTATTTGAATTTCGTTTAATTTAAAAAGGATTGTTTGAATGTGTTTGACTTTCATTTGACTCAATTAGCTTTATATGAATGTGATTGACTTTCATTTGATTCAATTAGCTTTGTTAATTAAATTTCACCTTCATTTAATTCAAAAGGCTTTGTTTAAATGTGTTTGACTTTCATTTGATTCAAAAAGCTTCGTTTAAATGTGTTTGTCTTTCTTGTTACTCAATTAGCTTTGTTGATGCATTTGACTTTCATTTGACTCAAAAATCTTAGTTTGAATGTGTTTGACTTTCATCTGACTCAATTAGCCTTGTTAAATGCATTTGACTTTCATTTGATTCAAAAAGCTTTGTTTGATTGTGTGACTTTCATTTGACTCAATTAGCTTTGCTAAATGCATTTGAATTTCATTAGATTTAAAAAGCATTGTTTGAATGTGTTTGACTTTCATTTGACTCAATTAGCTTTGTTAATTGCATTTCACTTTCATTTGAGTCATCAAGCTTTGTTTGAATGTGTTTGACTTTCATTTGATTCAATTAGCTTTTTTGAATGCATTTGACATTCATTTGATTCAAAAAGCTTTGTTTGAATGTGTTTGACTATCATTTGAGTCATAAAACATTTTTGAATGCATTTGAATTTCGTTTAATTTAAAAAGGTTTGTTTGAATGTGTTTGACTTTCATTTGACTCAATTAGCTTTATATGAATGTGTTTGACTTTCATTTGACTCAATTATCTTTATTGAATGCATTTGACTTTCATTTGATTCAAAAAGCTTTGTTTAAAGTTTTTTTACCTTCATTTGAGTCAAAAATCTTTGTTGAATGCAAATGACTTTCTTTTGATTCAAAAACCATTGTTTGAATGTAAATGGCTTTCGTTTGAGTCTATTAGCTTTGTTAAATGCTTTTAAAATTCATTTGATTTAAAAAGCTTTGTTTGAATGTGTTTGACTTTAATTTAACTCAATTATCTTTGAAAAATGCATTTGACTTTCATTTAACTCAAATAGCTTTTTATGAATGTGTTTGACTTTCATTTGACTCAATTAGCTTTGTTAATTGTATTACACTTTTATTTTATTCAAAAAGATTTGTTTGAATGTGTTTGACTTTCATTTGACTCAATTAGCTTTGTGAATTGCATTTCACTTTCATTTAATTTAAAAAGCTTTGTTGAATGTGTTTGATATTCATTTGATTCAAAAAGTTTTTATGAATGTATTTGACTTTCATTTGACTCAAATATCTTTATTGAATGCATTTGACTTTCATTTGATTCAAAAAGCATTGTTTGAATGTGTTAGACTTTCATTTGACTCAATTAGCTTTGGTAAAGGCATTTTACTTTCATTTGATTCAAAACGCTTTGTTTGAATATGTTTGACTTTCATTTGACTGAATTAGCTTTGTTGAATACATTTGACTTTCTTTTGATTAAAAAAGCATTGTTTGAATGTGTTTGACTTTCATTTGAGTCAATTAGCTTTATAGAATGCAATTGACTTTCATTTGACTTAATTAGCTTTATATGAATGTGTTTGACTTTCATTTGACTCAATTAGCTTTGTTTATTGCATTTCACTTCCATTTAATTCAAAAAGCATTGTTTGAATGTGTTTGACTTTCATTTGATTCAAAAAGCTTTGTTTGAATGTGTTTGTCTTACTTGTTACTCAAATAGCTTTATTGAATGCATTTGACTTTCATTTTATTCAAAAAGCTTTGTTTGAATGTGTTTGACTTTCATTTGATTCAATTAACTTTATTGAATGCATTTGACATTCATTTGATTAAAAAAGCTTTGTTTGAATGTGATTGACTTTCATTTGAGTCATAAAGCATTTTTGAATGTATTTGAATTTCGTTTAATTTAAAAAGGATTGTTTGAATGTGTTTGACTTTCATTTGACTCAATTAGCTTTATATGAATGTGATTGACTTTCATTTGATTCAATTAGCTTTGTTAATTAAATTTCACCTTCATTTAATTCAAAAGGCTTTGTTTAAATGTGTTTGACTTTCATTTGATTCAAAAAGCTTCGTTTAAATGTGTTTGTCTTTCTTGTTACTCAATTAGCTTTGTTGATGCATTTGACTTTCATTTGACTCAAAAATCTTAGTTTGAATGTGTTTGACTTTCATCTGACTCAATTAGCCTTGTTAAATGCATTTGACTTTCATTTGATTCAAAAAGCTTTGTTTGATTGTGTGACTTTCATTTGACTCAATTAGCTTTGTTAAATGCATTTGACTTTCATTTGATTCAAAAAGCTTCGTTTAAATGTGTTTGTCTTTCTTGTTACTCAATTAGCTTTGTTGATGCATTTGACTTTCATTTGACTCAAAAATCTTAGTTTGAATGTGTTTGACTTTCATCTGACTCAATTAGCCTTGTTAAATGCATTTGACTTTCATTTGATTCAAAAAGCTTTGTTTGATTGTGTGACTTTCATTTGACTCAATTAGCTTTGTTAAATGCATTTGACTTTCACTTGATTCAAAAAGCTTTGTTTAAATGAGTTTAAATTTCATTTGACTCAATTATCTTTGTTGAACGCATTTGAGTTTCATTTGATTCAAAAGCTTTGCATGAATGTGTTTGACTTTCATTTGACTCAATTATCTTTATTGAATGCATTTGACTTTCATTTGATTCAAATAGCTTTGTTTAAATGTTTTTTACTTTCATTTGAGTCAAAAATCTTTGTTGAATGCATATGACTTTCATTTGATTCAAAAACTTTGTTTGAATGTAAATGACTTTCGTTTGACTCAACTAGCTTTGTTGACTGCTGACATTCATTTCATTCAAAAAGCTTTGTTTGAATGTGTTTGACTTTCACTTGACTCAATTATCTTATTAGAAGTCATTTGACTTTCAATTGATTCAAAATGCTTTGTTTGAATGTGTTCAACTTTCATTTGACTCAATTAGCATTGTTGAATGCATTTGACTTTTATTTGACTCAAAATCTTTGTTTTAATGTTTTTGACTTTCATTTGACTCAATTATCTTTATTGAATGCATTTAACTTTCATTTGATTCAAAAAGCTTTGTTTAAATGTTTTTTACTTTCATTTGAGTCAATTAGCTTTTTTGAATACATATGACTTTCATTTGATTCAAAAAGCTTTGTTTGAATGTAAATGACTTTCGTTTGACTCAATTAGCTTTGTTGAATGCATTTGACTTTCATTTGATTCAAAAAGCTTTGTTTGAATGTGTTTCACTTTCATTTGATTCCAAAAGATTTGTTGAATGCATTCGACTTTCAATTGATTCAAAAAGCTTTGTTTGAATGTGTTTCACTTTCATTTGACTTAATTAGCTTTGTTAATTGCATTACACTTTGTATTAATTCAAAAAGCTTTGTTTGAATGTGTTTGACTTTCATTTGACTTAATTATCTTTGTTCAATTCATTTTACTTTCATTTGATTAAAAAAGCTTTGTATGAATGTGTTTGAATTTCATTTGACTAGATTATCTTTTTATGAATTTGTTTGACTTTCATTTGACTCAATTATCTTTGTTGAATGCATTTGACTTTCATTTGATTCAAAAAGCTTTGTTTGAATGTGTTTGACTTTCATTTGATTCAAAAAGCTTTGTTTGAATGTGTTTGACTTTCTTGTTACTCAATTAGCTTTGTTGAATACATTTGACTTTCATTTGATTCAAAAAGCTGTGTTTGAATGTGTCTGACTTTCATTTGACTCAATTAGCTTTGTTGAATGCATTTGACATTCATTTGATTCAAAAAGCTTTGTTTGAATGTGTTTGACTTTCATTTGAGTTATAAAGCATTGTTGAATGCACTTTACTTTCGTTTAATTTAAAAAATTTTGTTTGAATTTGTTTGACTTTTTTTTACTCAATTAGCTTTGTTGAATGCATTTGACTTTCATTTGATTCAAAAAGCTTTGTTTGAATGTGTCTGACTTTCATTTGAGTCAAAAAGATTTGTTGAATGCATTCAACTTTCAATTGATTCAAAAAGCTTTGTTTGAATGCGTTTGACTTTCATTTGACTCAATTATCTTAATTGAAGTCATTTGACATTCAATTGATTTAAAATGCTTTGTTTGAATGTGTTTGACTTTTATTTGACTCAATTAGCTTTGTAGAATGCATTTGACTTTCATTTAACTCAATTAGCTTTTTATGAATGTGTTTGACTTTCATTTGACTCAATTAGCTTTGTGAATTGCATTTCACTTTCATTTAATTTAAAAAGCTTTGTTGAATGTGTTTGACATTCATTTGATTCAAAAAGTTTGTATGAATGTATTTGACTTTCATTTTACTCAAATATCTTTGTTGAAAACATTTGACTTTCATTTGATTCAAAAAGCATTGTTTTAATGTGTTTGACTTTCATTTGACTCAATTAGCTTTGTTGAATGCATTTTACTTTCATTTGATAGAAAACGCTTTGTTTGAATGTGATTGAGTTTCATTTGACTCAATTAGCTTTGTTAAATGCATTTGAATTTCATTAGATTCAAAAAGCATTGTTTGAATGTGTTTGTCTTTCATTTGACTCAATTAGCTTTATAGAATGCAATTTACTTTCATTTGACTCTATTAGCTTTGTTAATTGCTTTTCACTTTCATTTAATTCCAAAAGCTTTGTTTGAATGTGTCTGACTTTCATTTGACTCAATTAGCTTTGTTGAATGCATTTGACATTCATTGATTCAAAAAGCTTTGTTTTAATGTGTTTGACTTTCATTTTAGTTATAAAGCATTGTTGAATGCACTTTACTTTCGTTTTATTAAATAAATTTTGTTTGAATTTGTTTGACTTTCATTTGACTCAATTAGCTTTGTTGAATGCATTTGACTTTCATTTGATTCAAAAAGCTTTGTTTGAATGTGTTTGACTTTCATTTGATTCAAAAAGATTTGTTAAATGCATTCGACTTTCAATTGATTCAAAAAGCTTTGTTTGAATTTGTTTGACTTTCATTTGACTCAATCATCTTAGTTGAAGTCATTTGACATTCAATTGATTTAAAATGCTTTGTTTGAATGTGTTTAACTTTCATATTACTCAATTAGCATTGTTGAATGCATTTGACTTTCATTTGACTCAAAAATCTTTGTTTGAATGTGTTTGACTTTCTTGTTACTCAATTAGCTTTGTTGAATTCATTTGACATTCATTTGATTCAAAAAGCCTTGTTTGAATGTGTTTTACTTTCATTTGACTCAGTTAGCTTTGTTGTATGAATTTGACATTAATTTGATTCAAAAAGATTTGTTTGAATGTGTTTGACTTTCATTTGACTCAATTAGCTTTGTTGAATGCATTTTACTTTCATTTGATTCAAAAAGCTTTATTTGAATGTGTGTGACTTTCATTTGACTCAATTATCTTTGTTGAACGCATTTGACTTTCATTTGATTCAAAAAGCTTTGCATGAGTGTGTTTGACTTTCATTTGACTCAATTATCTTTGTTGAATGCATTTGACTTTCATTTGATTCAAAAAGCTTTGTTTAAATGTATTTGACTTTCATTTGACTCAATTAGCTTTGTTAAATGCATTAGACTTTGTGTTAATTCAAAAAGCTTTGTTTGAATGTGTTTCACTTTCATTTGACTTAATTATCTTTTTTGAGTTCATTTTACTTTCATTTGATTAAAAAAGCTTTGTATGAATGTGTTAGACTTTCATTTGACTAGATTATCTTTATTGAATGCATTTGACTTTCATTTGATTCAAAAAGCTTTGTTTGATTGTTTTTGACTTTCATTTCACTCTATTAACTTTGTTGAATGCATTTGACTTTCATTTGACTCAATTAGCTTTATAGAATGCAATTGACTTTCATTTGACTCAATTAGCTTTTTATGAATTTGTTTGACTTTAATTTAACTCAATTAGCTTTGTTAAATGCATTTGTTTTTCATTTGATTCAAAAAGCTTTGTTTGAATGTGTTTGACTTTCATTTGGTTCAAAAAGCTTTGTTTGAATGTGAATGACATACTTGTCACTTAATTAGTTTTGTTGAATACATTTGACTTTCATTTGATTCAAAAAGCTTTGTTTGAATGTGTCTAACTTTCATTTGACTCAATTAGCTTTGTTGAATGCATTTGACATTCATTTGATTCTAAAAGCTTTGTTTGAATGTGTTTGACTTTCATTTGAGTTATAAAGCATTGTTAAATGCACTTTACTTTCGTTTAATTTAAAAAATTTTGTTTGAATTAGTTTGACTTTCATTTGACTGAATTTGCTTTGTTGAATGCATTTGACTTTCATTTGATTCAAAAATCTTTGTTTGAATGTGTTTGACTTTCATTTGAGTCAAAAAGATTTGTTGATTGCATTCGACTTTCAATTTATTCATAAATCTTTGTTTCAATGTGTTTGACTTTCATTTGACTCAATTATATTAGTTGAAGTTATTTGACATTCAATTGATTTAAAATGCTTTGTTTGAATGTGTTTAACTTTCATATTACTCAATTAGCATTGTTGAATGCATTTGACTTTCATTTGACTCAAAAATCTTTGTTTGAATGTGTTTGACTTTTATTTGACTTAATTAGCTTTGTAGAATGCATTTGACTTTTATTTAACTCAATTAGCTTTTTATGAATGTGTTTGACTTTCATTTGACTCAATTAGCTTTGTGAATTGCATTTCACTTTCATTTAATTTAAAAAGCTTTGTTGAATGTGTTTGACATTCATTTGATTCAAAAAGTTTGTATGAATATATTTGACTTTCATTTGACTTAAATATCTTTGTTGAATGCATTTTACTTTTAATTTATTCTAAAAGCATTGTTTGAATGTGTTTGATTTTCATTTGACATAATTAGCTTTGTTGAATGCATTTTACTTTCATTTGATTGAAAACGCATTGTTTGAATGTGTTTGACTTTTATTTGACTTAATTAGCTTTGCTGAATGCATTTGAATTTCATTAGATTCAAAAAGCATTGTTTGAATGTGTTTGTCTTTCATTTGACTCAATTAGCTTTATAGAATGCAATTGACTTTCAGTTGACCCAATTAGCTTTGTTAATTGCATTTCACTTTCATTTAATTCAAAAAGCTTTGTTTGAATGTGTTTGACTTTCATTTGATTCAAAAAGCTTTGTTTGAATGTGTTTGACTTTCTTGTTACTCAATTAGCTTTGTTGAATTCATTTGACTTTCATTTGATTCAAAAAGCTTTGTTTGAATGTGTTTGACTTTCATTTGACTCAGTTAGCTTTGTTGTATGAATTTGACATTCATTAGATTCAAAAAGCTTTGTTTGAATGTGTTTGACTTTCATATGAGTCATAAAGCATTGTTAAATGCACTTTACTTTCGTTTAATTTAAAAAGCTTTGTTTGAATGTGTTTGACTTTCATTTGACTCTATTAGCTTTGTTAAATGCATTTGAATTTCGTTTAATTTAAAAATCTTTGTTTGAATGTGTTTGACTTTCATTTGACTCAATTAGCTTTGTTGAATGCATTTGACTTTCATTTCATTCAAAAAGATTTGTTTGAATGTGTTTGACTTTCATTTGACTCAATTATCTTTGTTGAATGCATTTGACTTTCATTTGATTCTAAAAGCTTTGTTTGAATGTTTTTGACTTTCATTTGAGTCATAAAGCATTGTTGAATGCACTTTGCTTTCATTTAATTTAAAAAACTTTGTTTGAATGTGTTTGTCTTTCATTTGACTCAATTAGCTTTGTTGTATGCATTTTACTTTCATTTGATTCAAAAAGCTTTGTTTGAATGTGTGTGACATTCATTTGACTCAATTATCTTTGTTGAACGCATTTGACTTTCATTTGATTCAAAAAGCTTTGCATGAGTGTGTTTGACTTTCATTTGACTCAATTATCTTTGTTGAATGCATTTGACTTTCATTTGATTCAAAAAGCTTTGTTTGAATGTGTTTGACTTTCATTTGACTCAATTAGCTTTGTTAAATGCATTAGACTTTGTGTTAATTCAAAAAGCTTTGTTTGAATGTGTTTGACTTTCATTTGACTTAATTATCTGTGTTGAGTTCATTTTACTTTCATTTGATTAAAAAAGCTTTGTATGAATGTGTTTGACTTTCATTTGACTAGATTATCTTTATTGAATGCATTTGACTTTCATTTGATTCAAAAAGCTTTGTTTGATTGTGTTTGACTTTCATTAAACTCTATTAACTTTGTTAAATGCATTTGACTTTCATTTGACTCAATTAGCTTTATAGAATGCAATTGACTTTGATTTGACTCAATTAGCTTTTTATGAATTTGTTTGACTTTCATTTAACTCAATTAGCTTTGTTAATTGCATTTGACTTTCATTTGATTCAAAAAGCTTTGTTTGAATGTGGTTGACTTTCATTTGATTCAAAAAGCTTTGTTTGAATGTGTTTGACGTTCTTGTTACTCAATTAGCTTTGTTGAATACATTTGACTTTCATTTGATTCAAAAAGCTTTGTTTGAATGTGGTTGACTTTCATTTGATTCAAAAAGCTTTGTTTGAATGTGTTTGACGTTCTTGTTACTCAATTAGCTTTGTTGAATACATTTGACTTTCATTTGATTCAAAAATCTTTGTTTGAATGTGTCTGACTTTAATTTGACTCAAGTAGCTTTGTTGAATGCATTTGACATTCATTTGATTCAAAAAGCTTTGTTTGAATGTGTTTGACTTTCATTTGGTTATAAAGCATTGTTAAATGCACTTTACTTTCGTTTAATTTAAAAAATTTTGTTTTAATTTGTTTGACTTTCATTTGATTGAATTAGCTTTGTTGAATGCATTTGCCTTTCATTTGATTAAGAATCTTTGTTTGAATGTGTTTGACTTTCATTTTAGTCAAAAAGATTTGTTGAATGCATTCGACTTTCAATTTATTCATAAAGCTTTGTTTGAATGTGTTTGACTTTCATTTGACTCAATTTTATTAGTTGAAGTTATTTGACATTCAATTGGTTTAAAATGCTTTGTATGAATGTGTTTAACTTTCATATTACTCAATTAGCGTTGTAGAATGGATTTGACTTTCATTTGACTCAAAAATCTTTGTTTGAATGTGTTTGACTTTTATTTTACTTTATTAGCTTTGTAGAATGCATTTGACTTTCATTTAACTTAATTAGCTTTTTATGAATGTGTTTGACTTTCATTTGACTCAATTAGCTTTGTGAATTGCATTTCACTTTCATTTAATTTAAAAAGCTTTGTTGAATGTGTTTGACATTCATTTGATTAAAAAAGTTTGTATGAATGTATTTGACTTTCATTTGACTCAAATATCTTTGTTGAATGCATTTGACTTTCATTTGATTCAAAAAGCATTGTTTGAATGTGTTTGACTTTCATTTTACTCAATTAGCTTTGTTGAATGCATTTTACTTTCATTTGATTGAAAACACTTTGTTTGAATGTGTCTGACTTTCATTTGACTCAATTAGCTTTGTTGAATGCATTTTACTTTCATTTGATTCAAAAAGCTTTGTTTGAATGCGTGTGACTTTCATTTGACTCAATTATCTTTGTTGAACAAATTTGACTTTCATTTGATTCAATAAGCTTTGCATGAGTGTGTTTGACTTTAATTTAACTCAATTATCTTTATTGAATGCATTTGACTTTCATTTGATTCAAAAAGCTTTGTTTAAATGTTTTTTACTTTCATTTGAGTCAAAAATCTTTATTGAATACATATGACTTTCGTTTGATTCAAAAAGCTTTGTTTGAATGTACATGACTTCCGTTTAATTCAATTAGCTTTGTTGAACGCATTTGACTTTCATTTGATTCAAAAAGATTTGTTTAAATGTGTTTGACTTTCATTTGACTCGATTAACTTTTTTTAATGCATTTGACTTTCATTTGACTCCAATAGCTTTATAGAATGCAATTGACTTTCATTTGCCTCAATTAGCTTTTTATGAATTTGTTTGACTTTCATTTAACTCAATTAGCTTTGTTAATTGCATTTGACTTTCATTTGATTTAAGAAGCTTTGTTTGAATGTGTTTGACTTTCATTTGATTCAAAAAGCTTTGTTTGAATGTGTTTGACTTTCTTGTTACGCAATTAGCTTTGTTGAATACATTTAACTTTTATTTGATTCAAAAAGCTTTGTTTGAATGTGTCTGACTTTCATTTGACTCAATTAGCTTTGTCAAATGCATTTGACATTCATTGATTCAAAAAGCTTTGTTTGAATGTGTTTGACTTTCATTTGAGTTATAAACATTGTTGAATGCACTTTACTTTCGTTTAATTAAAAAAATTTTGTTTGAATTTGTTTGACTTTCATTTGACTCAATTAGCTTTGTTGAATGCATTTGACTTTCATTTGATTCAAAAAGCTTTGTTTGAATGTGTTTCACTTTCATTTGATTCCAAAAGATTTGTTGAATGCATTCGACTTTCAATTGATTCAAAAAGCTTTGTTTGAATGTGTTTGACTTTCATTTGACTCAATCATCTTAGTGATGTGTGTCATAAATGGCACACATTTGATGAGCATTTAGGTCCTTTCTATTCTCTTTTCATAGCTTTCATGGTTAATAAGTGCTTAGTTTTTTGCTTTGTTGCTTACTTTTACCTTTCTTCTGTTATTTTGTAGCTTTTGTGCATTTCGTTGGTTTTCTAGCCTTTTCTTCTTTATTTGATCTATTTTCGTGGTTGTAGGTATTGGACGAGGTTCGGGTCTTGATTTTGGTGATCCACTATGGTGGAAGAAGCTTTTGGATCAAGTTCATGGAATTTAGGAAGCTCGAGATGCAAAGAAGTAGAAGTTCCAAGTCTTGGCTCTTCTCTTGTGCTCCCTTCAAAGGAAGTGTGTGCCCTCAATATTAATCCTTAGCTACTGCCTACCCTGTCCTCCATCAGCATCATAAATCATGTGTGCACCCCTTGAGCTTGAAGAGTTGAAGATTCGAAGAAACCCAGCTGAGTGCGGCCGCACGCGCAGAAGGTACGGGCGCACACGAAGGATGTGCGGCCGCACACCATGGTGGTGCGGGCGCACATCATGGTGGTGAGGGGGCACATCCTCTGTTGTGCGGCCGCATCAACGTGGGTCTTTTCCGATCGGATTTCGACGATTTTCTCTCTCTTCTTATACCTATTTGAACCCAATTTTTGTAAGAAGTTTTCAAAATAGAATTAGATCATATTCTTAGCTTAGTTGAGAGCTTCTCTCTCTAGATTTAGGTGTTAGTTTTAGGAGTAGATTTTAGAGAGAGAAAGTGAAGAATTTCAATGGTGATTGAGAGATTGAAGATCCAATGGTGACAATTGTATTGGAGATCTACTCTATTATCAATGAGCATTTCTAAACTCTATCTCATTTATTGTTTTGTTTAGTACTCATGTTTAGATTGTTTGATTTTGATTAGATTTTGATGATTTGATGATTGATGTTGATTAGAGTAATTGTTCTTCTTTGATTGTTGATTCTTTGATTGTAGATTGTTGATTACTTTGTTGTTTTTTGAATTGATGATGTTGCTAGAGTAGTTGTTTGGTTAGGGATTTGGTGAAGCTTGTATTATGTAATGGATTGATGTAGATTGGGGATTTTGATGGAGTTGATGATGTGATTAAATTGGTTAATTGATTATGTGCATGTGTGTGTTTGATTTAGGCTTGATCACCCTAGTTATTCACACTAGATTGCATTGTAAGTTCACATTGATACGGACCATTGATTTGTGGCTTGCATTTACACGATTGAGGTGTCTTGTGATGTTTCCTACCTAGAGTTTATCGTAGTTGACGCTAGTTAGACCTCTAGGAGAATAGCTTGATATGCTCTTTTGGTTGCATAATTTATCTTCCCTCACATTGCTTGACTTAGTCAACTTCCTAAACCAATTTGCATTGTTCATTGCTATTATAAGTGAATCCTAATCCCTAGCACTTTATTTGTTTGGTTTCTTTGTCTTAGTAGTTGTAGGTGTCCTCTTTTACCCTTCATCTTCGACCTAGCTTAGGCACATAATTGGAAGCACTTAGACATTACCGTTCCTTTGGGTTCGACCCTTGACTTACCTCTATACTTGTATTTAGGTTTGTTGAGTGTTTATAAATTTTGTTTGACTTTCATTTGACTCAATTAGCTTTGTAGAATGTATTTGACTTTCAATTGATTCAAAAAGCATTATTTGAATGTGTTTGTCTTTCATTCGACTCAATTAGCTTTGTAGAATGCATTTGACTTTTATTTAACTCAATTACCTTTGTATGAATGTGTTTAATTTTCATTTAACTCATTAAGCTTTATTAATTGCATTTCACTTTCATTTAATTAAAAAAACATTATTTGAATGTGTTTGACTTTCTTTTGATTCAATTAGCTTTGCTGAATTCATTTAACTTTTATTTGATTCAAAAATCTTTGTTTAATGTGTTTGTCTTTAATTTGACTCAATTAGCTTTGTTGAATGCATTTGACATTCATTTGATTCAAAAACTGTGTGTGAATGTGTTTGACTTTCATTTAACTCAATTAGCTTTGTTGAATGCATTTGACACTCATTTGATTAAAAAAGCTTTGTTTGAATGTGTTTGCCTTTCATTTGAGTCATAAAAACACTGTTGAATGCATTTGAATTTCGTTTAATTGAAAAAGCTTTGTTTGAATGTGTTTGACTTTCATTTGACTCAATTAGCTTTGTTGAATGCATTTGACTTTCATTTGATTCAAAAAGCTTTGTTTGAATGTGTTTGACGTCATTTGACTCAATTATCTTTGTTGAACGCATTTGACTTTCATTTGATATTCAAAAAGCTTTGCATGAATGTGTTTGACTTTCATTTGACTCAATTATCTTTATTGAATGTATTTGACTTTCATTTGATTAAAAAAGCTTTGTTTAAATGTTTTTTACCTTCAATTGAGTCAAAAATCTTTGTTGAATGCATATGACTTTCATTTGATTCAAAAAGCTTTGTTTAAATGTAAATGACTTTCGTTTAACTCAATTAGCTTTGTTGAATGCTTTTGACATTCATTTGATTCAAAAATCTTTGTTTGAATGTGTTTGACTTTTATTTAACTCAATTAGCTTTGTAAAATGCATTTGACTTTCATTTGACTCAATTAGCTTTTTATGAATGTCTTTGACTTTCATTTGACTCAATTAGCTTTGTTAATTGCATTACACTTTTATTCTATTCAAAAAGCTTTGTTTGAATGTGTTTGACTTTCATTTGACTCAATTAGCTTTGCTGAATTCATTTCACTTTCATTTGATTCTAAAAGCTTTGTAGTAATGTGTTTGGCTTTCATTTGACTAGATTATCTTTATTGAAAGCATTTGACTTTCATTTGATTCAAACAGCTTTGTTTGAATGTGTTTGATTTTCATTTGAGTGAAAAAGATTTGTTGAATGCATTTAACTTTCAATTGATACAAAAAGCTTTGTTTAAATGCGTTTGACTTTCATTTGACTTAATTATCATAGTTGAAGTCATTTGAATTGGAATTTATTCAAAATCCTTTGTTTGAATGTGTTTATTTTTCATTTGACTCAATTAGCATTGTTGAATGCATTTGACTTTCATTTGACTCAAAAATCTTTGTTTGAATGTGTTTTACTTTCATTTGACTCAATTAGCTTTGTCGAATGCATTTGACTTTCATTTGACTCAATTAGCGTTTTATGAATGTGTTTGACTTTCATTTGACTCAATTAGCCTTTGTGAATTGCATTTCACTTTCATTTAATTTAAAAAGATTTGTTGAATGTGTTTGACTTTTATTTGACTAGATTATCTTTATTGAATGCATTTGACTTTAATTTGATTCAAAAAGCTTTGTTTGATTGAGTTTGACTTTCATTGGACTCTATTAACTTTATTGAATGCATTTGACTTTCATTTGACTCAATTAGCTTTATAGAATGCAATTGACTTTCATTTGACTCAATTAGCATTGTTGAATGCATTTGACTTTCATTTGACTCAAAAATTTTTGTTTGAATGTGTTTGACTTTCACTTGACGCAATTAGCTTTGTAGAATGCATTTAACTTTCATTTGACTCAATTAGCTTTTTATGAATGTGTTTGACTTTAATTTGACTCAATTAGCTTTGTGAATTGCATTTCACTTTAATTTAATTTAAAAAGCTTTGTTAAATGTGTTTGACAGTCATTTGATTCAAAAAGTTTTTATGAATGTATTTGACTTTCATTTGACTCAAATATCTTTGTTGAATGCATTTGACTTTCATTTGATTCAAAAAGCATTGTTTGAATGTGTTTGACTTTCATTTGACTCAATTATCTTTGGTAAATGCATTTTACTTTCATTTTATTCAAAGCGCTTTGTTTGAATATGTTTGACTTTCATTTTACTGAATTAGCTTTGTTGAATACATTTGACTTTCATTTGATTCAAAAAGCATTGTTTGAATGTGTTTGACTTTCATTTGACTCAATTAGCTTTATAAAATGCAATTGACTTTCATTTGACTCAATTAGTGATGTGTGTCATAACTGGCACACATTTGACGAGCATTTAGGACATTTATATTCTCTTTTCATAGCTTTCATGCTTAATAAGTGCTTAGTTTTATGCTTTGTTGCTTAGTTTTACCTTTCTTCTCTTATTTTGTAGCTTTTGTGCATTTCGTTGGTTTTCTAGCCTTTTATTCTTTATTTGCTCTATTTTCGTGGTTGTAGGTATTGGACGAGGTTCGGGTCTTGATTTTGGTGATCCACTATGGTGGAAGGAGCTTTTGGATCAAGTTCATGGAATTTGGGAAGCTCAAGATGCAAAGAAGTGGAAGTTCCAAGTCTTGGCTCTTCTCTTGTGCTCCCTTCAAAGGAAGTGTGTGCCCTCAATATTAAGCCTTAGCTACTGCCACTCCTAGTGCCCATCACCATCATAAATCATGTGTGCACCCCTTGAGCTTGAAGAGTTGAAGATTCGAAGAAACCCAGCTGAGTCCGGCCGCACGCGCAGAAGGTGCGGGCGCACACGAAGGATGTGCGGCCGCACACCATGGTTCTGCGGGCGCACATCATGGTGGTGCGGGCGCACATCCTCTGTTGTGCGGCCGCACCAACGTGGGTCTTTTCCGATCGGATTTGGACGATTTTCTCTCTCTTCTTATACCTATTTGAACCCAATTTTTGTAAGAAGTTTGATAATAGAATTAGATCATATTCTTAGCTTAGTTGAGAGCTTCTCTCTCTAGATTTAGGGGTTAGTTTTAGGAGTAGATTTTAGAGAGAGAAAGTGAAGAATTTCAATGGTGATTGAGAGATTAAAGATCCAATGGTGACAATTGTATTGGAGATCTACTCTATTATCAATGAGCATTTCTAAACTCTATCTCATTTATTGTTTTGTTTAGTATTCATGTTTAGATTGTTTGATTTTGATTGGATTTTGATGATTTGATGATTGATGTTTGATTAGAGTAATTGTTCTTCTTTGATTGTTGATTCTTTGATTGTTGATTGTTGATTTCTTTGGTTATTAGTTGAATTGATGATGTTGCTAGAGTAGTTGTTTGGTTAGGGATTTGGTGAAGCTTGTATTATGTAATGGATTGATGTAGATTGGGGATTTTGATGGAGTTGATGATGTGATTAAATTGGTTAAATGATTATGTGCATGTGTGTGTTTGATTTAGGCTTGATCACCCTAGTTATTCACACTAGATTGCATTGTAAGTTCACATTGATACAGACCATTGATTTGTGGCTTGCATTTACACGATTGAGGTGTCTTGTGATGTTTCCTAGCTAGAGTTTATCGTAGTTGACGCTAGTTAGACCTCTAGGAGAATAGCTTGATATGCTCTTTTGGTTGCATAATCGATCTTCCCTCACATTGCTTGACTTAGTCAACTTCCTAAACCAATTTGCATTGTTCATTGCTAATATAAGTGAATCCTAATCCCTAGCATTCTATTTGTTTGGTTTCTTTGTCTTAGTAGTTGTTAGTGTCCTCTTTTACCCTTAGTCTTCGACCTAGCTTAGGCACATAATTGAAAACACTTAGACATTACCGTTCCTTTGGGTTCGACCCTTAACTTACCTCTATACTTGTATTTAGGTTTGTTGAGTATTTATAAATTTTGTTTGGCTTAGGAGGATTAGTCCAACGACCTAATTTTCCCACGTCAAAATGGCGCCGTTGCCGGGGAACGGTGTCTATGTTTGAGTGTTTTTGATTGCTTGAGTCTAGGTCTTTGTGTATACTTTTCTTTTATTTGTTTTTGTTTCCTTTGTAAAAATGGCATCTCTATCTTTTTCTCAACATGATGATGAGCATTTTTGTGATTATTTCAATAGACTTAAGGAATTTCTTGACTATAATTGTTGTTGTCTTTGGGAAGCGTGTGAGATTTGTTATCATAGTTTGAATGAGCAAACTAGGGATATAGTTGAAGGAATGCATAATGGTAATTTTAGAGCATTTTCTATTGAAGATGCTTGGAAATTTTATGTTTGGTTTGCTTGGGAAGTTTATAACAAGGGTAAACGTGCTTCCATTTTTGATGTGCAATGTGTTAATTCTTTCAATGCTAGCATGATTTACCATGATGTGTCACATGACCCCATAGTTGAACCTAGAACAAATGCTTCCAATTCTATTTCCTCATTTGTTCATGATAATGTGTTTCATGTTCAAGCTAACAAATCTCATACATTTGAAAATGCCCCCAACCCCCTATTTGATGAAAATGCTCATGTTTGTAATGATGATGATCCCACTTTTGGTTGTACTTCTTCTTCTCTTGTTGAGCCTCAATCTCCTAACCCTTTTGAATCTCTTATTGCTACCTTGGAAACTCAAATTAGGCATGTTGAGCTTCGTGATGATATTGGGCCTACAAAAGAGTCGACTCTTAATTGTTTAAGAAGTCAATTGGAGATGATGAAAAAGAGTGAGGAGCGTCTTGAGGAGGGAAGAAGGAGAAATGAAGAGCTAGGAAGCCAATTGTCATCCTTGATGCTTATGAGTGAAAGTTACAAATCCAATGTGTGTGTTGAGGGTGATGATGGTAATTTCGAGCAACCAAGAATGTGTGAGGATCCTATTGTTGAGCATAAGAGTGAAGGAGAGAGAGTCGAGAGTGATAATGAGTTTGATGAAATTTTAAGTCTAGACATCTCTTCCTTTGTTGATTGTGATGAATTTCAAGTGTATGAATGTGACTCTTCTATCCATGAGTATTTGGACTCGTTTGAGGTTATGACAAATGTGTTTGTTGAGTGCATAGGGAATAGGCATAGCCTTTTAAGCAAGTTCATTGATGATGCTTCATGGGAGAGAGATGATTTTGAAATTAATTTGCCTCCATTCATGCATGGTTTTGAGACTCTAGGCTTTAAGGAAGTTGAGGGAGCTATTGTTCATGAAGGTAATGGAGGAGATTATGTGGTTCCTCTTGGGAGTTGGATGTTTGAGGGAGATGGTGGTCATGAGCGTTTTTCTTTTGAGGATTCTATGATTGATTTTCATGCCCTCATTGGCGATGTGAGACCTTGTGTTGAAGGAGTGGCTAACCCTTTGCCTTTTTCTCATACCCCTTTCTCTCAAAAGTTTTACCACATCCCTTATTGCCCTATTTTTCTCCCTTCCTTTGTTGGTAAGACTATTGGGGACCCTTTTGTCTATGAAGATTTGAATGTGGCTCATTTGTCTCCAATTTGGGAAAAGGGTGATGTTGCCACCCAAAAATATTTTGAAGAGAGTTTGCCTTCTTTTACCTTTTCTTCTTCTTTTTCTTTTTCTTTTTCGTCTTATTTTGTTGAGCTTTCTTTTTATTCTTCTTCCTTCTCTTGGCATCTCTCTCCTCATAGGTGTGCACTATGCTTGTTGCATGCCTTATTTTTGTCATGTGCACACTTACTTTCCTATGAAATGTGTAGTAGTGCATTTGACAAGCTCTTGCGTGCGTTGAATTATTATTTTACTAGAGCGGTCAAGCTTGGACCTTAAGCAAGCCTTTCTCGGGAAGTAACCCGTGTTTTAGATTAGATTTTCCTTTTCTTTTTAGAATAGATTTTTCTCTCATGGAAATGTTTGTGTGCCTTTTGCTAGGTACATGACTTGATACACCTTGGTGCTTCGATTTGGATCAAGAATCAAGGAAGGTTGACTCCTATCTTTGCGAGCATATGGAAACAAGGTTCAATTCTTGAGAAATTAGCTATGAAAGGTTTAATTGGGTCATTTGCGGGTATTTACACCCACCTCAAATCCGGTAATATCTTTCTTTGCTCTTTCTTTAGTGGATGATGACTTGTTGGACATATGTTGGTTTGTTGGATTGATCTCCTTGTTTTCCCCTCCCATGGATTATATGATTTATGTTTGAGTGTATTGTCTCATTCAAGCTTGGGGGAGGGTATTCTATCATGTTTGGTGGGATTTTGATTCATATATGCTTTGCACCTTTGTATATGTTTTTCCATGTTTCTTTTATTTTGAAAAACTCCAAAAAGATTTTCCTTTCTATGAAGGCAAATTTGCAATGTGTTTTGTTTTGTTCTTGCTTTGGACATAATAACATTTGGACTTGTATAATTGAATGCTTTTCTTCCTAAATGGTAACGGTGTGCACGGTTTGAGAGTACGCTTGGTTGATTCTAGGATAAAGCATGCTAGGTAGTTGGTTAGAACTAGTGGGAACATGAAGCCGGATTCTACTTGTTTGTGGCCCGTTTGGTAGTTGCTTCCTATAGTCGATTTGACACCAATAGTGAGTTTTTGCTACAACCATGTCAGTTCTATGTTTTTCAAGCCTTCTACCTTACTTGTATGAGCGGCATGGATCCTTGACTTCTTGTAAATCTAATCTTGAAACTTGATTCATAGATCTTGAATCCGAGACCGAACCATTTAGGGAGGACAAAGGCACCTTTTTCGGGGTGGTATTTTTCATTTTTAGGATAGTTTTATTCATTTTTGTTATTTTTGGGTTTACATTTGCCTTCTTGCAACCATTTGAGCCTTTTCCCTTCTTTTCAAGCCACATCTTTAGATCTTTGGCCTTTTGTTTCATTTTTCTACTTTTCTTGGTTTTTGTGAAGCAATTGATCACGTTGATGGAGTTTGTGGAGGAGAAGTTGGAATGTTTGGTTCTTATGATAGCAAGATTGTGTTATGTCTTCTTTGTGAATAATGGCAAATGAGTATGAGTAAAAGCCGTCCTACATTATAAAAGGCATGGACAAATAAGTGCTAAGTCGAAAAAGTCGTCCAAAGTAAAAAGAGGCAAGGACAAAGCATTATTGAAAAATGAAAAAAAAAAGTGAAAAAATGAAAAAATTCAAAAATATTTTGATGTGAGTTTTCTCCCTTTTTGAGCATTGAGGACAATGCTCCATTTAAGCTTGGGGGGAAGCGTTCTCACGCTTTTTGTGTATATATTTGTGATTTATAGCTTTGAATAAGCTTGGGGGTGTTAGTTTGTTTTTGTTTGGTGACTACTTGATTGTGATTCTAAGAATTGGCCGTTCTTTGCTTCACTTTTAGGAAAACCACCAAATTTTAAATTTTTAGCCTACCTTCACCCTTATTGCCTTACGTTACAGCCTTGGGGAAAGACCTTTTGACCTAAATGGTTGAGTCACTCATCGGTGGAGAGGAATGTGAGTTTTAGGAATAGGGAGAGGGAATGCAAAAGTCAAGATGTCGAGTAGCCTAAAAATTCTCTTTTTCCGGTTCCTTCGTGGAATCATTGGGATGCTCATTAGAGGTCGATTTGAAGCTATCAGAAAGAACGCGGTAAGATCGTTTGGGATGAAAGTGGATTGTGAAAGCTAGTTCCTATGCTTAGCATATTTATGTTTCAATCAACCTTGGGTATCTTGGAACGTGCACTCCCTTACTTGTTTAGAAAGATTTGCATCCACTTGTGCTTGTACATTTGCAAAAGTCCTTTTATGAACATTTGTTTGCTTTTCTTGTATTTTGTTTTCTTTTTCATGCTTTGCCTTGTTTGTATTATTATGAGAGTTATGGGTAAACTCTTAGGATACCCTTACGAGAGCATCACTCGTCCTCTAGGGCGATCTAGGGGTTTAAATGGCTTGTCATTAGTTGCTAAAATTGACCGTGATTCCTACGAAAGTGAGTTAGTGTATATTCTCATCTCGTCTTTTCTTTATTTTGTTTTAATAAGCTCGTCATTTCCACTCCCTTGGTTTTGTTTTGCTCGAGGACGAGCAAAAGGTAAGCTTGGGGGTATTTGTTGTGTGTCATAAATGGCAAACATTTGACGAGCATTTAGGTCATTGATATTCTCTTTTCATAGCTTTCATGATTAATAAGTGCTTAGTTTTATGCTTTGTTGCTTAGTTTTACCTTTCTTCTCTTATTTTGTAGCTTTTGTGCATTTCGTTGGTTTTCTAGCCTTTTCTTCTTTATTTGCTCTATTTTCGTGGTTGTAGGTATTGGACGAGGTTCGGGTCTTGATTTTGGTGATCCACTACGGTGGAAGGAGCTTTTGGATCAAGTTCATGGAATTTGGGAAGCTCAAGATGCAAAGAAGTGGAAGTTCCAAGTCTTGGCTCTTCTCTTGTGCTCCCTTCAAAGGAAGTGTGTGCCCTCAATATTAAGCCTTAGCTACTGCCACTCCTAGTGCCCATCACCATCATAAATCATGTGTGCACCCCTTGAGCTTGAAGAGTTGAAGATTTGAAGAAACCCAGCTGAGTGCGGCCGCACGCGCAGAAGGTGCAGGCGCACACGAAGGATGTGCGGCCGCACACCATGGTTGTGCGGGCGCACATCATGGTGGTGCGGGCGCACATCCTCTGTTGTGCGGCCGCACCAACGTGGGTCTTTTCCGATCGGATTTCGACGATTTTCTCTCTCTCCTTATACCTATTTGAACCCAACTTTTGTAAGAAGTTTGATAATAGAATTAAATCATATTCTTAGCTTAGTTGAGAGCTTCTCTCTCTAGATTTAGGGGTTAGTTTTAGGAGTAGATTTTAGAGAGAGAAAGTGAAGAATTTCAATGGTGATTGAGAGATTGAAGATCCAATGGTGACAATTGTATTCGAGATCTACTCTATTATCAATGAGCATTTCTAAACTCTATCTCATTTATTGTTTTGTTTAGTATTCATGTTTAGATTGTTTGATTTTGATTGGATTTTGATGATTTGATGATTGATGTTTGATTAGAGTAATTGCTCTTCTTTGATTGTTGATTCTTTGATTGTTGATTGTTGATTTCTTTGGTTATTAGTTGAATTGATGATGTTGCTAGAGTAGTTGTTTGGTTAGGGATTTGGTGAAGCTTGTATTATGTAATGGATTGATGTAGATTGGGGATTTTGATGGAGTTGATGATGTGATTAAATTGGTTAATTGATTATGTGCATGTGTATGTTTGATTTAGGCTTGATCACCCTAGTTATTCACACTAGATTGCATTGTAAGTTCACATTGATACGGACCATTGATTTGTGGCTTGCATTTACACGATTGAGGTGTCTTGTGATGTTTCCTAGCTAGAGTTTATCGTAGTTGACGCTAGTTAGACCTCTAGGAGAATAGCTTGATATGCTCTTTTGGTTGCATAATCGATCTTCCCTCACATTGCTTGACTTAGTCAACTTCCTAAACCAATTTGCATTGTTCATTGCTAATATAAGTGAATCCAAATCCCTAGCATTCTATTTGTTTGGTTTCTTTGTCTTAGTAGTTGTTAGTGTCCTGTTTTACCCTTACTCTTCGACCTAGCTTATGCACATAATTGAAAACACTTAGACATTACCGTTCGTTTGGGTTCGACCCTTAACTTACCTCTATACTTGTATTTAGGTTTGTTGAGTGTTTATAAATTTTGTTTGGCTTAGGAGGATTAGTCCAACGACCTAATTTTCCCACGTCAATTAGCTTTATATGAATGTGTTTGACTTTCATTTGACTCAATTAGCTTTGTTTATTGCATTTCACTTTCATTTAATTCAATAAGCTTTGTTTGAATGTGTTTGACTTTCATTTGATTCAAAAAGCTTTGTTTGAATGTGTTTGTCTTTCTTGTTACTCAAATAGATTTATTGAATGCATTTGACTCTCATTTGATTCAAAAAGCTTTGTTTGAATGTGTTTGACTTTCATTTGACTCAATTTGCTTTGTTGAATGCATTTGACATTTATTTGATTCAAAAAGCTTTGTTTGAATGTGTTTGACTTTCATTTAAGTTATAAAGCAATTTTAAATGCATTTGAATTTCCTTTAATTTAAAAAGCATTGTTTGAATGTGTTTGACTTTCATTTGACTCAATTAGCTTTATATGAATGTGTTTGACTTTCATTTGACTCAATTAGCTTTGTTAATTGCATTTCACTTTCATTTAATTCAAAAAGCTTTATTTGAATGTGTTTGACTTTCATTCGATTCAAAAAACTTCGTTTGAATGTGTTTGTCTTTCTTGTTACTCAATTAGCTTTGACGAATGCATTTGACTCAAAAATCTTTGTTTGAATGTGTTTGACTTTCATTTGACTCAATTAGCTTTGTTAAATGCATTTGACTTTCATTTGATTCAAAAAGCTTTGTTTGAATGTGATTGACTTTCATTTGACTCGATTATCTTTGTTGAACGCATTTGAGTTTCATTTGATTCAAAAAGCTTTGCATGAATGTGTTTGACTTTCATTTGACTCAATTATCTTTATTGAATGCATTTGACTTTCATTTGATTCAGAAAGCTTTGTTTAAATGTTTTTTTACTTTCATTTGAGTAAAAAATCTTTGTTGAATGCATATGATTTTCATTTGATTCAAAAAGCTTTGTTTGAATGTAAATGACTTTCGTTTAACTCAATTAGTGATGTGTGTCATAAATGGCACACATTTGACGAGCATTTAGGTCCTTTCTATTCTCTTTTCATAGCTTTCATGCTTAATAAGTGCTTAGTTTTATGCTTTGTTGCTTAGTTTGACCTTTCTTCTCTTATTTTGTAGCTTTTGTGCATTTCGTTGGTTTTCTAGTCTTCTCTTCTTTATTTGCTCTATTTTCGTGGTTGTAGGTATTGGACAAGGTTCGGGTCTTGATTTCGGTAATCCACTATGGTGGAAGAAGCTTTTGGATCAAGTTCATGGAATTTGGGAAGCTCAAGATAAAAAGAAGTGGAAGTTCCAAGTCTTGGCTTTTCTCTTGTGCTCCTTTCAAAGGAAGTGTGTGCCCTCAATATTAAGCCTTAGCTACTGCCTCTCCTAGTGCCCATCACCATCATAAATCATGTGTGCACCCCTTGAGCTTGAAGAGTTGAAGATTCGAAGAAACCCAGCTGAGTGCGGCCGCACGCGCAGAAGGTGCGGGCGCACACGTAGGATGTGCGGCCGCACACCATGGTGGTGCGGGCGCACATCATGGCGGTGCGGGCGCACATCCTCTGTTGTGCGGCCGCACCAACGTGGGTCTTTTCCGATCGAATTTCGCCGATTTTCTCTCTCTTCTTATACCTATTTGAATCCAATTTTTGTAAGAAGTTTTCATAATAGAATTAGATCATATTCTGAGCTTAGTTGAGAGCTTCTCTCTCTAGATTTAGGGGTTAGTTTTAGGAGTAGATTTTAGAGAGAGAAAGTGAAGGATTTCAATGGTGATTGAGAGATTGAAGATCCAATGGTGACAATTGTATTGGAGATCTACTCTATTATCAATGAGCATTTCTAAACTCTATCTCATTTATTGTTTTGTTTAGTATTCATGTTTAGATTGTTTGATTTTGATTAGATTTTGATGATTTGATGATTGATGTTTGATTAGAGTAATTGTTCTTCTTTAATTGTAGATTCTTTGATTGTTGATTGTTGATTTCTTAGTTGTTTGTTGAATAGATGATGTTTCTAGAGTAGTTGTTTGGTTAGGGATTTGGTGAAGCTTATATTATGTAATGGATTGATGTAGATTGGGGATTTTGATGGAGCTGATGATGTGATTAAATTGGTTAATTGATTATGTGCATGTGTGTGTTTGATTTAGGCTTGATCACCCTAGTTATTCACACTAGATTGCATTGTAAGTTCACATTGATACGGACCATTGATTTGTGGCTTGCATTTACACGATTGAGGTGTCTTGTGATGTTTCCTAGCTAGAGTTTATCGTAGTTGACGCTAGTTAGACCTCTAAGAGAATAACTTGATATGCTCTTTTGGTTGCATAATTAATCTTCCCTCACATTGCTTGACTTAGTCAACTTCCTAAACCAATTTGCTTTGTTCATTGCTAATATAAGTGAATCCTAATCCCTAGCACTTTATTTGTTTGGTTTCTTTGTCTTAGTAGTTGTAGGTGTCCTCTTTTACCCTTTGTCTTCGACCTAGCTTAGGCACATAATTGGAAGCACTTAGACATTACCGTTCCTTTGGGTTCGACCCTTGACTTACCTCTATACTTGTATTTAGGTTTGTTGAGTGTTTATAAATTTTGTTTGGCCTAGGGAGAATTAGCCCAACGACCTAGTTTTCCCCACGTCAATTTGCTTTGTTGAATGCTGACATTCATTTGATTCAAAAAGCTTTGTTTAAATGTGTTTGACTTTAATTTAACTCAATTAGCTTTGTAGAATGCATTTGACTTTCATTTGACTCAATTGGCTTTTTATGAATGTGTTTGACTTTTTTTTGACTCAATTAGCTTTGTCAATTGCATTAGACTTTGATTTAAATCAAAAAGCTTTGTTTGAATGTGTTTGACTTTCATTTGACTCAATTAGCTTTGTCGAATTTATTTTACTTTCATTTGATTCAAAATGCTTTGTATGAATGTGTTTGACTTTCATTTGACTAGATTATCTTTATTGAATGCATTAGACTTTCATTTGATTCAAAAATCTTTGTTTGAATGTGTTTGACTTTCATTTGAGTCAAAAAGATTTGTTGAATGCATTTAACTTTCAACTGATTCAAAAATCATTGTTTGAATGTGTTTGACTTTCATTTTACTCTATTATCTTAGTTGAAGTCATTTGACTTTCAATTGATTCAAAATGCTTTGTTTGAATGTGTTTAACTTTCATTTGACTCAATTAGCATTGTTGAATGCATTTGACTTTCATTTGACTCAAAAATCTTTGTTTGAATGTGTTTGACTTTCATTTGACTCAATTAGCTTTGTAGAGTGCATTTGACTATCATTTGACTCAATTAACTTTTTATGAATGTGTTTTACTTTCATTTAACTCAATTAGCTTTGTGAATTGCATTTCACTTTCATTTAATTTAAAAAAATTTGTTGAATGTGTTTGATATTCATTTGATTCAAAAAGTTTGTATAAATGTATTTGGCTTTCATTTGACTCAAATATCTTTGTTGAATGCATTTGACTTTTATTTGATTCAAAAAGTATTGTTTGAATGTGTTTGACTTTAGTTTGACTCAATTAGCTTTTTTGAATGCATTTTACTTTCATTTGATTGAAAACGCTTTGTTTGAATGTGGTTAACTTTCATTTGACTCAATCAGCTTTGTTGAATGTATTTGACTTTCATTTGATTCAAAAAGCATTGTTTGAATGTGTTTGACTTTTATTTGACTCAATTAGCTTTATAGAATGCAATTAACTTTCATTTGACTCAATTAGCTTTATATGAATGTGTTTGACTTTCATTTGACTCAATTAGCTTTGTTAATTGCATTTCACTTTCATTTAATTTAAAAAGCTTTGTTTGAATGTGTTTGACTTTAATTGACTTTCTTGTTAGTTAATTAGCTTTGTTAAATTCATTTGACTTTCATTTGATTCAAAAAGCATTGTTTGAATGTGTTTGACTTTCATTTGACTCATCAGTTAGTTTTGCTGTATGCATTTGACATTCATTTGATTCAAAAAGCTTTGTTTGAATGTGGATAAGTGACTTTTATGTCACTTTTAGGGTGTTTATTGAGTCGTATTCCGGCTTATTTTCCAATAATTTCACCCTTTTTATCCTTTATTTCTATTATTTTATTGTTCTCGTCTTTTATATTTATTTTGAGTATTTTTGGAGCGTTTTAGTTTATTTTCTATATTTTATTAGTTTTAGTCTATTTTCGTATTTTATTTTATTTTATTTGTTTGCGTAGTTTTAATTATTTTTTTTAGTTTAGTATTATGTCCCTTATTTCTATTTTATTTCTATTTTATTTATTTTATTTGTCTTGGTTTTATTTTATTTCGTCCTTTTTCTATTTTCATTTTATTTATTTCTATTTTATCTTATTTTATGTCCCGATTCTCCAATGTGTATTTTTGGTTGTGTAGGTATGTTTTCGGGTTGAAGCACGGATTTCAAAGTCAAGTGGTTTGCATTGGATGTTCGAGACTCGAGTCAATCAAGTCAAGCCGCTGCCCCTTATCCTTCACCACAGCATTACCTATCCTCCACCACACACTCGATCTCCTCGTCCTCCCCTGCTCCCAGCTCTTCACGCAACCAACACCACAGCCATAGCAGCCTCACGCTGCTGCCAGCAGCAAATCGACACCACCCATCACCTCACCTCGGAAACAAAACTCCACTCACCATACCACCATTAACACCAGTCACGCACCCTTCCACAAACCAACCTCCCCTGCTCCTCTAATTCACCCACAACACCAACAACAATAGCAGCCTCCCTCACCACCAACACCAACAGCAACAGCAGCATACACACCTCCAATACACCAACCCCCACGCAACCCCCTTACCACCACGCATCCATCGCAACCAACACCAACAGCAGCAGAAATTGCGCCACCATTAACGCACCAATTCTCAGCAACAAACCGAACAACAGCGCCCAAAATTCAGAGCAATTCAAATCAATTGGGTTCGAGCAAACCCATTAAGAAGTTCGGTCGAATTAATTATGCAAAAACAATCAGAATCATTCTAGTTTTTCTGATTTTTAGAGGAGTGGTCGAACACACCCATGGTTCGACCGAACCAACCCATAGTTCGGTCAAACCCACCCTCGGTTCGATCGAACCACCTCACGAGCCTCGCGCATGACATTTAGTGAGATCGAACGGTGGTGATTGCAGTTCAAAGATGCTGGTCGATCATAGCCATTGATGATGATGATGATGTGTGGTGATGGTGAAGATCAGTGAGCAGATTAGCCACGAAATGAAGAGGGTGAAGTTTGGGAGTCTGTCTGTTTTATTTTTCGTGGGTTTATCTTTGTTTTTCCCCTTTTTATTTTCTTTTTCTTTTTATTTTATTTTAGGAAAATTTGTTAATTACTACCTAAAAAAAGGGGTCTTTGTGAATTACTACCCGCAAAAAAAAAGTTGTTAATTACTACCCTAAAACTGATGAATTGTATAGATTGCTACCCTTTTCCCTAATCAGCCCTTAATTAGGTGATTTAATCTACTAATGATATCATTATCCGGCTAATTTATAATTAGTTACTTTTAAGGCATGATTAATTAAATAAACCCTAACACCACCTCTAAACCACCACTAAACCACCTCCAGCAGCCCCCTTACTCTATCCCCACCATCTCCGGCAGCCTACCCTCGCCCCGGCATCCACCCCACCTCTAAACCACCCATTGCACCACCTCTAAACCCCCCAACAATCCCTCCAACCCTCGAAAAAATCCCTCCTCCCCACCCACTAGCCACCCTAGCCCCCTCGCCCTTGCTAGAGAACTCTATTAAGCCCTCCCTAAGCCTTCTCCACCCCCTTCCCCCCTTTAATCACCACCCTAATGTTCCAAAATTAAAACCCTAAAGCCCAAAAATTGAAACCCTAGGGTGGTGATTGGGGGGGAAGGGGATATAGGAAGATTACGGTTGGTTGAGCAAGGATTTCCGGCGAGGGGTAGGGGGTCAGGGCCGCCACGGGTAGGGGATGGGGGTATCGTAAAAGGGTGTGGGAATTGTGTGTTGGGGAAGCAGAATCGAGGTGGTAATCGTGGTGGGGGGAACAAGAATAGGGTGGATCTTGTGGTGGGGGAAAGGGAGGGTGGGTTTCGTGGTGGGGGATTGAGTGCGGGGAGTGGGTTTCATGGTGGAGGAGCTATCGGATGTGTTAAAGGGCCAAAGGGGGGCCGCCGGAGGTGGTGCAATGGTAGTGGGAAGGTGGTGCTTGGGTTTACCTAATTAATTAAGGTTTAAGAGCTACTAATTAGTAATTAGATGAATAATAATATCATTAAGAGCTTAAGTATGCTGATTAGTAAAAAAGGTAGTAGTTGCTAAAATTAATCAGTTTTAGGGTAGTAATTAACAACTTTTTTTTTGCGGGTATTAATTCACAAAGACCCCTTTTTTGAGGTAGTAATTAACAAATTTTCCTTTATTTTATCTTTAGTTTTGTTTTTTTTTTTTTGGTTTTTAGTTTAGTCATTTTATTTGTTTTAGTTTAGTTTTATTTTCTTTTTAATTTCTTTTATTTATTTTTAGCCTTGTATTTTAAATACCCCCCTTGGGGTTATTTTCTCTTAACTAACACTTAACATTATTCTACCCTAGATTAGATTAGAGTAGTTTAGTTCCTTTATTTTCTCTCTCTTAGGGTTAGATTAGGAGTTTCTCTCTCTAGTTTAGGAGTAGTTTAGAGAAAGAAAGCTTGGATTTTTCATGGAGTTTTTGGGATTTTGAAGAAGCAATTTGTGGATTTTTCCTCTCATAAATTCAATGAGTCTTCCTAACTTTCTCTCACATTTATTGCTTTCATTTGTTATTGTATTTGCTTATTTATTTGTTGATTTGAGTAGATTAATTAGTTTAGTTATTTGATTCTTGCTTTTATTATTATTTTACCTTGTTTTCCTTGTTTTTGTTCATCTTGTTAGTTTAGATTTTGTTCTAGGGAAATGAATGAAGGTTATGTTAATTAATTTAATGATTGATTGTGATTAGTATGAAATTGATTCTTGATTATTGTGTATGGATGATGCTTTTATGGATTAGAATCTAACTAGCTAATTGATTCTATGTTCTTAATTGTAGCTTTCAATCAATTGTGCGAGAGTGAGTTGGTTGAGAGCTTCCATACCTTTGCTAGGCTAGTTGCACGAAAGTGAATTAGTTTAGTAGGATAATTAACATGCTTAATTGTGCGAGAGTGAGTTAAATGTGTTAATCGTTCCTAATCGAGGTCATTTTCATCTAATTGTATGATGTTATTGAATGCATTGATGTAATTGGATTCCACTTTCCCTAGTTTTTAGTTATTTGTACTTAGTTGTGTTTAGTTGAATCTCTATCTATATCACAAGTTTTCCTACTAGTCTAATTGGCATAGATTGATACACTTAGTCCTTTTGGGTTCGACCCTTTACTTACTACTATACTCGTATTAGGGTAGTTTAGGTTATAAATAATTAATTTGATTAGGGTTAGAAGACCAACGACACTACTAAATCCCGCAATCCAATGTGTTTGACTTTCATTTGAGTCATAAAGCATTGTTGAATGCACTTTACTTTCGTTTAATTTAAAAAGCTTTGTTTAAATGTGTTTGACTTTCATTTGACTCAATTAGCTTTGTTGAATGCATTTGAATTTCGTTTAATTTAAAAAGCTTTTTTGAATGTGTTTGACTTTCATTTAACTCAATTAGCTTTGTTGAATTCATTTTACTTTCATTTGATTCAAAAAGCTTTGTATAAATGTGTTTGACTTTCATTTGACTAGATTATCTTTATTGAATGCATTTGACTTTCATTTGATTCAAAAAACTTTGTTGAATGTGTTTGACTTTCATTTGACTCAATTATCTTTATTGAATGCGTTTGACTTTCATTTGATTCAAAAAGCTTTGTTTGAATGTGTTTGACATTCATTTGATTCAAAAAGCTTTGTATGAATGTGTTTGATTTTCATTTGAGTCAATTATCTTTGTTGAATGCATTTGACTTTCATTTGATTCAAAAAGCTTTGTTTGAATGTGTTTGACTTTCTTGTTACTCAATTAGCTTTGTTGAATTCATTTGACATTCATTTGATTCAAAAAGTTTTGTTTCAATGTGTTTGACATTCATTTGACTCAATTATCTTTATTGAATGCGTTTGAATTTCATTTGATTCAAAAAGCTTTGTTTGAATGTGTTTGACATTCATTTGATTCAAAAAGCTTTGTATGAATGTGTTTGATTCTCATTTGAGTCAATTATCTTTGTTGAATGCATTTGACTTTCATTTGATTCAAAAAGCATTGTTTGAATGTGTTTGACTTTCATTTAACCCAATTAGCTTTTTTGAATGCATTTAACTTTCATTTGATTCAAAAAGCTTTTTTTGAATGTGTTTAACTTTCATTTGACTTAATTACCTTTGTAGAATGCATTTGACTTTCATTTTACTCAATTAGTTTTGTATGAATGTGTTTGACTTTCATTTGACTCAATTAGCTTTTTTAATTGCATTTCACTTTCATTTGATTCAAAAAGCTTTGCACGAATGTGTTTTACTTTCATTTGACTCAATTATCTTCGTTGAATGCATTTGACTTTCACTTGATTTTAAAAGCTTTGTTTGAATGTGTTTGACTTTCATTTGGTTCAAAAAGCTTTGTTGCATGAGTTTGATTTTCATTTTACTCAATTAGCTTTGTTGAATGCATTTGACTTTCATTTGATTAAAAAAGCATTGTTTGAATGTGTTTTACTTTCATTTGACTCAATTATCTTCGTTGAATGCATTTGACTTTCACTTGATTTTAAAAGCATTGTTTGAATGTGTTTGACTTTCATTTGGTTCAAAAAGCTTTGTTGCATGAGTTGGACTTTCATTTTACTCAACTAGCTTTGTTGAATGCATTTGACTTTCATTTGATTAAAAAAAGCATTGTTTGAATGTGTTTGACTTTCATTTAACTCAATTAACTATGATGAATGCATTTGAATTTGATTTTATTCAAAAAGCTTTGTTTGAATGTGTTTGACTTTCATTTGACTCAATTAGCTTTATTGAATGCATTTGACTTTCATTTGACTCAAAAAGCTTTGTATGAATGTGTTTGACTTTCATTCGACTCAATTATCCTTGTTGAATGCATTTGACTTTCATTTGACTCAATTATCTTTGTTGAATGCATTTGACTTTATTTGAATCAAAAATCTTTGTTTGAATGAGTTTTACTTTCATTTGACTCAATAATCTTTGTTGAATGCATTTGACTTTCATTTGGTTCAAAAAGCGTTGTTGAATGTTTTTGACTTTCATTTCAATCAATTAGCTTTGTTGAATGCATTTGTGTTTTATTTGATTCAATAAGCTTTTTATGAATATGTTTGACTTTCATTTGACCCAATTACCTTTGTTGAATGCATTTAACTTTTATTTGATTCAATATATTTCTTTTTTGTTGCTGTTGAAAACAAGTTGTTGCTCTAGTTGTTGCTAGATTTCATCAAATTTTGTCTTGTTTCCATATATCTACAAATTCCGACGACTAATTTTTTATTTGTAGCGATTTAGAAACAAATTGAGGCAACAAATTTTTGAATTGTTCCTATTAGAAATTAGCCGTCTCATTATTGTTGCTAGATGACAACAGATTTTTTATTTGTTGTCATTTAGCAATGCCATTTTACAAAACGTTTGGCAACAAAATTTCTAGTTGTTGCTATTGGGGACACTTGTTTTACTATTTGTTGCTAAAATGACATCACATTTTAATTTGTTGCCATTAGAAATAAGTTGTGTTACAAATTGTTGCTAATTTATTAAGAGTCATTGAACTAATTTACATAATATGTTGTAATAAATAAAACGAAAACAAGTCATCTAGTTCTATACAAAAGAAATATTAGAAGGAATTAATAATCGTTCAATCACTTTTATCAATAAAATGAAGGCGATAAAATAATATATATTACTTTATAAGTTCATTAGAAAGAGCATGTAGAAAATGGGAATGCTTCTTCCCATTTTGGCCGAATTTGCTTGATTTTGGCTCTACAAGACCTTAAAACCTTATAACATGCTTTATTTTTGTGATTTATTTTCTTAGAAAGTTTTAAATACATATATTTGACATGAATAAAGCCTTTTCAAGTTCATTAGAAAGAGCATGTTGAAAATGGGAACGCTGCTTCTCATTTTGTCTGAATTTGCTTGATTTCGGTTCTACCAGACCTTAAAACCTTATAACTTGCTTTGTCTTAGTGATTTCTATGCTTAGGCAGTTACAAATACATATATTTGACATGATTCAAGCATTTATAAGTTCATTAGAAAGAGCATGTAGAAAATGGGAATGCTTCTTCCCATTTTGGCCGAATTTGCTTGATTTTGGTTCTACAAGACCTTAAAACCTTATAACATGATTTTTTTTGTGATTTCTTTTATTCGGAAGTTATAAATACATATATTTGAAATGAATCAAGCCTTTTCAAGTTCATTAGAAAGAGCATGTAGAAAATGGGAACGCTTCTTCCCATTATGCCCGAATTTGCTTGATTTCGGTTCTACTAGACCTTAAAACCTTATAACTTGCTTTGTCTTAGTGATTTATATGCTTAGGAAGTTACTAATACATATATTTGACAAGATTCAAGCCTTTATAAGTTTATTAGAAAGAGCATGTAGAAAATGGGAACTCTTTTTACCATTTGGGCCGAATTTGTTGATTTTGGTTCTACAAGACCTTAAAACCTTATAGCATCCTTTGTTTTTGTGATTTCTTTTGTTAGGAAGTTATAAATACATATATTTGACATGAATCAAGCCTTTTCAAGTTCATTAGAAAGAGCATGTAAAAAATGGGTGCTTCTTCCTATTTTGCTCGAATTTGCTTGATTTCGATTCTACCAATCCTTAAAACCTTAAAACTGCTTTGTTTTTGTTATTTCTATGATTGGGAATTATAAATACGTATATTTAATATTATTCAAGTTTTTTTAGTTCATTAGAAAGAGCATTTAGAAAATGGGAATGCTTCTTACTATTTTGCCCGAATTTTCTTGATTTTGGTTCTACAAGACCTTAAAACCTTAAAACTTGCTTTGTTTTTGTGATTTATTTTGTGAGGAAGTTATAAATACATATATTTGACATGAATCAAGTCTTTTCAAGTTCATTAGAAAGAGCATGTTGAAAATGGGTACGCTTTTTCCCATTTTGCCCGAATTTGCTTGCTTTTGGTTCTACAATACCTTAAAACCTTATAACTTGTTTTGTTTTTGTGATTTATGTGCTTAGAAAATTATAAATACATATATTTGATATGATTCAAGAATTTATAACTTCATTAGAAAGAGCATGTAGAAAATGGAAAGACTTCTTACTACTTTGCCCGAATTTGCTTGATTTTTATTCTACAAGACCTTAAAACCTTATAACTTGCAATGTTTTTGTGATTTATTTTGTTAGAAAGTTATAGATACATATATTTGACATGAATCAAGCCTTTTCAAGTTTATTAAAAAGAGCATGTAGAAAGAGGAAATGCTTCTTACTATTTTGCCCGAATTTGCTTGATTTCAGTTCTACAAGACCTTAAAACCTTATAACTTGCTTTGTTTTTGTGATTTCTATGCTTATGAATTTATAAATACATATATTATACATGATTCAAACAAATATAAGTTCATTAGAAAGAGCATGTAGAATTTGGGAATGCTTATCACTATTTTGCCCGAATTTGCTTGATTTTTGTTCTACAAGACCTTTAAACCTCATAGCTTGCTTTGTTTTTGTGATTTATTTTCTTATGGAGTTATAAATACATATATTTGACATGATCCAAGAATTTATAAGTTCATTAGAAAGAGCATGTAAAAAATGGGAACGTTTCTTCCCATTTTGCCCGAATTTGCTTGGTTTTGGTTCTACAAGACCTTAAAACCTTATAACTTGCTTTTTCTTTGTTATTTATTTTCTTAGGCAGTTATAAATATGTATATTTCACATGATTCAAGAATTTATAATTTCATTAGAAAGAGCATGTAGAAAATGGGAATGCTTGACGTGGGAAAATTAGGTCGTTGGACTAATCCTCCTAAGCCAAACAAAATTTATAAACACTCAACAAACCTAAATACAAGTATAGAGGTAAGTCAAGGGTCGAACCCAAAGGAACGGTAATGTCTAAGTGCTTCCAATTATGTGCCTAAGCTAGGTCGAAGACAAAGGGTAAAAGAGGACACTAACAACTACTAAGATAAAGAAACCAAACAAGTAAAATGCTAGGGATTAGGATTCACTTATAATAGAAATGAACAATGCAAATTGGTTTAGGAAGTTGACTAAGTCAATGAATGTGAGGGAATATCAATTATGCAACCAAAAGAGCATATCAAGCTATTCTCCTAGAGGTCTAACTAGCGTCAACTACGATAAACTCTAGCTAGGAAACATCACAAGATACCTCAATCGTGTAAATGCAAGCCACAAATCAATGGTCCGTATCAATGTGAACTTACAATGCAATCTAATGTGAATAACTAGGGTGATCAAGCCTAAATCAAGCACACACATGCACATAATCAATTAACCAATTTAATCAAATCATTAACTCCATCAAAATCCCCAATCTACATCAATCCATTACATAATATAAGCTTCACCAAATCCCTAACCAAATAACTACTCTAGAAACATCATCAATTCAACAAACAACTAAAATAATCAACAATCAACAATCAAAGAATCTACAATTCAAAGAAGAACAATTACTCTAAACAAACATCAATCATCAAATCATCAAAATCCAATCAAAATCAAACAATCTAAACATGAATACTAAGCAAACCAAAAAATGAGATAGAGTTTAGAAATGCTCATTGATAATAGAGTAGATCTCCAATACAATTGTCACCATTGGATCTTCAATCTCTCAATCACCATTGAAATTCTTCACTTTCTCTCTCTAAAATCTACTCCTAAAACTAACCCCTAGATCTAGAGAGAGAAGCTCTCAACTAAGCTAAGAATATGATCTCATTCTATTATGAAACTTCTTACAAAAATTAGGTTCAAATAGGTATAAGAAGAGAGAGAAAATCGTCGAAATCCGATCGGAAAAGACCCACGTCGGTGCGGCCGCACAACAGAGGATGTGCGCCCGCACCACTATGATGTGCGCCCGCACCACCATGGTGTACGGCCGCACATCCTTCGTGTGCGCCCGCACCTTCTGCGCGTGCGGCCGTACTCAGCTGGGTTTCTTCGAATCTTCAACTCTTCAAGCTCAAGGGGTGCACACATGATTTATGATGGTGATGGAGGACAAGGTAGGCAGTAGCTAAGGCTTAATATTGAGGGCACACACTTCCTTTGAAGGGAGCACAAGAGAAGAGCCAAGACTTGGAACTTCAACTTCTTTGCATCTTGAGCTTCCCAAATTCCATGAACTTGATCCAAAAGCTTCTTCCACCATAGTGGATCACCAAAATCAAGACCCGAACCTCGTCCAATACCTACAACCACGAAAATAGAGCAAATAAAGAAGAAAAGGCTAGACAACCGACGAAATACACAAAAGCTACAAAATAAGAGAAGAAAGGTAAAACTAAGCAACAAAGCATAAAACTAAGCACTTATTAAGCATGAAAGCTAGAAAAAGAGAATAGAAAGGACCTAAATGCTCGTCAAATGTGTGCCATTTATGACACACATCAATGCTTCTTACTATTTTGCCCGAATTTGCTTGATTTTGGTTCTACAAGAACTTAAAACCTTATGAATTGCTTTGTTTGTGTGATTTCTTTTGTGAGGAAGTTATGAATACATATATATAACATTACTCAAGCCTTTTCAAGTTCATTAGAAAGAACATGTAGAAAATGAGAATGCTTCTTCCTATTTTGGCCGAATTTGCTTGATTTTGGCTCTACAAGACCTTAAAACCTTATGACATGCTTTATTTTTGTGATTTATTTTCTTAGGAAGTTATAAATACATATATTTGACATAAATCAAGCCTTTTCAAGTTCATTAAAAAGAGCATGTAGAAAATGGGAACGCTTCTTCCCATTATGCCCGAATTTGCTTGATTTCGGTTCTACTAGACCTTAAAACCTTATAACTTGCTTTGTCTTAGTGATTTATATGCTTAGGCAGTTACTAATACATATATTTGACAAGATTCAAGCCTTTATAAGTTCATTAGAAAGTGCATGTAGAAAATGGGAACGCTTTTTACCATTTGGGCCGAATTTGGTTGATTTTGGTTCTACAAGACCTTAAAACCTTATAACATCTTTGTTTTTGTGATTTCTTTTGTTAGGAAGTTATTGTTTTGGGTGTTTTTGTCCCTCGGGAGAGTTACAGCTCGAATACTGGTCCGGAGCGGCCTGTACCTGCAAGACAAACAGAGACACCTGTTGGTTGGTGCTCCGCCTCCGACGATCAAGTTAGTAACTTGGAAGGAGAGAAAAAGGTGCGGAAATTTGGGTGGGGATCTGCTAGGATTTCTAGCTCAGTTGTCTCTATCAAAGGCACAGTTTGTAATAAATGGAAAAACGTGTCCTCCAAAAGGGGGGAATCTCCCTATTTATAGGGTCCTTGGGATTTGTGCCCCAGATTAGGTCACAGAACCCTAATCAGTGATAGGCTGCGCCGCATTGCGGCTTTCTCGGGATTTGGGCCTGAAGGCCGACATTTTCCCCCAAGTATCTGGGATAACACGTGTCAAGCAGGGATAGGTCCATTTTGGACCATTCTCGGGCTGACACGTGTCGCCCTCTGATTGGGCCACATGGCGGGGTAAAATTACCCTAAACATTTGCCCCTCTTGTAATTTAGAGTAGTTCTTTAGTTAGTCTAGATTTTATTTCCTTGATTCTTTATTTTCTTTGGTAGTTTAGCTTTTCTTTCCTTTAGTTGTATATACTTCTTGCTTTGTTTATTTTCTTTTATTTGTTGTTTTCTTTTATTTATTTTGAAGTTACTAACCATTTTCTTTGTTCATAGTTTCTTTTATTTCTTTTTCTCACTTGGTTCCTTGAAGAGCTTATGGATATGGAATGCTACGAGGTGGTTTCTTATTGCTTCGTTTATTTTTGATATGCTTGGAATCCCGGTGAGACCTTTCTTATTTTTTCTCTTTATTTTCCTTGGTTGCATAGAATAGGATTAGTTTAGGAGAAGTTGAATGGTTCGAGGATGGATGCTTGTTAACACGTAATGTGTTTGGGATCGGTGACTTTGTTGTCTATCGATCACTTGTTTGTCGATTGGGATTTTTATGTGTTTAACATGCTTTCTAGTCCTTTGCATGCTTTTCTCCTATGTTTTCCTTTCCTATGTCTCCATTTCTTTTCTTTTACTCTCTTTTATTTTACCTTTTTTTATCTTACTTTCTTTTATTTTTCTTCTTATTTTTGATGTGATTTTGAGGCATTGTTTTTCATTTCTTTTCTTTTGAGATGAACCTTGTACATTGGACTTGTCTTTTGCATGACTTTCTTCCTAGGTTGTAAAGGTATGCACGGTTTGAGATTATGTTCGGTTGACTCTAGGATAGTGTATGCTAGGGTAGTTGGTTTGAACTAGGAGGATCATGAAGCCGGATTCTACTTGTTTGTGGTATGTTGGAAGTTGCTTCTTATAGTTGATTTGACACCATTGGTGAGTTTTTGCCGCAACCTTGTGAGGTTACTTGTTTTTCTAGCCTTCAACATTCCTTGTATGAGCGGCGTGGATCCTTGACTATGCAAACCTAATCTAATAAAGCTTGATGTATGATTCTCAAACACGAGACCGAACTATCTAGGAAGGACAAAGGCACATTTTTCGGGGTGGTATCTTTCATTTTTACTTTATTTTGTTATTTTCTTTTGTTTTGGGTTTACATTTGCCTTCTTGCAACCATTTGAGCCTTATCCTTTCTTTTCAAGCCACATCTTTAGTTATTTGACCTTTTGTTTCATTTTCTACCTTTCTTGATTTTTGTGAAGCAATATGATCATTTGAGATGAAGTTTGTGGTGGTTAAGTTGGAATTTTGGTTTTTATGAAAGCAAGATTGTGTTATGATTTCTTTGTGAATAATGGCAAATGAGTATGAGTAAAAGCCGTCCTTTATAATAAAAGGCATGGACAAATAAGTGCAAAAGTTATAAAAGCCGTCCGAATTTAGCAAAAGGCAAGGACTTTGCAATTACAATATAAAAACACAAAAAAAAAAAAAAATTGAACAGTAAGAATTCAAAAATATTTTGATGTATTCTTTTCTCTTTCTAAGCATTGAGGACAATGCTCCATTTTAGCTTGGGGGAGAAGCGTGTACGCTTTTTGTATATATTTTTGTGAGTATAGCTTCAAGTAAGCTTGGGGGTGTTATTTTTGTTTGGTAATTTCTTGATTGTGGTGTTAAGGATTGATCACCCTTTTGCTTCACTTTTAGGAAAATCACCAAATTTTAAAATTTTTGCCTACCTTCACCCTTTATGCCTTACGTTACAACCTTGGGGAAAGACCTTTCGACCTAGATAGTTGAGTCACTATTCGGGGGAGGGCATCATGGGTCATTGCCTAAGGAAAGGGGATGCATAGTCAAGATTGTCGAGTAGCCTTAAAATATTTCTTTTCCGGTTCCTTCGAGGAATCATTGGGACACTCACCAAGGGGAGATTTGAGACTAGTGGGAAGAACGCGGTAAGATTGTTTGGGATGAAAGTGAATTGTGATAACTAGTTCCTATGCCTAGCATACCCTATGTTTCAATCAACCTTGGATATCTTGAAACGTGCATACCTTAACTACTTGAGAAAGATTGTCATTCACATGCTTTATAGTCTTTATGTTGATTCATTTCGCAAAGATTCGTTTCTATTTCATTTTCTTTCTTTTAATTCTATGGTTTGCCTCATTGATGTTTGGTGGAGAGTTATGGGTCAAACTCTTAGGATACCCTTACGAGACCTCACTCGTCCTCATAGGCGACTTTGGGGTTTAAAGGGCTTGTTGTAGCTAAAAACAACCGTGATTCCTACGACAATGAGTTTTAGTGTATATTCTTATCTTGAGTCTTTCTTTTTCGTTTTTAATAAAATTTTCATCCTCTCTTTTTCTTGCTTTGTTTTGCTCGAGGACGAGCAAAAGTTTAGCTTGGGGGAATTTGATGTGTGACATTTTTGGCACTCATTTGGTTCCTTTTTGGATGATTTTTATTTCATTTTATCTCTCTTTTCTTTAGTTTTCCTTAGTTTTATTCTTGTTTTCTTCATTTTATGCTTTTTGTAGTTAGTTTCTCTTTTTCATGTCTTTTTCTAGTTTACTTGTTATTTTTCTCTTTTACTTGCTTTTTATCTTTTGCTTGTAGGTGGTAATTGATTGTCCAAGAATTCCCGGGCTTCCTTTCTATAGTTTTCCATTGATTTTCATGCCTAAAGCTTGTGCAAGAAGTTTCAAGTCAATGAGAGGTTCAAGGAGCATGCTTCAAAGTCTTGTTTATGCCTTCCTCATGGCTCATTTCCTTCAAGAAATTCAAGGAAGTTGCTGCCTACCTTGTCCTCCATCATCATCATCTAGGATGCGTGCACCTCGTGAGCAAGGGCAAGGAAGAAAGGAGGAAGCTGCAGCTATGTGCGGGCGCACTCAAGGAGTGTGCGGCCGCACATCTGTCGTGTGCGGCCGCACATCAGGTTTGTGCGGGCGCACATTCCTGGGTACACTCCTTCGAGCGCCCGCACTTACGAGGGTCTATTTTTGGGCGTCATTGCCGACCTCTCCTTTGTATATATAGTTATTTCTACCTATTTTTGGAAAAGGAAGTTTTTAGTTTTAGATGGAATTTGATAGTTAGTTTTTGGGGAGAATTTTAGAGAGAGAAACTCAAGAACTAGAGAGAGAAGCTCATGATTTTTGGTGATTGCTCAAGGATTCCTCATTGTATTTGATCTTTGGATTAAAGTTTTGTAAGGATCTTCTTCTTGATTTCAATACAAGTTTGATTTTAGTTGATTTCATTAGTTTTTCATATTGTTGATGATTGATTTGGATTTTGATTGAATTTTGATTGATTTTGATTGATTGTTGGTTTAATCTTTGAATTCAAGTATGTTGATGATGGAATTGATGATTGTTGTAGTTTTGATCTCCATTTCTATGGCTAGTGAGTAGTTTCCTAGCTAGGGAGATGGTGAAGCATGTATGAGTGATGGAATAGTGTAATTTGGGGATAATTGATGGAGTTGATGATATGATTAAACTTGGTTGATTTTTCATGTGCATGTGTGTGATTAATTGAGGTTTGGCCATCTTTGATTAATACACTAGATTGCATTGTAAGCTTGCTATGATACGGACCATTGATTAGTAGACTTGCAATTTCACGATTGAGGTGCCTTGTGACGTTCCCTAGGTAGTGTTTAGCGTAGTTGACGCTAGTTAGACCTCTAGGTGAACCACCTTAGTATGCTCTTTTGGATACATGATGATTTTCCTTCATATCGATTGACTTAGTCGGTTTGACCTCCCAAATTACCGTTTCCATTATGATTGCATGTGGATCCATTGCCCTAGTGTCTTAGATTGATTTAATACAAGTTTGCATACCTAGTTAGCCTTAGTTCTACCTCAAACCCCTTCTTGATTCCGAAATAGCTTGATCTAGACTTCGTGCACTTGATATCCATTCCCTTGGGTTCGACCTTGACTTGCCACTACGCTAAATAGGGGTTAGTTAAGCTACAAATTTTGTTTGATAGGGTGGGGTGGTAGACCAACGACCTACCGTTCTCCGTCCCATCAAAATGGCGCCGTTGCCGGGGAATGGTGCTTGAGTGTATGTTGTTTTTGAGTCTATTTCATTTTGATAAAATACAAAAAGATTTTGTTTCTCTAGGCTACACTTGTAGCCGTGCTACTAACATTTTTGTGTGAGTTTTGCATGCATAGAACCCGTGATCGTCCCCTTGTTCCCCTTGATCCGGAAATTGAGAGGACTCTTTCAAGAAGAAGAGTGGATAATAGATCCTTGGCTTATAGCTCTTCAAGTGAAGAAGAAATTCAAGAAGAACAAGGAATGGGTGAAAATCCTAGAATAGCCTTGAAGGAGCTTGGAGTGCCCGGGGCATATAGGTTTGAGAGTGGAATAGCTCCACCTACTACCCCGGCAAATGACTTCGAAATCCGGCCGGCAATGATCACCTTGATTGAGAGAAGGCAATATAGTGGGGCTAAGAATGAGAGCCCATTGAACCATTTGAAAGAATTTGAAAAATATTGCAACACTATCAAAGTCAATGGGGTCTCTCAAGAATTCATCCGTCTCAAGTTGTTCCCTTTCTCTCTATTAGGAAGATCTTTGGAGTGGCTAGACAAGGAAGTGAAGCCCAACTCCTTGAAAACTTGGGATGATGTTACAAAGGCTTTCTTGTCCCGTTTCTATCCCCAAAAGAAGACGGCGGAGGCAAGAGCCTTGATTCAAGGGTTCAAGCAAAGGCCGAGTGAAAGCCTTTATGAAGCATGGGAGAGATTCAAAGAGTATCAAAGGGAGTGCCCTCACCACGGAATCCCCACATACCAAGTGATCCAAATCTTCTATGGCGGTTTAAGTCCCCAAGGCAAGTCATGCCTTGATGGAGGGGCCGGGGGCCCTATCATGAACAAAACCGAAGAAGAAGTTGTGGACATCATTGAGGACGTGGTGACATATTATAGGGATTGGCAAGATGGGGAGAGAGACTCTTCAAGCAAGCAATCTTCATTGTATTCGGTGGACCATCTCAATGCAATCAACAACCTTTCCTCCCAAATGACAAACTTAGGAAAGGAAGTCACCGCAATCAAAGCTAAGTTGGAGAGCACTTCTACCTCTTCTCAAGCTTCTAATCTTCCCTCCCAATTTAAGGGGAGAGGTACTCCTTCTAACTCTCAACCCCCTCCCTCTTCACATAATATGCCTTTGGGTTGCTTGTTTTGTGATGCATGTGGATCGTATGATCATGACTCTAGTGTTTGTCCTAATGAATGTGTTGATGAATTTGACAACAATGAGTGTGAACATGTTAATTTTGTGTCAAACAACAATGTTCAAAGGTTTGATAATCAAAAAGGCCAATGGAATAGGAATTACCAAAACCAAGGCAATTTTGACAACTATAATCATAATGGTGGTTATAGGAACCAAGGGAATCAAGGTTCTCGTGGTAACCATAACCAAGGTTATAGTAGCCAAAATCAAAGCCAAAACTATGGTAATCAAAATCATAATTATGGTAATCAAAACCAAGGTTATGTAAATCATAACCAAGGTAATGGAAACCATAATCATGGTGGTGGTAACCATACTCAAGGTTATGGTTCAAATCAAAATAGGAGTAATTGGAACAATCAAGGAAGGGGAAATTTTCAAAACAATGCTCAAAGAGGTCCCCCACCCGGTTTTGTTCCAAAGACTCAAAATGAAAATTCCTATTCACAACCTTCTTCTCCTAAGACAACCTTGGAAGAGTTGATTGATAATCAAACCAAGATCATTAACACCTATATGGCGGTTAGTGATAAGAAATTCAATGAGATGATGACACACAATAAGATGCTTGAGACTCAAATTACTCAATTAGCAAGCACTATTAAGGATTTTGTTAGTCCTTCATCTTTGCCTTCCCAAGGTGTTGAACCAAAGAAACCCGTGTACTCTATTGCCACAAGTGGTGGAAATGATTTTGATGAGGGAGTTTCTTGTTCAAAAGAGGGAAGAGATGAGAGTGGTGCTAAGGAGAATGAAGTGGAAAGGGTTGAGTCTAAGGAAATCTATTGTGAGGTTGACAAAAGAGAAGAGTATGTTGGTGAAAAGATGAGTGAGATAGAGAGATTTCCCGATCTACCATATCCCCAAAAATATTTGAGATTCAAAATGGATGAGCAATTTGGGAAGTTTCTTGAAGCTTTTAAGGATGTTCATGATTCTACATCCTCTACCGAACCAATTCCCGACATGCCTAAGTACTCCAAGTTTGTTAAGGAGATCTTAAAAGAGAGAGAGGATTTTGATGAGGGTAGTTCGGTGGAAGGAGGGAAGTGCTTAGGTGCTCTTATCCATGGTGAACTCCCAAGGAAGATGGAGGACCGGGGAATTTTTCAATCCCTTGTCAAATTAAGGAAATGGTTTTTGAAAATGCTTTGTGTGACCTTGGTGCTAGTGTTAGCATTATGCCTTTCTCGGTTTTCAAGCGGCTTGATCTTGGTGAGCTTCAACCATCCAAGATAACACTTCAATTGGCCGACCGTTCTATTAAGTTTCCTAAGGGAAGAATTGATGATGTCCCCTTAAGGATTGGAGAGTTTGTTTTTCCGGTGGATTTTGTTGTTCTAGAGATTGAGGAGGATGAACATATTCCAATCATCTTAGGGAGACCTTTCTTAGCTACCTCGGGAGCTTTAATAGATGTCAAAGGAGGTCAAATTACTTTGAGGTGTGGGAAATTAGAAGAGAGTTTTAAGTTAAAACCAATGCATGAGTCTTTATCTTGTGTCCAAGATATTGCATGTGCTAGTCTTTCTCGTTCCATTGATGGTATGTGCATGATTGATTCTTCTACTAACAATGTTTTTGAGATTGTTGATGATGTTTGTGCAAGTATTGATGATGTTAGTGAAGAAGAATTTGTGATTCAAAAGCCAAAGGATGAGAAAGACATTGGTTTTCCAAATTGGTTCAAGCTTAATTCTCATGAGGAAGAGAAAGCTTCCATGATTAAGGATGTTGAAGTCAAGCCGAAGAAAAAGGCCCGTGACTCAAAGAAGGCAAGAAAAAGGAAGAAGTTGAGAAGTGAAAAAGAAGAATTTGAAAAGAACTTTGTGAGAGTTTCATCAAGCAACAATGAGAAGTTGCCAAAGGTTGAAGAAGAATTTGCTCTATCAACCACCTTGAAGAAGGTGGTGTTCTTTGATCCTCCATGATTAGGAGGAAGGGTCGAGCTTAGGACCTTAAGCAAGCGCTTCCCGGGAGGCAACCCGGAGTTTCTAACCTTTCTCTTTGATTTTTGAATTTTCTCATTTTTGTTTCTTTTATTACTTTGTCGTTTCTTTTACTTTTCCCTTTATTTGGATCTTTAGGGTGTCCGTTTGCGGGATTGGAATTCAAAAAATATGCATGATGGATGGAAGGTGTTCATGGCACAATTCATATTTTGTTCGATTCTAGTCGAAATTTGAGGTAAAAGGGTAAGAATTTTTAGAGAGGTGAGATAGGAAATTCATATTTTGAATAATGGAGGAAATTGATACTTAGTGAATTTTTGTGGTGTGTACATGAATTTTCAACTTTGAGGACTTTGAAAATGATTTTAGCTACTGCCTATGTTGTTCCTCATCACCATCATAATTCATGTGCGCACCCAAATAGGCAGTAAGTATCAAAATTTTTGAGAAAAAAAGAAGGAAGGAGCACGCACAGGGATGTGCGGCCGCACACGAGGCATGTGCGGGCGCACAGCCTGCGTGTGCGGGCGCACATCAGCGCTGTGCGGCCGCACAGATGCTGAACGTGCTATTATCTTCTTCTTCCTCCTTCTTTCCCTTCATTTCCTTCATTCCTCATCTCAAACCTCACGAACACCTCCTTCAAACCCTCCTCCTTGTGCGCATCTCCAACCCTCTCATTCATCATCTACAATCACTCAAATCCTCACCAAAATCACTCCATTCTCACTCAAAATCACTCACAAATCTTTCTACACTACAAATTCCTCACAATTTGACCCAAATTTCACTCACTCTCTCTCCTACTCTTGGTGACCGAAAATTGGGGGTTTTGTGTGGAGTTCAAATTGCTTGCTCAAAATTGGTTTATCTTGCTTCTTTTATGGTATAATCACTAACCCTTGCTTTAATTTTGCCAATTATATCATAAATTTGCATGAATTACAAATTTGTATGAGCATGAATAGTGTAGTATTGATTTTGTGATTTTTGATGATTGTACTTGATTTTGGTTGTGATTTGGTGATATTTGATGATTGATTTTGCATGACATTGTGTTGTTTGTTGATTTTGTAGCAATTTTCATCAATTTTGGTTGAATTCTTGTGAGTTGAAATTTTGGAAAGTTGGTAGTAAGTGGTGATTTCGGTATTGGCTTTGTGTTTGCTCTTGGATTTATTGAAAAGGAATTTTTCTTGGTTCATTGATATTGTTGATTGGTTTGGAATTGGTTTGATTGAAGGGAATTGTGAAATTGGAGTTTGGTGATTTTGGTAGTAAGTGGTGAATTTGGGTGTGGTGCTCTTGGTTCTTTAGTTTGCTACTTGATTGTTTGTTGGTGATCTTCTATACTTCTCACAATGTCTAAATACCTCAAGAAACTCACCAAAAAGCGAAAAACCGATGTTAGCATCGAGGAACCTCCCCGCCCAAGTACCTCCACTAGGCCTAGTACATCTTCTAGGCCTAGTACTTCCAACCCATCTTCCACTCAAACACGACCTCCTACCTCTCTTCCAAAAAAGAAAAATTTCACAGATAAACAAAAAGCCTTTTATCAAAATCTGAAAGATGAAAGAACCCTCAAACAAACCCGCCATTACTTTCAATCCGATATGCTGAAGTTGGGGATTGATAATGATGTGCGGTCATTGCTTTTGAATTTGAGATTGGGGACTTTCATCGCCGACGCCTACCGCACCTACAAGGAGCCTACCTTGGAATTCTTGGCTACCTTGGAGCTTGTACCCATTGGAGGGGTATATAGGGTGCGGTTCCAATTGTTCAACAACATATTTGACCAATCTTTAGAAGAGTTCAACGCCGCTTTGGATTTTGATCCCCATGGGGATATTATTAACGTTGAACACTTCATCTTCCCGGATTATGATCAAGATTCTTGGTGGGAAGACATCTCCGGTGGTAGTGAGTTCATCGCCAACAAGGCCAAGATCTCGGACGTATACCAACCTTGTCTTAGGGTTGTACACCGTCTATTGGGTTATGTCTTGTTCCCCAAGCAAGAGATGGGGAAATTGAGTAAATTGGAGCTCAAAGTCCTTTGGATATCTACTCGCCCGGAGTTTGTGGGCCGGTTGAACTTGGGCTACATCTTTGCCCAATATTGCTTGGACCTTCACAAAAGGAGGACGGGAGAGATCCCATGTGGGGGTATGGTAACTAGGCTTTTGACTCACCTTCGCCTCGATGATTATCTCTCATTTTGTAAGGAGATCGGGGATGCAGATTCCATCTACCTCGATATGCAACAATTGGGTCAAATCCAATTTATCTCCAAGGGTTTTAGTGAAGGGAGATATGAGTGGCTAAGGGGCAACGAGCATTGGTGCTTCTTGCCTAACCCTAGCTTGACTTCTTTGGCTAGGATTGCCAACAATGTATGGCATGTTCCCAGGTCCTTCCGGCATCCCAACTTTGATTCCGAGGAGGATGAAGAAGAAGAAGATGAGGAAGAACAACAAAATCAACAACAACAACAACATCCACAACAACAACATTTTTCTCCACAACAACAAGCTCCTCATGAGCAAGAACAAGAGCAAGGGCAACATGCTTTTGCCAATGAAGATTTGAAGGCTCTTAGTGAGGAAATGAGTGGATTAAAAGTCCACGTAGACGGCATGTATGATCAAGACTTTGGGGCCCTCTATGACCAAATAAGAGGTATTCAAGAGATGCAACAAGGTATGTTTATACAACAACAACAACTTTATGATGCGGAAGTTAACCGTGGGAACATTACTCCCCCGGTTAACTATCCGTATTTCCCGCCTCAACAAGGTCCTCTACCTTCGTTTGGGCATCCTTATTGGTCGGGGCCTTCTAACCCCGACACCGAGCGTCACTATTACCCGGACGAGCATGGTAACTATGATTACAAGGCTCCGGGTGGTAGTGACTATAGGGGGGATCCTAACTACCCCCATGTCCATCCCAACCACCCTTTTGAGCTCACTTTGCCCGATACCTACACCCCTCTTGCTCCTTGGCAACACGATCTTTTCAAGGGGCATTATGGGTGGCCCGAGGGGTACACCGGAGGATGGGAGCCTTACCCTCATCCCTTCGATGACCCCGAGCGCAACAGAGACCCCGATGGGGCCGGGCCAAGTGGGAGTGGTGGTGGTGATGGTAGTAGTTATTAGTTCCCTTTTAGCTTCTCATGCTTTTTACCTCCATCCCTCATATTTTTGATACTTGCTTTGTTTTGATCGGGATGTTGAGATGTATTTTCTATCTAGCTTGGGGGAACTAGTAACTTGCTCGGTGACCTTGTTGTTGTTGTGTACATATCTTAGTTGCTTGCATGTTTATTTTCATTCCTCTTTTTGGTTTCCTCATTTTCTTGATCTCTAGGCTACTTTCCTTGTAGCTAGCTTGTTTACCCTATTTGCTTGGATGTTTGTTGTTTGTGGAGTTGTTTTGCTTGCCATGTTGTTGTTGATGATCCCTTATATCCAAACCCCTCAATCCAAATCCCTTCAATCCACCTCTTGTAATTTAGAGTAGTTCTTTAGTTAGTCTAGATTTTATTTCCTTGATTCTTTATTTTCTTTGGTAGTTTAGCTTTTCTTTCCTTTAGTTGTATATACTTCTTGCTTTGTTTATTTTCTTTTATTTGTTGTTTTCTTTTATTTATTTTGAAGTTACTAACCATTTTCTTTGTTCATAGTTTCTTTTATTTCTTTTTCTCACTTGGTTCCTTGAAGAGCTTATGGATATGGAATGCTACGAGGTGGTTTCTTATTGCTTCGTTTATTTTTGCTATGCTTGGAATCCCGGTGAGACCTTTCTTATTTTTTCTCTTTATTTTCCTTGGTTGCATAGAATAGGATTAGTTTAGGAGAAGTTGAATGGTTCGAGGATGGATGCCCGAATTTGCTTGATTTCGGTTCTACTAGAACATATATATAACATTACTCAAGCCTTTTCAAGTTCATTAGAAAGAACATGTAGAAAATGAGAATGCTTCTTCCTATTTTGGCCGAATTTGCTTGATTTTGGCTCTACAAGACCTTAAAACCTTATGACATGCTTTATTTTTGTGATTTATTTTCTTAGGAAGTTATAAATACATATATTTGACATAAATCAAGCCTTTTCAAGTTCATTAAAAAGAGCATGTAGAAAATGGGAACGCTTCTTCCCATTATGCCCGAATTTGCTTGATTTCGGTTCTACTAGACCTTAAAACCTTATAACTTGCTTTGTCTTAGTGATTTATATGCTTAGGCAGTTACTAATACATATATTTGACAAGATTCAAGCCTTTATAAGTTCATTAGAAAGTGCATGTAGAAAATGGGAACGCTTTTTACCATTTGGGCCGAATTTGGTTGATTTTGGTTCTACAAGACCTTAAAACCTTATAACATCTTTGTTTTTGTGATTTCTTTTGTTAGGAAGTTATTGTTTTGGGTGTTTTTGTCCCTCGGGAGAGTTACAGCTCGAATACTGGTCCGGAGCGGCCTGTACCTGCAAGACAAACAGAGACACCTGTTGGTTGGTGCTCCGCCTCCGACGATCAAGTTAGTAACTTGGAAGGAGAGAAAAAGGTGCGGAAATTTGGGTGGGGATCTGCTAGGATTTCTAGCTCAGTTGTCTCTATCAAAGGCACAGTTTGTAATAAATGGAAAAACGTGTCCTCCAAAAGGGGGGAATCTCCCTATTTATAGGGTCCTTGGGATTTGTGCCCCAGATTAGGTCACAGAACCCTAATCAGTGATAGGCTGCGCCGCATTGCGGCTTTCTCGGGATTTGGGCCTGAAGGCCGACATTTTCCCCCAAGTATCTGGGATAACACGTGTCAAGCAGGGATAGGTCCATTTTGGACCATTCTCGGGCTGACACGTGTCGCCCTCTGATTGGGCCACATGGCGGGGTAAAATTACCCTAAACATTTGCCCCTCTTGTAATTTAGAGTAGTTCTTTAGTTAGTCTAGATTTTATTTCCTTGATTCTTTATTTTCTTTGGTAGTTTAGCTTTTCTTTCCTTTAGTTGTATATACTTCTTGCTTTGTTTATTTTCTTTTATTTGTTGTTTTCTTTTATTTATTTTGAAGTTACTAACCATTTTCTTTGTTCATAGTTTCTTTTATTTCTTTTTCTCACTTGGTTCCTTGAAGAGCTTATGGATATGGAATGCTACGAGGTGGTTTCTTATTGCTTCGTTTATTTTTGCTATGCTTGGAATCCCGGTGAGACCTTTCTTATTTTTTCTCTTTATTTTCCTTGGTTGCATAGAATAGGATTAGTTTAGGAGAAGTTGAATGGTTCGAGGATGGATGCCCGAATTTGCTTGATTTCGGTTCTACTAGAACATATATATAACATTACTCAAGCCTTTTCAAGTTCATTAGAAAGAACATGTAGAAAATGAGAATGCTTCTTCCTATTTTGGCCGAATTTGCTTGATTTTGGCTCTACAAGACCTTAAAACCTTATGACATGCTTTATTTTTGTGATTTATTTTCTTAGGAAGTTATAAATACATATATTTGACATAAATCAAGCCTTTTCAAGTTCATTAAAAAGAGCATGTAGAAAATGGGAACGCTTCTTCCCATTATGCCCGAATTTGCTTGATTTCGGTTCTACTAGACCTTAAAACCTTATAACTTGCTTTGTCTTAGTGATTTATATGCTTAGGCAGTTACTAATACATATATTTGACAAGATTCAAGCCTTTATAAGTTCATTAGAAAGTGCATGTAGAAAATGGGAACGCTTTTTACCATTTGGGCCGAATTTGGTTGATTTTGGTTCTACAAGACCTTAAAACCTTATAACATCTTTGTTTTTGTGATTTCTTTTGTTAGGAAGTTATTGTTTTGGGTGTTTTTGTCCCTCGGGAGAGTTACAGCTCGAATACTGGTCCGGAGCGGCCTGTACCTGCAAGACAAACAGAGACACCTGTTGGTTGGTGCTCCGCCTCCGACGATCAAGTTAGTAACTTGGAAGGAGAGAAAAAGGTGCGGAAATTTGGGTGGGGATCTGCTAGGATTTCTAGCTCAGTTGTCTCTATCAAAGGCACAGTTTGTAATAAATGGAAAAACGTGTCCTCCAAAAGGGGGGAATCTCCCTATTTATAGGGTCCTTGGGATTTGTGCCCCAGATTAGGTCACAGAACCCTAATCAGTGATAGGCTGCGCCGCATTGCGGCTTTCTCGGGATTTGGGCCTGAAGGCCGACATTTTCCCCCAAGTATCTGGGATAACACGTGTCAAGCAGGGATAGGTCCATTTTGGACCATTCTCGGGCTGACACGTGTCGCCCTCTGATTGGGCCACATGGCGGGGTAAAATTACCCTAAACATTTGCCCCTCTTGTAATTTAGAGTAGTTCTTTAGTTAGTCTAGATTTTATTTCCTTGATTCTTTATTTTCTTTGGTAGTTTAGCTTTTCTTTCCTTTAGTTGTATATACTTCTTGCTTTGTTTATTTTCTTTTATTTGTTGTTTTCTTTTATTTATTTTGAAGTTACTAACCATTTTCTTTGTTCATAGTTTCTTTTATTTCTTTTTCTCACTTGGTTCCTTGAAGAGCTTATGGATATGGAATGCTACGAGGTGGTTTCTTATTGCTTCGTTTATTTTTGCTATGCTTGGAATCCCGGTGAGACCTTTCTTATTTTTTCTCTTTATTTTCCTTGGTTGCATAGAATAGGATTAGTTTAGGAGAAGTTGAATGGTTCGAGGATGGATGCCCGAATTTGCTTGATTTCGGTTCTACTAGAACATATATATAACATTACTCAAGCCTTTTCAAGTTCATTAGAAAGAACATGTAGAAAATGAGAATGCTTCTTCCTATTTTGGCCGAATTTGCTTGATTTTGGCTCTACAAGACCTTAAAACCTTATGACATGCTTTATTTTTGTGATTTATTTTCTTAGGAAGTTATAAATACATATATTTGACATAAATCAAGCCTTTTCAAGTTCATTAAAAAGAGCATGTAGAAAATGGGAACGCTTCTTCCCATTATGCCCGAATTTGCTTGATTTCGGTTCTACTAGACCTTAAAACCTTATAACTTGCTTTGTCTTAGTGATTTATATGCTTAGGCAGTTACTAATACATATATTTGACAAGATTCAAGCCTTTATAAGTTCATTAGAAAGTGCATGTAGAAAATGGGAACGCTTTTTACCATTTGGGCCGAATTTGGTTGATTTTGGTTCTACAAGACCTTAAAACCTTATAACATCTTTGTTTTTGTGATTTCTTTTGTTAGGAAGTTATTGTTTTGGGTGTTTTTGTCCCTCGGGAGAGTTACAGCTCGAATACTGGTCCGGAGCGGCCTGTACCTGCAAGACAAACAGAGACACCTGTTGGTTGGTGCTCCGCCTCCGACGATCAAGTTAGTAACTTGGAAGGAGAGAAAAAGGTGCGGAAATTTGGGTGGGGATCTGCTAGGATTTCTAGCTCAGTTGTCTCTATCAAAGGCACAGTTTGTAATAAATGGAAAAACGTGTCCTCCAAAAGGGGGGAATCTCCCTATTTATAGGGTCCTTGGGATTTGTGCCCCAGATTAGGTCACAGAACCCTAATCAGTGATAGGCTGCGCCGCATTGCGGCTTTCTCGGGATTTGGGCCTGAAGGCCGACATTTTCCCCCAAGTATCTGGGATAACACGTGTCAAGCAGGGATAGGTCCATTTTGGACCATTCTCGGGCTGACACGTGTCGCCCTCTGATTGGGCCACATGGCGGGGTAAAATTACCCTAAACATTTGCCCCTCTTGTAATTTAGAGTAGTTCTTTAGTTAGTCTAGATTTTATTTCCTTGATTCTTAATTTTCTTTGGTAGTTTAGCTTTTCTTTCCTTTAGTTGTATATACTTCTTGCTTTGTTTATTTTCTTTTATTTGTTGTTTTCTTTTATTTATTTTGAAGTTACTAACCATTTTCTTTGTTCATAGTTTCTTTTATTTCTTTTTCTCACTTGGTTCCTTGAAGAGCTTATGGATATGGAATGCTACGAGGTGGTTTCTTATTGCTTCGTTTATTTTTGCTATGCTTGGAATCCCGGTTAGACCTTTTTTATTTTTTCTCTTTATTTTCCTTGGTTGCATAGAATAGGATTAGTTTAGGAGAAGTTGAATGGTTCGAGGATGGATGCTTGTTAACACGTAATGTGTTTGGGATCGGTGACTTTGTTGTCTATCGATCACTTGTTTGTCGATTGGGATTTTTATGTGTTTAACATGCTTTCTAGTCCTTTGCATGCTTTTCTCCTATGTTTTCCTTTCCTATGTCTCCATTTCTTTTCTTTTACTCTCTTTTATTTTACCTTTTTTTATCTTACTTTCTTTTATTTTTCTTCTTATTTTTGATGTGATTTTGAGGCATTGTTTTTCATTTCTTTTCTTTTGAGATGAACCTTGTACATTGGACTTGTCTTTTGCATGACTTTCTTCCTAGGTTGTAAAGGTATGCACGGTTTGAGATTATGTTCGGTTGGCTCTAGGATAGTGTATGCTAGGGTAGTTGGTTTGAACTAGGAGGATCATGAAGCCGGATTCTACTTGTTTGTGGTATGTTGGAAGTTGCTTCTTATAGTTGATTTGACACCATTGGTGAGTTTTTGCCGCAACCTTGTGAGGTTACTTGTTTTTCTAGCCTTCAACATTCCTTGTATGAGCGGCGTGGATCCTTGACTATGCAAACCTAATCTAATAAAGCTTGATGTATGATTCTCAAACACGAGACCGAACTATCTAGGAAGGACAAAGGCACATTTTTCGGGGTGGTATCTTTCATTTTTACTATATTTTGTTATTTTCTTTTGTTTTGGGTTTACATTTGCCTTCTTGCAACCATTTGAGCCTTATCCTTTCTTTTCAAGCCACATCTTTAGTTATTTGACCTTTTGTTTCATTTTCTACCTTTCTTGATTTTTGTGAAGCAATATGATCATTTGAGATGAAGTTTGTGGTGGTTAAGTTGGAATTTTGGTTTTTATGAAAGCAAGATTGTGTTATGATTTCTTTGTGAATAATGGCAAATGAGTATGAGTAAAAGCCGTCCTTTATAATAAAAGGCATGGACAAATAAGTGCAAAAGTTATAAAAGCCGTCCGAATTTAGCAAAAGGCAAGGACTTTGCAATTACAATATAAAAACACAAAAAAAAAAAAAATTGAACAGTAAGAATTCAAAAATATTTTGATGTATTCTTTTCTCTTTCTAAGCATTGAGGACAATGCTCCATTTTAGCTTGGGGGAGAAGCGTGTACGCTTTTTGTATATATTTTTGTGAGTATAGCTTCAAGTAAGCTTGGGGGTGTTGTTTTTGTTTGGTAATTTCTTGATTGTGGTGTTAAGGATTGATCACCCTTTTGCTTCACTTTTAGGAAAATCACCAAATTTTAAAATTTTTGCCTACCTTCACCCTTTATGCCTTACGTTACAACCTTGGGGAAAGACCTTTCGACCTAGATAGTTGAGTCACTATTCGGGGGAGGGCATCATGGGTCATTGCCTAAGGAAAGGGGATGCATAGTCAAGATTGTCGAGTAGCCTTAAAATATTTCTTTTCCGGTTCCTTCGAGGAATCATTGGGACACTCACCAAGGGGAGATTTGAGACTAGTGGGAAGAACGCGGTAAGATTGTTTGGGATGAAAGTGAATTGTGATAACTAGTTCCTATGCCTAGCATACCCTATGTTTCAATCAACCTTGGATATCTTGAAACGTGCATACCTTAACTACTTGAGAAAGATTGTCATTCACATGCTTTATAGTCTTTATGTTGATTCATTTCGCAAAGATTCGTTTCTATTTCATTTTCTTTCTTTTAATTCTATGGTTTGCCTCATTGATGTTTGGTGGAGAGTTATGGGTCAAACTCTTAGGATACCCTTACGAGACCTCACTCGTCCTCATAGGCGACTTTGGGGTTTAAAGGGCTTGTTGTAGCTAAAAACAACCGTGATTCCTACGACAATGAGTTTTAGTGTATATTCTTATCTTGAGTCTTTCTTTTTCGTTTTTAATAAAATTTTCATCCTCTCTTTTTCTTGCTTTGTTTTGCTCGAGGACGAGCAAAAGTTTAGCTTGGGGGAATTTGATGTGTGACATTTTTGGCACTCATTTGGTTCCTTTTTGGATGATTTTTATTTCATTTTATCTCTCTTTTCTTTAGTTTTCCTTAGTTTTATTCTTGTTTTCTTCATTTTATGCTTTTTGTAGTTAGTTTCTCTTTTTCATGTCTTTTTCTAGTTTACTTGTTATTTTTCTCTTTTACTTGCTTTTTATCTTTTGCTTGTAGGTGGTAATTGATTGTCCAAGAATTCCCGGGCTTCCTTTCTATAGTTTTCCATTGATTTTCATGCCTAAAGCTTGTGCAAGAAGTTTCAAGTCAATGAGAGGTTCAAGGAGCATGCTTCAAAGTCTTGTATATGCCTTCCTCATGGCTCATTTCCTTCAAGAAATTCAAGGAAGTTGCTGCCTACCTTGTCCTCCATCATCATCATCTAGGATGCGTGCACCTCGTGAGCAAGGGCAAGGAAGAAAGGAGGAAGCTGCAGCTATGTGCGGGCGCACTCAAGGAGTGTGCGGCCGCACATCTGTCGTGTGCGGCCGCACATCAGGTTTGTGCGGGCGCACATTCCTGGGTACACTCCTTCGAGCGCCCGCACTTACGAGGGTCTATTTTTGGGCGTCATTGCCGACCTCTCCTTTGTATATATAGTTATTTCTACCTATTTTTGGAAAAGGAAGTTTTTAGTTTTAGATGGAATTTGATAGTTAGTTTTTGGGGAGAATTTTAGAGAGAAAAACTCAAGAACTAGAGAGAGAAGCTCATGATTTTTGGTGATTGCTCAAGGATTCCTCATTGTATTTGATCTTTGGATTAAAGTTTTGTAAGGATCTTCTTCTTGATTTCAATACAAGTTTGATTTTAGTTGATTTCATTAGTTTTTCATATTGTTGATGATTGATTTGGATTTTGATTGAATTTTGATTGATTTTGATTGATTGTTGGTTTAATCTTTGAATTCAAGTATGTTGATGATGGAATTGATGATTGTTGTAGTTTTGATCTCCATTTCTATGGCTAGTGAGTAGTTTCCTAGCTAGGGAGATGGTGAAGCATGTATGAGTGATGGAATAGTGTAATTTGGGGATAATTGATGGAGTTGATGATATGATTAAACTTGGTTGATTTTTCATGTGCATGTGTGTGATTAATTGAGGTTTGGCCATCTTTGATTAATACACTAGATTGCATTGTAAGCTTGCTATGATACGGACCATTGATTAGTAGACTTGCAATTTCACGATTGAGGTGCCTTGTGACGTTCCCTAGGTAGTGTTTAGCGTAGTTGACTCTAGTTAGACCTCTAGGTGAACCACCTTAGTATGCTCTTTTGGATACATGATGATTTTCCTTCATATCGCTTGACTTAGTCGGTTTGACCTCCCAAATTACCGTTTCCATTATGATTGCATGTGGATCCATTGCCCTAGTGTCTTAGATTGATTTAATACAAGTTTGCATACCTAGTTAGCCTTAGTTCTACCTCAAACCCCTTCTTGATTCCGAAATAGCTTGATCTAGACTTCGTGCACTTGATATCCATTCCCTTGGGTTCGACCTTGACTTGCCACTACGCTAAATAGGGGTTAGTTAAGCTACAAATTTTGTTTGATAGGGTGGGGTGGTAGACCAACGACCTACCGTTCTCCGTCCCATCAACCTTCTGGGTCGGAAGTGTTGTCTTCCCCGGATCCCGGATGAGGACTTCGACAAAATAATTGAGGCTGATTTCTTCGGTCTCACAGACGCCACACTGTCAACCGGGGAGACAATAAAAGTCCCCAAGAACTGGATCCCCAAAAGCGCCTGGTTTAGGGATGAGTGCTTCCTAGTCGCCTGCGGGCTAGGGCACATGTTTGACAGACGTATGCGCCTGAATACCTTCCGTCTGTAGTACTTTTGTGTCGGAAATATTTTTTGATGATGTACTAATTGATTTCCCGTTTGTTTTTGCAGAAGAAGCATTAAACATGTTGCCTGAAGAGAAGACCCCCAGACGGTCCTCTGCACAGATCCGCCGAGACTTGGCGGAGGCCCAGGCGCGGGAGCTGAAGGCCAAGGTAAACGCTTTGTGAGTTTACTTTCAAAGTTTTCTTTCTTCGTCTGCTAACATTAAGTTGTTATTTTTTCAGGGAGGCAAAGTGGACAAGCGTTTGAGAAGACTCTCAAACGGGCTAGGGAGGAGACCACCGTCTCTAACCCCAGCAAGTCCTCCAAGAAGGCCGCCTCCTCTGCAACTCCCGACGCCCCATCCGGGAGACAAATGCGGATAGCGGGGAGGAAGGAGAAAGTGACCGGCTCTCTTGGCCTTGACTTGGCCAACCCTCTTCCTGCAACCGGGGGGTTCTCAACGGCCGCCAGCGGCTCTCGCCTGGCCGGCTCTGCAAGTAAGAACCCTTTTGAATCCCCGCCTGATCTGGGATGGCCGTTGCGAGTGAAATCACACTCCTAGCAGACGTCATCCTCAGACGGTCGAAACCAGATAGGCGCTGCTTTAGTATCTCAATCTGACGCTGATTATGGTGCAGATCAATCTCCCCGTTGGACAGACGTCCAGAAGCATGCCAAGGCCATGCTGGATGTTGTCAGCAAGCGGGATAAGGATGCTATCCCGGGGATAGGGACGTTCAATCTTGAACGTATTCTGACCCTCCTGGCTGAGGTAGTATACTTAATCAATTTTTCAATAACTGTTTCTGTCTCTTTCCCCGCCTGCATTCTTAACCTTGTTTTATTTTTGCAGGCCTTGCTGCGGGTAGACGGGCTCAAGCTGTAGGAGTTTATAGGTACTACGCAGCGGAAATAAACATGAATCATATTCATACAGTACCTAATCCAAGGATCTAATGCATAACACATAAAGAATAAATAATTGTACCTTTGAAGCGTGATTCCACGTGCGATCGAGCAAGAACAAAGGGAGATAAAGAACCCCAAGCGTGATTCCTCTACTTGGTCCACGGGCACAAGTTAAGACCTCCACTAATGCTAGTTAGTCGGGATTGAACGCTTCAATCAACCTTCAACGGAGAAGAGAGACACGAGCTAACCACAAACCACCACGACGAACACCACGAGCCACCATGAGGGGTGCCGCACGTACGGACGTGAAGGGGAGAGAAGAGGGCCGTGAGTGAGGAGAGTGTTTAGGGTTTTGGGATTGGTTGCCTTGATGTCAAAATTCACAGTGTGTGAATTATGACTGCTTTCTACAAACCCTAGGCATGGATCTTATTTATAGATCACATCTCTAAATAAGAGCCCATGTCAAAAGCCCAAAAATCCTTATCCAAAACACACTACTCTAGCCCAACACTCTACATGGTATGTCATAATCTCATGAGGCCCATTAATGGGCCTCTTACTTGTTTAACCCAATACCCTTGTTGTGTGACCTCATAGGATCCATTCAATAAGGCTTTGAGCTATTTAACTAACCCAAAGATCAATTATCATATCTAGCACCAGATATTGACGACCTTATAGAATGAACTTATTATCTCCATAATAGTGATCCTTGATACATCTAGTAATTGCACTTATCGAAGACATAACTCTTTCAATCTCCCACTTGTCTGAGACAAGTGCACAATATTCAAATTCCTTAAGTCAATGTGTGTCGATTTGATAATATGATTGCATCTTATGTCGTGATCATATTAATCTACAAATCCTTTCTTGAAATCTGAGTTAGAATTACAAAACAAATGGTTACAATGTAATCCATTTGAGCACGACCATGCATTTTCTGAATTCTCCCTCTTCAAGGGGCCAAGACACATTCCTAATTAAATAGGTAGACTCAATCCAATCTTATGGCAACCAAAGCTCCCACTCAACTCATGAAGTAACCGGGAAACATCCTTTATAATCTCCAGTTACGGCCAGACGTTTGAATGTACCACAGTTAAAACAATCATTGAATGAGATCAATGTTCCACTCATGTCAAAGGAATCCACTAATATATCCGGAAGCTCTATACTTGAACTTCAAAGTAGGTCTATAGTTCGATCATGCATCATTCATGCATATCCATGTGATTGGCCGAGCATCACTACGCTCCTATAGCCCATGAAACTGCGCTATCCAATCAATCTTAACATGCTAGTCCATTATTGGAAATCATTTATGTCCAGTTTTAATGATTCCGAACTAGGAACTTAAATAATATATGAATTTAGTTCACCTGTGGGGTTTCATTTAAAAGGTCATCAACCTAGTGAGCCCATCAATTCATAATTATTTTGGACATTTTATTTAATCTTGAAACCACGATTAAATAAGATTGAAACTTTGTTTCAATTGATAAACATAATTCTGCAAGCTAATGTATTTACTTTTGTAATATGCTTTCTCAAAACATACACAACTAAAATTACATAACTTGCTTCAATCCAAAAACCTTAGTATGACTCTCATACCTTGGTCATGGAAGGGGTTTAGTAAGTAGAGTTCATGAGACATTCTCATAAACATGAATTTTGCAATTTCTAAATCTTATAATCATTTTCATCTCCATACACTAAGAATTTTCCTTCGCCCTTTCGCAAGGAACTTAGGAATTTCTAATTTGTATTCCAACGTTACATTGGATTTTGATTGAAATCTATCATCCCTTGTTCTTTAAAACACGTGAATCAAATGGATAAGTATAGTCCATGACATGCATGATGCGTCCTTTGCAAATTGCATAAGGATCATCATTCAAAATCTTAATTTCATCAGCCTTTCTCAAGGTATTGAATCATTAAGCAACGTGCCATGTCACATGGGATTGAAACTCTTTTCAATATAATGTTGAACCTTATAAGAATCTTATCAATATAAGCTTCTTAACCAAACTCAAACATCCTTCGAGACCTATCTATATAGATCTTGAATCCCAAATGTACTCATTTTCTTCTCCAAGGTTTTTCATTCAAAATGCACTAGCCATCATTTGATCCTTCAATAATTGCTCTCTGTACTACTAGACCAAGAAGACTTCATAGCTCCCACTAAACATCTTGTACATACAAGACCTTTTCTTCATCAAACGATTTGATTAACTCACAAAATTAGGAACACTAACTCCCTGATGCTAACTTCAATTCATTATTGATCTTTTAGGCATCCCTAGGATTATTGGATCTCCAAACTTTTGATTGTATCATATACAAATCTTATTTCATGAACAATTTCAAGAAAGTGTTTTGAAATCCATCTACCAAATCTTATAAGGTAGAAATCACTAAATATCTTTAATAGATCTTTGCAACATGTAAAGGTTTCATCATAATCATAGTCATACTATGAATTAGTTGAATCCTTTAACAAATCTTTGCTTTAGTTAGAAAACATTTTTCTTTCTTGTCTGTTTTTCTTATATTGGGTTTCACCCAACTTAGGCAAATTATTCAAGTTTCATACGCTTGCTTACAGACTTAGAATCTATTTCAGATTTCCTGGTTTTAAACCACTTGGAGTTATAACTTGTCAAATCATCTTTATTACTTGCATAATCATAATGTTCCAAAATAAATGTTTTAGAACTCTTAGTCAATATGAAATCATATTTCTTTGGCTAAGTTTTACATATGCTAGTCATCATTGTGGGTTTTTATGCAACAATTGAAACTCATACAACAACTTTGTTTAGTTTTCAATGAGAAACGACAATTGAGGATGTGCACTTGGAATGTACTACCTTCGACACATGGTTATTAATCCCATTACACTTAATGAGACCACGCGTTGTCATTTGTAACATGAGGTGAATCATGCTTATATTGTTGCTTTTATTCGACTACTTCTCGAATTTCTTCAAGATTTTCGAAATCACTTTTCTTGAACTCTTTCAAGGCTCTCGAACTTTTCAAGATTCTTATACTCCCACTTGCCTTTTAGGGAGGCACTTTTAGCATAGGGTGAACCAATCATGGTTTGAACCACGTTTGTTTGTTGCTTTTCTCAAACTCTTTTGAGATTTACACTACTCCCACTTAACCATTTGGAACAATTTCCATAAGGGCACCTACTTGATCGATGAGCAACAAACATTTTGTGCTAAGTATGGTTGTGTAGTAGTACCCCTTGCTGTACATAGGAATCGAGTGTGCATTAAACATTTTAATACAACTTTTATTCCTTATTTTGTAGAAAGACTATATGAGAACTTTTCTTATCCATATCACATATGAAGCCTTTGCTACATTCTGATTTGACCTATGTAATTTTGTTTAGTTTTGTAGCTTATCTTAAAAGTATATCCCTTGAACAATGGTTGGAAGATAGGTAATTTACATCCATTATCAAAATATATCTCATATAGATTGATAGCTCCCTTTATAAACACTTCACAAGGTTTTCTTTCGGAGTTTGTTGTAAAACATTTCACAACTCTTGGATGGTTATCAATGTCTTGGCTTAAATTCTCATTATTATGATCATATCGTAATATTTTGAATGTGTTGCCAAGTACATGTCTTGACTTAAATTTTCACAATTTCAATCATATTGTAGTGTAATCATTATCTTGTCAAGTTGATACTGAATTTCATACTGAAAATTTTGAACTTTTCAAAATTTTCACTCTTATGCTTCAACCAAGCACAAGTAGTGATCGTATCACAAATGAAGTTTCTTTGTCCATCTCTAGTCTTTGAACCTTCGGTTTTCTTACATCCGTATGTATTCGACCTCGAGTTCTCATCATCATTTCTCTCAATGGTGACTTAGTCAAAGTTTCAAATTAGAATGATAATTACATATATCAATGGATTCATAATTCAATGATATTGAAAGTCCATCCCTTTGGATCTTCCGCATGTAATTTTCATTTTCATTCGAATTAATTGACATATTAGAGACAACTTATATATATAAAAATGGTTTAACTATTTCTATCGATCATATAGAACTTTAAACCTATTTAGCAATTCAAAACACATTATGATTCAATGAAGCATAGAATAACATTTATTCCACGTTTTGAATCTTCGATGCTTAGTCATTACTAACATTGAATGGTGTTTTGATAATGGCAAGAATGAATAACATTTATTTAATTTTAGCCATTAACAAGGTAAGGTGAAATGTAGGTTCTACTTGTAAAGTTGCAACTTTTGCTTCCAAACTTGTAGATTCTACTTTTGAAGTAGCAACATTTGCTTCTAAACTTGTAGATTTATTTCTCCTTTATCCATAACTTCTTTCTTTAGTTCAATCACATTGCGCAATGAGTGATCTAAACAAGACATCATATGTCCAAGAAGTAGCAATATGCTAAATCAATTTCTATAATATAATTCTTAAATTGGAACATTTCCATTCTTTTACCTTATAACTATATGAGGTAGTTTCTAATCAATTGGAATTGGTCCATTTATTTTGAAACATTTGTTGTTCATAACAACTTTTAGCATATAAGTAGTTCTAGGTTTGAGAAGTAGCAACTTGTTTGCATTTCTTGGCCTATAACTTCTTAATGCAATCCTCATATATTCCTAAACCTTTCCCTTTGAGCCACTTAGAACATTTCTCTTAGGTTCAAAATGATACTTTGCTCAACTACTTTAAGCACTTTTCATGATTTTGCTAAGTCTATTCAATCATTTTTCATATTTGAGTTTAATCAAGTATTAAACTCTATATAAAGTAGATGAAGAATACTGTCATTTGATCAACTTTTGATCTTAGATATTTCCAATCACTTTCTTATATTCAATCATATTGAGGATAAGAGATTTTATTGGATTTTTATACTTGTCTTTTGGAGGGTTTGTACCTCTCATCACATTATATCCCTTGAAACATTTTTCAAAATGAAGATGTGTTGGCATTTTACTCAAACATTTTGAATAGACCAACCTTAGACATGTGACATGAAATTCTAAAACTTGCCTTTTAGAACAATCTTAGCAAAATTGGACTATAGGTTTATGGATTATCTTTTAAACTTTTTGAGATTGTTTCTCAACTTTATTTTCAATCGAGGAAATTACATATAATAACAAAATTAGAACGACATGTTACTTATAAGTAAACGCAAAATTCAATTATGTTTATTAAATTTAAAGTGCCAAAAGCGAATTAAATTGGTAACTTTAAAGCATTTCATTCAATTTTAAATTGATCCCTATTGAATAAAATGATTCCAAGATCCTTTATTTGTGCAATAATTAACCGGACTGAGGCCCTGCCATCAACCATTACATATTCAAGGTGAGTAAACTCTTTACTGATTACAACTCTTGTAACTCTTGGTTGAATAATTAACCATCACATGTTTAATTATTACTCTTAGCTTCAAGGTTCTAAACGCTTTAGGTAACCTTGTTGAATATAACTAATTAAAAGTGTAGATATGCGGTCCTACCCCCACTTCCCCAAGATATATTATGATGCTCTGCTGAGGCCGACACATCACAAACGATCAAGGTTTTCGTCGGGTTTTTAATTGGAAAAGCTGCATCAATATTACTGGGATCTAGATTTATTATGTTGTGATTAAATAGTGAACTCTAGCGCATCATCACAAAACATCAATAAAATCTAACATGCATAAAATACTGAATGCATAAATAAGACATAGCATGGCCCCTAATCCTAAGAAAACTAATAAAGTAAATGCTCCCACTTGAATCATCATGGATCGCATCCATCTTGCTCCTTTGGGCCTTCACTTCATGGGCTTCTTAGATTAACTGCAACCTGTAATTCTACTCTATTCTATCTACTACTTAAATAAAATAAAATAAAATTACAAAATACTTTATCGGTTCGTAGACCGTACTAAGATTACAAAAATACATCACGATGCGCAGATCGTATTTAGCAATCTACTGGGCCATACTAGTCATTATATAGCAATAAACAACATCATATATTATAATGCTACATAATAAATCACTCATCATGCTTTCCTAAACTACAACATCGAATGTTCACAATTAAGGAAACATGGCATCTAAATATCTCTTATTTTAATTAGTGCAATTAGATAATATCATATATTATTCATGATCATCAATAAAATATCATATATTCTAAATTTGTCATGAGATAGAATCAAATCTTATTTTAATCTTAATAGATAAATCATATTTATCCTCAAGGATTATCCTAACAAAGTTAGGAAATTCTATCCTAATTACTAGCCAATCACAAAATTTTAAATCAATTATATCCAAAAATAATTATGGGATAATCACATTATTTAAATCAATTATTATCCTTTTGGAATATGCTCAGAATATCCTAATCATTCTTATCCATAATTAACCACTTTAATTTAGGATAATTACCAATTTAACAACTTAAATATGGATAATATCAAATATAACAACTTTTGAATATTTGATTTTATCCTAAAATAAAAGATCTTATCCAAATAAAACCAATTTTATCTTTTAAAATAAAAGATCATATTTTCAAAATATTTTAACTTATCCAAAATAAAACTGATTTTATCCCAAAATAATTCAAAATTATCTTGAAATAAATTTTCAAAAACTGATTTTTCATTTTTGAAAAACCGTGCACCAGCCACCGTGGTGTGGCCGGCCTAAGCCGGCCACGGTGGCCGTACACCTTGCGGTGTACGCTGCCAAAGCAGCGGTGCAGCAGCAGCGGCAGCAGTGCCGCGCAGCCCTTGCACGATGCTGCTGTCGTTGCCTTGCTAATCCGACGTCCTGCCCCACCCCACCTCCCTCCGAACCACCTACATCGGCAGCCGCCGTGGCTGCGCCACCCAGCCGCGGCTGCCGCGCATAAAATTCCTTTTTTTTTTGATGATTTAAATTAAAACAAAACATTTTTGTTAAAATTAAATTAACTTAATGTGGTCCTTTTAATTTAAAAATTAAATCATATTCAATTTCAAAATTAGCGTTCTTCATGAATTTTAATCCCCAATTCAATTTAACTCTTAAATTGAATAATTTGATCATGAAAAATTCATAATTAATCATTAAAACAAATAGATTAAAATCATGAAGCATGAAACAATCGAAATTATTCAAAACCAAAACACAAAATCAAAATTTTAGGGTTTAGGGTTTCGAAATTTTCGAATCTAGGGTTAGGGTTTTCGAAATTTTCGAGCATAATAGGGCAAAAAACGGTCCTGTTCATGGCTATTTTGAGCATTATTAAATCACATTTAATCAACTCCAAGAGTTAAATAACATTTAATATAATAATTGACCCATAATTAAATATTCTCCCTCCTAATTGAATTAAAATTGTGGACTATCAAAGAATTATTGGCAATATGCGTAAATGCAATAGGCTAACTGATACCACTGTAGGAGTTTATAGGTACTAAGCAGCGGAAATAAACATGAATCATATTCATACAGTACCTAATCCAAGGATCTAATGCATAACACATAAAGAACAAATAATTGTACCTTTGAAGCGTGATTCTACGTGCGATCGAGCAAGAACAAAGGGAGATAAAGAACCCCAAGCGTGATTCCTCTAATTGGTCCACGGGCACAAGTTAAGTCCTCCACTAATGCTAGTTAGTCGTTATTGAACGCTTCAATCAACCTTCAACGGAGAAGAGAGACACGAGCTAACCACAAACCACCACGACGAACACCACGAGCCACCATGAGGGGCGCCGCACGTACGGACGTGAAGGGGAGAGAAGAGGGCCGTGAGTGAGGAGAGTGTTTAGGGTTTTAGGATTGGTTGCCTTGATGTCAAAATTCACAGTGTGTGAATTATGATTGCTTTCTACAAACCCTAGGCATGGATCTTATTTATAGATCACATCTCTAAATAAGAGCCCATGTCAAAAGCCCAAAAACCGTTATCCAAAACACACTACTCTAGCCCAACACTCTACATGGTATGTCATAATCTCATGAGGCCCATTAATGGGCCTCTTACTTGTTTAACCCAATACCCTTGTTGTGTGACCTCATAGGATCCATTCAATAAGGCTTTGAGCTATTTAACTAACCCAAAGATCAATTATCATATCTAGCACCAGATATTGACGACCTTATAGAATGAACTTATTATCTCCATAATAGTGATCCTTGATATATCTAGTAATTGCACTTATCGAAGACATAACTCATTCACAAGCGTCCTTACACCCGCAAACGGGAAGAGGTAAGACGGTCCAAGCAGGTCGCCACAAACGCCGATGATGTTGCTTTGTACTCTTGTATAGTTAACGATCTTAAAACTAAAGCAATCGAAATGACACAGGCGGCCCGGATTACAGAGCTGGAGACGAGTCTGCAGGCGGCCAACAAAAAGGCTGAGAATGCCGAGGCGGCCCAAAAACAGGCGGAAGTGGACCTCCCTAAACTCAAGGAGGACCTCAAGAAAGCCCAAGAGAGCCTCCAAACGCTTCAAGGAGTCTCTTCAGAGAATGCTGATCTGAAGAGCAAAATTGCCAATTTGGAGGAGGAGGCGGCCAAAGCTCAGGAGAACTTCCGAGCGACTCTCTAGGCGGAGCAAAACCGTCTGGTTGCTGAGATGGCCGCCGATAATGAGGCTATGATGAAGATCGCCTGGGACGCCTTGAGTCCCAACAAGGATTATGGCGTCTGGGCTCTGGCTCACAAGTATGCTGACGAAGTTATATACTTGCGAGAGAAGGGTGAGCCAGAGCCTGAGTCCTTCCTCGCCTGGGCTGAAACTGAGCAACCTGAGCCTGAAGCCGAAGCTGAAGCTGAAGCTCCAGAGGTTGAGGTTCTTGAAGAAGAGGAGAGGAACCAGGAGGGGCCGCTTGCAGGGCAGTAGTTTCAGCGGCTGTGTGCCAAGTCTTCTTTTTTTATTTTTTCTGCGGCCAGTATGCCATTTGTTATGCTTTTCCGGCCTGCGTGCCGAGTACATTTGTATCTTTACCGGCTGAGGTGCCGTGTTTTGTCAAACAATTTCTCTATTCCCGGACGGGCTCCGGATAACATTTACCCCACCACAGCCGTTTGGTTGGGTGGGTAATTTAATGAATACACCGACTGAGTCGGTTTTGATCTTTTTTTGCGCTTGTGTTTGCCTTTTCAATTTTTTGCATTTTCAATTTTTGCCTAACTTATTAAAAGAATCCGGCGAATTTAGCCTAATTATCAAAAGTACGCGGCTGTCCTTGCCCCTGGACGGCTGTGTGGTTGGTTTCAAATGGAGTTGGTTGATTGACTTGGGAACGTCTGATGCTGCAAAGAGCATGATACGTTTGTAAGTCAATCAATCACAGTAGTGATTGCCCCAAACCAAGTGCACAGCCGTACATTTACAGGCGTTTCAGCTTCCACCTAGATGGTGTTGGCCGTCTAGGTGAAGTTCATATAGCCATTGCACAACTCTTTTGCCCCAAACGAGGATGTGTACAATTCGAAAGCGAAAAAACGTTAAGTAAGGAATGCAGTCGGTCGCCGACTGATGTCCTTGGACATCCGGGTTCCAAACCTTGATCATTCCTTAAGTTGTTCAGGCAGACGGCTATGAATGGCTGATTCAGCCGTCCAATTGTGGCCTCCTGCATTGGTACGTAGAGCAAGCAAGTTGGCTTCTCTCTGCGACGATTGCACCCGGAGGGGTGTCGCCGGACGCCTTAGTCCATGTAGGGACAGGCGAATTTATGGGGAAATCAGCCGTCTGGCCATTGGCCTCTGGTCTTGTTTGAGACCGGCTGTGTAGCTACTAAGCGTTTTTGTGCTTTGCTTAATTATCTGGCCATTGGCCTCTCGTCAATCAGACGTTAATTTAGTTTCCAAGTATCAAACTCAGAGAAACAAACATGTGACCCGTCTGGTATTCAGACGGGGTATAAGACAATCAAAAGTGAAAACAAAAGGCATCTTCTCATTAATGTACTTCTTGTTTACAAAAATTATTACAAAATCTCAGAAGTAGTATTTTTTCAAATTATCTACGTTCCAAGTTCTAGGCAGGCGCCTGCCGTCTGGGGTTTCCAGGCGGTAGGTGCCGTCTCTTACTTCTTCATAAATCCGGTAGGGGCCTTCCCAATTAGGAGTTAGCTTTCCAAGCTCATTGGCCCTACCGGTTTCCTCCATCTTCCGTAACACAAGGTCGTCCACTTTCAAAGGGCGCCTGTGTACTCTCTTGTTGTAGGCTCTTGTCATTCTCAGACGGTAAATCTCATGACGCAAGGCGGCATTGCCCCTGCGTTCTGGAAGTGAGTCCAATGCCAGGCGCATTGCCTCCCAGTTTGCCTCTTCATCATATAGCATGACTCTGAGAGTCGGCTCATAGTGTTCGATGGGCAAGACGGCTTCAGCACCGTAAACCATGAGAAATGGGGTTTCACCGGTTGCCCCCTTTGCTGTTGTCCGGATGGCCCATAGGACATGGATTAATTCCTCAGCCCATAAGCCACCGGCTCTTTCAATTTTCTTCTTTATACCGTCTGAGATCAGTTTGTTGAAGGCTTCAACTTGGCCGTTTGCTTGGGGACGGCCGATTGATGCAAAATAACTTGAGATCCCCTGATCTCCCAATCAAATTTTAAGCTGAGGCGTCTCAAATTGAGGACCATTATCAAACACCATAGACATAGGAACCCCATACCGGGTGATAATATTCTTCCAGATGAAGGAGATGACGTCTGATGTCTTGATGTTCTTTACCGCCTCAGCCTCTACCCACTTGGTAAAGTAATCCACAGCCACCAAGATATAACGCTTTCCGCCTGGAGCAGGCGTGTAAGGACCCAAAATGTCCATGCCCCATTTTGTAAACGGGATTGGGCTGTGGATGGCCGTCAGATCAGTAGCCGGACGGTGAATAAGCTTGCCAAATTTCTGGCACTTGTCACATTTTCTCACCAATTCCTTGGCGTCTGCCTCTAGAGTGGGCCAAAAATAATGCCGTCTGGCTCTAACGGCTAGAGATCTGCCGCCTACATGAGAGGCGCAGAATCCTGAGTGCAAGTCTTCGAGAACTTCCTTCCCTTTTTCTGGGGTTACACACTTCAAAAGAGGCTTAAGAAACCCCGCCTTGAAGAGCTCTCCATTTCTCAACTCGAAGCTTGCGGCTCGCTTTTTCAGAACGGCTGCCTCCTGTGGCGAATCAGGAAGTGTCCCGTCTGAGAGATTTTCCCGGATGCCATCCATCCAGGTAGAGCTTCGGTCTAGGACTCCAATGGGATCTTCATAGATGCTTCTTTTTTCAAGTACTTCCCAAAAGACTGACCGAGGCGTATCATGGCAGGCGGAGGATGCAAGCTTTGACAGGGCATCCGCCTGGTTGTTATCAGACCTGGGTACTTGATTCAAATGAAACTCCTCAAGTGACCCAGCCTCCTCTTTGACCACCTGAAGATATTTGATCATAGCCGGGTGAGTTGCTTCAAATGTTCCCTCATATTGGCTAACGACCAACTGTGAATCAGAGTAGGCGTCAATTTTTGTTGCCCCTGCCGCCTTACACATGCGGATTCCGGCTAGCAGGGCTTCATATTTCGCCTCATTATTTGAGGCCTGAAACTTGAACCGTAGTGCATACTCATATCTGTTCCCCTCAGGAGACTCATAAATTACGCCTGCACCACAGCTGTTCTTTGTAGAACTCCCGTCTACATACACTTTCCAAACCTGATCGAGATTATCCGGAGCCACCGGACGGGTCATTTCCACAATGACGTCGGCAAACGCCTAACCTTTCACTGCCTTTCTTGGTTCGTAAGTGATTTCAAGACTTTGCATTTCAATAGCCCATTTTAACATTCTGCCGGATGACTCCAAGGTAAACATTGGCCGCTTAAGTGGCTGGTCGGTGTAAATCACCACCGGATGAGCCAGAAAGTAAGGCTTCAACTTTTTGAATGCCATATACAAAGCAAGACCAAATTTTTCAACCACGGGGTACCGGAGTTCAGCATTTTTAAGGACATGGCTAATGAAGTAAACCGGGAGCTGAACGCCGTCTCGCTCAGCAAGGAGAACGGCACTGAGAGCATGATCTGAGACGGCTAAATATATATACAACGTCTCCCTAGGTAGAGGGCTGACCAGCCTAGGCAGAGAGTGCAAGTGCTCTTTTAGCTTCTGGAATGCCGTCTCAGCATCGTCTCCCCATTCAAACCTGGTCTTCTTCCTGATTACTTGGAAGAAGTAAAGGCATTTGTCACCTGACCGGCTGAGGAACCTTCCCAAGGCGGCCAGACAACCGGTTAGTCTCTGAACTTTCTTGACAGAACGGGGTGACTTCATGTCAATTACCGCTTGTATCTTTTCGGGGTTAGCCTCTATTCCCCTTTGATCAATCAAGAATCCGAGAAACTTCCCAGACTCAACACCAAAGACGCATTTCTTGGGGTTTAACATGACCTTATGCCGCCTGAGGGTGGTGAATGTTTCTCGGAGATCAGCAAGGTGATCCGTCTGTTGCTTGGATTTGACTATCATGTCATCTATGTACGCCTCCACATTCCTCCCAATTTGATTAATGAAGACTGTATTAATCATCCGTTGGAAAGTGGCAGGCGCATTCTTCAAGCCAAACGGAATCACAGTATAACAGAATAACCCCAAATCAGTGACAAAGGCCGTCTTCTCTTGATCTTTTTTCCAGAGGGGTATCTGATGGAAGCCGGAGTAGGCATCCATAAAGCTCATCAAGGCGTGACCGGCTGTAGAATCGACCAGACTGTCGATCTTTGGAAGCGGGTAACTGTCCTTTGGACACGCCTTGTTGAGGTCTGTGTAGTCAACACACATGCGCCAGGTCCCATTCGGTTTCTTGACAAGGACCACATTGGCCACCCACTCGGGGAAATTACAGGGCCGAATGAACCTGGCGTCTAGCAGCTTTTTGACTTCGGCAGCTGCCGCCTAACTTCTATCCTCGCCATGGTTTCTTTTCTTTTGCCGGATGGGCTTCTTTTTGGGGTCCACGGTGAGTTTGTGGACAACGAGATCCGGGCTGACGCTTGGCATCTCTTCCACTTCAAAGGCAATGATGTCTTTGAATTCTTTCAGCAGAAGGTGCAAGCTTGCACCCAGAATAGCATAAGCAACCGTCCCAACCTTCACCGTTCGCTCTAGACGGCTGTCGTCCAAAACGAGATCAATATTCTCTCCAGCCGGTCGGGGACGGAGCTCGTCTGACCGTTCCCCGGTCAGTGATTGCTATTTTTTCTCTTTCTTTACCTCCACCAGCTGGGGTGCTTTTCTTTTCTTACCAACGGCTAGTGGGGCAGGGTTGGCATCCTTGACATCGTCAAGGTTTATTAGTTCCTTCTCTTGGCTGTCTGAGGCCACAGTATCTTTCACGGCTGAGAGATAGCACTCCCTAGCCGTCTTCTGATCCCCGTTCAGGGAACCAACAGAGCCGTCATCCCGCTCATACTTGATGAGCATGAGTGACGGGATGATCACCGCCTTGGCTTCGTTGAGGGTTGGCCTACTGTAGACACCCATTTGTGTCTCCCCAAAATCAAACCCAGTGATGAATGCCTTGCACATTGTGTCATTATCGAATTAGGTGAAAGTGATTTGAAAGCCGAGTGTTGCGGTTTAGTTTTTATTAAATTCTTTTCTCTCTGATTTTGAAAATGATTTTATTTGAAAATAGCCGAACCAGTTTAGTTTGGTCCATAATTAAGGTCCAATAATAGTGTAGATGGATGGGGCTCGAAAAGACCTTTCCAACGATATATTATGAGCCCAATTCCGATGAATAATGAGGAAGTTATGGCCAAAATACTAAACTGGGCCTGGTTAATTATTTTAATACGGCCCAATGATCTAGAGGAGGGCCCAATATTAATTATTATTCCTAAAATTATTAGGATTAATTATAGTTTTCTAGAAGTTTCTAGAAAGTTCCTTTTAATTCTAATATTGTTAGATTTAATAATTAATTATCTTTAAAAGATTTTTATTTGGAATAAAATATTGTTTTGTTATCTTAAAAATATGTATTTTATCTTCTGTACGGATTCCGTAGATCAAGTTGATTAAAGATCGGATTCCGCGTGAAGAAAAACGCGCTAATACAGGCTGTTGCCAAACGACAAGTCTGTCGCCGCGCGACAGACCCTGTCGCCTCGCGACAGACATTGTCGCGTCGCGACAGAGTTAATTCCTGGCGACAGCGTGGAGTTTTATTCCTTATCAAATTCTATGATTTTCTGGACTATTTTCATTATAAATAACGTCCGAATTCCTGTTTTCAGAATCATCAATTACTATCATTACTATCAATTCTCTCTTTTCTCTCTTGAGCAATATATGCTTTCTTTCTCCCTCTCTTTCTAAACTAGCTTTTTACATACAATATTCCGCATTCACTAGACTTAGAATCTCTTAACCAAGTTCGAAGTTGCCTTCGCCCTAGACGTGCAAGGTTTGATAATTTCTGAGGGTTTGGTCCAAAACTAGTCTAAATTTGATTTGATTTAATTCTTTAATTGTTCTTTATCTATTTTCATTGAAGTTTACTAACTTGTGTATTTTGTTATTAGAAAGAGGTACGAGGCTTCAAAGTAAGTAGATTAGCTTACTCCCTATTTTATGAACAATGTAGAAAGCATGCTTATTATTGTTTTATGATTCCTAGTATCATGTTAGGATGTATTTAATTCATAGTATCATGTTAGGATGTTATTTTATGCTTTCTAGTATCATGTTTAGGTTGCCTTTTATTGCTTTACTCTTTCTAATAGCATGTTAGTACCATGTTAGGTTTAAAGCTTTGATCTTTATTGCTTAGTGACATGCTAGGGATTGTTATTAATCTTGTTAGTATCATGCCTAGGGTCTTGCTATTATATTTAAGCTTTATTATGCCTTATCATGTTATTATCATCATTGTTATTATCATTGCTTTATTATGTTGCTTGATTTATATTATTTATTGTTATTGCTTGATCACGCCTTTTATGCAGGTTTAAAGGGAATTTGTACTTGAAATTACGCTTAATAAGATAATTATTAATTTGGTTTAGGCTAATGTGATTTTAATTCAAGTGATCGCCAATAATAGTATTATTTGTGCATTAATATTCAACCAACATAGATAAACAGGGTAGGTTTAATATAATGTTTGTATGTTATTCGAAAAGCGCACATGAATACGAGCAGAACAAAGTAGAGGCCTATTTTATAGGGCGGGTCCTTTCTTTTGTAGATTGGATTCGTACCCTCATCCCCGGACCCTATTTGGTTCAAGACCTTATGGAGTAGTTGATGGTCCTTTTGGATTGTCTTTTGGGTTTACAAGTTCCTAAAACTTGTTGGCGACTCTTTTTGCTCTTTGTCTTTCCCTTTGGAACGCCACCGTACTTTAGTGTATGATCACAGTGGGGTTCAAGTTTCGGATCATAATGCTTGAAATATTCCCTACAGTTTTTGGCGACTCCGCTGGGGAGGATTTCTATTTATATTCATGAAATTTATTTAATTTTGGCAATTATTTAGAATGAGCGGATGAGACTCGAAAAATTCTAAGTATTTCATGTGCGTGATTTGATTAACATTATTGTCATATGCATTAAAAGGTCCTCATGGGAGCACCCCATGAGTCAATCCATAGGAATTTTACACGTAGGAAATTTGAGAAATATCTTTCATGACTAGAATCGAAAAGATGATGCGAAATCTGGAAAATTCAAAGAACACAGAAACTTGCCAAGGCATGTAGGAACTAGCGTCTAGAAAACGGGGCTTGTCGCCCGTAAAAAGTTTCTGTCGCTTGGCGACAGTTCTGTCGCCTGGCGACAGAAGCTTTTTTGCGGCGACAGTCCCTGTAGTCTGGCGCCAAGTTCTTCCAATACCGAGCCAGGGGTCTGCCGTCTTGCTTTGACCATTTCTAGTGTTGTTGACTCGATTTTGCTTATTGATTGAGTCATTTTCTCACTTTTCTGAACCCATATGTGTTCTACATAAGGATATAACCCTCTGGGGGTTCCTGCTTCACCTGCCCAATGGAATATTCCACTATCATGTGCAAAGTTCAGATTTGGGTACGTGTAATGTTTGTGAATCCACCAAACCGTGGCGTCGAGTTCGATTTCATCACGAACTCGCGGAATCCTGTCCATTCGCTGCAACCCTCACGGTAGGCTTGTGTGCAATGCATATGGATTCTTAACCATGGACCTTTTTTGACTTAACCTATATCCTCGAACTTTAGAGAACTAGAGCCATGGTTAGGTTGCAAACTCATCATATTGTGACTATGTGAACTACTTGTGCACCTTGTTTGTATATATTATATATGTGTTAACCGTTTGTTTGACTTGTGTTTTAAACACTAAATAGATTGACTAATGACTAAAAGGACTTTGTCTAATTAATTAATTAATTTTGAATTAATTAAAGGCTAATAAATTAATCAATTCGACTTAGTACGACTTTAGGCATGTCCATTTAGAGTAAAATTACTGGAAACAGTCCAGATTAATGTTCCAGCAATGGCGCAGGAATTTGGACTGTGGCGCTGCAGTCTAGTGTCTGTCGCCTGGCGACAATTTTGTCGTCTGGCGACAAGCTCTAAACAGTGGCGACAGTCCTGTTGTTTTAGCGACAGTCCAGTTTTCTTGCTCGAGTCACCACGACGAGTCTAATTAATAGTCTGCTAGTCGGATTAATCAGTTTGTTAATATTTCAAACCATGTTTAAGTCTTTAATTGAGTTTAGGCACTTAAAAGTCCCATGGTCATACACTAGTAGTCAAAGCATGTCACTCATATACACATAAAGCACACACATAACATGTTTGTCACATTATGACCATGTCTAGAGAGTCTTGAATGCGTGTTTTCCGTCATTTTTTTTTGGGGGGGTAAGTCGGATATTAATCCTCCAATTTTCAATTTCCCTTAAAATATATATACCCCATTTTATACCCCATTTTTTCTTTTTCTTTTGAACATAAAGTCAAGTTAATTAGAGTCAAATATTAAAACAAACATGGTTTAAATTATAGCGCGTGGTCAAGAAAGGAAGGGCGTTTAATCAAGGACAACACTTTTGTTTATGTTTTACTTTTTGACAAACCAATCGGTAGGAAAAGGAAAGCTAAGAAGGCAAGGACAGGTAGCCAACTTGGCTGAAATGTTGCAAAACCTATCGCTGCAAATAAGTAATCCTGAAAAACAAAAACAAATGGACCTAATCTAGGAAAGCTTGGGCAAACTGTCCAACGACTTCAGATTTCAAGAGATTAGCTCCCAAGGGGTCTCGGTGGATAAGGACCTTCTTCCACAAAAGTTCAATCCCAATGACATCCCTAAGTTCAAGGCTATGGATAATCCTTATTTTCATTTAAGAGCTTTTGAAACTGTAATGAGTATTAAAGGCATAGATAGAAAAGCATTTCATTCTGTATTTTCATTATCCTTAGAAGTTGTATGTCAACAGTGGTACTTTTCACTTGATAAAGAAAAGACCTCTAGTTGGGAATCTATTGTGAGCGCTTTCATTGAAAGGTATAAATGCAATATACAAGTTGAAACCGATCATAGAGAATTAGAAATGCTAAAACAAAAAGAAAATGAGGGTTTCACCTCCTTCTTCAATAAATGGAGGGAAACTACTGCAAAAATGGTTGAAGTGCCTAGTGAAAAAGAATCCGTTAGGATGTTCATTAAGAACCTCCAAGAAAAATACTCTAAGCACCTTAAGTACCAAAGCAACTTAAACACTTTCAAAGCTGTATATGATATTGGAATTAATATTGAAGATGACCTTGCTAAACAAAAAGTTGCTAATAACAACTCAAGTAGTGGCTGGAAAAATAAGAAGAACGTCAATCCTTCTTCATCCAAATCTACCTACTCAAATAATGTTAGCACTTTTCCTCTTAATGAAGTATTGGCAATGAATAATAATCAAGGACAAAAGAAACCATTTAGGAAGAATTATACTCCTATTGGTATGAGTTATGACACCGCATTTGATCGCTTACATGCAAAAGGTCTTATAACTCCTATTGGACCATTTGGGGACCCACTTGTCGAAAGGAGAACGGCTAGCTGGAACCCAAATGCACATTGCAAATATCACCAAGGTAGGGGTCATCCTACAGAAAATTGTTGGAGACTAAAGGAAGCCATTTAAGACTTGATCGATAGTAACAAGCTCCCATTGCCTCCTGCAAGTAAGAAGCCAAGTATCAATACCGCACCGCTATCAGATTCTTTGGCTATTTCCGACGAAGAAAACCAAGAGGATCCATCTAGCCTCATAGATCCTATCGAGACCATTGAAGAAGAAGTCTTCGAAGATGCTCTCGAATTCCCTGGTCAGGAGCCTGCAACTAAGCAAGAAGTATTGGCATTGACATTAGTATTGTCGGAATTGAAAAAGCTAATCTCACAAACCTTTGAGGCTATAAAAGAGAAAAATGAGTTACTTAAAAGTAAACCCCTACTTAAACAAAAGAAACCTTTTTCTCTACAAGTAATTGACACTCCCAAAAAGAATAATAGGAAATATACTCCAATTGGGACATCATACACAAACATATTCAAAATGCTCTTCGAGAATGGAAAAATTCAACCTCTCGAACCAAGACCATTTGAATCGCTGAAAAGAACAGACAAATACTATTGTTCATATCATCAATCAGGGGGACATACAATAGAGCAATGCTTCAAGTTTAAGGACTTGGTTCAACGTTTGATTGATGAGAAAAAATTAGTTCAACTTCCACAAGATGCCATGATTAATGGAGTATGGGACAGTGACGATGAGGATGTTTACCTTAAAGACATTGAAGAAACTCCTCTATCAACAATATACCCAGTAAGTGACATTTGGGACGAGGAGGATTCGCCCATAGATGTCCTCACTAGGTCCGGGAGAATACAACCTCCCATTTCAACACAACCCATACCTTCTATTCAGCAAATTCCCGTGCCTATTATAGAAGACAACGATGTTGTCAAACAGTTAAAAAAGACTAAAGTGGAAATGAATGTATGGAAACTCTTAGCCACATCTCGAGAACATAGAGTTGCAGTCATGGATGCGCTGGCTAAAGTAGGCATAGATTCGGACACCACTCCTGAAGGACTTGCTAACTTCCTCACGAGTGACCTCCCAAGTCCAATTAATTTAGTCACTTTTTCGGATAAAGATCTACCACCGGAAGGTGACAAACACAATAAAGCTCTAAACCTCACAGTCATATGCAAAAGAATGAACGTCCCTATGACTCTTGTGGATAACGGTTCAGCAATTAATGTGTGCCCACTTAGAACCGCAAGAATGTTGGGAATAAGAGATGAGGATTTATCCCCGTCAACCCAAGGCATAAGAGCTTATGATAATTCGCGTCGTCAAGCACTAGGGACAATTACCATGAATATAACGGCGGGTGCAATCGAGCATGCCACTACATTTCAAGTAGTAGATATCAAGGCATCCTTTAACTTGCTATTGGGACGCCCTTGGCTTCACGATTTAAAGGCCGTCCCTTCGTCTCTTCATCAACAATTAAAGGCTATAGTTGGAGGCATTCCAATTACCATTGATGCTTCATCTATGAGGATCAAAACAGTAGAAAATCCACTAATTAATGTGGAACATGATGAAAACGATGAAGATTTATGGGGCTTTAGCGAAGAGGTCTCCTTAATAGAGGAAGATGAAAGGACCCCTCTTCATTATGACCTCCACTCAAACATGACAACAAATGCTATCCTAAGAAAGCAAGGACACTTTCCTGGAATGACTCTAGGAAAGAAGAAAGGAATAGCTAAACACATGGGCTTACCTGGCCTCCCTAAATTGGATACTTTCGGACTTGGTTTTGAACCAACTCGCGAAGCCCTTAAACGGGCCCGGGAAAAATCGAGAGCACGAAGAAATGCCCCCACACAAAAAAGGGAAATACCCATGGATCAATATCCTCTCACTTTAAATGGACAATTTATAAGAGAAGGAGAGGACTACCCTTGTCATGAATTTCCTGAACCCTTCGTTGTGAATGGTATAAGGCAACCTGGGTTCGAAATCTTTTTGGATTGTTGCTTTCTAGACGAGATCCCAGCTCCAATCTATAAGGAAAAGGCACCTCCTTGTTTCGACTTTAATGTCATGGGACTCCTCTTTGGAAGGGAAAAGAATGAATCAAGATACACGGAGGATGATTCTTTACTTATCCAAGCGGTTCTCCAAAGTGAAAATTTTGACCCCTCCGAACTTATCACTCCAATAGAAGATCAAGAGCGTGGATGGCGCAAGACGGTGAAGATAATCACTACGAATGGAAAAAAGATTTCAGTAACTACAGGACAAGGACCAATGTTCGAAGAATCGTCTGAGTCAGAGTCTGAGTTAGAGTCTTCCCCTATCGAGTCTTCTAAGTCTTTAGTTGTAGCACCCTCATCTTCTATTTCTACTCCTAGGATAGTTAGCAATCAAGTCCCGACGGACATTTCTTTGTTTGATGTAATGATTTCTGAATTTAATAATATGTCTTCTTCCCCGTATTCCTCTTGTTTTTCTTTATCTAAAGATGACGAGCATTGCTTAACTAATGATGAAAATGATAAAGAAATAATTAAAGCAATGGAAACACTTGAAAATAAGACACCAATAATTGAGGATACAGAAACGGTTGATATCTCAAAAGATCCAACCATTAAACGAGAAGTTAAAATCGGACTAACACTAAACAAAGAAGAAAGAACCGATTTAATTAATCTACATAAAGAATTTATCGATGTATTCGCTTGGTCATACGAAGATATGCCTGGCATTAATAGAGAAATAGCTCAACACACCATACCATTAATTCCAGGAATGAAACCTGTAAAACAAAAGTTACGTCGAATGAAACCCGACGTGGCTCTTAAGATAAAAGAAGAAGTACAAAAACAAATAACTGCAAGTTTTATCAGAGTATCCAAATACCCCGAATGGGTCGCCAATGTTGTCCCGGTTCCGAAAAAAGATGGTAGAGTTCAAATGTGTGTCGACTATCGAGATTTAAATAAGGCAAGTCCAAAGGACGACTTCCCTTTACCACACATCGATATTTTGGTAGATAATACAACAAACAATGCACTTCTCTCGTTTATGGATGGGTACGCAGGATACAATCAAATCCTCATGGCCAAAGAAGATATGGAAAAGACAACATTCATAACACCTTGGGGTACTTATTGCTACACGGTAATGCCATTCGGGTTAAAAAACGCGGGTGCTACTTACCAACGAGCAGCAACTGCCTTACTCCATGATATGATGCATAAGGAAGTGGAGGTCTATGTGGATGACATGATTGTAAAATCAAAAGACCGCCAAGGACACCCAATAGCCTTAAAGAAGTTCTTTGAAAGATTAAGAAAATACAACATGAGATTAAACCCCTCCAAATGTGCTTTTGGAGTTACCTCAGGGAAACTCTTGGGATATGTCATAAGCTCTAGAGGAATAGAGATAGATCCCACCAAAATTAAAGCAATCATGTCCATGCCACAGCCCAAAACCGAAAAGCAAATTCGAGGATTTATTGGCCGGTTGCAATACATAAGTAGGTTCATATCCAAGTTAACCACGATATGCGAACCAATATTCAAAAAGCTTAAGAAAAATGTACCAATCATATGGGACGATGAGTGTCAAAAAGCCTTTGAAAAGATCAAAGCCTATCTCTCGAATCCTCCCGTATTAGCTCCAGCACTCCCCGGAATACCCTTAAGACTATACTTTACCGTCACAAAGGAAACAATGGGAGCTATGCTTGCACAAGAGGTAGAAAGCAAAGAAAATGCTATTTACTACTTAAGTAAGAAAATGCTCGAGTATGAAACACGCTACACACCATTGGAAAAGTTGTGCCTCGCGTTGGTGTGGGCCACAACTAAATTGAGACATTACATGCTCGTGCATACCGTTTACGTAGTCTCACGAATGGATCCCCTTAAATACCTATTCGAAAGATCTACGCTTAACGGGCGTATCTCAAGATGGATAGTAAATAAGGTTTATGCCTCAAAAGGCGATTAAAGGATCAGTGGTCTCGGATTTTCTAGCAGATTTCCCAATAGAAGATTCAACACCCTTAGAAGAGAATGAATTCCCAGATGAAAATTTAATGATGACAGAGGATGATACATGGACTCTATATTTTGATGGAGCCTCAAACCAAAAGGGATGCGGCGTAGGAGTCTTATTAGTATCACCTAAAGAAGAACATGTCCCTATATCCATCAAATTAGATTTCGACGTCACCAACAACGCAGCCGAATATGAAGCATGTGTGGTAGGCCTTGAAACCGTGTTAGCCTTAGGCGTAAAGAAACTCCGGATATTTGGAGATTCCTCCCTAATTATTAATCAAATTTCCAAAAGATGGAAGGTTAGGAGTGAAAGCTTAGCTCCTTACCAAACGTATTTGGAAACTCTCACCGATCAATTGGAAAAAGTGGAATACACTTACCTACCTAGAGAGGAAAACCAATTCGCCGATGCCTTGGCAAGACTAGCCTCAATGGTTAGAATACCTAAGGAAATTGAGCAAATGCCTTTAACCATAGAAAAAAGGCATAAACCAGCATATATCCAAGCCATAGAAGATGACGAAGTAATTCAAGAAGAGGAACCAGAGGAGGAACCATGGTTCATAGATATATTAAATTATGTCACCAAAGGAGAATATCCTCCTCATGCTGACAAAAGAGAGAAAAGAGCATTAAGACTTTTAGCTTCCCAGTTTGTACTCATAGGAAATGAACTACACAAAAGGGTACCTAAGGGTCGAGCTCTATTATGTGTAGGCAAAAAAGATGCTCAAAGAGCTATGAGAGTAATCCATGAAGGTATATGCGGAACACATGTTAACGGCAAAATGCTAGTCCAAAAGATAATGCGAGAAGGATATTACTGGACTACCATGAATAAAGATTGTCATCAATATGTAAAAAGATGCCCAAAATGTCAAATTTACGCAAATTTGCAACATATCCCACCATCTCTTCTCTACACCTACACTTCACCATGGCCTTTCTCTACATGGGGAATAGACATAAATGGAAAGATTACACCTCCCGGAACAGGAGGTCATCAATACATCTTAGTTGCAATAGATTACTTCACAAAGTGGGTGGAAGCACAATCATATGCTAAACTCACCGCCAAACATGTAGCACTCTTTATCGAAAGAAACATAATTTGTCGATACGGAGTCCCGCATGAAATGATAAGTGACAATGGAACTCACTTTCAAGCCGAATGTGAAGAATTGCTACAAAAGTATGGCATTCAACATCACCATTCTTCCCCGTATAGACCTCAAGCAAATGGAGCAGTTGAGACCGCTAATAAAAATTTGAAAACGATCATTGAAAAAATGACTGAAAATTATAAGGATTGGCCTGACAAACTTCACTTCGCACTGTGGGGGTATCGCACGTCAATCCGAACATCAACAGGAAATACGCCATTCAACTTAGTATATGGAATGGATGCGGTACAACCTGTAGAGTTAGAAATACCTTCTCTACGCATTGCGTTAGAAAGTAAACTCGATGAAGTTGAATGGACTAGAGCACGATATGAAGAGCTAATCCTACTCGATGAAAAGCGACTAGAAGCTCTACGTCATACCCAATGTTATCAAACCCGCATGGCTAGACATTTCAATAAAAAGGTCAAGACTAGAAATATCGAGGTTGGGGACTTGGTATTAAAAGCATTAAGGAAAAACGTTTTTGATCCAAGAGGCAAATTTCGGCCTAATTGGTCTGGACCATATATTGTCAAAACAATCCTGTCAGGAGGCACGGCTAGATTAACTGATATGGATGGCAATGAATTTTCAAACATGACAAACCTTGACCAACTTAAGAAATACTACCCATAAGTACTTGAGTGAAACACTCAAGAGAGCTACGTTTGGCCTGATTCCTTAAGTAAAGGATACGTAGGCAACCCATACAGGGTGCGGCCACTTTAATCTCTTTAAATTCAGTATCCCCGAAGCAAAAAATGCATGTCCGCAAAATTTCAAGACCGGCGCTAGAAAATAGACTCTGTCGCCAGACGACAATTTTGTCGCCAGGCGACAGAGCCAAATCGTCAGCGACAATGCATCAGATAGCAGCGCCAGCTTTCTGCGAGTGTCTAGACAAGTTTCACATATTCTGGAAATTTATTCGACTTCCGTACTCGAATTAATTCTCCGAAAAATAAATGTTGTAATTGTTTTCATTGCTTTAATTGAAAGTTAATTAAAATAAAAGCTGAAATTTTATTAATTAATAAAGAAAGTACATTATTGATAAAATAAAAGCTGAAAAATTAACTAAAACAAATTAACTTTGTCTAATAAATCAAAGGAAAAGCAATACTCTAATCTTTTTTCTCTTTCTTGATTCTTTTCCAATTTGTGTCTTCATTCTCTTCCTCTTGATCCATAACCTTTGCTAGGAGACAACCATTAGAAGATCTACACTCTATTTTAGTATAGATAGTTTCTCCCTCCGCTAGAACTCCATGTTTCTTCTCTACCCAAGCTTCCTTCTTAGTACAGTCAACTTTTCTTTTTCCTTGATTTTTCTTAGAACTCTTCTTTCTAGGCATAATAGGAGTCTTGAATTCAATTCTTTCCCCTAGACGTTCTTTAGCAGGGACCTTTTTGTCACCTAGACGATCCTTCACATTGGTCTTCTCAATTTTGACTTGAGATTTTTGGAATCTTCCATCAAGCCATTGCTTCACTTTATTTGACAAGCAAGGTGGCTCCTTGTGGGTAATCACCTCCCATAAGGGCCTACCACTCCAGTATCCATCAAAGCGCTCAATCTCTTGTGACACAGGAAATTCATAAGGACGGCGGAGATCTCCTGTGGGGATAGTTTGTGCAAGACCATATTGTCTCATAACTCTACAAGGAAAATAAAAAGTTAATCTCGACAAGCTCGGGAGACGACAATATGCTTGGTTACTACAACCAATCATCGCCTCAATCTTCCACCAAGGAACAACCCAATTTATGGTAAAGTCACCGGCAGCGAACACCTTGCTCCACTCACGGCGACCTATTTTCAAAAATCGTTTCTTTCGCCGGACTATGCAATTTGGAACATATGTGTGTATATCGTCAGGAGGATTAATAAGCTTCAACCTCTCCATGAGCCATATCTGCAAAATATGTATTTAATTAATATTACAGTGTAAAATAATATTCTTTAGTTCTTGATAAATTAAAAATAGCATTATTTTATACCTGTAATAAAATTGGAGAACCTCTTAAAGGTGCTCTTGAATTCTTTCTTAATGCATCTAACCATAGCATAGTCTCTCCAACAATTAGTGGCATTGGATTTCTCCCAGATTCAACTTGTTCTATAACAGATATAACCATTGATTGGCCTTCATTATCCTTACCACTAACTAAGAGCAATTGGTTAAATAAGCAATAAAGAAAAGCCCTTCTCTTATAGACACGGAAATCGGGATTAGGATTATCATAAAAATAATGTGCAAATTCTGTCAAATCAACTATGTTACCATGCACTATATGTTTTAAAGCCGTACCCCTCAAATCAAAAAAGTGTTCAAAATCCTTATAATAATATTCATTGATTCTAGGCATTACCGCAAGATCTGTGGAATAATAACCTATAATGGCTCCAAATTCTTCCGGTAAAGGACATATTTCATCATGAAAAAATCTAAAACAATGAGTATCAATATCCCAATAGTCTGTGGCGGAATAAATAAAGTCAATGTCAAGACTCATCCCCTTGATTCCAAACATACCCCCCATATGAGAAATATCTAATGCTTTTTTGTCTTTAGCAGTTAAGTGACGACACCATTCATCCATGTATCCACAAAAAGTTCTTTTAGCTAAAGGCATGATTTCTAGTTAATTAACTAATTAATAAGCTGGTTAAATTATGCAGTAAACGGATGATTCGGGGGCTATTTATAACTTTTTTTTCATGACAGACTTCAATTCCTGTAGGAAACAGGAAAGCTCGTCTGTCGCCAGGCGACAAAATTGTCGCGTGGCGACAAAGGCTGTCGCGTGGCGACAGGATGATTTACGCGGCGCCAGTTTATTTCTTTGCAGCGACACCTATTGCGCGTAGGAAACCGTGTTTTTACGTATTTGATTTCGACTTTGATTTGACTTACTGTTCTATTCCTCTTCTCATACCCTTAATATTATTATTATTTTTATTATTATCTTTATTATTATTATTATTATCGTTATTATTACTACTACTATTATTATTATTATTATTATTATTATTATCATTATATCATATTAAAGCTTAATTAATTTTAAGCTTATCATATTTTCTTCCTTCATTTTCCTTTTTTCATTTCTTTTTTTTTGGGGGGAGAGAGTCGGTACCCTCCACTAATATTAAAAATGACGGAAAAATTTCGCGCAAAAATTACACTTTCTCACACACTTACATGCACAACACATTCGTTATAAAATAATAAATTAGGCAAATAAAATGTTTAATAAATAATAAAATGCATATATATACAAGTGTTTAGTACATGAGTCATATAAACACAATAGATAAAGTCCTACAAAAGTCATAAAAATAAAATAAACACAGGTAGAACTATGGCGCCGGAGGTCGCAAGTCGCGAGGAATGCCGAAAGTATCGAAAGATGTCCTACTCCGCGAAGTATGTCCATCATCGTCCCCTGAACCACCAGGAGGCGCGAACTACAGCTCAGGGCCAGGCCACCTAACCTCACCCTGAAATCCGACGGAAAGAGGCTGGGGTTGCAAAGGCTGCTGCGACGACGAGCCAAACTCGTATGTCACACCACCCATCCCACCTCGAACGGTCGGCCCGGTCGGAACGTCCTCAGGTGATGACGCCGAATCCTCTACAGCGGCGGCCTCAGAACGACCACCTCGACCACCGGAAGTAGTCCGGCGACGCCTCGAGTCTGGTAGTCTCCCTCCTAGGCTCGGGCCTCGATCGAGTGCGAGGAGAAGGAATAGGCTGCCCCTGCAAAAGTAAATCAAAGTTAGCAAATGCAACGAAAATAAAGTCAAAAGTAATGAAAGCAAAAGTAATACCTCCTCAGTATCATTGCTGCGAAAGGCGTCTATGCACCTGGCCATAGCCGTCACCACCTCACGAGAGAACTGCCAAAATAATCAAAGTCAATAACAATTATAAAGCCAACATAAGGATGATATGGAAAAACTACTTACTCGAGTCTTGTGACGAGGAATAGACCGCTCCACAAACTGCTCTCCCTCTGGAGCTGGCGGAATAAGCTCCTCGATCGGCCCATACGTGCCCTGGTAGCGTATAGACATCCTCGGAGGGATGAACTCCCTAGGACCAGCCTGCTAAGAATGAAAAAATTAGAAAGATACTTGGGGGCTACCTAAAGAAAGATAAGTTAAATAAATGAAAACATACCGCTGCCTCCTCAGAAAGGACAGGAGCCGGCGCCAGTAACGGCAGTAGGTCCTCCTCGTAGCTCTGCTCAAGGAGAACATAAGACCTCCAAGGAGTGCCCCGGGCAGGCCCACCAGCACGATCCCGCTGTAAGGCATCGTGGAACATATGCCGAGGTGGAGGAGCGGGGACGACAAAGGTATTTGAGGAGTGCTGAATGGCTACCCTCTCCCCCAGGTAGACCACCGCGTCGTACGTCCCCAGAAAGTAACGACGCTCAGCTGTATACTGCGCCGCCAGCGCAGAGATAGGGAAAGCAGCCCAAGGTCGATAGACCGGGCTGGGCTCCTGAAATATTACTAAGTAAGATATTAACGCCAAAAGGTGATAAAAGAGAAAGTACAAATTAAAAAAACCTACCGTGAGGATCATCTCTCGAAGACGCAGCACCTCCGGCGGACCTCTGCGGCCTCCCCAACTAGCAGCAATAGGGAGCACGCGAGGAGAAGGCCTCGCAGGCGCGAGAGAAGGGAAGTACTCGTAGAACCAGATCTATACAAAAAGTGAAAACCAGTAAAGATTGTGTTTCTAAATCTAGAGTTAAAACCTAAATAGGAAAAAAGAGATATACCTCTACGACCCTCCAGAAACTGGAAAGGGCAATCTCTCCAGACAGGGCCTTGTGACGACAGGAGCGCCGCAAGCCTAGTAGAAAATCAGCATAGGCCATGCTGGCCCAGTCATATGTCCCGACCAACTGGAGGTCGCGAACAGCAGACAGGTAGTATAGTAGCACTCTACTACCTCGATCAGGGGAAAACGTCCCTGATAACAGAATCAGCACAAAGATGCGCACCCGCTGCTCTCGGGTAGTCGCATCATCCTCAAAGGCTGCAGCCAGCGTGCAGCGACGAATGCATCGGGAACTCAGCTGTCCCGACTGAGCCTCAGCCTGGGCCCGAATAACGATCGGCCCCAATAACTCTAAAACCTCCGGCGAATAAACAGTAACGCCGGCATCGAAAGCCAGGGGAGTAGACTGGAACTCTAGCCCCGTGATGAGACTAAAGTCAGCTGGAGTGACTGTCATCTCACCCTAGGGAAAGTGAAAAGTGTTGGTGGTGTCCCAAAAGAACTCCACCAAAGCCCGAACGACGAGGTTACCCCCATCGTATGAAAACATGGCCCGGGTGGCCTGCAGCAGGGGAGTCAATCCACATGACTCCCAAAGACGACGAAGCCCCTCATCGCGGCAGATGAAGTTGTCGTACAGAGAAATGATAGTGGAATTACCCAAGCCATGGCTACGGGTCCTTCCACTCGCTAGACCTCGTCGGATCCGCTCCGACAAATGATGCACCGGCACGTGAAACAGGGTGCGCTCGTCCCAATCAGGCATGAAACCCAGCCTGGAAGTAGAAGGCACGTCCTCGCCCTCGCTGGTGGGCTCGTCCTCTCGATGCGTGTCCCTCGACCGAGAACCGGAACCACGTCGTCTAGCCATGCTAAAGTATGTAAAAGTAATTAAGCTTAAGTCTCTACAGTATCTAAAGTTCGCCTAGGCCGCATGATACTATGTTCGCAAAAAACAGAATACGTAGTACTAAAACAGAGCAAAATAAACAATTTCTTGCAAACATATGATGAATATTATGACAAATTGTACAAGTAAAAGCAGTAAAAATGCAAAGAACGACCCACATTGTTCTTCATGACCTTAAGAGGTCCAACAATGGTGAATCCCTCATTTCTTCACCAAATTGAGTCAAACAAGTCTCAAAATACTCCCAAGGTAATGTACAAGCATGATTAAACAAATTCAAGGCATAAAATTCAACAAACAAAGCAATTTAAGCAAAAGCATTTTCGAATTTTCGAAAAATACGCGAAAAAGAACGGACAATTCGTCAAAAACCGAGTAGAGTTTGAGCAAAACTTACATAGATCGGGAAAATAGATGAGAAAAGCTTCGATTTGCAACAAGTTTGAGCGAATTTGGTTGAGAAATGAGCGAGAACGAGCAAGGAGAAGATTTCGTGAATTTGTGAGAAGCAGAGCAGCGAAATAGAAATGAAGAAGAAGACGGGTTTAAAACCCCGATTCTGTCGCCAAACGACAAAATTGTCGCGAGGCGACAGACTTTGTCGCGCGGCGACAGAACCAAAGTCTCGCGACAGGTGTCTCTGGCCAGCGCTGAAGCGGCGACAGAGCACTGGGCCTCTCCTTATTGTTTTTTGGGTCCAGTTTAGTAATTTGGGTTCCTTGGTACGCCAGTTAGCCCCTTTAAGTAATTGACATGATTTAGTTAGCTTGATCAAAATGCACTAAGTGATCGACTTGATGAAGATCGTCTCACTTTAGCTTAAAGCGCCTAAGTATTGGCTCATAATAAGGCACCGAAATGATGGTTCAACAAATAAGGCACCGAAATATTGGTTCAATAGATGCACCAAAGTAATGGTTTACAAAGGCAAAAGCACCAAAGTACTGGCACAAATATAAAAACAATGATGAATAACGGTATTAAGGGTCAATAGATAAAATGATTCATTGGCAATGTCTCAACATAAAGAGGAGTTGTCTAGCGGCGAAGCACGGTCGTGACGAGGTAGTGTCACAAATAGTGGAGATAGCGAGGTAAGGTCACCTTTGACGGTCCCTCAAGGTAAAGAAGAGATTGTCTATAGCGGCGACATACTGCCGTGGCGATGTACGGCCACACCTAGAAGATGACGACATACAATTATTTTCGACGATATTCCCGAAATACTGTGGAGGATTGTCACCAAGAATATTGAAGGCGACGACATACTGTTATCTTCAAAGATGGCGTTCACAAGGCACTGTGGAGGTTGTCACAAACAACAAAAGAAGCAACAACAAAACGGTTACTTTCAGAGACGTGTGCTCGACGGTGCAAGATATGCGTTTCTTAACTCTTTTATCCGTTTTAACTAATGATTAGTTTGCAGGTATCAGCGTTATAAGAATGATTTGGAATTGCAGAACATTTTGAATCATTCTCCGTCCCTATCGATACTTTGACTCTCGTTTTTTGAAACATAAGTTTCTTCAAACTCAGTCAAAGTGGGGGCTTCTGTAGACACCCATTTGTGTCTCCCCAAAACCAAACCCAGTGATGAATGCCTTGCACGTTGTGTCATTATCGAATTAGGTGAAAGTGATTTGAAAGCCGAGTGTTGCGGTTTAGTTTTTATTAAATTCTTTTCTCTCTGATTTTGAAAATGGTTTTATTTGAAAATAGCCGAACCAGTTTAGTTTGGTCCATAATTAAGGTCCAATAATAGTGTAGATGGATGGGGCTCGAAAAGACCTTTCCAACGATATATTATGAGCCCAATTCCGATGAATAATGAGGAAGTTATGGCCAAAATACTAAACTGGGCCTGGTTAATTATTTTAATATGGCCCAATGATCTAGAGGAGGGCCCAATATTAATTATTATTCCTAAAATTATTAGGATTAATTATAGTTTTCTAGAAGTTTCTAGAAAGTTCCTTTTAATTCTAATATTGTTAGATTTAATAATTAATTATCTTTAAAAGATTTTTATTTGGAATAAAATATTGTTTTGTTATCTTAAAAATATGTATTTTATCTTCTGTACGGATTCCGTAGATCAAGTTGATTAAAGATCGGATTCCGCGTGAAGAAAAACGCGCTAATACAGGCTGTCGCCAAACGACAAGTCTGTCGCCGCGCGACAGACCCTGTCGCCTCGCGACAGACATTGTCGCGTCGCGACAGAGTTAATTCCTGGCGACAGCGTGGAGTTTTATTCCTTATCAAATTCTATGATTTTCCGGACTATTTTCATTATAAATAACGTCCGAATTCCTGTTTTCAGAATCATCAATTACTATCATTACTATCAATTCTCTCTTTTCTCTCTTGAGCAATATATGCTTTCTTTCTCCCTCTCTTTCTAAACTAGCTTTTTACATACAATATTCCGCATTCACTAGACTTAGAATCTCTTAACCAAGTTCGAAGTTGCCTTCGCCCTAGACGTGCAAGGTTTGATAATTTCTGAGGGTTTGGTCCAATACTAGTCTAAATTTGATTTGATTTAATTCTTTAATTGTTCTGTATCTATTTTCATTGAAGTTTACTAACTTGTGTATTTTGTTATTAGAAAGAGGTACGAGGCTTCAAAGTAAGTAGATTAGCTTACTCCCTATTTTATGAACAATGTAGAAAGCATGCTTATTATTGTTTTATGATTCCTAGTATCATGTTAGGATGTATTTAATTCCTAGTATCATGTTAGGATGTTATTTTATGCTTTCTAGTATCATGTTTAGGTTGCCTTTTATTGCTTTACTCTTTCTAATAGCATGTTAGTACCATGTTAGGTTTAAAGCTTTGATCTTTATTGCTTAGTGACATGCTAGGGATTGTTATTAATCTTGTTAGTATCATGCCTAGGGTCTTGCTATTATATTTAAGCTATATTATGCCTTATCATGTTATTATCATCATTGTTATTATCATTGCTTTATTATGTTGCTTGATTTATATTATTTATTGTTATTGCTTGATCACGCCTTTTATGCAGGATTAAAGGGAATTTGTACTTGAAATCACGCTTAATAAGATAATTATTAATTTGGTTTAGGCTAATGTGATTTTAATTCAAGTGATCGCCAATAATAGTATTATTTGTGCATTAATATTCAACCAACATAGATAAATAGGGTAGGTTTAATATAATGTTTGTATGTTATTCGAAAAGCGCACATGAATACGAGCAGAACAAAGTAGAGGCCTATTTTATAGGGCGGGTCCTTTCTTTTGTTGATTGGATTCGTACCCTCATCCCCGGACCCTATTTGGTTCAAGACCTTATGGAGTAGTTGATGGTCCTTTTGGATTGTCTTTTGGGTTTACAAGTTCCTAAAACTTGTTGGCGACTCTTTTTGCTCTTTGTCTTTCCCTTTGGAACGCCACCGTACTTTAGTGTATGATCACAGTGGGGTTCAAGTTTGGGATCATAATGCTTGAAATATTCCCTACACCTACCAAGGATGATATTGTAGGCGGTCAACTCCTCCACGACCAAGAACCAGACGACAATATGTCGTCCCTGGCCTTTTTCTCCCAGCTAGATGGGCAAGTCAATTCTGCCGGCTGGGTAGACCATCCCACCCCCAAAACCAACCAAGGGGTGGGTGACCGGATGCATGCTACTGACATTGTATTTCAGCTTCTGCAGGCACCGGAGGCTGATAATATTCGACGAGCTGCCGGTGTCAATAAGGATCCGTCCAACCAGCTGGTTGGCAACCTTACATTCAATGACGACCGGGTCGTCATGCGGACGGCAGACGCTGCCCCTGTCCTTTTCAGTTATGAGGACGTCTGGGAAGGTGGAGGAGGCAGACGCCTGCTCATCATCATCCTTGTCCATCTTTCGAAGATGGCTTTTTGTGCCTCGGATGGTAGGGCCACCACATGAAAATCCGCCTGCTATGGTGTAGACTGGATCCTTGTCAATTTCCGAACTACTAGTAGGCTGGGGGGCAGCCTTGGAGGACTGACCCTTGTTCTTCTTCTTTGCCCCAGCTGGGGACTTAGAAATGCAGGACTTTAGAAGCCCTTTGTCAGCCAAACGGTCCAATGTCCGATGTAGACTGAAGCAGTCGTTGGTGTCATGGCCAACCTCCTCATGGAACTGGCAAAATTTATTTTTGTTCCGCGACTGGACGGAACTCTTCATCGGATTCGGCTTCTCAATAGACAGCCGGTCCTTCACCTCCATGAGGATGGAGTTGCAATCTTTGTTAAACTCGTACTTGGGGACGTACGGTTTAAACTCTTTCTTTTTCTTCTGGGACGGCTGGTCAGAGTCACTAACCGCCCAGACTTCTTTTCTCTTTTTGCTCTCTTCTTTTTTGTTACCCGGCTGAGCTGACCGGCTTTCTTTTTGTTTGTCAAACTTCTTGGAGTCTGACTGGCTACCAGGCGAGCAGATGTCGGTGGCTTGTATGTAGCTCTCTGCCTCCCTCAGGGCCGCCTGTAGCGTAAATGCCCCTTTTCGAACAAGGTCGAACTTAAAAGCCGACCCGTCCTTCAGACCCTTGAAAAGTCTGTGAAAGCTACCTCGTCAGACAGTCCCTGGATCTGTATTCTGACCAGGTTGAACCGCATGACATATGAGCGTAGCCCTTCTCTCTCACCCTACCTAACGGTGCTCAAATCAAGGCTCGTTTTCTTGGCAGGAATGTTCATTGAGAAGTTGGTAGCAAATAAGAAGGCTAGCCTATTGAAGCTATCAATAGAACCGGCTGGCAAGTTGCCAAACCACTGCTGGGCAATGCCCTTCAGTGTAGCCGGAAAACAACGACACCAGGTGGCATCGTCCCAACCCTTTTAGCACATGAGGTTGGTATATGCCATCAGGTGGTCTTCTAGGTTGGTGGTACCATCATAGGTGCCCACCAATACATTATTAACCTTGGCCGGCTGAGCCGCCTCGGTTATATTGGCTGCAAAGGCAGACGGCTGTTCGCCTAGCCTCATTAGCCGGAGCTGTCAGTCCAGAGGCTGGACAGGGGTATATGCCGCCTGACCTCCAAAAGGAGGTGGCTGCATGAATTGGAGGCCATATTGCCCATACTGCGCCTGGGGTGCGTATGGCATAGACCCTATCATCAGCTGAGGTTTGGTGTTGACGGATTTACCGCCTGTCCGACTCTCATGCAAGGACATAGATTTCCTTGCAGAAGCTTCCTTAAAGCTGTCTGGAAAGCTTGAGGTAGAAGCTGACTCAGACTGTTGCTGCCTCCTTCGATTGATGACTTCTCTAGCATCGAAGGTAGACGTCTTCTTGGCCTCCGACTGGGGTTGCCGAGGCATCAGAATCTTAGACCAGTCAAGTTTTGCGGCTGCCTTCTCCTTTGGATGAGGAGTTGGCTGCCTGTCCTTGACCGGCTTCTTCTTCTTCCCATCATTGGGAGTCTTTTTAGCCGGCTAACTCTTGCTAGAGCCTGCCTTGTTTTGGTTGATCATGGCCTTGATTTCACCTTTGAAAGAGGTCATGAATTTCATGAGCTCATCTCGGGTGACTGGGGCTTGACCTTTGGCCTTCTGGGTTTCCCCTTTTGGCTTTCCAGATGGGCGCCTGCTTGGGCCCGCCTGGTCTACATTTCGCTCCAGTTGATCCCTGGAACGAATGGATTTAGAGATGAGGGAGCCATCCTTAGATATGTAGGTCCCCACATCATTGTCTTCTTCTTCTTCCTCCTCCTCAGTGAATACCTCCGGCTGAGGCTGAGGTGGAGGCTGAGGGATGTCAAACCCTTCCGGCTGAATAACCGGTTGCATTTCGTTTGGGTTACCCGTCTAAGTAACCGGACGTAGAGAGGTAGAATTGAGAATTGGTACAGAACTTTGAACCATCTTGAGGTACTCTCCCCACAGACGGCGCCAAATGTTTTGGGTGTTTATGTCCCTCGGGAGAGTTACAGCTCGAAGACTGGTCCGGAGCAGCCTGTACCTGCAAGACAAACGGAGACACCTGTTGGTTGGTGCTCCGCCTCCGACGATCAAGTTAGTAACTTGGAAGGAGAGAAAAAGGTGCGGAAATTTAGGTGGGGATCTACTAGGATTTCTAGCTCAGTTGTCTCTATCAAAGGGACAGTTTGTAATAAATGGAAAAACGTGTCCTCCAAGCCTTATGAATACATATTTAGACATTACTCAAGCCTTTTCAAGTTCATTAGAAAGAGCATGTAGAAAATGGGAATGCTTTTTCCCATTTTGGCCGAATTTGCTTGATTTCACCAGACCTTAAAACCTTATAACTTGCTTTGTCTTAGTGAAATCTATGCTTAGGAAGTTACAAATACATATATTTGACATGATTCAAGCTTTTATAAGTTCATTAGAAAGAGCATGTAGAAAATGGGAATGCTTCTTACTATTTTGCCAGAATTTGCTTGATTTTAGTTCTACAAGACCTTAAAACCTTATAACATGCTTTGTTTGACATTGATTTGATTCAAAAAGCTTTGTATGAATGTGTTCTACTTTCGTTTGACTCAATTATCTTTGTTGAATGCAATTGACTTTCAATTAATTCAAAAAGCATTGTTTGAATGTGTTTGACTTTCATTTGACTCAATTAGTTTTGTTGAATGCATTTTACTTTCATTCGATACAAAAAGCTTTGTTTGAATGTGTTTGACTTTCATTTGACTCAGTTAGCTTTGTTGAATGCATTTGACTTTAATTTGATTCAAAAAGCATTGTTTGAATGTGTTTCACTTTCATTGGACACAATTAGCTTTGTAGAATGCATTTGACTTTCATTTGACTCAATTAGCTTTGTATTAATGTCTTTGACTTTCATTTGACTCAATCAGCTTTGTTAATTGCATTTCACTTTCATTTAATTCAAAAAGCTTTGTTTGAATGTGTTTGACTTTCATTTAATTGAAAAAGCTTTGTTTAAATGTGTTTGACTGTCATTTGACTCAATTACCTTTGTTGAATGCATTTTACTTTCATTTGATTCAAAAAGTATGGTTTGAATGTATTTGACTTTCATTTGACTCAATTAGCTTTGTTAAGTGCATTTGACTTTCATTTGATTCAAAAAGCTTTGTTTGAATGTGTTTGAATTTCATTTGAATTAATTATCTTTGTTGAATGCATTTGACTTTATTTAATTGAAAAAACTTTGTATGAATGTGTTCTACTTTCATTTGACTCAATTATGTTTGTTGAATGCATTTGACTTTCATTTTATTCAAAAAGTATTGTTTGAATGTATTTGACTTTCATTTGACTCAATTAGCTTTGTTGAATGCATTTGACTTTTATTTGATTCAAAAAGCTTTGTTTGAATGTGTTTGACTTTCATTTGAGTCATAAAGAATTGTAGAATGCACTTGACTTTCGTTTAATTTTAAAAGCGTTGTTTGAATGTGTTTGACTTTCATTTGACTCAATTAGCTTTGTTCAATGCATTAGAGTTTCATTTGATACAAAAAGCTTTGTTTGAATGTGTTTGAATTTCATTTGACTCAATTATCTTTGTTGAACGCATTTGACTTTATTTGTTTCTAAAAGCTTTGTTTGAATGTGTTTAACTTTCATTTGAGTCAAAAAGCTTTGTTGAATGCATTTAACTTTCAATTGATTCAAAAAGCTTTGTTTGAATGTGTTTGACTTTTATTTGACTCAATTATCTTAGTTGAAGTCATTTGACTTTCAATTAATTCAAAATGCTTTGTATGAATGTGTTTGATTTTCATTGGACTCAATTAGCATTGTTGAATGCATTTGACTTTCATTTGACACAAATAATTATTTGAATGTGTTTAACTTTCATTTGACTCAATTAGTTTTGTAGAATGCATTTAACTTTCATTTGAGTCTATTAGATTTTTATGAATGTGTTTGACTTTCATTTGACTCAATTAGCATTGTGAATTGGATTTCACATTCGTTTAATTTAAAAAGCTTTGTTTGAAAGTGTTTGACTTTCATTTTACTCAATTACCTTTGTTGAATGCATTTTACTTTCATTTGATTCAAAATGCTTTGTTTGAATGTGTTTGACTTTCATTTGACCCAATTAGCTTTGTTGAATTCATTTGACTTTCATTTGATTCAAAAAGCATTGTTTAAATGTGTTTGACTTCCATTTGACACAATTAGCTTTATAGAATGCAATTGACTCTCATTTGACTCAATTAGATTTATATGAATGTGTTTGACTTTCATTTGACTCAATTAACTTTGTTAATTGCATTTCACTTTCATTTGATTAAAAAGCTTTGTTTGAATGTGTTTGACTTTCATTTTATTCAAAAAGCTTTGTTTGAATGTGTTTGACTTTCATTTTACTCAATTAACTTTGTTGAATGCTATTGGCTTCCATTTGATTCAAAAAGCTTGGTTTGAATATTTTTGAGTTTCATTTGACTCAATTAGCTATGTTGAATGCATTTGACATTCATTTGATTCAAAAAGCTTTGTTTGAATGTGTTTGACTTTCATTTGAGTCATATAGCATTGGTTAATGCAGTTTACTTTCATTTAATTTTAAAAACATTGTTTGAATGTGTTTGACTTTCATTTGACTCAATTAGCTTTGTTGAATGCATTTGACTTTCATTTGATTCAAAAAGCTTTGTTTGAATGTGTTTGACTTTCATTTGACTCAATTATCTTTGTTGAACGCATTTGATTTTTATTTAATTCAAAAGGCTTTGTATGTTTAACTTTAATTTGACTCTATTATCTTTATTGAATGCATTTGACTTTCATTTGATTCAAAAAGCTTTGTTTGAATGTGTTTGACTTTCATTTGAGTCAAAAATCTTTGTTGAATGCATATGACTTTTATTTGATTCAAAAAGCTTTGTTTGAATGTGTTTAACTTTCGTTTGACTCAATTAGCTTTGTTGAATGCATTTGACATTCATTTTATTCAAAAAGTTTTGTTTGAATGTGTTTAACTTTCATTTAACCTAATTAACTTTGTAGAATGCATTTGACATTCATTTGACTCAATTAGCTTTTTATGAATGTGTTTGACTTTCATTTGACTCAATTAGTGTAGACACCCATTTGTGTCTCCCCAAAACCAAACCCAGTGATGAATGTCTTTCACGTCGAACCATTATCGAATGAGGTGAAAGTGGTTGAAAGGCAAGTGTTGTGGTTTAGTTTATTAAAATTCTCTTCTCTCTGTTTTTGAAAATAACTCTGTTTATTTGAAAACGTCCAATCAAGTTTGGTTTGGTCCATGATAAGGGTCCAATAATGGTGTAGTTGGATGGGGCTTGAAAAGACCTTTCCAATGATATATTATAAGCCCAATTCCGATGAATAATGAGGAAGTTATGGCCAAAATATTAAACTGGGCCCAAACCGGATTTTACCTACGACCCAATGATCATGAGGAGGGTCCAAAGGTTTAATCCTATTCCTAAACTAATTAGGATTGATTAGAATCTTCTATAAGTTTCTAAAATATCTTAATTATCCTTTTTGAAAAGATAAGATCATGGAATTTGATTTGAATATAAACTTTCCTTTTTTTAAACTTTCCTAATTCTATTCGGATTTAAACATGTTCAAAGATAGTCAGATATTATTTTCGTGCCTCATATTTTTTATCCAAATTTTATATGGTTGGATAGATCTTGAAATTATCTTTCCAATGATATATTATAATATTAATTCCAAGCTATAACGAAAAAAATATTAAAGATATACGAAACTCTATCCAAAACTGACGCTGTCCTACTATTTCGTCCATATCATTTTATCTACAAAAGATTTTAATCTGATTCTAATTGCATTAGAAATTATACTTCAAGAGCTTTCCAACGACATATTATATGATTTTTTGGACTTCTAGATCAAAAGATATGATTAAAACAAAATCCGCAAAAAACTGTCTTGTCGCGAAACGACAGGCTTGTCGCCTCGCGACAGACTCTGTCGCCTGGCGACAAGATAAATCTTTGGCACAAGGTCGGTTTGATTAGCGACAGAGTGGAGTTTTATTCCTTATCAAATTCTATGATTTTCCGGACTGTTTTCTTATAAATAGGGTCCGAACCTCTGTTTTTATTCATCAATTCTTCCTTAATTCTCTCAATCAATTCTCTCTATTCTCTCTCTTGAGCAATATATTCTTTCTTTCTCTCTCTCTTTCTAAACTAGATTTTTACACACAATTCCGCATTCACGAGACTTAGAGTCTCTTAGCCAAGTTCGAAGTTGCCTTCGCCCTAGACGTGCAAGGTTTGATAATTTCTGAGGGTTTGGTCCAAATCTAGTCAAAACTCTATTTAATTTGATTTCAATTTGATTCTTTAATTATTCTTTATTGATTTTCATCGAAGTTTACTAACTTGTGTATTTTGTTATTAGAAAGAGGTACGAGGCTTCAAAGTAAGTAGATTAGCTTACTTCCTATTTCTTTCACAATGTAGATCGCATGCTTATTATTGTTTTATGATTCCTAGTATCATGTTAGGATTTGTTTAATTCCTAGTATCATGTTAGGATGTTATTTTATGCTTTCTAGAATCATGTTTAGGGTGCCTTTATCCTTTCTAATATCATGTTAGTACCATGTTAGGTTTAAAGCTTTGATCTTTATTGCTTAGTGACATGCTAGGAATTGTTATTAATATTGCTAGTATCATGCCTAGGATCTTGCTATTATTAAAGCTTTATTATTAACATGATGATTATTATTATTATTATGATTATTTATGATTATGTTTATGTTGCTTGATTATATTTTATTGTTATTGCTTCATCACACCTTTTATGATTGTTAAAGGGAATTTGTACTTGAAATCACGCTTAATAAGATAATTAATAATTTGGTTTAGGCTAATATGATTTTAACTCAAGTGATCGCCAATAATAGTATTATTTGTGCATTAATATTCAACCAACATAGATAAAAAGGGTAGGATTAATATGATGTTTGTTTGTTAATCGAAAGCGCGCATGAATACGAGCAGAACAAAGTAGAGGCCTATATTATAGGGCGGGTCCTTTCTTTTGTACATTGGATTCGTACCCTCATCCCCGGACCCTATTTGGTTCAAGACCTTATGGAGTAGTTGATGGTCCTTTTGGATTGTCTTTTGGGTTTACAAGTTCCTAAAACTTGTTGGCGACTCTTTTTGCTCTTTTTCTTTCCCTTTGGAACGCCACCGTACTTTAGTGTATGATCACAGTGGGGTTCAAGTTTGGGATCATAATGCTTGAAATATTCCCTACAATTAGCTTTGTTAATTGCATTGCACTTTGACTTAATTTACAAGACTTTGTTTGAATGTGTTTGACTTTCATTTGACTCAATTAGCTTTGTTGAATTTATTTTACTTTCATTTTATTCAAAAAGCATTGTATGAATGTGTTTGACTTTCATTTGACTAGATTATCGTAATTGAATGCATTTGACTTTCATTTGATTCAAAAAGCTTTGTTTGAATGTGTTTGACTTTCATTTGACTCAATTAACTTTGTTGAATGCATTTGACTTTCATTTGATTCAAAAAGCTTTGTTTGAATGTGTTTGACTTTCATTAGAGTCAAAAAGCTTTGTTGAACGCATTTGACTTTCAGTTGATTCAAAAAGCTTTGTTAGAATGTGTTTGACTTTCATTTGACTAAATTAGCTTTGTTGAATGCATTTGACTTTTATTTGATTCAAAAAGCATTGTTTGAATGTGTTTGACTTTCATTTGACTCAATTAGCTTTGTCGAATGCATTTGACTTTCATTTGACTCAATTAGCTTGGTATGAATGTGTTTGACTTTCATTTGACTCAATTAGCTTTGTTAATTGCATTTCACTTTCATTTAATTCAAAAAGCTTTGTTTGAATGTGTTTGACTTTCATTTGATTCAAAAAGCTTTGTTTGAATGTGTTTGACTTTCATTTGACTCAATTAGCTTTGTTGAATGCATTTAACTTTCATTTGATTCAAAACGTATTGTTTGAATGTGTTTGACTTTCATCTGACTCAATTAGCTTTGTTAAATGCATTTGACTTTTTTTTTTATTCAAAAACTTTGTTTGAATGTGTTTGACTTTCATTTGAGTCATAAAGCATTGTTGAATGCACTTGACTTTCGTTTAATTTAAAAAGCTTTGTTTGAATGTGTTTGACTTTCAATTGATTCAAAAAGCTTTATTTGAATGTGTTTGTCTTTCATTCGACTTAATTAGCTTTGTGGAATGCATTTGACTTTTATTTAACTCACTTACCTTTGTATGAATGTGTTTGATTTTCATTTGACTCAATCAGCTTTGTTGAATGCATTTTACTTTCATTTGATTCAAAAAGCTTTGTTTTATGTGTTTGACTTTCATTTGACTCAATTACCTTTGTTGAATGCATTTCAATTTCTTTTGATTAAAAAAGCTTTGTTTGAATGTGTTTGATTTTCATTTGACCCAATTATCTTAGTTGAACGCATTTGACATTCATTTGATTCAAAAAGCATTGTATGAATGTGTTTGACTTTCATTTGACTCAATTATCTTTATTGAATGACTTTCATTTGATTTAAAAAGCTTTGTTTGAATGTGTTTGACCTTCATTTGAGTCAAAAATCTTTGTTGATTGCATTTGACTTTCATTTGATTCAAAAAGCTTTGTTTGAATGTGTTAGTGATAAGTGACTTTTATGTCACTTTTAGGGTGTTTATTGAGTCGTATTCCGGCTTATTTTCCAATAATTTCACCCTTTTTATCCTTTATTTCTATTATTTTATTATTCTCGTCTTTTATATTTATTTTGTGTATTTTTGGAGCGTTTTAGTTTATTTTATTAGTTTTAGTCTATTTTCGTATTTTATTTTATTTTATTTGCTTGCGTAGTTTTAATTATTTTTTTTAGTTTAGTTTTATGTCCCTTATTTTCTATTTTATTTTATTTTATTTTATTTATCTTGGTTTTATTTTATTTCGTCCTTTATTTATTTTCATTTTATTTATTTCTATTTTATTTATTTTATTTTATGTCCCGATCCTCTTCTCGGTTTTCTTGGTTTGTGTAGGATCGTGTTCGGACGTCCAAGATTCGAGGCACAAAATTTGAGTCAAGTGTTCCAAAGCTACTGCCAGCCTTAACCTCCACCACACCTCACGCACCCATCTCCCCTGCTCCACAACTCACCTTCCCCTGCTGCTCACTGCTGCCCCCTTCACCACACAGCAACGGCAGCAAACACAACACAACACCACACTCCCCTGCTTCACCTTAACAACCCCAACACCAACAGCCACCACCGCAACCAATTCCACCTCACAAAACCACTCACAGCCACCACATACCAGCAGCCACAAACTCACAATCAACCAGCCACTCGCAACCACCACACATCACCACACTCACATCCACCAATTCCCCCGTAACAACCACCAGCCACAACAGCAGCGACAACACAACATCAACAACACCAACCCGCAACCGCAACTAACACCACCGCAACCTTCTCCAACCACCTGCGAGCGCAACCCCCTTACCACCACGCATCCACCGCAACCAACACCAACAGCAGCAGAAATTGCGCCACCATTAACGCACCAATTCTCAGCAACAAATCGAGCAACAGCCCAAATCAGAGTAAATCGCAAATTGATTGAGTTCGAGCAAACCATTCGAAGAGTTCGGTCGAAGTTCAAGTGCAAAATCAGGCAGAATCGTTCGAGATTTTGTCATTTTTAGAGGAGTGGTCGAAAACACCCATGGTTCGATCGAACCAACCCATAGTTCGGCCGCACCTACTTTCGGTTCGATCGAACCATTTCACGAGCTTCGCACATGGCATTTAGTGAGATTGAACGGTTGCGATTAAGTGATGATTGCTGATGATGATTGATGATGGAGTATGGATGGCGTTGATGATGGTTGTTGGATGATGATGATAAGAGAGCAGCCACGAAAAAGAAGAAAATCATTTGGGGGTCTGATGTATTTCGTGGGTTTGGTGGGAATTTTGGGGGTTACGTTTTCTATTTTCATTTTCTTTTATTTTCATTTTTTATTTTAGTTTTGTTTTTGGATTTAGTTTCATTAGTTTTATTTATTTTATTTTTATTTTATTTTTTTTAGGCCTTGTATATAAATACCCCTTTTGGGGTTATTTCTCTAAAAAACTTTCAATCAACATTTAATTCTACCCTAGATTAGATTTGAGTAATTTTAGTTCCTTTATTTTCTCTCTCTTAGGGTTAGATTAGGATTTTCTCTCTCTAGTTTAGGAGTAGTTTAGAGAGAAAAGGCTTGGATTTTTCATGGAGTTTTGAGAGGTTGAAGATACAATTTGTAGATTTTTTTCTTCTCATTAATTCAATGAGTCTTTCTAACTTTCTCTCACCTTTATTGCTTTCATTTATTATTGTTTTTGCTTATTTATTTGGTTATTTGAGTAGATTAATTAGTTTAGGGTTTGTTTGGCATCATTTTTGGTTTTCAGTTTTCTGTTTTTTTGAAAACCAAAAACCAAAAACAGGAAACAAGAAAAAGGTGTTTTCACTTTTCTGTTGTCAGTTTTCAAAATTATCATGATTTTAATAAATCTATATAATTTTTGTTTCATTATGTGACATGTATAATACACTTTTAAAAAACAAAAAACCAAAAAACAGAAAACCACAACGATGCCAAACGAACCCTTAGTTATTTGATTCTTGTTTTTATTATTATTTTACCTTGTTTTCCATGTTTTTGTTCACCATGTTAGCTTAGGTTTTGTTCTAGGGAAATGGATGAAGATTATGTTAATTAATTTAATGATTGATTGTGATTAGTATGGAATTGTTTCTTGATTATTGTGTATGGATGATGCTTTTATGGATTAGAATCTTTCTAGCTAATTGATTCTATGTTCTTAATTATATTTTCAATCAATTGCGCGAGAGTGAGTTGGTTGAGAGCCCTAAATTCTTCCATACCTTTGCTAGGCTAGTTGCACGAGAGTGAATTAGTTTAGTAGGATAATTAACATGCTTAATTGTGCGAGAGTGAGTTCAATGTGTTAATTGTTCCTAATCAAGGTCATTTTCATCTAATTGTATGATGTTATTGAATGTTTTGATGTAATTGGATTCCACTTTCCCTAGTTTTAGTTATTTGCTCTTAGTAGTGTTTAGTTGAACCTCTCTCTATCTCACAAGCTTTCCTAGTAGTCTAATTAGCACAAATTGATACACTTAATCCTTCTGGGTTCGACCCTTTACTTACCCCTATACTCGTATTAGGGCAGTTTAGGATTATAAATTTCTAATTTAATTAGGGTTAGTAGACCTAACGACATTACTTAATCCCGCGATCAGTTAGACATTCATTTGACTCAATTAGCTTTGTAGAATGCATTTGACTTTCATTTGACTCAATTAACTTTGTATGAATGTGTTTGACTTTCATTTGACATAATTAACTTTGTTAATTGCATTTCACTTTCATTTTATTTAAAAAGCTTTGTTTAAATGTGTTTGACTTTCATTTGACTCAATTAGCTTTGTTGGATGCATTTGACTTTCATTTGATTGAAAAAGATTTGTTTGAATGTGTTCGACATTCATTTCACTCAATTATTTATGTTGAATGCATTCGGCTTTTATTTGATTCAAAAAGCTTTGTATGAATGTGTTTGATTTTCATTTGACTCAATTATCTTTATTGAATGCATTTGACTTTTAATTTATTCAAAAAGCTTTGTATGAATGTGTTTGACTTTCATTTAACTCAATTATCATTATTGAATGCATTTGACTTTAATTTGATTCAAAAACCCTTTTTTGAATGTGTTTGACTTTCATTTGAGTCAAAAAGCTTTGTAAGATGCACTTGACTTTCATTTGACTCAAAAAGCTTTGTTTGAATGTGTTTGACTTTCATTTCTCTCAATTATCTTTGTTGAATGCATTCGACTTTTATTTAATTCAAAAAGCTTTGTATGAATGTGTTTGAATTTCATCTGACTCAATTATCTTTATTGAATGCATTTGACTTTCATTTTATTCAAAAAGCTTTGTATGAATGTGTTTGACTTTCATTTGGCTCAATTATCTTTATTGAATGCATTTGACTTTCATTTTATTTAAAAACCCTTTTTTGAATGCGTTGAACTTTTGTTTGACTTAATCATCTTTATTAAATGCATTTGACTTTCATTTGATTCAAAAAGCTTTGTTTGAATGTGTTTGACTTTCACTTGACTCAATTATCTTTATTGAATGCATTTGACTTTCATTTGATTCAAAAAGCTTTGTTTGAATGTGTTTGACTTTTATTTGACTCAATTACCTTTATTGAATGCATTTGACTTTTATATGATTCAAAAACCCTTGTTTGAATACGTTTGACATTCATTTGAGTCAAAAAGCTTTGTTTAATGCACTTTACTTTCATTTGACTCAAAAAGCTTTGTTTGAATGAGTTTGACTTTCATTTGACTCATTTATCTTTGTTGAATGCTTTTGACTTTCATTTGATTCAAAAACCATTGTTTGCATGTGTTTGACATTCGATTGACTCAATTAGCTTTGTTGAATGCTTTTTACTTTCATTTGATTTAAAAAACTTTTTTTGAATGTGTTTATCTTTTATTTCACTCAATTAACTTTGTTGAATGCATTTGACTTTCATTTGATTCAAAAAGCTTTGTTTGAATGTGTTTGACTTTTATTTGACTCAATTAACTTTGTTGAATGCATTTGACTTTCATTTGATTCAAAAAGCTTTGTTTGAATGTGTTTGACTTTCATTCGACTCAATTATCTCAAAAAGCTTTGTTTGAATGTGTTTGACTTTCATTCGACTCAATTATCTTTGTTGAATGCATTTGACTTTCATTTCGTTCAAAAAGCATTGTTTGAATGTGTTTGACATTCATTTGATTCAAAAAGCTTTGAATGAATGTGTTTGACTTTCATTTGACTCAATTATCTTTGTTGAATGCATTTTACTTTCATTTATTTTAAAAAGCAATGTTTATGTGTTTAACTTTCATTTGACTCAATTAGCTTTGTAGAATGTATTTAACTTTCATTTGATTAAAAAAGCTTTGTTTTAATGTGTTTGACTTTCATTTGATTAAAAAAGCTTTGTTGAATGAGTTTGAAATTCATTTGACACAATTAGCTTTGTTAAATGCATTGCACTTTCAACTGATTCAAAAAGTTTTGTATGAATGTGTTTGACTTTCATTTGACTCAATTAACTTCGTTGAATGCATTTAACTTTCATTTGACTCAATTTGCTTTGTTGAATGTGTTTGACTTTCATTTGATTAAAAAAGCATTGTTTGAATGTGTTTGATTTTCATTTGACTCAATTAACTTTGTTGAATGCATTTGACTTTCATTTGGTTCAAAATGCTTTGTTTGACTTTCATTTGATTCAATTAGTTTTGATGAATGCATTTGATTTTCATTTGATTTAAAAAGCATTGTTTGAATGTGTTTGACTTTAATTTGACTTAATTAGCTTTATTGAACGCATTTGATTTTCATTTGATTTGAATAAATTTGTTTGAGTGTGTTTGACTTTCATTTGACTCAATTAGCTTTGTAGAATGCATTTGACTTTTATTTGGCTTAATTAGCTTTGTATGAATGTGTTTTACTTTCATTTGACTCAATAAGCTTTGTTGAATGCATTTTACTTTCATTTGTTGCAAAAACCTTTGTTTATATGTGTTTGACTTTCAATTAACTCAATTAGCTTTGTTGAATGCATTTGACTTTCATTTGGTTCATAAAGCTTTGTATGAATGTGTTTGACTTTCATTTGACTGAATTATCATTGTTAAATGCATTTGACTTTCATTTGATTTAAAAAGCTTTGTTTGAATGTGTTTGACTTTTATTTGAGTCAAAAAGCTTTGTTGGATGCATTTGACTTTATTTGGTTCAAAAAGCTTTGTTTGAATGAATTTGACTTTCATTTGACTCAATTATCTTTGTTGAATGCATTTGACTTTCATTTGGTTCAAAAAGCTTTTTTTGAATGTGTTTGACTTTCATTTGATTCAAAAAGCTTTCTATGAATGTGTTTGACTTTTTTTTGACTCAATTATCTTTATTCAATTCATTTGACTTTCATTTTGCTCAATTATCTTTGTGGAATGCATTTGACTTTTATTTGGTTCAAAAAGCTTTGTTTGAATGTGTATGACATTCATTCGATTCAAAAAGCTTTGTATATATGAATGTGTTTGACTTTCATTTGACGCAATTATCTTTGTTGAATGCATTTGACTTTAATTTGATTCAAAAAGTATTTTGAATTTGTTTGACTTTCATTTGACTCAATTAGCTTTGTTGAATGCATTTGACTTTCATTTGATTTAAAAAGCTTTTTTTAAATGTGTTTGACTTTCATTTGACTCAATTAGCTTTGTAGAATGCATTTGAATTTAATTTGACTCAATTAGCTTTGGATGAATGTATTTAATTTTCATTTGACTCTATTAGCTTTGTTAATTGCATTTCACTTTCATTTAATTCAAAAAGCTTTGTTTGAATGTGGTTGACTTTCATTTGACTTAATCAGCTTTGTTGAATGCATTTGACTTTTATTTGATTTAAAAAGCTTTGTTTGAATGTGTTTGACTTTCATTTAACTTAATTAGCTTTGTAGAATGCATTTGACTTTCATTTGGTTCAAAAAGCTTTGTATGAATGTGTTTTACATTCATTTGAGTCAATTAGCTTTGTTAATTGCATTTCACTTTCATTTAAATCAAAAAGATTTGGTTGAATGTGTTTGACTTTAAATTGACTCAACTAGTTTTGTTGAATGCATTTTTACTTTTATTCGATTCAGAAAGCTTTGTTTGAATGTGTTTGACTTTCATTTTACTCAATTATCTTTTTCAAAAGCATTTGACTTTCATTTGATTCAAGATGCTTTGTATGAATGTGTTTAGTTTCATTTGACTAGATTATCTTTATTGATTGCATTTGACTTTTTATTTGATTCTAAAAACTTGGTTTGAATGTGATTGACTTTCATTTGAGTCAAAAAGCTTTGTTTGAATGTGATTGACTTTCAATTGATTCAAAAAGCTTTGTTTGAATCTGTTTGACTTTCAATTGACTTAATTATCTTTGTTGAATGCATTTCACTTTCATTTGATTCAAAAAGCTTTATTTGAATGTGTTTGACTTTCATTTGACTCATTTATCTTTGTTGAATGCATTTGACTTTCATTTGATTCAAAAAGCTATATTTGAATGTGTTTGACTTTCATTTGACTCAATTAGTGACGTGGGGAAAACTATGTCGTTGAACTAATCCTCCCTACGGTCAAACAAATTTATAATCACTCAACTACCTAAATACAAGTATATAGGTAAGTCAAGGGTCGAACCACTAGGAACGGTTATGTTCAAGTATTTCTAATTAACGCCTAAGCTAGGTCGAATTCCAAGGTGAAAGTTAACGCTATTCTACTTTCTAAATAAAGAACCAAACAAATGAAACACTAGGGAATGGGGATCAACATGCATTCATGATAACCAAGGTAATTAGGGAGTCAAGCAATCCAAGCTATGCAAAGACAAATAGTAGGAGCAATTAGGGGCATTCAACTAATCATCCTCACAATCTCTAACATAGATTTCTCTAGTGCTAAACAATATGAAGAAACATAATCAAATACTCAACTAATTATGATCAAATCGATATCAAGTGGTCATGTCAATCAATTCAATCATGCAATCAATGCTAGCAATCATGGTTAGCTACTCCAATCAAACTTATGCAACATGCAAACCTCTATGAATCAATTTAATCACAACACAAGAACTACTCTAATTCCCAAATCAATCTCAATCCGTCAATCACACATGTCTACCAAAACCCTAGCAAGTAAACTACTCAAGAAACATGATCAAATCTACTATCAACTATAGAAAACAAGAATCAACAAAATATCAAGAATAATTACTCTAATCAAACATCAAATATCAAAATCAAACCAAACAAACATCAAATTAAACAAAACAATTGAATGAGATAGAGTTTAGAAATGCTCATTGATAATTAGGAAGATCTCCAACACAATTGTCACACTTGCATCTTCAATCTCTCAATCACCATTGAAATTCCTCACTTTCTCTCTCTAAAACTACTCCTAATCTAGAGAGAGAAGCTCTCAACCTAAGAGAGAGAAAACTATTCTAAACTAAAGAATTACATCAATCAAGAATAAAGGAAACCAAAAACTATATAAACAAAAGGAGAAAAGAAGCTTAAAATCGTAAAAGACCCGGAAACCCGCGCCCGCGGAGAACTCGGCCGCGCCCGCGGAGGAAGACGGAAACCTCGATAACCGCGCCCGCGGCCCAAGCCCACGCCCGCGGGGCCAAGGCCTGCGCCCTCGGGGAGCCCTCGGGACAACCGCGGGTGCTTACTGCCCAAAAACGGCAGTTTTGGAGCTGCAGCAGCCCCGCGCCCGCGGGTACTGTAGCCCGCGCCCGCGGCAGAATTTCAGGGCTAACTTTGGAAGGCTTTAACTCTCAATCTATGAATCGTATGAGGGCGTGCGACCTATCATTGGAAAGGTATTTAAGTCTAGTTTCCAACCCAACTTGAATCACATCAATCCGAGTTGTAGAACCTGAGATATGGCTGAAACAATGAACAAAGGTCCTATTTGAAACTTTGCAATCCTTCGTTTTCCTTTGTTTCAAACTCAAATTCAATTCCGAAAAGTGCATATTGATGCTAGTGGGTGCTATTTTCAATTTCCATGCATATAGCCCGCGACGTACCTACCAAACAACGCAAAGAAACGGAGAAGCGAGAGAAATAGCCGAGAAATGAATAAAATGATGAGAAAACCATTAAAAGCATGCATTTCTCTAAACTAACATAAAATAACACAAATCGAGCATTATTCTCTATAAACACGACACAAACGACTAAAAACGAGCATAGAAATATAAAGAAAACATAGCCTAAAGGTGCCATAAATGGCACGGATCAATTAGCTTTGTTGAATGCATTTGACTTTCATTTGGTTCAAAAAGCTTTGTTTGAATATGTTTGACTTTCATTTGACTCAATTATCTTTGTTCAATGCATTTCACTTTCATTTGATTCAAAAAACTTTGTATGAATGTGATTGACTTTAATTTGCCACAATTATCTTTGTTGAATGCATTTGACTTTCATTGGATCAAAAAGCATTGTTTGAATGTGTTTGACTTTCATTTGACTCAATTAGCTTTGTTGAATGCAATTTACTTTCATTTGATTCAAAAAGCTTTGTTTGAATGTGTTTGACTTTCATTTGATTCAATTAGCTTTGATGAATGCATTTGATTTTCATTTGATTTAAAAAGCTTTATTTAAATGTGTTTGTCTTTAATTTGACTCAATTAGCTATGTTGAATGCATTTCACTTTCATTTGATTCAAAAAGCTTTGTTTGAATGTGCTTGACTTTCATTTGACTCAATTAGCTTTGTAGAATGTATTTGACTTTCATTTGACTCAATTAGATTTGTATTAATGTGTCAGACTTTCGTTTGACTCAATTAGCTTTGTTAATTGCATTTCACTTTCATTTAATTCAAAAAGCATTGTTTGAATGTGTTTGACTTTCATTTGACTCAAAAAGATTTGTTGAATGCATTTTACTTTCATTTGATGTAAAAAGCTTTGTTTGAATGTGTTTGATTTTCAATTAACTCAATTAGCTTTGTTGAATGCATTTGACTTTCATTTGATTCAAAAAGATTTGTTTGAATGTGTTTGAATTTCATTTGACTCAATTATCTTTGTTGAATGCGTTTGACTTTCATTTGATTCAAAAAGCTTTGTTTGAATGTGTTTGCCATTCATTTGATCCAAAAAGCCTTGTATGAATGTGTTTGACTTTCATTTGACTCAATTATCTTTGTTGAATGCATTTGACTTTCATTTGATTGAAAAAGCATTGTTTGAATGTGTTTGACTTTCGTTTGACTCAATTAGCTTTGTTGAATGCATTTGACTTTGATTTGATTCAAAAACTTTTTTTGAATGTGTTTGACTTTCATTTGACTTAATTAGCTTTGTAGAATGCATTTGACATTCGTTTGACTTAATTAGCTTTGTGTGAATGTGTTTGACTTTCATTTGACTCAATTAGCTTTGTTAATTGCATTTCACTTTCATTTAACTCAAAAAGCTTTGTTTGAATGTGTTTTACTTTCATTTGTCTCAATTAGCTTTGTTGATTGCATTTTACTTTCATTTGATGCAAAAAGCTTTGTATGAATGTGTTTGACTTTCATTTGACTCAATTATCCTTGTTGAATTCATTTGACTTTCATTTGTTTTAAAAAGGTTTGTTTGAATGTGTTTGACTTTCATTTGACTCAATAATCTTTGTTGAATGCATTTGACTTTCATTTGGTTCAAAAAGCGTTGTTGAATGTTTTTGACTATCATTTGACTTAATTAGCTTTGTTGAATGCATTTGAGTTATATTTGATTCAAAAAAGCTTTTTATGAATGTGTTTGACTCTCATTTGACCCAATTACCTTTGTTGAATGCATTTGACTTTCATTTGATTCAATATATCTCTTTTTTGTTGCTATTGAAAACAAGTTGTCTTACTAGTTGTTGTTTGATTTCATTAAATTTTGTCTTGTTTCCATATATCAACAAATTCTGACAACTACTTTTTTATTTGAAGCGATTTAGAATCAAATTGAGGCAATAAATTTTTGAACTGTTCCTATTAGAAATTAGCTGTCTTACTAGTTGTTGCATTTTACATTCATTTGATTCAAAAAGCTTTGATTGAATGTGTTTGACGTTTATTTGACTCAATTAGCTTTGTTGAATGCATTTGACTTTCTTTTGATTCAAATCGCTTTGTTTGAATGTGTTTGACTTTCATTTGAGTCAAAAAGCTTTGTTGAATGCATTTGACTTTCATTTGATTCAAAAAGTTTTGTTTGAATTTGTTTGACTTTCATTTGAGTCAAAAAGCTATGTTGAATGCATTTGACATTCATTTTATTCAAAAAGCTTTGTTTGAATGTGTTTGACTTTAATTTAACTTAATTATCTTTGTTGAATGCATTTTACTTTCATTTGGTTCAAAAAGCTTTATTTGAATGTGTTTGACTTCCATTTGACTCAATTAGCTTTGTTGAATGCATTTTACTTTCAATCAATTCAAAAAGCTTTATTTGAATGTGTTTGACTTTCATTTCACTCAATTAGCTTTGTCGAATGCATTTGACATTCATTTGAGTCAAAAAGCTTTGTTGAATGCATTTGACTTTCATTTGCTTCAAAAAGCTTTGTTTGAATTTGTTTGACTTTCATTTGAGTAAAAAAGCTGTGTTGAATGCATTTGACTTTCATTTTATTCAAAAAGCTTTGTTTGAATGTGTTTTACTTTCATTTGACTTAATTATCTTTGTTGAATGCATTTGACTTTCATTTGATTCAAAAAGCTTTGTTTGAATGTGTTTGACTTTCATTTGACTCAATTGTCTTTGTTGAATGTATTTAACTTTCATTTGATTCAAAAAGCGTTGTTGAATGTGCTTCAACTTCATTTGGCTCAATTAGCTTTGTTGAATGCATTTGAGTTTTATTTGATTCAAAAAGCTTTGTATGAATGTGTTTGACTTTCATTTGACCCAATTACCTTTGTTAAATGCATTTGACTTTCATTTGATTCAATATATCTCTTTTTTGTTGCTATTGAAAACAAATTGTCGTACTAGTTGTTGCTAGATTTCATCAAATTTTGTCTTGTTTCCATATATCAACAAATTCTGACAACTAATTTTTTATTTATAGAGATTTAGAAACAAATTAAGGCAACAAATTTTTAAATTGTTCCCATTAGAAATTAGCCGTCTCATTATTGGTTCTAGATGACAGCAGATTTTTTATTTGTAGTCATTTAGCAATGCCATTTTACAAAACGTTTGGCAACAAAATTTCTAGTTGTTGCTATTTGAGACACTTGTTTTACTATTTGTTGCTAAAATGACATCACATATTAATTTGTTGCCATTAGAAATAAGTTGTGTTATAAATTGTTGCTAATTTATTAAGAGTCATTGAACTAATTTACATAATCTTGTTCTATACAAAAGAAATATTAGAATGAATTAATAATCGTTCAATCACTTTTAGCAATAAAACGAAGGTGATAAAATAATATATATTATTTTATAAGTTCATTAGAAAGAGCATGTAGAAAATGGGAATGCTTCTTACTATTTTGCCCGAATTTGCTTGTTTTTGGATCTACAAGACCTTAAAACCTTATGAATTGCTTTGTTTTTGTGATTTCATTTGTGAATCAGTTATGAATACATATATTTGACATGACTCAAGCCTTTTCAAGTTCATTAGAAAGAGCATGTAGAAAATGGGAATGTTTCTTCCCATTTTGGCCGAATTTGCTTGATTTTGGCTCTACAAGACCTTAAAACCTTATAACATGCTTTATTTTTGTGATTTATTTTCTTAGAAAGTTATAAATACATATATTTGACATGATTCAAGCATTTATAAGTTCATTAGAAAGAGCATGTAGAAAATGGGAACGCTTCTTCCCATTTGGGCCGAATTTGCTTGATTTTGGTTCTACAAGACCTTAAAACCTTATAACATGCTTTTTTTTGTAATTTCTTTTCTTAGAAAGTTATAAATACATATATTTGACATGAATCAAGCCTTTTCAAGTTCATTAGAAAGAGCATGTGGAAATGGGAATGCTTTTTCCCATTTTGCCCGAATTTGCTTGATTTCGGTTCTACTAGACCTTAAAACCTTATAACTTGCTTTGTTTTTGTGATTTATATGCTTAGAAAATTATAAATACATATATTTGATATGATTCAAGAATTTATAAGTTCATTAGAAAGAGCATGTAGAAAATGGAAATGCTTCTTACTATTTAGCCCGAATTTGTTTGATTTTGGTTCTACAAGACCTTAAAACCTTATAAATTGCGTTGTTTTTGTGATTTATTTTGTTAGGAAGTTATAAATAAATATATTTGACATGAATCAAGCCTTTTCAAGTTTATTAAAAAGAGCATGTAGAAAGAGGAAATGTTTCTTACTATTTTGCCCGAATTTGCTTGATTTCAGTTCTATAAGACCTTACAACCTTATAACTTGCTTTGTTTTTGTGATTTCTTTGCTTATGCATTTATAAATACATACATTTCACTTGATTCAAACAATTATAAGTTCTTAGAAAGAGCATGTAGAATTTGGGAATGCTTGTTACTATTCTGCCCGAATTTGCTTGATTTTGGTTCTACAAGACCTTAAAACCTCATAACTTGCTTTGTTTTTGTGATTTATTTTCTTATGGAGTTATAAATACATACATTTGAAATGATCCAAGCATTTATAAGTTCATTAGAAAGAGCATGTAGAAAATGGGAACGTTTCTTCCCATTTTGCCCGAATTTGTTTGATTTTGGTTCAACAAGACCTTAAAACCTTATAACTTGCTTTTGCTTTGTTATTTATTTGCTTAGGCAGTTATAAATATGTATATTTGACATGAGTCAAGAATTTATAATTTCATTAGTTATAAGTGACTTTTATGTCACTTTTAGGGTGTTTATTGAGTCGTATTCCGGCTTATTTTCCAATAATTTCACCCATTTTATCCTTTATTTCTATTATTTTATTATTTTCATCTTTAATATTTATTTTGAGTATTTTTGGAGCGTTTTAGTTTATTTTCTTTATTTTATTAGTTTTAGTCTATTTTCGTATTTTATTTTATTTTATTTGTTTGCGTAGTTTTAATTATTTTTTTTTAGTTTAGTTTTATGTCCCTTATATCTAGTTTATTTTTATTTTATTTATTTTATTTTATTTGTCTTGGTTTTATTTTATTTCATCCTTTATTTATTTTCATTTTTATTTATTTTTATTTTATTTATTTTATTTTATGTCCCGATCCTCTCCACTTGCTTTGATTTTGTGATTTATTTTCTTATGGAGTTATAAATAAATATATTTGACATGATCCAAGTGTTTATAAGTTCATTACAAAGTGCATGTAAAAAATGGGAACGTTTCTTCCCATTTTTCCCGAATTTGCTTAATTTTGGTTCTACAAGACCTTAAAACCTTATAATTTACTTTTGCTTTGTTATTTCTTTGCTTAGGCAGTTATAAATATGTATATTTGACATGATTCAAGAATTGATAATTTCATTTCAAAGAGCATGTAGAAAATGGGAATGCTTCTTTCTATTTTGCATTTTTGCCCGAATTTGCTTGATTTTGGTTCTACAAGACCTTAAAACATTATGAATTGCTTTGTTTTTGTGATTTCTTTTGTGAGGCAGTTATAATACATATATTTAACATGACTCAAGCCTTTTCAAGTTCATTAGAAAGAGCATGTAAAAAATGAGAATGCTTCTTCCCATTTTGGCCGAATTTGCTTGATTTTGGCTCTACAAGACCTTAAAACCTTATAACGTGCTTTATTTTTGTGAATTATTTTCTTAGGAAGTTATAAATACATATATTTGACACGAATCAAGCCTTTTCAATTTCATTAGAAAGAGCATGTAGAAAATGGGAACGCTTCTTCTCATTTTGCCCGGATTTGCTTGATTTCGGTCTACCAGACCTTAAAACCTTATAACTTGCTTTGTCTTAGTGATTTCTATGATTAGGCAGTTAATAATACATATATTTGACAAGATTCAAGCCTTTATAAGTTCATTAGAAAAAGTATGTAGAAAATGGAAATGCTTTTTACCATTTGGGTCGAATTTGGTTGATTTTGGTTCTACAAGACCTTAAAACCTTATAACATCCTTTGTTTTTGTGATTTCTTTTATTAGGATTTTATAAATACATATATTTGACATGAATCAAGCCTTTTCAAGTTCATTAGAAAGAGAATGTAAAAAATGGGTGCTTCTTGCTTTTTCGGTTCTACCAGACCTTAAAACCTTGTAACTTGCTTTTTCTTAGTGATTTCTATGCTTAGGCAATTACAAATACATACATTGGACATGATTCAAGTCTTTATAAGTTCAGTACAAAGAGCATGTAGAAAATGGGAACGCTTCTTCCCATATGGCCGAATTTGCTTGATTTTGGTTCTACAAGACCTTAATACCTCATAACATGCTTTGTTTTTGTGATTTATTTTCTTAGGAAGTTATAAATACATATACTTAAAATGAATCAAGCCTTTTTAAGTTCATTAGAAAGAGCATGTAGAAAATGGGAACGCTTCTTCTCATTTTGCCCGAATTTGCTTGATTTTGGTTCTACAACACCTTAAAACCTTATAACTTGCTTTGTTTTTGTGATTTATATGCTTAGAAAAATATAAATACATATATTTGATATGATTCAAGAATTTATAAAATCATTAGAAAGAGCATGTAGAAAATGGAATGGCTTCTTACTATTTTGCCCGAATTTGCTTGATTTTGGTTCTACAAGACCTTAAAACCTTATAACTTTCTTGGTTTTTGTGATTTATCTTGTTAGGAAGTTATAAATACATACATTTGACATGAATCAAGCCTTTTCAAGTTTATTAAAAAGAGCATGTAGAAAAAGGGAATGCTTCTTACTATTTTGCCCGAATTTGTTTGATTTCAGTTCTACAAGACCTAAAAACCATATAACTTTCTTTGTTTTTGTGATTTCTATGCTTATGCAGTTATAAATAGATATATTTCACATGATTCAAACAATTATAAGTTCTTTAGAAAGAGCATGTAGAATTTGGGAATGCTTCTTACTATTTTGCCCGAATTTGCTTGATTTTTGTTCTACAAGACCTTAGAACCTCATAACTTGCTGGTGATTTATTTTCTTATGGAGTCATAAATACATATATTTGACATGATCCAAGCATTTATAAGTTCATTAGATAGAGCATGTAGAAAATGGGAACGTTTCTTCCCATTTTGCATGAATTTGCTTGATTTTGGTTCTACAAGACCTTAAAACCTTATAACTTACCTTTGCTTTGTTATTTATTTGCTCAGGTAGTTATAAATATTTATATTTGACATGATTCAAGAATTTATAATTTCATTAGAAAGAACATGTAGAAAATGGGAATGCTTCTTGCTATTTTGCCCGAATTTGCTTGATATTGGTTCTACAAGACCTTAAAACCTTAATACATGCTTTGTTTTTGTGATTTATTTTATTTGGAAGTTATAAATACATATATTTGACATGAATCAATCATTTTCAAGTTCAATAGAAAGAGCGTGTAGAAAATGGGAACGCTTATTCTCATTTTGCCTGAATTTGTTTCATTTTGGTTCTACCAGACCTTATAACCTTATAAAATGCTTTCTCTTTGTTATTTATTTGCTTCGTTAGTTACAAATACATATATTTGATATGATTCAAGCCTTTATAATTTCATTAGAAGGAGCATGTAGAAAACGGGAACGCTTCTTCCCATTTTGGCCGAATTTGCTTGATTTTGGTTCTACTATATCTTAAGACCTTATAACATGCTTTTTTTGTGATTTCTTTTCTTAGGAAGTTATAAATACATATATTAGACATGAATCAAGCCTTTTCAAGTTCATTAGAAAGAGCGTGTAGAAAATAAGAACGCTTCTTCTCATTTTGCCCGAATTTGCTTGATTTCGGTTCTACCAGACCTTAAAACCTTATAACTTGCTTTGTATTAGTGATTTATATGCTTAGGGAGTTACTAATACATATATGTAACATGATTCAAGCCTTTATAAGTTCATTAGAAAGAGCATGTAGAAAATGGGAACGTTTCATCCCATTTGGGCCGAATTTGGCTGATTTTGGTTCCGCAAGACCTTAAAACCTTATAACATCCTTTTTTTTTTGATTTATTTTGTTAGGAAGTTATAAATACAAATATTTGACATGACCCGGGGTCTTTTCAAGTTCATTAGAAAGTGCATGTAGAAAATGAGAACGCTTCTTCTCATTTTGCCTGAATTTGCTTGATTTCGGTTCTACCAGACCTTAAAACCTTATAACTTGCTTTGTATTAGTGATTTGTATGCTTAGGGAGTTACTAATACATATATGTAACATGATTCAAGCCTTTATAAGTTCATTAGAAAGAGCATGTAGAAAATGGGAACGCTTCATCCCATTTGGGCCAAATTTGGTTGATTTTGGTTCTGCAAGACCTTAAAACCTTATAACATCCTTTGTTTTTTTGATTTCTTTTGTTAGGAAGTTATAAATACAAATATTTGACATGACCCGGGGTCTTTTCAAGTTCATTAGAAAGTGCATGTAGAAAATGAGAACGCTTCTTCTCATTTTGCCTGAATTTGCTTGATTTCGGTTCTACCAGACCTTAAAACCTTAGAAATTGCTTTCTCTTTGTTATTTATTTTCTTAGGTAGTTACAAATACATATATTTGACATGATTCAAGCCTTTATAAGTTCATTAGAAGGAGCATGTAGAAAACGGGAACGCTTCTTCCCATGTTGGCCGAATTTGCTTGATTTTGGTTCTACAAGACCTTAAAACCTTATAACATGCTTTTTTTTGTGATTTATTTTCTTAGGAATTTATAAATACATATATTAGACATGAATCAACCCTTTTCAAGTTCTTAGAAAGAGCGTTTAGAAAATAGGAACGCTTCTTCTCATATGATGTTAATTGGTAACAATAATTTTCATTTTGATGACCTTAAATAGTTAATTGACCTAAAAGAATGTCATTCTTCTAAGTGCTTTACTTACTTTTTCTATGCTTTTTGTATCATTTATTTTTTTGTGAAACTGCTATATAATGAGGGAGGATCGAGCATGGATGTATAAACGGTTACAAGGAAAATTCCTTAGTCCAACCTCTGCTGAAAAGGTCAATGAATTTATTACATTTGCTACCACACAAGACAATGTCGTGATAGATGGTGTGATGAAATGTCCATGTGCACAGTGTCGAAATATTCCTTATCAAGATCTTGATACCATTAAGGAGTATCTCTATAGGCATGGTTTTTTGCCTAACTATTTCCAATGTGTTTTTCATGGTGAACTGCACTTCCAAAGAGAATCCCAAAGTAGCAGCTCCATATCCACCGAGGATGCATTGAACCCATATAGAAACATGGTATTAGATGCCTTTGGACTAGAAGGTGGTTTAGAAAATATTGAAGAAGAGCCACATGCTAGTTACAAGAAATTCTTTGACATGTTGAAGGCAGCGGAAGCGCCATTGTATGATGGCTGCAAGTTGTCTGTATTGTTTGCTGCTGCAAGGATGGCAAACATCAAGTGCGAGTATAATATTCCACATAAAGATATAGATGGTGTTGCTTCCTTAATGAAAGACATGTGCCCAGATGAAAACAAGATGACAAATAGTTTTTACATAACTAAGAAATTGCTTGAAGGGATAGAACTTCCGCACCAAAAGATTCATGTATGTCAAAATGGATGTATGTTATTTTGGAAAGAACACAAAGATCTCAAAGAATGTCTATATTGTAAAGGAAGTCATTATAAGACACTTAGAGAAAGTGCCAACAATTCTACTCAAAGTGCTCTTATTTACTTTCTTATAGGCCCGAGATTACAAAGATTATATGCAACAAGATCTACTGCGGAGCAGATGAGGTGGCATAAAGATAATCCTCGAGTTCATGGCCTTATGTCTCATCCGAGTGATGGAGAGGCGTGGAAACGCCTAGATGAAGAGTACCCTTCTTTTGCTGCGGAGCCTAGAAATGTCCGACTAGGTCTTTGTATCGACGGATTTTCACCATTTGGAAAGACAGGAAGGCAATATTCTTGTTGGCCCGTCATTTTAACTCCTTATAATCTTCCGCCTGAATTTTGCATGAAAAAACCTTTTATGTTTCTAAGTTTAATAATTCCAAGTCTGAAGATCCTAAAGGGAATCTCGATGTGTACTTGCAACCTCTTATTGAAGAGTTAAAGCAATTATGGGAGGTTGGGTTACCGACTTACAACATGCTTTCAGGATGGACCTTGTCGGGTAGATTAGCTTGCCCATATTGTATGGAAAACACTAAGGCTTTCACTCTTAAAAATGGTGGAAAACAAAGTTGGTTTGATTGTCACCGTCAGTTTTTACCCCATGATCATAATATTTGAAAAAATAAGAGTGCTTTTTTTAAAGCCAGAGTTGAGAATGATTCTCCACCACCACGAATGAGTGGTGAGGACATTTGGAATCGAGTATCTTTATTTCCAAAAACTATTGAGCAAATAAGGGGTGATGATAACGAGGCAGAAGGATATGGAAAGTTCCACCATTGGACAAAGCAAAGCGTCTTTTGGGAGCTTCCATATTGGAGCAAGCTCTTGATACGCCATAATCTTGATGTCATGCACATTTAAAAAAATGTATTTGATAATGTGTTTCACACTGTAATGGATATTAAGGGTAAAACTAAAGACAATGTGAAAGCAAGAAGAGACTTGGGAGAGTATTGTAGACGACGAAAATTGGAGGCGCAAGATGTTGTTAATAGTAAAGGGGAAAAACGGACTTCAAAACCGAATGCTCCTTTTGTGTTTCCTAAAGAGAAAAGGAAACTTATTTGTGAATGGGTGAAGAAATTAAAGTTTCCTGATGGATATGCTTCTAATTTAGGTAGATGCGTTGATTTAAAGGAGTGTAAGCTATTCGGTATGAAAAGTCATGATTGTCATGTTTTTATGCAACGATTGCTACCAGCGATATTTAAAGACTTGTTACCCTTGAATGTGTGGAATGTTATTACTGAGTTGAGCCAATTTTTTAGAGATCTTTGCTCCACCACCTTAAAAATTACTGACATGGTGCGATTGGAAGAAAATATTCCTGAAATTATTTGCAAATTAGAGAGAATATTTCCGCCTGGTTTTTTTTAATAGTATGGAGCATCTTCCTATTCATTTGCCATATGAGGCAAAAATTGGTGGGCCGGTTCAATATAGGTGGATGTACCCTTTTGAGAGGTAATTATATAAAATTCATCTTTTACTTTCTTTTTTTTTTAAATTAATTTGAAGATACTTAGAATTTTTTATTATAGGTTTTTATACCATTTAAAGAGGAAAGTTGGTAATAAAGCGCGAGTGGAAGCCTCAATTTGTAATGCCTACCTACTCGAGGAGGTAACACATTTTTGCTCCCTTTATTTTGAAGAAGAAGTTGACTCTAAGGTGAAGGATTTAGGATTGGGTGCACACTCTGAAAGTGAATTGAACAATAATCCTGACTTACCTGAGATGTTCTCTTCAACTTTTGGACATAGTTCATCAGAAGGTCAACTTTGTTACCTTGTTGAAAAAGATAACAAAGTTGCTCACTGATATGTTCTAAGTAATTGTGAAACTCTTAAGCAATATGAAAGGTAAATTTCTATAAAAGTACCATAACATGTTGCTCGTAACATATCTATATGTTTACATACTAATATAATTAACAGTTTGTTTGAAGAACAAATGATCAGAGAACATAGATGCTAAAGTTCAGATGAAGTTTGGATCAAATATGAAGACATATATCCTGATTGGTTCAAAGATTATGTAAGTCACTTAACTAATATAAAATACTAATTAAATATATGATAAACTAGTGTTTTTATCATGTTAGTATATGACCGTAATGACATTTTGAACCTTTTATTAATATAGGTATTGGAAAAGGGCATAAAAAATGACATTGTTCGCTCGTTAGCATTTGGACCACTAAAAAGAGTTCAAAAATTTAATCACTATCACATCAATGGCTATCATTTTCATACTCTTTCTCATGGAAAAAACAAGTCAACTATGAATTATGGTATATGTGTGAAAAGTGTCCAAGGAAGTGATTATTATGGAATTCTACAAGAAATAATAGAGTTAACTTATGTTGGAGCAAGAAAGCGTTATACAACAGTGTTGTTTAAGTGTGAATGGTTTGATGTTGGACATGGCATTAGGATACATGATAAGTATAATCTTGTTGAGGTGAACCATTCAAAACGATGTCCAAAGTATGATCCGTTCATACTGGCATATCAAGCCGAACAAGTATATTATGCTCCTTGTCCTAGTAGTAGTAGTAGTAATGAAAGAAATCAGTGGTGGTTTGTTTTCAACATTAAGGCAAGAGGAGTTATTGATGCGCCCGTTGAGCCTAATGCATTCCAAGTTGCTTCAATTGAAAATCCTCCTTTGTTATCTGAATTTGAAGTAGGTGAGGAAGAAGCCCAAGAGCTTTCTTGTAATGAATATGAGGAAGTGGAAGAGGGAGAGGATGAGGAGGAGGAGGAGGAGGAGGAGGAGGAGGAGGAGGAGGAGGAATTAGAGGAAGATGAAGAAAATAGTTCATTTTGTATTAGACATTTTACTTTTTACTTTGGTTTATCTTAATTTTCAAATATTTTTAATGCTTATAACTTCTTGTTATTGTAATTTTGATAATTAAATTTTATATTATATGAAATTTATATCATATAGTTAATATTACTTCTTTAGTATATTTAACTCTTATAGTGCCTATATTACCTTGTCTTTTCTCATTTTCTAGTGTGCAGATACACAAAAATGGTTCTAACTAGAGGTGGCTTTAATGGGACGGGCCCAATCATTAGGCGTCAACCTAATGTTTCATCACAACTTTCTTCTCAACAAACACCATCACATGGTGAAATGAATGATAATTCTCATATGGAAGAACTATATAGGGATCAAGAGGAGATGGAAATTGATGATGCAGATGGTGCTAGCTATAACGAAAATGAAGAGGAAGTAGAGTTTCTTGATGACACGGGTAATCCAGATGCTTCTCAAGTATTGCACAAAACTGAGGGACTATGGTGAGTAACCTTAGTTAATACAATTGAATTGGTATATGAAACAGGTTTCATTCTCGTGAAGTTGTGGATGAAGTTGTTGAAACTTCATATAAAACTTATTTTATGGGGCCATGGATTAACTGGGCTAAGGTTCCGAAAGAAGCAAAAGCAATTTGGTGGAAAGCCTTTAAGGTATTTTTCATTATGAAACATGATAATTTTTAAAATTCAAAATCAATTTTTCCTTTAATAAATTATATATCACTAACAAGTGGTGCATCATTGCTCAAAAGGCTAAGTTCTCTTGGGATCCTTCAATGGCAAAAATGGTAAAGAAAGGATGGCAGCAAAAATGTTCAAGACGCCTTTCTAATGTGGTGAGTAAGATGTTCACAACAAAAGGTTATCGTGCTAAATGGTGTCACCCAAGCATTAGGAAACGACTTGCAGCTATTAGAGCAACTGATACCTTCAAAAAGAAGTCTGCCCAATATTCGTTAAATAGAAAGAGGCTTCGGAAAGAAATGCCAATCCATTGCCAAGGATCTAAATCAACCGAACAAATTAAGATTGAATTGGTATGTCATTTGCAGAATGATTTATAACTTGATATTTGATATTTTATTAGTTATTCACAGAAGGATTGTGATCCCCAAATTAGTAGTAGTCTAATCTATCAATTGTTGGTATGAATGATCTAATTAGTGGAAAATAATGGAACCGTTTTTTTTTTCCTTATCACAAAGGGCTGCTGCTGCGGCGGTGCTGTGGCGGCAGTGCTGCTGCTATTGTGCTACGGCGGCAGTGCTGCTGCTGTGCTGCGGCAGTGCAGCTGCTGCAGTGCTGTTACTCAGTTGCGGTAGTGCTTCTACAGTGAGCTGCTACAGCTACTGCTCTGTTGCGATGCTGTGGCACTGCTGCTGCAGTGTTGTGGCAATTCTGCAATTACACTCAATTAGCTTTGTTAATTGCATTTAACTTTAATTTAACTCAATTAGCTTTGTATAATGTGTTTGACTTTCATTTGACTCAATTAGCTTTGTTAATTGCAATTAACTTTCATTTAACTCAACAAGCTTTGTTTGAATATGTTTGACTTTTATTTGACTCAATTAGCTTTGTTGAATGCATTTTACTTTCATTTTATTCAAAAAGCTTCGTTTGAATGTGTTTGACTTTCATTTGACTCAATTAGCTTTGTTGAATGCATTTGACTTTCATTTGATTTAAAAAGCTTTGTTTTGAATGTGTTTGACTTTTATTTGACTCAATTATCTTTCTTGAATGCATTTGACTTTCATTTGATTCAAAAAAATTATTTGAATGTGTTTGACTTTCATTTGACTCAATTAGCTTTGTTGAATGCATTTTACTTTCATTTGATACAAAAAGCTTTGTTTGAATGTGTTTAACTTTCATTCGACTCAATTAGCTTTGTTGAATGCATTTGACTTTCATTTAATTCAAAAAGCTTTGTTTGAATGTGTTTGACTTTCATTTGACTCAATTAGCTTTGTAGAATGCATTTGACTTTCATTTGACTCAATTAGCTTTGTATAATGTGATTGACTTTCATTTGACTCAATTAGCTTTGTTAATTGCATTTCACTTTCATTGAATTCAAAAAACTTTGTTTGATTGTGTTTGACTATCATTTGATTCAAAAAGCTTTCTTTGAATGTGTTTGACTTTTATTTGACTCAATTAGCTTTGTTGAATGCATTTGACTTTCATTTGATTCAAAAAGCTTTGTTTGAATGTGTTTGAGTTTCATCTGACTCAATTAGCTTTGTTGAATGCATTTGACTTTAATTTGATTTAAAAAGCTTTGTATGAATGTGATTGGCTTTCATTTGACTCAATTAGCTTTGTTAATTGCATTTTACTTTCATTAAATTCAAAAAGCTTTGTTTGATTGTGTTTGACTATCATTTAATTCAAAAAGCTTTTTTTGAATGTGTTTGACTTTTATTTGACTCAATTAGATTTGTTGAATGCATTTGACTTTCATTTCATTCAAAAAGCTTTATTTGAATGTGTTTGACTTTCATTTGACTCAATTAACTTTGTTGAATGAATTTAACTTTCATTTGATTCAAAAAGCTTTGTTTTAATGTGTTTGACTTTCATTTGATAAAAAAAGCTTTGTTGAATGAGTTTGAATTTCATTTGACTCAATAAGCTTTGTAGATTCCATTAAACTTTCAATTGATTCAAAAAGCTTTGTATGAATGTGTTTGAATTTTATTTGACTCAATTAGCTTCGTTGAATGTATTTGACTTTCATTTTATTTTAAAAGCTTTGTTTGAATGTGTTTGACTTTCATTAGATTCAAAAAGCTTTGTTGAATGAGTTTGACTTTCATTTGAATCAATTAGTGTAATCCCCCGTATTTTTAAATATTTTATAAATGAAAATTTATTTTATTTATAATATTTATTTGTTATTTTTCATAATTTAATTTCAAAAGTTTCAAATTATTAATCTGGGTCGAAAATTATTTGAACAAATTATTTTATGCACCTTTATTCTACAATTTATGTCCAATCATACAAGCCTAACCCATTTGTTTACTTAATCGACCCATTATTTTTATGAGGCCCATTCTTTCTTTTTACCCTACAATAATTCTCTCTTATAAATATCCCATGAATCTCCAAAAAATTTCCCACACAAAAAGGTTAGTCTTATTTTCATCCTCCTTTGTTTCATTATTTTGCTTAATGTTAATTTAATTGTTTTGGGTTTTGATTTTAGTATAAAGATTATATTTTTAGTATCAAATTATATTTTAATGGTATAAAGATTATAAATTTCAGATTATATTTATGTTATAAATTTCATATTTTATGAATTATAAACCTAGGGTTTCAATTTATTGAAAATCATGATTTTAGGGTTTTTATGAACAATTGATTTAGGGCTTTTATAGTAATGATGTTTTGAAATTTTGGTGATTATAACTACTAATTAGTTTAACTTAATTCCAGATTATTTTGAACACATAGATTCGTGTTTTAATTTTTAGATTTCCGTTCGTTAATATTAATCCCGTTATAATCCCGACCAGGTTCTAAACTCATCCGATTTTGACAAAAAAGTAGTGTTTTCCATGTAAAAACCACGTTTTAAGAAAGACTCACAACCTATGGTAGTGAGCACCACCCTTTCGAGGCCAAATTCAGCCTCTAAATATGATTTTCGGGCAGTTTTTGATTTTAACGAAGTTTTTACATACTTAAAATATTATCCTTGAGTTTGATTAATAAAATTAATTATGTTTAAAGTTAATTAAGCATAAATATATGTTTTTATTGAAGTTTCAAGTGTTGGAAATAGTTTCTAAGTACTACTTTTGATGTTTTATAAAGAGGGTTTAATCACCCATTAAAAAGAGAGATTTTAGGGGTTTTTATATAATTTTCTGATTTTTATTAGACTTTGAACTTGCTGTAATTTCATGTATAAGAGTGTATTTTAAGGTTTTTATGAAGAAAAATTTAAAGAACTATATATAAGCCTTTAATTTTAACAAAAGGGAAGGTTTTAAAGTGTTGTTTGATTTGGATTTTGAAGGTTTTAAAGTAAGTTAGTATTGCTGTAAATTTAATTGATTGGGTATTGATTGAGATGTTATTATTTGGCTTAGGAGAGGAGTTTATTGAAGGTGATTTCTAGTTAGTAAAGTGGCATACCAATTCGTTTGCTCAAGGTACGTACAAGTTACAAAACCTTGCTTTTAGGTGCATGTTTAAGGACGGATCGAGAACTTAGTATCATGTCTAGGGATGACTGGGTTAAATTGTTTGGTTATACATTGTGAATTTCCTTTGACGTGCACTATTCCTTATTGTAATTATTGGTTATGTTCTAATTATGCAAGGTGCGCTTAGAGGCAAAGGTATGTGATTGGTGAAATGACTTAATTATTACTTATTCATGATTTAATGAAATAGGATGAGTAAAGGAATGGTTCATGTCTTATAAGACAAGGTTAAGAGTTTGGGGTGCCTTATGCACTCAAGGTGTTTATACACCGAGGTAGTAAAGGAATAAATATTAAATGTTGCTTGCCACTAATAAATCAAGAATTGAAATTGAAAATTTGCTTTACTTGATTGAATTGATATTGGATTGATTGTATTGTTATGCATATGAGTCATCACCAAGTCTAAACCTGTAAATCACGTAAAGTGCAAGATGGATGAGCAATAAAACTCTGGATTGGTGCACTTCTGGAGTAATGACAATCAGGGGTTGGGGTACATGGGGTATTAGCCGTGTACTTTTCTCGAGGCCGTCTGATCTACGAGTCTCTTATTTCTAATATTTTTCAAAACTAGGAGTTAGGTGAGATCTCATACTAACTACGGTCACGGAGTCGCGCCCGTGGTCGTTGGATGTTTATTGATGTTTCCGAAAGGAGGCATGGGGTTTTTCTTTTATTGATGTTCCAAATGGAGCATGGGTTGGACAACCTTGTCTATTGCGTAATCTAATGAATAAAAATAATGATTTACCTATTATTAATTAATGGAGTCTTAGTAATATAAATAGTTGAGTCGTGTGTTCAGTCTATAATTTAATGATGCATGATGATTGATTATTAGTAGCATGTTATGGAATTCTTAATTTATTTTGCAGCTTGTATGTACTCAGCTTAGCTGATTGCGTGCTTTGTGTGTCTTTCTTTGGTCATGGCCTTCACCTTTCAATGACCCTGTGACGATCCTATTTTTACACTTGTGATATTGGGGAGCAGAATTACCACAGGTTCTTACACATGCAGCATTCATCAGGGTTGTGGGATCTTGAGTAGAGAGTTGGTTGTTTCATTTTATTTCTTTTGCATGTTTGAATTTATTTTAATTCGATTCTATTCGACACTATTTCTTTTGGGTTTGAATTTATTTGAACACTGAATTTAATCACTTACTACTTTTATTGGGTTTTGAATAAGGGCCTTAATGGTTCCAAGTTGTATGACTTAGTTTGGTTTCATTCGTTGGTTTTGAAACTTATTTATAACTGATTTAGTTTTTCTGTTGCTATTTTCTGATAAAGCCTTAACGTTTGAACACGTGGCGGTAGCACGCCAGTAATTCTCTTGAATATTGTTCAGGGTCCTCAGAGGTTTAAAGAGAGAATTATTGGGGTGTTACAAAGTGGTATCAGAGAGCTTAGGTTCGATTTAATTACCACTAAAATTACTTTAAAGTTTTTAGGCGCCTAACGTTTTAAATCTTATGACTTTAGATTTTATGACGTGATTTAAGGTTAAACTTTAATTTCAAAAATTTTTTTTATTATAATTTGTAGGGAATATTTCAAGCATTATGATAACCCCAAACTTGAACCCCACTGTAATCATACACTAAAGTACGGTGGCGTTCCAAAGGGAAAGACAAAGAGCAAAAAGAGTCGCCAACAAGTTTTAGGAACTTGTAAACCCAAAAGACAATCCAAAAGGACCATCAACTACTCCATAAGGTCTTGAACCAAACAGGGTCCGGAGATGAGGGTACGAATCCAATCTACAAAAGAAAGGACCTGCCCTATAAAATAGGCCTCTACTTTGTTCTGCTCGTATTCATGCGCGCTTTTCGAATAACATACAAACATTATATTAAACCTACCCTGTTTATCTATGTTGGTTGAATATTAATGCACAAATAATACTATTATTGGCGATCACTTGTATTAAAATCACATTAGCCTAAACCAAATTAATAATTATCTTATTAAGCGTGATTTCAAGTACAAATTTCCTTTAAACCTGCATAAAAGGCGTGATCAAGCAATAACAATAAAAATATCAAGCAACATAATAATAAATCAATAACAACAATGATGATAATAGCATGATAAGGCATAATAAAGCTTGATAATAAAAGCAAGATCCTAGGCATAATACTAACAAGATTAATAACAACTCCTAGCATGTCACTAAACAATAAAAATCAAAGCTTTAAACCTAACATGGTACTAACATGATATTATGATATTAGAAAAGAGCAAAGGCACCCTAAACATGATACTAGAAAGCATAAGATAACATCCTAACATGATACTAGGAATTAATACATCCTAACATGATACTAGGAATCATAAAACAATAATAAACATGCTTTCGACATTGTGAATAAAATAGGAAGTAAGCTAATCTACTTACTTTGAAGCCTCGTACTTCTTTCTAATAACAAAATACACAAGTTAGTAAACTTCAATGAAAATAATAAACAATAATTAAAGAATTAAATTAAAAACAAGTTAAACAAAGTTTAGACTAGTTTTGGACAAAACCCTCAGAAATATCGAACCTTACACGTCTAGGGCGAAGGCAACTTCGAACTTGGTTAAGAGATTCAAGATCTCGTGAATGCGGAATGTTGTTTGTAAAGAGGTAGTTTAGAAAGAGAGGGAAAGAAAACATATATTGCTCAAGAGAGAAAAGAGAGAATTAAGGAAGAGTTAATGAGAATTAATGATTCTGAAAACAGGAATTCGGACGCTATTTATAATGAAAATAGTCCGGAAAATCATAGAATTTGATAAGGAATAAAACTCCACGCTGTCACCAGAAATCAACTCTGTCGCGACGCGACAATGTCTGTCGCGAGGCGACAGGGTCTGTCGCGCGGCGACAGACTTGTCGTTTGGCGACAGCCTGTATTAGCGCGTTTTTCTTCATGCGGAATCCGATCTTTAATCAACTTGATTTACGGAATCCGTACAGAAGATAAAATATATATTTTTAAGATAACAAAACAATATTTTACTCCAAATTAAAATCTATTTAAAAATAATTAATTATTAAATCTAACAATATTAGAATTAAAAGGAACTTTCTAGAAACTTCTAGAAAACTATAATTAATCCTAATAATTTTAGGAATAATAATTAATATTGGGCCCTCCTCTAGATCATTGGGCCGTATTAAAATAAATAACCGGGCCCAGTTTAGTATTTTGGCCATAACTTCCTCAATATTCATCGGAATTGGGCTTATAATATATCGTTGGAAAGGTCTCTTCGAGCCCCATCCATCTACACTATTATTGGACCCTTATCATGGACCAAAATAAACTGAATTGGACGTTTTCAAATAAATAAAGTCATTTTCAAAAACAGAGAGAAAAGAATTTAATTAAAACTAAACCGCAACACTTGGCTTTCAAATCACTTTCACCTAATTCGATAATAACACAACGTGCAAGGCATTCATCATTGGGTTTGGTTTTGGGGAGACACAAATGGGTGTCTACAGAAGCCCCCACTTTGACTGAGTTTGAAGAAACTTATGTTTCGAAAAAACGAGAGTCAAAGTATCAATTGGGACGGAGAATGATTCAAAATGTTCTGCAATTCCAAATCATTCTTATAACGCCGATACCTGCAAACTAATCATTAGTTAAAACAGATAAAAGAGTTAAGAAACGTGTATCTTGCACCGTCGAGCACACGTCTCTGAAAGTAACCGTTTTGCTGTTGCTTCATACGTTGTTTGTGACAACCTCCACAGTGCCTCGTGAATACCATCGTTGAAGATAACCATATGTCGTCGCCTTCAATATTCTTGGTGACAATCCTCCACAGTATTTCGGGAACATCGTCGAAAATAACTGTATGTCGTCATCTTCTAGGTGTGGCCATATGTCGCCACAGCAGTATGTCGCCGCTATAGACAATCTCTTCTTTACCTTGAGGGACCGCCGAAGGTGGCCTTGCTTCGCCATCTCCACTATTTGTGACACTACCTCGTCACGACCGTACTTCGCCGCTAGACAACTCCTCTCTATGTTGAGACATTGCCAAAGAATCATTTTACCTATTGACCCTTAATACCATTATTCATCATTGCTTTTATATTTGTGCCAGTACTTTGGTGCTTTTTCCTTTGTAAACCATTACTTTGGTGTATCTATTGAACCAATATTTCGGTGCTTTATTTGTTGAACCATTATCTCGGTGCCTCATTTGTTGAACCATTATTTCGGTGCCTTATTACACTAGTAGAAAAAATAAATTGGCAAGCGGTTCAAACCCCCCAATGGCAAGCGGTTTTGAACCGCTCCCTGTTGGGGGGCTTGCCAATAGCCATTGAAATGGCAAGCGGTTCTGAACCGCTTGCCAATTGTAAAGAAAGGGCAGCGGTTTTGGCGCCAAACCGCTGCCCATTAGGGGTATTATTATTATTATTATTATTTTTTTTGGTTTTTTTCGATTAAATTGAGACATAATCAAACCATATGTAAAAATATTAATATTTTTATTAATTAATTGTTATAATATTACAATTCCTGATTTTCAATCACAAAAAAATAAATTAACAAAAAAATTAATAACAATTACAATTTATGCTTTTCAACAACCAAAGACCATCAGCCACCACCCACACCACCAGTCACCACCACACACCACCAGACGACAGCCACCAGCCACCACCCCACACCACGACCCCCCACCCAAAATCAGATCCCCACCCACCGAAAAACCCCTCACCGAAACCACGACCCCACCCACCAAACCAGATCCCCACCTTAACCACGACCTCCACCCACGACCCTACCCAAACCACGACCCCCACCCACCACGACCACCACCGAAAATCAAATTAAAAAAAAATAAAACTAAAATCGAAATAAATAATAAAAACCACCGATCTAACCCACCATGACCATCTAAACCACCGATTTTGGCTTCAAATTATGGTTTTAAAGGTCAAATTCGACCATGAAAACTCTAGATCTAGAGTTTTCGTGGTCGAATTTGACCTAAAAAACTTGAACACCCACACGCATGCACGAACTTGCTCGAAATTTGCTCAAAATTTGCTCGAAATTGGCTCAAAATTTGCTCGAAATTATCCTCGAAATCTGCTCAAAATTATCCTCGAAATTACCGGTTATGTTCGAATTTGATGAGATCAGAAAGAACAAAAAAAAAGGAGAAAATGAAAGAAGAAAGAGGCGAATTAGAGGGAAGAGAAGAGGAGAGAGAGGGAAAACGTGAGTAGAAAGAGGAGAGAGAAAGAGAGCAGCCAAAATGAAAGAGGAGAGAGAGAGAGAGCAGAATAAAGAAAGAGGGGAGAGAGAAATAAAAGAAGGGGGGCGCAGATTTAGGGTTTTTTTAAATGGCAAGCGGTTTGGGGTTGAACCGCTTGCCAATAAATCTAATGGCAAGCGGTTCAATCCCAAACCGCTTGTCATTATATATATTGGCAAGCGGTTCGCGCCAAAACCGCTTGCCATTTAATATTACAGGTTTTTTTTAAAAAAATGGGTGAATGGCAAGCGAATTTTTAAAACCGCTTGCCATTTGGGGCTTCCCATCACTTATTTTCTACTAGTGTTATGAGCCAATACTTAGGCGCTTTAAGCTAAAATGAGACGATCTTTCATCAAGTCGATCACTTAGTGCATTTTGATCAAGCTGACTAAATCATGTTAATTACTTAAAGGGGCTAACTAGCGTACCAAGGAACCCAAATTACTAAACTGGACTCACAAAATTATAAGGAAGAGCCCAACACTCTGTCGCCGCTCCAGCGTTGGCCAGAAATGCTTGTCGCGAGACTTTGGTTCTGTCGCCGCGCGACAGAGTCTGTCGCCTTGCGACAATTCTGTCGTTTGGCGACAGAATCGGGGTTTTAAAAACCCGTCATCTTCTTCATTTTCGCTGCTTTGCTTCTCACTTTCTCGTAAAAACTCAATTCACTCGTTCTTGCTCATTTCTCAACCAAATTCTCTCAAACTTGTTGCAAATCGAAGCTTTTCTCATCTATTTTCCCGTTCTATGTAAGTTTTTCTCAAACTCTACTCGGTTTTTGACGAATTATCCGTTCTTGTTCGCGTATTTTTCGAAAATTCGAAAATGCCTTTGCTTAATTTGCTTTGTTTGTTGAATTTTATGCCTTGAATTTGTTTAATCATGCTTGTATATTACCTTGGGAGTATTTTGAGACTTGTTTGACTCAATTTGGTGAAGAAATGAAGGATTCACCATTGTTGGACCTCTTTGCATTTTTACTGCTTTTACTTGTACAATTTGTCACAATATTCATCATATGTTTGCAAGAAATTGTTTATTTGCTTAAAGAACACTTCCATGCTTGTTTGAAACTTTGCTCTGTTTTTAGTACTACGTACTCTGTTTTTTGTGAACATAGTATCATGCGGCCTAGGCGAACTTTAGATACTGTAGAAACTTAAGCTTAATTATTTTTACATACTTTAGCATGGCTAGACGACGTGGCTCCGGTTCTCGGTCGAGGGACACGCGTCGAGAGGACGAGCCCACCAGCGAGGGCAAGGACGTGCCTTCTACTTCCAGGCTGGGTCTCATGCCTGATTGGGACGAGCGCACCCTATTTCACGCGCCGGTGCATCATTTGTCGGAGAGGATCCGACGAGGTCTAGCGAGTGGGAGGACCCGTAGCCATGGCTCGGGTAATTCCACCATCATTTCTCTGTACGACAACTTCATCTGCCGCGATGAGGGGCTTCGTCGTCTTTGGGAGTCATGTGGATTGACTCCCCTGCTACAGGCCACCCGGGCCATGTTTTCATACGATGGGGGTAATCTCGTCGTTCGGGCTTTGGTGGAATTCTTTTGGGATACCACCAACACTTTTCACTTTCCCTAGGGTGAGATGACAGTCACTCCAGCTGACTTTAGTCTCATCACGGGGCTAGAGTTCCAGTCTACTCCCCTGCCTTTCGATGCCGGCGTTACTGTTTATTCGCCGGAGGTTTTGGAGTTATTGGGGCCGATCGTTATTCGGGCCCAGGCTGAGGCTCAGTCGGGACAGCTGAGTTCCCGATGCATTCGTCGCTGCACGCTGGCTGCAGCCTTCGAGGATGATGCGACTACCCGAGAGCAGCGGGTGCGCATCTTTGTGCTGATTCTGCTATCAGGGACGTTTTCCCCTGATCGAGGCAGTAGAGTACTACTATACTACATGTCTGCTGTTCGCGACCTCCAGTTGATCGGAACATATGACTGGGCCAGCATGGCCTATGCTGATTTTCTACTGGGCTTGCGGCGCTCCTGTCGTCACAAGGCCCTGTCTGGAGAGATTTCCCTTTCCAGCTTTTGGAGGGTCGTAGAGGTATATCTCTTTTTCCTTTTTAAGTTTTAACTCTAGATTTAGAAGCACAATCTTTACTGGTTTTCATTTTTTGTATAGATCTTGTTCTACGAGTACTTCCCATCTCTCGCGCCTGCGAGGCCTTCTCCTCGCGTGCTCCCCGTTGCTGCTAGTTGGGGAGGCCGCAGAGGTCCGCCGGAGGTGCTGCGCCTTCGAGAGATGATTCTCACGGTAGGTTTTTCTTTAATTCGTACTTTCTCTTTTATCACCTTATGGCGTTAGTATCTTACTTAGTAATGTTTCAGGAGCCCAGCCCGGTCTATCGACCTTGGGCTGCTTTCCCTATCTCTGCGCTGGCGGCGCAGTATACAGCTGAGCGTCGTTACTTTCTGGGGACGTACGACGCGGTGGTCTACCTGGGGGAGAGGGTAGCCATCCAGCACTCCTCAGATACCTTTGTCGTTCCCGCTCCTCTGCCTCGGCATATGTTCCACGATGCCTTACATCGGGATCGTGCTGGTGGGCCTGCCCGGGGCACTCCTTGGAGGTCTTATGTTCTCCTTGAGCAGAGCGAAGAGGAGGACCTGCTGCCGTTACTGGCGTCGGCTCCTGTCCTTTCTGAGGAGGCAGCGGTATGTTTTCATTTATTTAACTTATCTTTCTTTAGGTAGCGCCCAAGTATCTTTCTAATCTTTTTATTCTTAGCAGGCTGGTCCTAGGGAGTTCATCCCTTCGAGGATGTCTATACGCTACCAGGGTACGTATGGGCCGATCGAGGAGCTTATTCCGCCAGCTCCAGAGGGAGAGCAGTTTGTGGAGCGGTCTATTCCTCGTCACCAGACTCGAGTAAGTAGTTTTCCATACCATCCTTATGTTGGCTTTATAATTGTTATTGACTTTGATTATTTTGGCAGTTCTCTCGTGAGGTGGTGACGGCTATGGCCAGGTGCATAGACGCCTTTCGCAGCCAGCTTGTGAGGTTGTGAAACCGTGCTACCTGTCGTAGCAATGACGCTGAGGAGGTATTACATTTGCTTTCATTACTTTTGACTTTATTTTCGTTGCATTTGCTAACTTTGATTTACTTTTGCAGGGGCAGCCTATTCCTTCTCCACGCACTCGATCGAGGCCCGAGCCTAGGAGGGAGACTACCAGGTCCGACTCGAGGCGTCGCCGGACTACTTCCGGTGGTCGAGGTGGTCGTTCTGAGGCCGCCGCTGTAGAGGATTCGGCGTCATCACCTGAGGACGTTCCGACCGGGCCGACCGTTCGAGGTGGGATGGGTGGTGGGACATACGAGTTTGGCTCGTCGTCGCAGCAGCCTTTGCAGCCCCAGCCTCTTTCCGTCGGATTTTAGGGTGAGGTTAGGTGGCCTGGCCCTGAGCTGCAGTTCGCGCCGCCTGGTGGTTCAGGGGACGATGATGGACATACTCCGCGGAGTAGGACATTTTTCGATACATTCGGCATTCCTCGCGACTTGCGACCTCCGGCGCCATAGTTGTACCTGTGTTTATTTTATTTTTTTGACTTTTGTAGGACTTTATCTATTATGTTCATATGACTCTTGTACTAGACACTTGTATATATATGCACTTTATTATTTATTAAACATTTTATTTGCCTAATTTATTATTTTATAACGAATGCGTTGTGCATGTAAGTGTGTGAGAAAGTGTAATTTTTGCGCGAAATTTTTCCGTCATTTTTAATATTAGTGGAGGGTACCGACTCTCTCCCCCAAAAAAAAGAAATGAAAAAAGGAAAAAATGAAGGAAGAAAATATGATAAGCTTAAAATTATTTAAGCTTTAATATGATATAATGATAATAATAATAATAATAATAGTAGTAGTAATAATAACGATTAAAATAATAAAGATAATAATAAAAATATTAATATTAAGGGTATGAGAAGAGGAATAGAACAATAAGTCAAGTCAAAGTCGAAATCAAATACGTAAAAACACGATTTCCTACGCGCAATAGGTGTCGCTGCAAAGAAATAAACTGGCGCGGCGTAAATCATCCTGTCGCCACGCGACAGGGTCTGTCACCATGCGACAGCCTTTGTCGCCACGCGACAATTTTGTCGCCTGGCGACAAACGCTGTTTCCTGTTTCCTACAGGAATTGAAGTCCGTCATGAAAAAAAGGTTATAAATAGCCCCCGAATCATCCGTTTACTGCATAATTTAACCAGCTTATTAATTAGTTAATTAACTAGAAATCATGCCTTTAGCTAAAAGAACTTTTTGTGGATACATGGATGAATGGTGTCGTCACTTAACTGCTAAAGACAAAAAAACGTTAGATATTTCTCATATGGGGGGTATGTTTGGAATCAAGGGGATGAGTCTTGATATTGACTTTATTTATTCTGCCATAGACTATTGGGATATTGATACTCATTGTTTTAGATTTTTTCATGATGAAATATGTCCTTTACCGGAAGAATTTGGAGCCATTATAGGTTATTATTCCACAGATCTTGCGGTAATGCCTAGAATCAATGAATATTATTATAAGGATTTTGAACACTTTTTTGATTTGAGGGGTACGGCTTTAAAACATATAGTGCATGGTAACATAGTTGATTTGACAGAATTTGCACATTATTTTTATGATAATCCTAATCCATATTTCCGTGTCTATAAGAGAAGGGCTTTTCTTTATTGCTTATTTAACCAATTGCTCTTAGTTAGTGGTAAGGATAATGAAGGCCAATCAATGATTATATCTGTTATAGAACAAGTTGAATCTGGGAGAAATCCAATGCCACTAATTTTTGGAGAGACTATGCTATGGTTAGATGCACTAAGAAAGAATTCAAGAGCACCTTTAAGAGGTTCTCCAATTTTATTACAGGTATAAAATAATGCTATTTTTAATTTATCAAGAACTAAAGAATATTATTTTACACTGTAATATTAATTAAATACATATTTTGCAGATATGGCTCATGGAGAGGTTGAAGCTTATTAATCCTCCTGATGATGTACACACGTATGTTCCAAATTGCATAGTCCGGCGAAAGAAGCGATTTTTGAAAATAGGTCGCCGTGAGTGGAGCAAGGTGTTTGCTGTCGGTGACTTTACCATAAACTGGGTTGTTCCTTGGTGGAAGATTGAGGCGATGATTGGTTGTAGTAACCAAGCATATTGTCGTTTCCCGAGCTTGTCGAGATTAACCTTTTATTTTCCTTGTAGAGTTATGAGATAATATGGTCTTGCACAAACCATCCCTACAGGAGATCTTCGCCGTCCTTATGAATTTCCTGTGTCACAAGAGATTGAGCGCTTTGATGGATACTGGAGTGGCAGGCCCTTATGGGAGGTGATTACCCATAAGGAGCCACCTTGCTTGTCAAATAAAGTGAAGCAATGGCTTGATGGAAGATTCCAAAAGTCTCAAGTCAAAATTGAGAAGACCAATGTGAAGGATCGTCTAGGTGACAAAAAGGTCCCTGCTAAAGAACGTCTAGGGGGAAAGAATTGAATTCAAGACTCCTATTATGCCTAGAAATAAGAGTTCTAAGAAAAATCAAGGAAAAAGAAAAGTCGACTCTACTAAGAAGGAAGCTTGGGTAGAGAAGAAACATGGAGTCCTAGCGGAGGGAGAAACTATCTATACTAAAATAGAGTGTAGATCTTCTAATGGTTGTCTCCTAGCAAAGGTTATGGATCAAGAGGAAGAGAATGAAGACACAAATTGGAAAAGAATCAAAAAAGAGAAAAAAGATTAGAGCATTGCTTTTCTTTTGATTTATTAGACAAAGTTAATTTGTTTTAGTTAATTTTTCAGCTTTTATTTTATCAATAATGTACTTTATTTATTAATTAATAAAATTTCAGCTTTTATTTTAATTAACTTTCAATTAAAGCAATGAAAACAATTACAACATTTATTTTTCGGAGAATTAATTCGAGCACGGAAGTCGAATAAATTTCCAGAATATGTGAAACTTGTCTAGACACTTGCAGAAAACTGGCGCTGCTATCTGATGCACTGTCGCTGACGATTTGGCTCTGTCGCCTGGCGACAAAATTGTCGTCTGGCGACAGAGTCTATTTTCTGGCGCCGGTCTTGAAGTTTTGCGGACATGCATTTTTTACTTCGGGGATACTGAATTTAAAGGGATTAAAGTGGCCGCACCCTGTATGGGTTGCCTACGTATCCTTTACTTAAGGAATCAGGCCAAACGTAGCTCTCTTGAGTGTTTCACTCAAGTACTTATGGGTAGTATTTCTTAAGTTGGTCAAGGTTTGTCATGTTTGAAAATTCATTGCCATCCATATCAGTTAATTTAGCCGCGCCTCCTGATAGGATTGTTTTGACAATATATGGTCCAGACCAATTAGGCCGGAATTTGCCTCTTGGATCTAAAACGTTTTTTCTTAATGCTTTTAATACCAAGTCCCCAACCTTGATATTTCTAGTCTTGACCTTTTTATTGAAATGTCAAGCCATGCGGGTTTGATAACATTGGGTATGATGTAGAGCTTCTTGTCGTTTTTCATTGAGTAGGATTAGCTCTTCATATCGTGCTCTAGTCCATTCCACTTCATCGAGTTTACTTTCTAACGCAATGCGTAAAGAAGGTATTTCTAACTCTACAGGTTGTACGGCATCCATTCCATATACTAAGTTGAATGGCGTATTTCCTGTTGATGTTCGGATTGACGTGCGATAACCCCACAGTGCGAAGTGAAGTTTGTCAGGCAAATCCTTATAATTTTCAGTCATTTTTTCAATGATCGTTTTCAAATTTTTATTAGCGGCCTCAACTGCTCCATTTGCTTGAGGTCTATACGGGGAAGAATGGTGATGTTGAATGCCATACTTTTGTAGCAATTCTTCACATTCTGCTTGAAAGTGAGTTCCATTGTCACTTATCATTTCATGCGGGACTCCGTATCGACAAATTATGTTTCTTTCGATAAAGAGTGCTACATGTTTGGCGGTGAGTTTAGCATATGATTGTGCTTCCACCCATTTTGTGAAGTAATCTATTGCAACTAAGATGTATTCATGACCTCCTGTTCCGGGAGGTGTAATCTTTCCAATTATGTTTATTCCCCATGTAGAGAAAGGCCATGGTGAAGTGTAGGTGTAGAGAAGAGATGGTGGGATATGTTGCAAATTTGCGTAAATTTGACATTTTGGGCATCTTTTTACATATTGATGACAATCTTTATTCATGGTAGTCCAGTAATATCCTTCTCGCATTATCTTTTGGACTAGCATTTTACCGTTAACATGTGTTCCGCATATACCTTCATGGATTACTCTCATAGCTCTTTGAGCATCTTTTTTGCCTACACATAATAGAGCTCGACCCTTAGGTACTCTTTTGTGTAGTTCATTTCCTATGAGTACAAACTGGGAAGCTAAAAGTCTTAATGCTCTTTTCGCTCTTTTGTCAGCATGAGGAGGATATTCCCCTTTGATGACATAATTTAATATATCTATGAACCATGGTTCCTCCTCAGGTTCCTCTTCTTGAATTACTTCGTCATCTTCTATAGCTTGGATATATGCTGGTTTATGCCTTTTTTCTATGGTTAAAGGCATTTGCTCAATTTCCTTAGGTATTCTAACCATTGAGGCTAGTCTTGCCAAGGCATCGGCGAACTGGTTTTCCTCTCTAGGTAGGTAAGTGTATTCCAATTTTTCCAATTGATCGGTGAGATTTTCCAAATACGTTTGGTAAGGAGCTAAGCTTTCACTCCTAACCTTCCATCTTTTTGAAATTTGATTAATAATTAGGGAGGAATCTCCAAATATCCGGAGTTTCTTTACGCCTAAGGCTAAAGCGGTTTCGAGGCCTACCACACATGCTTCATATTCGGCTGCGTTGTTGGTGACGTCGAAATCTAATTTGATGGATATAGGGACATGTTCTTCTTTTGGTGATACTAACAAAACTCCTACGCCGCATCCCTTTTGGTTTGAGGCTCCATCAAAATATAGAGTCCATGTATCATCCTCTGTCATCATTAAACTTTCATCTGGGAATTCATTCTCTTCTAAGGGTGTTGAATCTTCTATTGGGAAATCTGCTAGAAAATCCGAGACCACTGATCCTTTAATTGCCTTTTGAGGCATAGACCTTATATCGAACTGGCCAAATTTACTATCCATCTTGAGATACGCCCGTTAAGCGTAGATCTTTCGAATAGGTATTTAAGGGGATCCATTCGTGAGACTACGTAAACAGTATGCACGAGCATGTAATGTCTCAATTTAGTTGTGGCCCACACCAACGCGAGGCACAGCTTTTCCAATGGTGTGTAGCGTGTTTCATACTCGAGCATTTTCTTACTTAAGTAGTAAATAGCATTTTCTTTGCTTTCTACCTCTTGTGCAAGCATAGCTCCCATTGTTTCCTTTGTGACGGTTAAGTATAGTCTTAAGGGTATTCTGGGGAGTGCTGGAGCTAATACGGGAGGATTCAAAAGATAGACTTTGATCTTTTCAAAGGCTTTTTGACACTCATCGTCCCATATGATTGGTACATTTTTCTTAAGCTTTTTGAATATTGGTTCGCATATCGTGGTTAACTTGGATATGAACCTACTTATGTATTGCAACCGGCCAATAAATCCTCGAATTTTCTTCTCGGTTTTGGGCGGTGGCATGGACATGATTGCTTTAATTTTGGTGGGATCTATCTCTATTCCTCTAGAGCTTATGACATATCCCAAGAGTTTCCCTGAGGTAACTCCGAAAGCACATTTGGAGGGGTTTAATCTCATGTTGTATTTTCTTAATCTTTCAAAGAACTTCTTTAAGGCTATTGGGTGTCCTTGGCGGTCTTTTGATTTTACAATCATATCATCCACATAGACCTCTACTTCTTTATGCATCATATCATGGAGTAGGGCAGTTGCTGCTCGTTGGTAAGTAGCACCCGCGTTTTTTAACCCGAATGGCATTACCGTGTAGCAATAAGTACCCCAAGGTGTTATGAATGTTGTCTTCTCCATATCTTCTTCGGCCATGAGGATTTGATTGTATCCTGCGTACCCATCCATAAACGAGAGAAGTGCATGGTTTGCTGTATTATCTACCAAAATATCGATGTGTGGTAAAGGGAAGTCGTCCTTTGGACTTGCCTTATTTAAATCTCGATAGTCGACACACATTCGAACTCTACCATCTTTTTTCGGAACCGGGACAACATTGGCGACCCATTCGGGTTATTTGGATACCCTGATAAAACCTGCAGTTATTTGTTTTTGTACTTCTTCTTTTATCTTAAGGGCCACGTCGGGTTTCATTCGACGTAACTTTAGTTTTACAGGTTTCATTCCTGGAATTAATGGTATGGTGTGTTGAGCTATTTCTCTATTAATGCCTGGCATATCTTCGTATGACCAAGCAAATACATCGATAAATTCTTTAAGTAGATTAATTAAATCGGTTCTTTCTTCTTTGTTTAGTGTTAGTCCGATTTTAACTTCTCTTTTAATGGTTGGATCTTTTGAGATGTCAACCGTTTCTGTATCCTCAATTATTGGTGTCTTATTTTCAAGTGTTTCCATTGCTTTAATTATTTCTTTATCATTTTCATCATTAGTTAAGCAATGCTCGTCATCTTTAGATAAAGAAAAACAAGAGGAATACGGGGAAGAAGACATATTATTAAATTCAGAAATCATTACATCAAACAAAGAAATGTCCGTCGGGACTTGATTGCTAACTATCCTAGGAGTAGAAAAAGAAGATGAGGGTGTTACAACTAAAGACTTAGAAGACTCGATAGGGGAAGACTCTAATTCCGACTCTGACTCAGACGATTCTTCGAACATTGGTCCTTGTCCTGTAGTTACTGAAATCTTCTTTCCATTCGTAGTGATTATCTTCACCGTCTTGCGCCATCCACGCTCTTGATCTTCTATTGGAGTGATAAGTTCGGAAGGGTCAAAATTTTCACTTTGGAGAACCGCTTGGATAAGTGAAGAATCATCCTCCGTGTATCTTGATTCATTCTTTTCCCTTCCAAAGAGGAGTCCCATGACATTAAAGTCGAAACAAGGAGGTGCCTTTTCCTTATAGATTGGAGCTGGGATCTCGTCTAGGAAGTAACAATCCAAAAAGATTTCGAACCCAGGCTGCCTTATACCATTCACAACAAAGGGTTCAGGAAATTCATGACAAGGGTAGTCCTCTCCTTCTCTTATAAATTGTCCATTTAAGGTGAGAGGATATTGATCCATGGGTATTTCCTTTTTTTGTGTGCGGGCATTTCTTCGTGCTCTCGATTTTTTCTGGGCCCGTTTAAGGTCTTCGCGAGTTGGTTCAAAACCAAGTCCGAAAGTATCCAATTTAGGGAGACCAGGTAAGCCCATGTGTTTAGCTATTCCTTTCTTTTTTCCTAGAGTCATTCCAGGAAAGTGTCCTTGCTTTCTTGACCACGCGCTGTAATTTAAACCATATTTGTTTTAATATTTGACTCTAATTAACTTGACTTTATGTTCAAAAGATTAAAAGAATAAAAATGGGGTATATATTTTAAGGGAAATTGAAAATTGGAGGATTAATATCCGACTTACCCCCCCAAAAAAAAATGACGGAAAACACGCATTTAAGACTCTCTAGACATGGTCATAATGTGACAAACATGGTATGTGTGTGCTTTATGTGTATGTGAGTGACATGCTTTGACTACTAGTGTATGACCATGGGACTTTTAAGTGCCTAAGCTCAATTAAAGACTTAAACACGGTTTGAAATATTAACAAACTGATTAATCCGACTAGTAGACTGTTAATTAGACTCGTCGTGGTGACTCGAGCAAGAAAACTGGACTGTCGCTAAAACAACAGGACTGTCGCCACCGTTTAGAGCCTGTCGCCAGACGACAAAACTGTCGCCAGGCGACAGACACTAGACTGCAGCGCCACAATCCAAATTCCTGCGCCATTGCTGGAACATTAATCTGGACTGTTTCCAGTAATTTTACTTTAAATGGACATGCCTAAAGTCGTACTAAGTCGAATTGATTAATATATTAGCCTTTAATTAATTCAAAATTAATTAATTGGTTAGACAAAGTCCTTTTAGTCATTAGTCAATTTATTTAGTCTTTAAAACACAAGTCAAACAAACGGTTAACACATATATAATATATACAAACAAGGTAAACAAGTAGTTCACATAGTCACAATATGATGAGTTTGCAACCTAACCATGGCTCTAGTTCTCTAAAGATCGAGGATATGGGTTAAGTCAAAAAGGTCCATGGTTAAGAATCCATATGCATTGCACACAAGCCTACCGGGAGGGTTGGAGCGAATGGACAGGATTCCGCGAGTTCGTGATGAAATCGAACTCGACGCCACGGTTTGGTGGATTCACAAACATTACACGTACCCAAATCTGAACTTTGCACATGATAGTGGAATATTCCATTGGGCAGGTGAAGCAGGAATCCCCAGAGGGTTATTTCCATATGTAGAACACATATGGGTTCAGAAAAGTGAAAAAATGACTCAATCAATAAGAAAAATCGAGCCAACAACACTAGAAATGGTCAAAGCAAGAAGACAGATCCCTGGCTCGGTATTTGAAGAACTTGGCACCAGACTACAGGGACTGTCGCCGCAAAAAAGCTTCTGTCGCCAGGCGACAGAAACTTTTTACGGGCGACAAGCCCTGTTTTCTAGACGCTAGTTCCTACATGCCTTGGCAAGTTTCTGTGTTCTTCGAATTTTCCAGATTTCGCATCATCTTTTCGATTCTAGTCATGAAAGATATTTCTCAAATTTCCTACGTGAAAAATTCCTATGGATTGACTCATGGGGTGCTCCCATGAGGACCTTTTAATGCATATGACAATAATGTTAATCAAATCATGCACATGAAATACTTAGAATTTTTCGAGTCTCATCCGCTCATTCTAAATAATTGCCAAAATTAAATAAATTTCAGGAATATAAATAGAAATCCTCCCCAGTGGAGTCGCCAAAAACTGTAGGGAATATTTCAAGCATTATGATAACCCCAAACTTGAACCCCACTGTAATCATACACTAAAGTACGGTGGCGTTCCAAAGGGAAAGACAAAGAGCAAAAAGAGTCGCCAACAAGTTTTAGGAACTTGTAAACCCAAAAGACAATCCAAAAGGACCATCAACTACTCCATAAGGTCTTGAACCAAACAGGGTCCGGAGATGAGGGTACGAATCCAATCTACAAAAGAAAGGACCTGCCCTATAAAATAGGCCTCTACTTTGTTCTGCTCGTATTCATGCGCGCTTTTCGAATAACATACAAACATTATATTAAACCTACCCTGTTTATCTATGTTGGTTGAATATTAATGCACAAATAATACTATTATTGGCGATCACTTGTATTAAAATCACATTAGCCTAAACCAAATTAATAATTATCTTATTAAGCGTGATTTCAAGTACAAATTTCCTTTAAACCTGCATAAAAGGCGTGATCAAGCAATAACAATAAAAATATCAAGCAACATAATAATAAATCAATAACAACAATGATGATAATAGCATGATAAGGCATAATAAAGCTTGATAATAAAAGCAAGATCCTAGGCATGATACTAACAAGATTAATAACAACTCCTAGCATGTCACTAAACAATAAAAATCAAAGCTTTAAACCTAACATGGTACTAACATGATATTATGATATTAGAAAAGAGCAAAGGCACCCTAAACATGATACTAGAAAGCATAAGATAACATCCTAACATGATACTAGGAATTAATACATCCTAACATGATACTAGGAATCATAAAACAATAATAAACATGTTTTCGACATTGTGAATAAAATAGGAAGTAAGCTAATTTACTTACATTGAAGCCTCGTACTTCTTTCTAATAACAAAATACACAAGTTAGTAAACTTCAATGAAAATAATAAACAATAATTAAAGAATTAAATTAAAAACAAGTTAAACAAAGTTTAGACTAGTTTTGGACAAAACCCTCAGAAATATCGAACCTTACACGTCTAGGGCGAAGGCAACTTCGAACTTGGTTAAGAGATTCAAGATCTCGTGAATGCGGAATGTTGTTTGTAAAAAGGTAGTTTAGAAAGAGAGGGAAAGAAAGCATATAATTCTCAAGAGAGAAAAGAGAGAATTAAGGAAGAGTTAATGAGAATTGATGATTCTGAAAACAGGAATTCAGACGCTATTTATAATGAAAATAGTCCGGAAAATCATAGAATTTGATAAGGAATAAAACTCCACGCTGTCGCCAGGAATCAACTCTGTCGCGACGCGACAATGTCTGTCGCGCGGCGACAGACTTGTCGTTTGGCGACAGCCTGTATTAGCGCGTTTTTCTTCACGCGGAATCCGATCTTTAATAAACTTGATCTACGGAATCCGTAAAGAAGATAAAATATATATTTTTAAGATAACAAAACAATATTTTACTCCAAATTAAAATCTATTTAAAAATAATTAATTATTAAATCTAACAATATTAGAATTAAAAGGAACTTTCTAGAAACTTCTAGAAAACTATAATTAATCCTAATAATTTTAGGAATAATAATTAATATTGGGTCCTCCTCTAGATCATTGGGCCGTATTAAAATAAATAACCGGGCCCAGTTTAGTATTTTTGCCATAACTTCCTCAATATTCATCGGAATTGGGCTTATAATATATCGTTAGAAAGGTCTCTTCGAACCCCATCCATCTACACTATTATTGGACCCTTATCATGGACCAAAATAAACTGAATTGGAGGTTTTCAAATAAATAAAGTCATTTTCAAAAACAGAGAGAAAAGAATTTAATTAAAACTAAACCGCAACACTTGGCTTTCAAATCACTTTCACCTAATTCGATAATAATACAACGTGCAAGGCATTCATCACTGGGTTTGGTTTTGGGGAGACACAAATGGGTGTCTACATAATTAAAATAATTTGCCATTTTAAATAAAATATATGTATTTTTATAAATTACTATGTTATTAATTATTTTTGAAATTAGTTGAATCTGCGTACTTATTTTATTCTTTGAACCTCAGTATTATTTATTTTATTTTATGTGTGAGATTTGGGTAGTCTTAAGAAGGGCATATAGGACATATAATTTCTTTCTATGTGCATTGTAATTTAATTCTTGGTGATATTTATTTTGAATTAGTTATTATGAAAATTATATTTAATTGTATATGTTTTATATAATCATGCAAATTTGGGTGTTGTGATCACCTAGAATCATGTGTAAGGATTAAAGAATACAATATAGATTAATTTGTGATGATTTGTGCAATGTAATGTGTATGTATGGATGATCATTATATGAAGCATGTAATTATGTGACTATTTGGTTATGCTTATTTAATGATGTTATTTATTATTTATTTGGTGCTTTATGTTATTGGTAAGATCTATATTTTTATTATTTAATATCTCCTTCAATATTTGCAACCAATGAGTGTTTATTTGAGAAACCTTATGATCAAATTAGGAATGTACTTGGAGAATTGATGAATATATATATTTGGTGATGATAAACTGCACGAGAGGAGTGTATGAATTTTGCTTTGGTCAAGCCGCATACTTTAAGGAGAGTGGAGACCCTGCTTTTTTTGTAGAACTAGGTAGTGAAAGATGAGTTTTTGTTGTTTTGAATTGCCATGAGAATTTGAGGAGCATAACTTTGGTGGAAAGAGAATAGGGATACGATTCGTGAGACAATTGACTTTCGTTAGGAGAATTTGAAAACCAAGTTGGAGAGAAGAAAATTTTGAGGAGCCCATGGATTTATAAACATGGAAATATAAATCAGGCCTTTTGGGTTAATAATGTATTAACAATCATTATGAATTTAATGAATCGAGTATTTCCATGAGTACAGTAATTCGATATATATATGGCTTTATTAATGATATCTTGCTATAATTGAAGAGTGAGGAGAATTATAATAGACATTTGAGGATTCTGTGACATTTTAGGGACGATTTGTAATATGCTCAGTTTTCGAAGTGTGATTTTTTATTAATGAAAGTAAGTTTCATTTTGGGACAAAAAAATTCAAGTGGTGAGTAAGTGGTCTACACCTAACAATGTGACCGATATAAGTTGTTTATTAGGATTAGATGTTTAAAGAGGGCTGTAAAGGACTTTTGAGGATTGTTGTATATACATTGATGAAAGAGAGTTAGTTTGAATGAGATGAGAAGTGTAAACAAGCCTTTTAACTCTTAAAGAACATTTAATCGTTGCACTTGTTTTAGTCTTGCCTAATAGGAGTGGTGGCCTTGAAGTTTTTACTTAATGGATGTGTGTTGCAACAAAATGGAAAAAAATGATAATGCTTCTTGCCAAGACAAATCTTATGAGACCAATTACCCTACCATGATCTTGAGATTGCGTATATATTGTTTACATTGGAGATTCATTTGAAATACAGTGTCACCTGTAAGATTTTTACAGCTCTTAATAGCCTTTAGTTGTTAGCTAAGGAGAGTTAAAGAGATTATTGAGTGCCTATGATTTGAGCTATTCAAATTTGAGGAAATTATAGAATAACAAGTTATGGATAAATTATTGCAGAAAGAAGAAATGAAAAAGAAATGCCTAATGATATTATTGTGGTGAGTTACGGGGACGTAACTCTTTTCTTTAAGAGGGGTAGAATGCGATGTAATTTCGCGCTTTATACCTCAATTATGCTATTTATTGCTTGAGTTTGCATTATTTTGCTTATTAATATGCACTATTGTTGTATTTACATGCAATTAAAGTATATAAACTTTGGCCAAGTATGAGTCTATTAAACATAAAGTTCAGTTTGTTGAGTGTGCATGTTGAGAATCAATCAATTTACAGCAATATAAAACACAAAAGTTTGAATGGTTTTGGAAAATTTATGGCTTTTGGGTTAAGTTTCGAGGGCGAAACTTCTTTTAAGAGGGGTAGATTGTAATCCCCCGTATTTTTAAATATTTTATAAATGAAAATTTATTTTATTTATAATATTTATTTGTTATTTTTCATAATTTAATTTCAAAAGTTTCAAATTATTAATCTGGGTCGAAAATTATATGAACAAACTATTTTATTCACCTTTATTCTACAATTTATGTCCAATCATACAAACCTAACCCATTTGTTTACTTAATCGACCCATTATTTTTATGAGGCCCAATCTTTCTTTTTACCCTACAATAATTCTCTCCTATAAATATCCCATGAATCTCCAAAAAATTTCCCACACAAAAAGGTTAGTCTTATTTTCATCCTCCTTTGTTTCATTATTTTGCTTAATGTTAATTTAATTGTTTTGGATTTTGATTTTAGTATAAAGATTATATTTTTAGTATCAAATTATATTTTAATGGTATAAAGATTATAAATTTCAGATTATATTTATGTTATAAATTTCATATTTTATGAATTATAAACCTAGGGTTTCAATTTATTGAAAATCATGATTTTAGGGTTTTTATGAACAATTGATTTAGGGCTTTTATAGTAATGATGTTTTGAAATTTTGGTGATTATAACTACTGATTAGTTTAACTTAATTCCATATTATTTTGAACACATAGATTCGTGTTTTAATTTTTAGATTTCCGTTCGTTAATATTTATCCCGTTATAATCCCGACTAGGTTCTAAACTCATCCGATTTTGACAAAAAAGTAGTGTTTTCCATGTGGAAACCACGTTTTAAGAAAGACTCACAACCTATGGTAGTGAGCACCACCCTTTCGAGGCCAAATTCAGCCTCTAAATATGATTTTCGGGCAGTTTTTGATTTTAACGAAGTTTTTACATACTTAAAATATTATCCTTGAGTTTGATTAATAAAATTAATTATGTTTAAAGTTAATGAAGCATAAATATATGTTTTTATTGAAGTTTCAAGTGTTGGAAATAGTTTCTAAGTACTACTTTTGATGTTTTATAAAGAGGGTTTAATCACCCATTAAAAAAAGAGATTTTAGGGGTTTTTATATAATTTTCAGATTTTTATTAGACTTTGAACTTGCTGTAATTTCATGTATAAGAGTGTATTTTAAGGTTTTTATGAAGAAAAATTTAAAGAACTATATATAAGCCTTTAATTTTAACAAAAGGGAAGGTTTTAAAGTGTTGTTTGATTTGGATTTTGAAGGTTTTAAAGTAAGTTAGTATTGCTGTAAATTTAATTGATTGGGTATTGATTGAGATGTTATTATTTGGCTTAGGAGAGGAGTTTATTGAAGGTGATTTCTAGTTAGTAAAGTGGCATACCAATTCGTTTGCTCAAGGTACGTACAAGTTACAAAACCTTGCTTTTAGGTGCATGTTTAAGGACGGATCGAGAACTTAGTATCATGTCTAGGGATGACTGGGTTAAATTGTTTGGATATACATTGTGAATTTCCTTTGACGTGCACTATTCCTTATTGTAATTGTTGGTTATGTTCTAATTATGCAAGGTGCGCTTAGAGGCAAAGGTATGTGATTGGTGAAATGACTTAATTATTACTCATTCATGATTTAATGAAATAGGATGAGTAAAGGAATGGTTCATGTCTTATAAGACAAGGTTAAGAGTTTGGGGTGCCTTATGCACTCAAGGTGTTTATACACCGAGGTAGTAAAGGAATAAATATTAAATGTTGCTTGCCACTAATAAATCAAGAATTGAAATTGAAAAGTTGCTTTACTTGATTGAATTGATATTGGATTGATTGTATTGTTATGCATATGAGTCATCACCAAGTCTAAACCTGTAAATCACGTAAAGTGCAAGATGGATGAGCAATAAAACTCTGGATTGGTGCACTTCTGGAGTAATGACAATCAGGGGTTAGGGTACATGGGGTATTAGCCGTGTACTTTTCTCGAGGCCGTCTGATCTACGAGTCTCTTATTTCAAATATTTTTCAAAACTAAGAGTTAGGTGAGATCTCATACTAACTACGGTCACGGAGTCGCGCCCGTGGTCGTTGGATGTTTATTGATGTTTCCGAAAGGAGGCATGGGGTTTTTCTTTTATTGATGTTCCAAATGGAGCATGGGTTGGACAACCTTGTCTATTGCGTAATCTAATGAATAAAAATAATGATTTACCTATTATTAATTAATGGAGTCTTAGTAATATAAATAGTTGAGTCGTGTGTTGAGTCTATAATTTAATGATGCATGATGATTGATTATTAGTAGCATGTTATGGAATTCTTAATTTATTTTGCAGCTTGTATGTACTCAGCTTTGCTGATTGCGTGCTTTGTGTGTCTTTCTTTGATCATGGCCTTCGCCTTTCAATGACCCTGTGACGATCCAATTTTTACACTTGTAATATTGGGGAGCAGAATTACCACAGGTTCTTACACATGCAGCATTCATCAGGGTTGTGGGATCTTGAGTAGAGAGTTGGTTGTTTCATTTTATTTCTTTTGCAAGTTTGAATTTATTTTAATTCGATTTTATTCGACACTATTTCTTTTGGGTTTGAATTTATTTGAACACTGAATTTAATCACTTACTACTTTTATTGGGTTTTGAATAAGGGCCTTAATGGTTCCAAGTTGTATGACTTAATTTGGTTTCATTTGTTGGTTTTGAAACTTATTTATAACTGATTTAGTTTTTCCGCTGCTATTTTCTGATAAAGCCTTAACGTTTGAACACGTGGCGGTAGCACGCCAGTAATTCTCTTGAATATTGTTCAGGGTCCTCAGAGGTTTAAAGAGAGAATTATTGGGGTGTTACAATTAGCTTTGTTGAATGCATTTGACTTTTATTTGATTAAAAAAGAATTGTTCGAATGTGTTTGACTTTCATTTGACTCAATTAACTTTTTTGAATGCATTTGACTTTCATTTGATTCAAAAAGCTTTGTTTGAATGATTGACTTTCATTTGACTCAATTAGCTTTGATGAATGCATTTGATTTTCATTTGATTTAAAAAAATTTGTTTTAATGTGTTTGCCTTTAATTTGACTCAATTAGCTATGTTGAATGCATTTGACTTTTATTTGATTCAAAAAGCTTTGTTTGAATGTGTATGACTTTCATTTGACTCAATTAGCTTTGTAGAATGCATTTGACTTTCATTTGAATCAATTAATTTTGTATGAATGTGTTTGACTTTCATTTGACTCAATTAGCTATGTAAATTGCATTTCACTTTCATTTAATTCAAAAAGCTTTGTTTGAATGTGTTTGACATTCACTTGACTCAATTAGCTTTGTCGAATTCATTTGACTTTCATTTGATTCAAAAAGCTTTGTATGAATGTGTTTGACTTTCATTTTACTTAATTAGCTTTGTATGAATGTGTTTGACTTTTTTTTTTGTTAAGTAAAGATTTTATTACCAAAAGAGAAAGTTACAACTTACAAGAGCTAAGTTATATCTACCACCAGAACACTAAGGAACCTGAAAACAGGCCACCCTCCAAAGAAAACCAGCTCTTAAACCAAACCTAGCCACCTTTTAGGAAGGGTTCTAGGAAGGGCCTAGAACAAATTGGACTCAGATTTCCAGCTACCTTCTAGGAAGGGCTCTGAAAACCAGGACCAGACAACAAAAGAGCAACAGTCACAAAATAGACAGCTGACAGAACCTTAGCAATAGCAGAGAAGCTTGCTTTGTACACCAACAAACAACAAACTAAACATACAAGTATTTTCTATCAGACTCAAAGCATCTACAAGCTACAGCAAAAATAATATCCCTAAAAGCAATATCTGCAGGCTTGTAATCTCCAATAAACATCAGAGTATTTCTCTGTATCCAAATACAGTGAATAGCTTCTGCAAAACACATAAGCAGCAGTCTTCCTTTTGCAGTGGATCTTCTACCTTGCTGCAGCAACCAATGAACTTCAAAGGCAAAATTTTGCCCAATTCTGGTAAAGCCAAGAAGTTGCAAAATCTTGTTCCAAATACTAGCAGAATAAGAACAGTTAAAAACGAGATGAGAGACATTTTCTGCAGCATTAGAACAGAGGAAACATAAAGGATCACAGTTTATATTCCAAGTAGCAAGCCTATCTTTGGTGACTAGCCTGTTCCACACAGCCAACCATGTAATAAACACACTCTTAGAAGATGCGCTGTTATTGCAAATCATTCTCTTCCAAGTCACTTTCTCAGCTTGTGGCCTGATCTGCATGTAGAGCTGCCTAATGCTCATTTTACCATTAACTGTTATCCCAGTCCACCCACCAATATTATCAACCAAAGCTCTGCAACTCATGATCTTCCTTAAAACCCAAAAACATTTTTTAGGAACAGGAGAAAGCCAAAAATCTTTATTATTGAAATAATAAATGTGTGTCCATTTGACCCAGAGATTATCAGATTTAAAGAACTTTGGTGATTGCTGCTTTATTCCAGTCTTCAAGAGAGGTAAGATTCCAACCCCCACAAGTCTTAGGCAAACAAATAAACTTCCAAGAAACTAATGCTTTCTTGCTAGGATTAGACTTTCCAGTCCAAAGAAAGCATCTAAATCTTGATTCCAATTTCTCTCAAAATCTTTTTAGGCAAAATAAAAATCTGAGACCAATAAGCTTGGATACCAAAAAGCACACTCTTTATTAGTTGAAGCCTGCCAGCATAAGAAAGATGCCTAGATGCCCACCCATCAATCCTAGCGGTAACTCTCTCAACTAGAGGCTTGCATTGAGCAATAGTAAGCTTTTTAGAGGAGAGAGGCGCACCCAGATATCTAAAAGGCAAAGAACCTTTAGCAACCCCCGGAACAGACTGAAGCTCAACTTGATCTTGCTCACTTATCCCCCCAAAATAAACATCACTCTTATCCAAATTGGCAGCTAAGCTAGAAGCACCAGAGAACTTCTGAAAAGCTTGAAAAATCAACTGAATAGAGACAAGGTCAGCCCTGGAGAATAAAAGCAAATCATCTGCAAACATCATATGTGTAATCCCTAATTTTGAACATCTTGGGTGAAAATTGAAATCAGGGTTCAAAGTCATCACTTTTAGACACCTTGAAAGATATTCCATACAAACAGCAAAGAGGAAAGGGGACATAGGATCACCTTGCCTCAAACCCTTTTTTGCAGGAAAAGGAAGAGAGGGGTATCCATTAATCAAGACTGAATAAGAAACAGTTGTAACACATCCCATAATCCAAGATATAAATCTGTTAGGAAAACCTAACTCATCAAGAATAATCCTTAGAAAACTCCACTCAACAGAATCATAGCTTTCCTAAGATCAATCTTAAGCAAGCATCTAGGAGTGATGAATTTATGAGAATAACTTTTAATAAGCTCAGTAGCAAGAAAAATATGATCACCAATATGCTTACCAGGGATAAAACCAGCCTAAGCATCATTGATAATACCACCAATAACCTTTGAGAGCCTGCCTGTAATGACTTTAGAAATAAGCTTGTAGACCAAAGTACAGCAAGCAATAGGTATATACTTCTTTGCATAAGATGGATTGGAAACTTTAGGAATAAGAGTGATGGTAGTACAATTCCATTGCCTAGCCATATTACCAGTAGAAAAAAAATCCAAAACAGCAGCATACACATCAGTTTTAACAATATCCCAAGATTGCTTGAAAAAGACAGCATTAAAGCGATCAATTCCAGGAGCTTTATCATTACCAATATCCTTAAGAGCAAGATCAATCTCACTGAAAGAGACTTTAGCTAAAAGAAAATCCTTAGCATCCTGATCAAGCTGAGGGCCAGTTCTCATAACAGCTAAGTCAACCCCAGGGAGAGAAGAAGCAGTAGAACCTAAAAGAGTCTCCTAAAAGTCCAGGATTTTAGCAGCAATAAGATCAGGATCTCTGAGTAGAACTCCTTGATTATTATAAATGGAATCAATTCTGTTCTTGTGCTGTCTTTGCTTCATCATAGAAAAAAAGAAATGGGAGTTAGTATCTCCAAGTTTAATCCAGTCAATTCTAGATTTTTGCCTGTAAATACTACTTTGAATATGCATCCAATGCTCCACTTTGTCAATAGCAATTTTCTCAAGAGTCTGAAACTGAGTATTAGTCCAATCCTCAGCCAACTGCATTTGAATATCACAACGATCCCTATGAGCTTGCTCCAAATTTTCAGTGACATTAGCAAAATGTCTAATATTCAAAGCTTTGAAGCGTAATTTAACAGCCTTTAGTTTATTCCAGACAGACAGCACTGGAGAATCAAGCTGCCCACAAGACTCCCAAGAATCCCTGATAGTCTGCTGAAAATCCTTATGCTCAGCAAGGCAATTAAGAAATCTAAAAGGCCTACCCTTCCCTGGTCCAGCAGTAATAATATCAAACAAAAGAGGACAGTGATCAGAGAGGGAAGGAGGAAGATAAATTATTTCAGTGTGACCAAAATCATTGATCCAAGCTTCATTAACAATACCCTTATCAATTCTAGTAGCAGTTCTACTATCACCCTCACCTTTATTACCAAGAATAGAAGGAGCCTTTACTCTTGATCTTAGGGAACTCCATTAAATCCATACAATCCTTAAAATCTTGCACTTCAGCATCAGTCACAGGATTGCCATTGTATCCATCAGCAGAACAAAGAATAGAATTGAAATCTCCCATACAGATCCAAGGAACATAAGAAGTCCCAGGAGACTGTAAGCCAAGCCACAAAGGTTTTCTATCATGAATAGAATGCAACCCATACACAAAGGTACACAAGAAAAGATATTGTAAATCTTTAGAGCTAATCTGAACATGAACAAACTGCTCATGATCAGATAAAATATCAACATTAACCTTATCAGCTTTCCAGCCAACCCAAATTCTTCCTTTTACAGAATGATTATAGTTGCAGTGCCAAGACCAGAACCTGCCAAAGTTCTTTTGAACAGAAATTTTATTATGAACTTTGACTTTAGTTTCCAAGATAGCAATAACATCCACATTATGATCTTTTAAGAGCTGCTTCACAGCAGCTACCTTATCAGGATCATTAAGACCTCTAATGTTCCATGACATCACAATCATCTAACCAGAGAGGGATACCATCACCCCCAATAGGAATTATTTCAGCAATTTCATCTTCTAGTAAAGCAGAATAAGCATTATTAGTTCTAGGCAAATTCTGATGAATACCAACAGCATGAGACCTAGCCCTTTTGCTTACTACTCTCCAATCAGCATCAGAATAAGCAGCAAAAGAGGTATGAGCAGGAGTAAAAACAGGCTGAGGATCATTTGATTGGTCCTTTCCTTGAACCTGGTCAGTAACCACAGATGCAGCAGGAACTGGAGCAGGTTGCTTCTGAACCCAAACCTTCTCATGTGGGGGTTTATCTGGCTGAGACACAGCTTGTTTAGCTTTAGGTTTAGCCTTAGGAGCATTACAGTCATGCCCCGCTTTATCACACTTCTTACAGAAAGGTGGAGACCACTCAAAAAGCACTTTTAATTCAAGAACTTCACCCATAGGGCTTTCAACAGTCACACTACTAGGCAGAGGTCTAGTTATATCAACTTCAATGAGCAGCCTAGCAAAAGAAACCCTGAGTTACCTAGATGTACATTCATTAGCACACAAAGGCACCCCAATTGTACTACCAATTCTACTTAATGTATCTGCATTCCAACAATTGAGAGGCAAATTTGGAAATCTTATCCATAAAGGAACAGTTCTAAGTATTTCAGCTTGAAAATTAAATTTGTCAGTCCACGGCTTAACAATAGCAGGCTTATTATTAAACATATGAGGCCCTGAACTTAGAACAGCATTCTTATCATCATTTGAACATAGATTGATTATGAAATACCCATCATCATGCCAAAAAATCTTAGGTTTAGCAAAATTACTCCAGTTTTGAGCAATGAATTTATGAACAGCAGCAATTGTGGGATAGAACCCAATAACATAAAAGATAATTGCATCGCAACACTTAGAGTTACCTGCTGCAATTTCCTCTGCTTGGATTTGGGCTACAGGCTTGCCACTCTTCAGAACAGGCGCCACAAAGCTCGGAGCAGCACCTTTAGCAGTCAGTTTACCTCGAAACAAATTCGACCAATTCTCAGAATTCTTGGCTTGATTTGATAATCTAGGGTGTTCAGGGTGACATGCAGACCCAGAAATAACCGGAATCGCATCATTTGGTTGCACAGCCGTAGCTTCAGGCAATGGAATAGTAATCGGGGAAACCCTAGGCACCACTTCACTGGATTTCTGTAACTTAGAAGCAGCAAATGATTCTTCAAGAATCTTCAACTCAGCTCTAGTGACCCTACCTCCTGAGGGATGAACAAGATGAGCTGGCGGAGAAACCAACTCATTTTCATCTTCTACCTCCGGGATAGTGTTCACATTCAAGTTCTTCAATCGATTAAGATCAGCAGGAGAGAGAGATCCAAAAGCAGGGGATCGAGGAAGTGAAGTAGCTTGTTTCTTCTTCTTAGCCATGATAATCAGAACTGAGTGAGAAAACCAGCTTCAGATCCAAAAACCATGAAAATCGCAGATCACAAAAACCAGAGCTTTGAATGTTTTTGACTTTCATTTGACTCAATTAGCTTTGTTGAATGCATTTGACTTTCATTTGATTCATAAAGCTTTGTTTGAATGTGTTTGACTTCCATTTGACTCAATTAGCTTTGTATGAATGTGTTTGTCTTTCATTTGACTCAATTAGCTTTGTTAATTGCATTTCACTTTGATTTAATTCAAAAAGCTTTGTTTGAATGTGTTTGACTTTCATTTGACTCAATTAGCTTTGTTGAATGCATTTTAATTTCATTTGATTCAAAAAGATTTGTTTGAATGTGTTTGACTTTCATTTGACTCGGTTAGCTTTGTTGAATGCATTTGACTTTCATTTGACTCGGTTAGCTTTGTTGAATGCATTTGACTTTCATTTTATTCAAAAAGCTTTGTTTGAATGTGTTTGACTTTTATTTGACTCAATTAGCTTTGTTGAATGCATTTGACTTTCATTTGATTTAAAAAGCTTTGTTTGAATGTGTTTGACTTTCATTTGACTCAATTATATTTGTTGAATGCATTTGACTTTCATTTGATTCAAAAAGCTTTGTATGAATGTGTTTGACTTTCATTTGAGTCAATTAGCTTTGTTGAATGCATTTGACTTTCATTTGATTCAAAAAGCTTTGTTTGAATCTGTTTGACTTTCATTTGACTCAATTAACTTTGTGGAATACATTTGACTTTCATTTGATTCAAGAAGCTTTGTTTGAATGTATTTCACTGTCGTTTGAGTCAAAATTCTTTGTTGAATGCGTTTGACTTTCAATTGATTCAAAAAGCCTTGTTTGAATGTGTTTGACTTTCATTTGACTCAATTAGCTTTGTTGAATGCATTTGACTTTCATTTGACTCAAAAAGGTATATTTGAATGTGTTTGACTTTCGTTTGACTCAATTAGCTTTGTAGAATGCATTTGACTTTCATTTGACTCAATTAGCTTTGTATGAATGTGCTTGACTTTCATTTAACTCAATTACCTTTGTGAATTGCATTTCACTTTTATTTAATTTAAAAAGCTTTGTTTAATGTGTTCGACATTCATTTGATTCAAAAAGCTTTGTATGAATGTGTTTTACTTTCATTTGGCTCAATTATCTTTGTTGAATGCATTTGACTTTTATTTGATTCAAAAAGTGTTGTTTGAATGTGTTTGACTTTCATTTGACTCAATTAACTTTGTTGAATGCATTTGACTTTCACTTGATTCAAAAAGCTTTGTTAGAATGTGTTTGACTTTCATTTGAGTCAATTAGCTTTGTTGAATGCATTTGACTTTCATTTGATTCAAAAAGCTTTGTTTGAATCTGTTTGACTTTCATTTAATTCAATTAGCTTTGTACAATGCCTTTGACTTTCATTTGACTCAATTAGCTTTGTATTAATGTGTTTGACTTTCATTTAACTCAATTATTTTTGTTAATTGCATTTCACTTTCATTTAATTCAAAAAGCTTTGTTTTAATGTTGTTGACTTTCATTTGATTGAAAAAGATTTGTTTGAATGTGTTTGACTTTCATTTGACTCAATTAGCTTTGTTGAATGCATTTGACTTTCATTTGACTCAATTAACCTTGTATGAATTTATTCAAAAAGCTTTGTTTAAATGTGTTTGACTTTCATTTGAGTCATAAAAGAATTGTTGAATGCACTTGACTTTCGTTTAATTTAAAAAAGCTTTGTTTGAATGTGTTTGACTTTCATTTGACTCAATTAGTTTTGTTGAATGCATTTGAAATTCATTAGATTCAAAAAGCTTTGTTTGAATGTGTTTGACTTTCATTTGACTCAATTATCTTTGTTGAACGCATTTGACTTTCATTTTATTCACAAAGCTTAGTATGAAAGTGTTTGACTTTCATTTGACTCAATTATCTTTATTGAATGCATTAGACGTTCATTTCATTCAAAAAGCTTTGTTTGAATGTGTTTGACTTTCATTTGAGTCAAAAATCTTTGTTGAATGCATTTGACTTTATTTTGATTCAAAAAGCTTTGTTTGAATGTGTTTGGATTTCATTTGACTCAATTAGCTTTGTACAATGCATTTCACTTTCATTTGATTTTAAAAGCTGTGTTTGAATGTGTTTGACTTTCATTTAATTCAATTAGCTTTGTACAATGCATTTCACTTTCATTTGACTCAATTAGCTTTTATGAATGTGTTTGACTTTCATTTGACTCAATTAGCTTTGATAATTGCATTTCACTTTGATTAAATTCAAAAAGATTTGTTTGAATGTGTTTGACTTTCATTTGACTCGGTTAGCTTTGTTGAATGCATTTGACTTTCATTTGACTCGGTTAGCTTTGTTGAATGCATTTGACTTTCATTTGATTCAAAAAGCTTTGTTTGAATGTGTTTGACTTTTATTTGACTCAATTAGCTTTGTTGAATGCATTTGACTTTCATTTGATTTAAAAAGCTTTGTTTGAATGTGTTTGACTTTCATTTGACTCAATTATATTTGTTGAATGCATTTGAATTTCATTTGATTCAAAAAGCTTTGTATGAATGTGTTTGACTTTCATTTGAGTCAATTAGCTTTGTTGAATGCATTTGACTTTCATTTGATTCAAAAAGCTTTGTTTGAATCTGTTTGACTTTCATTCGACTCAATTAACTTTGTGGAATACATTTGACTTTCATTTGATTCAAGAAGCTTTGTTTGAATGTATTTCACTGTCGTTTGAGTCAAAATTCTTTGTTGAATGCGTTTGACTTTCAATTGATTCAAAAAGCCTTGTTTGAATGTGTTTGACTTTCATTTGACTCAATTAGCTTTGTTGAATGCATTTGACTTTCATTTGACTCAAAAAGGTATATTTGAATGTGTTTGACTTTCGTTTGACTCAATTAGCTTTGTAGAATGCATTTGACTTTCATTTGACTCAATTAGCTTTGTATGAATGTGCTTGACTTTCATTTAACTCAATTACCTTTGTGAATTGCATTTCACTTTTATTTAATTTAAAAAGCTTTGTTTAATGTGTTCGACATTCATTTGATTCAAAAAGCTTTGTATGAATGTGTTTTACTTTCATTTGGCTCAATTATCTTTGTTGAATGCATTTGACTTTTATTTGATTCAAAAAGTGTTGTTTGAATGTGTTTGACTTTCATTTGACTCAATTAACTTTGTTGAATGCATTTGACTTTCACTTGATTCAAAAAGCTTTGTTAGAATGTGTTTGACTTTCATTTGAGTCAATTAGCTTTGTTGAATGCATTTGACTTTCATTTGATTCAAAAAGCTTTGTTTGAATCTGTTTGACTTTCATTTAATTCAATTAGCTTTGTACAATGCCTTTGACTTTCACTTGACTCAATTAGCTTTGTATTAATGTGTTTGACTTTCATTTAACTCAATTATTTTTGTTAATTGCATTTCACTTTCATTTAATTCAAAAAGCTTTGTTTTAATGTTGTTGACTTTCATTTGATTGAAAAAGATTTGTTTGAATGTGTTTGACTTTCATTTGACTCAATTAGCTTTGTTGAATGCATTTGACTTTCATTTGACTCAATTAACCTTGTATGAATTTATTCAAAAAGCTTTGTTTAAATGTGTTTGACTTTCATTTGAGTCATAAAAGAATTGTTGAATGCACTTGACTTTCGTTTAATTTAAAAAAGCTTTGTTTGAATGTGTTTGACTTTCATTTGACTCAATTAGTTTTGTTGAATGCATTTGACATTCATTAGATTCAAAAAGCTTTGTTTGAATGTGTTTGACTTTCATTTGACTCAATTATCTTTGTTGAACGCATTTGACTTTCATTTTATTCACAAAGCTTAGTATGAAAGTGTTTGACTTTCATTTGACTGAATTATCTTTATTGAATGCATTAGACGTTCATTTCATTTAAAAAGCTTTGTTTGAATGTGTTTGACTTTCATTTGAGTCAAAAATCTTTGTTGAATGCATTTGACTTTATTTTGATTCAAAAAGCTTTGTTTGAATGTGTTTGGATTTCATTTGACTCAATTAGCTTTGTACAATGCATTTCACTTTCATTTGATTTTAAAAGCTGTGTTTGAATGTGTTTGACTTTCATTTAATTCAATTAGCTTTGTACAATGCATTTCACTTTCATTTGACTCAATTAGCTTTTATGAATGTGTTTGACTTTCATTTGACTCAATTAGCTTTGATAATTGCATTTCACTTTGATTAAATTCAAAAAGCTTTGTTTGAATGTGTTTGACTTTCATTTGACTCAATTAGCTTTGTTGAATGCATTTTACTTTCATTTGATTCAAAAAGCTTTGTTTGAATGTGTTTGACTTTCATTTTACTCAATTAGCTTTGTAGAATGCATTTGACTTTCATTTAATTCAAAAAGCTTTGTTTAAATGTGTTTGACTATCATTTGACTTAATTTTATTAGCTGAATGCATTTAACTTTCATTTGATTCAAAAAGCTTTGTATGAATGTGTTTGACTTTCATTTGACTCGATTATCTTTATAGAATGCATTTGACTTTCATTTGATTCAAAAAGCTTTGTTTGAATGTGTTTGACTTTCATTTGACTCAATTAACTTTAATAAATGCATTTGAATTTTATTTGATTTAAAAAGCATTGTTAGAATGTGTTTGACTTTCATTTGAGTTAAAAAGCTTTGTTGAATGTATTTGATTTTCAATTGATTCAAAAAGCTTTGTTTGAACCTGTTTGACTTTTATTGGACTTAATTATCTTAGTTGAATGCATTTGACTTTCAATTGATTCAAAATGCTTTGTTTGAATGTGTTTGACTTTCATTTGACTCAATCAGCATAGTTGAATGCATTCGAATTTTATTTGACTTAAAAAGCTTTGTTTGAAAGTGTTTGACTGTCATTTGACTCAATTAGCTTTGTAGAATTCATTTGCCTTTCATTTGACTCAATTAGCTTTGTATGAATGTGAAATTGCATTTGACATTCATTTGATTCAAAAAGCTTTGAATGAATGTGTTTGACTTTCATTTGACTCAAATATCTTTGTTGAATGCATTTGACTTTCATTGATTCAAAAAGCATTGTTTGAATGTGTTTGACTTTCATTTAAATCAATTAGCTTTATTGAATGCATTTGACTTTCATTTAACTCAATTAGCCTTGTATGAATGTATTAAAAAAGCTTTGTTTGAATGTGTTTGACTTTCATTTGACTCTTATCTTTTTTGAACGCATTTGACTTTCATTTGATTCAAAAAGCTTTGTATGAATGTGTTTGACTTTCATTTGACTCAATTATCTCTATTGAATGCATTAAACTTTCATTTGTTTTTTTTTTTTTGAAGGGTTCATTAGATTGAAAAAGCTTTGTTTGAATGTGTTTGACTTTCATTTGATTCAAAAATCTTTGTTGAATGCATATTACTTTCACTTGATTCAAAAAAATTTGTTTGAATGTGTTTGACTTTCATTTGACTCAATTATATTTGTTGAATGCATTTGAATTTCCTTTGATTCAAAAAGCTTTATTTGAATGTGTTTGACTTTTATTTGACTCAATTATCTTTGTTGAACGCATTTGACTTTCATTTGATCTAAAAAGCATTGTATGAATGTGTTTGACTTTCATTTGACTCAATTATCTTTACTGAATGCATTTGATTTTCATTTGATTTAAAAAGCTTTGTTTGAATGTGTTAGACTTTCATTTGAGTCAAAAATCTTTGTTGAATGCATTTGACTTCCATTTGATTCAAAAAGCTTTTTTTTGAATGTGTTAAACTTTCATTAGCTTTGTTAAATGCATTTGACTTTCATTTGATTCAAAAAGCTTTGTTTAAATGTGTTTGACTTTTATTTAACTCAATTAGCTTTGTAGAATGCATTTGACTTTCATTTGACTCAATTAGCTTTGTATTAATGTGTTTGACATTCATTTGACTCAATTAGCTTTGTTAATTGCATTTTACTTTCATTTTATTCAATAAGCTTTGTTTGAATGTGTGTGACTTTCATTTGACTCAATTAGCTTTGTTGAATGCATTTAACTTTCATTTGATTCTAAAAGCTTTGTTTGGATGTCTTTGACTTTCATTTCACTCAATTATCTTTGTTGAATGCATTTGACTTTTATTTGATTCAAAAAGCTTTGTATGAATGTGTTTGACTTTCATTTGACTCAATTATCTTTTTTGAATGCATTTGACGTTTAATTGATTCAAAATGCTTTGTTTTAATGTGTTTGTCTTTCATTTCACTCAATCAGCTTTATTAAATGCTTTTGACTTTCATTTGACTCAAAAAGCTATGTTTGAATGTGTTTGCCTTACATTTGACTCAATTACCTTTATAGAATGCATTTGACTTTCGTTTGACTCAATACGCTTTTTATGAATGTGTTTGACTTTCATTTGACTTAATTAGCTTTGAGAATTGCATTTCACTTTCATTTAATTTAAAAAGCTTTGTTGAATGTGTTTGACATTCATTTGATTCAAAAAGCTTTGTATGAATGTGTTTGACTTTCATTTGACTCAATTAGCTTTGTTGAATGTATTTGACTTTCATTTGATTTAAAAAGCATTATTTGAATGTGTTTTACTTTCATTTGACTTAATTATCTTTGTTGAATGCATTTTACTTTCATTTAATTCAAGAAGCTTTGTAAGAATGTCTTTGAATTTCATTTGACTCAATTAGCTTTGTTGAATGCATTTGCCTTTCATTTTATTAAAAAAGCATTGTTTGAATATGTGTGAATTTCTTTTGGCTCAATTATCTTTGTTGAATGCGTTTGACTTTCATTTGATTCAAAAAGCTTTGTATGAATGTGTTTGACTTTCATTTGACTCAATTATCTCTATTGAATGCATTTGACTTTCATTTGATTCAAAACGCTTTGTTTGAATATGTATGACTTTCATTTGATTCGAAACGCTTTGTTAGAATGTGTTAGACTTTCATTTGACTCAATTATTTGTTGAATGCATTTGACTTTCATTTTATTCTAAAAGCTTTGTTTGAATGTGTTTGACTTTCATTTGATACAATTAACTTTGTTGAATGCATTTGACGTTCATTTGATTCAAAAAGCTTTTTTTAAATGTGTTTGACCTTCATTTGACTCATTTATCTTTGTTGAATGCGTTTGACTTTCATTTTATTCAAAAAGCTTTGTTTGAATGTGTTTGACTTTCATTTGACCCAATCATCTTTTTTGAATTCATTTGACTTTCATATGATTCAAAAAGCTTTTTTGAATGTGTTTGACTTTCATTTGAGTCAAAAAGCTTTGTTGAATGCATTTGACTTTCATTTGACTCAAAAAACTTTGTTCTAATGTGTTTGAATTTCATTTGACTCAATTAGCTTTGTTCATTGCATTTCTCTTTCATTTACTACAAAAAGCTTTGTTTGAATGTGTTTGACTTTCATTTGACTCAATTAGCTTTGTTGAATGCATTTTACTTTCATTTGATTCAAAAAGCTTTGTTTGAATGTGTTAGACTTTCATTTGAGTCAAAAAGCTTTGTTGAAAGCATTTAACTTTTATTTCATTCAAAAAGCTTTGTTTGAATGTGTTTAACTTTCATTTAATTCAGTTATCTTTGTTGAATGCATTTAACTTTCATTTGATTTAAAAAACTTTGTTTGAATGTGTTTGACTTTCATTTGACTCAATTATCTTGATTAAATGCATTTTACTTTCATTTGATTCAAAAATCTTTGTTTGAATGTGTTTGACTTTCATTTGAGTCAATAAGCTTTGTTAAATGCATTTGACTTTATTTGATTCAAAAAGCTTTGTTTAAATGTGTTTGACATTCATTTGACTCAATTATCTTTGTTGAATGCCTTTGACTTTCATTTAATTCTAAAAGCTCTTTTTGAATGTGTTTGACTTTCATTTTACTTTATTATCTTTGTTGAATGAATTTGACTTTCATTAGATTCAAAAAGCATTGTTTGAATGTGTTTGAATTTTATTTTAGTCAAAAAGCTTTGTTAAAAGCATTTGACTTTCACTTGATTCAAAAAGCTTTGTTTGAATGTGTTTGACTTTCATTTGACTCAATTATCTTTGTTGAATGCATTTGACTATCATTTGATTCAAACAGCTTTGTTTGAATGTGTTTGTTTTTATTTGAAACAATTATATTTGGTGAATCCATTTCACTTTCATTTGATTCAAAAAGCTTTGTTTGAATGTGTTAGACTTTTATTTGACTCAATTAGCTTTGTTGAATTAATTTCACTTTCATTTGATTCAAAAAGCTTTGTATGAATGTGTTTAACTATCATTTGACTCAATTATATTTATTGAATGCATTTGACTTCATTTCATTCAAAAAGTTTTGTTTGAAACGTTTGACTTTCATGTGTGTCAAAAAGCTTTATTAAATGCATTTGACTTTCATTTGACTCAAAAAACTTTGTTTTAATGTGTTGGACTTTCATTTGACTCAATTTTCTTTGTTGAATCCATTTGACTTTTATTTAGTTCAAAAATCTTTGTTGAATGTGTTTGACTTTCATTTGACTCAATTAAATTTGTTGAATGAATTTAACTTTCATTTGATTCAAAAAGCTTTGTTTTAATGCGTTTGACTTTCATTTGATTAAAAAAAGCTTTATTTTTGTTATTTATTTTCTTAGGAAGTTATAAATACATATATTTGACATGCGTCAAGCCTTTTCCAGTTCATTAGAAAGAGCATGTACAAAATGGGAACGCTTCTTCTCATTTTTCCAAAATTTGCTTGATTTCGGTTCTACCAGACCTTAAAACCTTATAACTTGCTTTTTATTAGTGATTTTTATGCTTAGGAAATTACAAATACATACATTTGACATGATTCAAGTCTTTATAAGTTCAGTAGAAAGAGCATGTAGAAAATGGGAACGCTTCTTCCCATTTGGGCCGAATTTTCTTAATTTTGGTTCTACAAGAACTTAATACCTCATAACATGCTTTGTTTTTGTGATTTCTTTTCTTAGAAAGTTATAAATACATATATTTGACATGAATCAAGCCTTTTTAAGTTCATTAGAAAGAGCATGTAGAAATTGGGAATGCTTCTTAAAATATTACCCGAATTTGCTTGATTTTGGTTCTACAAGACCTTAAAACCTGATGAATTGCTTTGTTTTTGTGATTTCTTTTGTGAGTCAGCTATGAATACATATATTTGACATGACTCAATCCTTTTCAAGTACATTAGAAAGAGCATGTAGAAAATGGGAATGCTACTTCCCATTTTGGCCGAATTTGCTTGATTTTGGCTCTACAAGACCTTAAAACCTTATAACATGCTTTATTTTTGTAATTTATTTTCTTAAGAAGTTATAAATACTTATATTTGACATGAATCAAGCCTTTACAAGTTCATTAGAAAGAGCATGTAGAAAATGGGAACGCTTCTTCTCATTTTGCCCGAATTTGCTTGATTTCGGTTCTACCATACCTTAAAACCTTATAACTTGCTTTTTCGTAGTTATTAATATGGGTAGGAAACTACAAATACATATATTTGACATGATTCAAGCCTTTATAAGTTCATTAGAAAGAGCATGTAGAAAATGGGAACGCTTCTTCCCATTTGGGCCGAATTTGCTTGATTTTGGCTCTACAAGACCTTAAAACCTTATAACATGCTTTTGTTTTGTGATTTATTTTCTTAGAAAGTTATAAATACATATATTTGACATGAATCAAGCATTTTCAAGTTCATTAGAAAGAGCATGTAGAAATTGGGAACGCTTCTCATTTTGCCCGAATTTGCTTGATTTCGGTTCTACTAGACCTTACTACCTTATAACTTGCTTTTTCTTAGTTATTTCTATGCTTAGGCAGTTACTAACACATATATTTGACATGATTCAAGCCTTTATAAGTTCATTAGAAAGAGCATGTAGAAAATTGGAGTGCTCTTTACCATTTGGGCCGAATTTGGTTGATTTTGGTTGTATAAGACCTCGAAACCTTATAACATCCTTTGTTTTTGTGATTTCTTATGTTTGGAAGTTATAAATACATATATTTGACATGAATCAACCCTTTTCAAGTTCATTAGAAAGAGCATGTAAAAAATGGGTGCTTCTTCCTATTTTGCTCGAATTTGTTTGATTTCGGTTCTACCAGTCCTTAAAACCTTAAAACTTGCTTTGTTTTTGTTATTTCTATGATTAGGAATTATAAATACATATATTTAACATTATTCAAGTATTTTTTAGTTCATTAGAAAGAGCATGTAGAAAATGGGAATGCTTCTTACTATTTTGCCCGAATTTGCTTGATTTTGGTTCTACGAGACCTTAAAACCTTTTAACTTGCTTTGTTTTTGTGATTTCTTATGTTAGGAAGTTATAAATACATATATTTGACATGAATCAAGTCTTTTCAAGTTAATTAGAAAGAGCATGTTGAAAATGGGTACGCTTTTTCCCATTTTGCCCGAATTTGTTTGATTTTGGTTCTACAACACCTTAAAACCTTATAACTTGCTTTGTTTTTGTGATTTATATGCTTAGAAAATTGTAAATTCATATATTTGATATGATTCAAGAAATCATAAGTTCATTAGAAAGAGCATGTAGAAAATGGAAAGGCTTCTTACTATTTTGCCCGAATTTGCTTGATTTTTGTTCTACAAGACCTTAAAACTTTATAACTTGCTTTTTTTTTTTTGTGATTTATTTTTTAGAAAGTTATAGATACATATATTTGACATGAATCAAGCCTTTTCAAGTTTATTAAAAAGAGCATGTAGAAAGAGGAAATGCTTCTTACTATTTTGCCCGAATTTGCTTGATTTTGGTTCTACAAGACCTTAAAACCTTATAACTTGCTTTGTTTTTGTGATTTCTATGCTTATGCATTTATAAATACATATGTTTCACATAATTCATACAATTATAAGTTCATTAGAAAGAGCATTTAGAATTTGGGAATGCTTATTACTATTTTGCCCGAATTTGCTTGATTTTGGTTCTACAAGACCTTAAAACCTCATAACTTACTTTGTTTTTGAGATTTATTTTCTTATGGAGTTATAGATACATATATTTGACATGATCCAAGCATTTATAAGTTCATTAGAAAGAGCATGTAGAAAATTGGAACGTTTCTTCCCATTTTGTCCTAATTTGCTTGATTTTGGTTCTACAAGACCTTAAAACCTTATAACTTGCTTTTTCTTTGTTATTTATTTGCTTAGGCAATTATATATATGTATATTTGACATTATTCAAGAATTTATAAGTTCATTAGAAAGAGTATGTAGAAAATGGGAATGCTTCTTACTATTTTGCCCGAATTTGCTTGATTTTGGTTCTACAAGACCTTAAAACTTATGAATTGCTTTGTTTTTGTGATTTATTCTGTGAAGCATTTATGAATACATATATTTGACATGACTCAAGAAATTTCAAACTCATTAGAAAGAGCATGTAGAAAGTGGGAATGCTTCTTCCTATTTTGGCCGAATTTGCTTGATTTTGGCTCTACAAGACCTTAAAACCTTATGACATGCTTTATTTTTGTGATTTATTTTCTTAGGAAGTTACAAATACATATATTTGACATGAGTCAATCCTTTTCCAGTTAATTAGAATGAGCATGTAGAAAATGGGAACACTTCTTTTCATTTTGCCTGAATTTGCTTGATTTCGGTTCTACCAGACCTTAAAACCTTATAACTAGCTTTGTCTTAGTGATTTCTATGCTTAGGCAGTTACAAATACATATATTTGACATGATTCAAGCCTTTATATGTTCATTAGAAAGAGCATGTAGAAAATGGGAACGCTTCTTCCCATTTGGGCCGAATTTGCTTGATTTTGGTTCTACAATACCTTAAAACCTTAAATATGCTTTGTTTGACATTCATTTGATTCACAAATCTTTGTACGAACGTGAGCTACTTTCATTTGACTCAATTATCTTTGTCGAATGCAATTGACTTTCATTTAATTCAAAAAGCATTGTTTGAATGTGTTTGACTTTCATTTGAATCAATTAGCGTTGTTGAACGCATTTCACTTTCATTTGATACAAAAAGCTTTGTTTGAATGTGTTTGACTTTCATTTGACTCAATTAGCTTTGTTGAATACATTTGACTTTAATTTGATTCAAAAAGCATTGTTTGTATGTGTTTGACTTTCATTGGACTCAATTAGCTTTGTATAGTGCATTTGACATTCATTTGACTCAATTAGCTATGTATGAATGTGTTTCACTTTCATTTGACTCAATTATCTTTGTTGAATGCATTTGACTTTCATTTTATTCTAAAAGCTTTTTTTGAATGTGTTTGACTTTCATTTAACTCAATTATCTTTATTGAATGCATTTGACTTTCATTTTGTTTGAATATTTTTGACTTTAATTTGAGTGAAAAAGCTTTGTTAAATGCATTTGACTTTCATTTGATTCAAAAACCTTTGTTTGAATGTGTTAGACTTTCATTTGACTCAATTATCTTTGCTGAATGCATTTGACTTTCATTTGATTCTAAAAGCTTTCATTTGACTCAATTAGCTTTGTTCATTGCATTTAAATTTCATTTAATTTAAAAAGCTTTGTTTGAATGTGTTTGACTTTTATTTGACTCAATTAGCTTTGTTGAATGCATTTTTCTTTCATTTGATTCAAAAAGCTTTGTTTGAATGTGTTTGACTTTCATTTAACTAAATTAGCTTTATTGAATGAATTTGGCTTTCATTTGATTCAAAAAGCATTGTTTAATTTTTATTTGACTTTCATTTGGCTTAATTATCTTTGTTGAATGAATTTGACTTTCATTTGATTCAAAAAGTTTGTATGAATGTGTTTGACTTTCTTTTGACTCAATTATCTTTATTGAATGCATTTGACTCTCATATGATTCAAAAAACTTTGTTTGAATGTGCTTGACTTTCATTTGAGTCAAAAAGCTTTGTTGAATGCATTTAACTTTCATTTGATTCAAAAAGCTTTGTTTGAATTTGTTTAACTTTCATTTGACTCAATTATCTTTGTTGAATGCATTTGACTTTCATTTGATTCAAAACGCTATGTTTGAATTTCTTTGGCTTTCATTTGACTCAATTATCTTTGTATAATGCAATTGACTTTCATTTGATTCCAAAAGCTTTGTTTGAATGTATTTGACTTTCATTTGAGTCAAAAAGCTTTGTTAAATGCATTTGACTTTCATTTGATTCAAAAAGCTTTGTTTCAATGTGTTTGACTTTCATTTGACTCAATTATCTTTGTTCAATGCATTTGACTTTCATTTGATTCAAACAGCTTTCTTTTAATGTGTTAGATTTTCATTTGAATGCATTTGACTTTCATTTGATTCAATGTGTTTGACTTTCATTTGAGTCAAAAAGGTTTGTTGAATGCATTTGGCTCTTATTTGATTCAAAAAGCTTTGTTTGAATGTGTATGACTTTCATTTCACTTAACTATCTTTGTTGAATGCATTTGACTTTCATTTGATTGAAAAAGCTTTGTATGAATGTGTTTGACTTTCATTTGACTCAATTAGCTTTGTTAATTGCATTTCACTTTCATTTTATTCAAAAACCATTGTTTGAATGTGTTTTACTTCCATTTGACTCAATTAGCTTTGTTGACTGCATTTGACTTTCATTTGATTCAAAAAGCTTTATTTTAATGTGTTTGACTTTCATTTGACTCAATTAACTTTGTTGAATGCATTTGCCTTTCATTTGATTCAAAAAGTATTGTTTGAATGTGTTTGACTTTCATTTGGCTCAATTAGCTTTTCAGAATGCATTTGACTTTCATCTGACTCAATTAGCTTTGTATGAATGTGTTTGACTTTCATTTGACTCAATTAGCTTTGTTGAATGAATTTGGCTTTCATTAATCGAAAATGCTTTTTTTGAATGTGTTTGACTTTCATTTGACTCAATTAAATTTATTGAATGAATTTAACTTTCATTTGATTCAAAAAGCTTTGTTTTAATTTGTTTGACTTTCATTTGATTAAAAAAAGCTTTGTTGATTGAGTTTGAATTTCATTTGATGAATGCATTGGACTTTAAATTGATTCAAAAAGCTTTGTACGAATGTGTTTGACTTTCATTTGACTCAATTAACTTTGTTGAATACATTTGACTTTCATTTGATTTTAAAAGCTTTGTTTGAATGAGTTTGACTTTCATTTGGTTCAAAAAGCTCTGTTGAATGAATTTGACTTTCATTTTACTCAATTAGATTTTTCGAATGCATTTGACTATCATTTGATTTCAAAAGCTATGTTTGAAGGTATTTGACTTTCATTTGGTTCAAAAAGTTTTGTTGAATGAGTTTGACTTTCATTTTACTCAATTAGATTTGTTGAATGCATTTGACTTTTATTTGATTTCAAAAGCTATGTTTGAATGTGTTTGACTTTCATTTGGTTCAAAAAGCTTTGTTGAATGAGTTTGACTTTTATTTGACTTAATATGCTTTGTTGAATTCATTTTACTTTCATTTGATGCAAAAAGCTTTGTTTGAATGTGTTTGACTTTCAATTAACTCAATTAGCTTTGTTGAATGCATTTGACTTTCATTTGATTCAAAAAGCTTTGTTTGAATGTGTTTGACTTTCATTTCACTCAATTAGCTTTGTTGAATGAATTTAACTTTCATTTGATTGAAAAATCTTTTTTTTTAATGTGTTTGACTTTCATTTTATTAAAAAAGCATTGTTGAATGAGTTTGCCTTTCATTTGACTCAATTAGCTTTGTTGGATGAATTTAACATTCATTTGATTTAAAAAGCTTTGTTTGAATGTGTTTGACATTCATTTGATTCAAAAAGCTTTGTATGAATGTGTTTGATTTTCATTTGAGTCAATTATCTTTGTTGAATGCATTTGACTTTCATTTAATTCAAAACGTATTGTTGAAATGTGTTAGACTTTCATTTGACTCAATTAGCTTTGTTGAATGCATTTGACTTTCATTTGATTCAAAAAGCTCTTTTTGAATGTGTTTGACTTTTATTAAACTAAATTAGCTTTGTAGAATGCATTTTGCTTTCATTTGACTCAATTAGCTTTGTATGAATGTGTTTGACTTTCATTTGACTCAATTAGCTTTGTTAATTGCATTTCACTTTCATTTAATTCAAAAAGCTCTCTTTAACTGTGTTTTACTTTCATTTGACTCAATTAGCTTTGTTGAATGCATTTTACTTTTATTTGATTTAAAAAGCATTGTATAAATCTGTTTGACTTTCATTTGACTTAATTTATCTTGGTTGAATGCATTTGACTTTCACTGTATTTTTAAAGTTTTTTTTGAATGTGTTTGGCTTTCATTTGGATTAAAAAGCTTTGTTGAATGAGTTTGACTTTCATTTTACTCAATTAGCTTTTTTGAATGCATTTGACTTTCATTTGATTAAAAAAGCATTGTTTGAATGTGTTTGACTTTCATTTGACTCAATTAACTATGATGAGTGCATTTGACTTTGATTTGATTCAAAAAGCTTTGTTTGAATGTGTTTGACTTTCATTTGACTCAATTAGCTTTATTGAATGCATTTGACTTTCATTTGATTCAAAAAGCTTTGTATGAATGCTTTTGACTTTCATTTGACTCAATTATCCTTGTTGAATGCATTTGACTTTAATTTGATTTAAAAAGCTTTATTTGAAAGTGTTTGACTTTTATTTGAGTCAAAAATCTTTGTTTAATGTATTTGACTTTCATTTGATTCAAAAAGTTTGTTTGAATGTGTTTGACTTTCATTTGAGTCAAAAAGCTATGTTAAATGCATTTGACTTTAATTTTATTCAAAAAGCTTTGTTTGACTGTGTTTGACTTTCATTTGACTCAATTATCTTTGTTGAATGCATTTGAGTTTCATTTGATTCAAAAAGCTTTGTTTGAATGTGTTTGACTTTCGTTTGACTCAATTGTCTTTATTGAATGTATTTGACTTTCATTAGATTCAAAAAGCGTTGTTGAATGTGTTTGACTTTCATTTGACTCAATTAGCTTTGTTGAATGCATTTGGGTTTTATTTGATTCAAAAAGCTTTGTATGAATGTGTTTGACTTTCCTTTGTCTCAATAATCTTTGTTGAATGCATTTGACTTTCATTTGGTTCCAAAAGCGTTGTTGAATGTGTTTGACTTTCATTTGACTCAATTAGCTTTGTTGAATGCATTTGAGTTTTATTTGATTAAAAAAGCTTTGTATGAATGTGTTTGACTTTCATTTGACCCAATTACCTTTGTTAAGTGCATTTGACTTTCATTGAATGCATTTGACTTTCATTTGATTCAAAAAGCTTTGTTTAAATGTGTTTGACTTTCATTTGACTCAATTATCTTTGTTGAATGCATTTGACTTTCATTTGATTCAAAAAGCGTTGTTGAATGTGTTTGACTTTCATTTGACTCAATTAGCTTTGTTGAATGCATTTGGGTTTTATTTGATTCAAAAAGCTTTGTTTGAATGTGTTTGAATTTCATTTGACTCAATTGTCTTTGTTGAATGTATTTGACTTTCATTTGATTCAAAAAGCGTTGTTGAATGTGTTTGACTTTCATTTGACTCAATTAGCTTTGATGAATGCATTTGGCTTTTATTTGATTCAAAAAGCTTTGTATGAATGTGTTTGACTTTCATTTGACCCAATTACCTTTGTTGAATGCATTTAACTTTCATTTAATTCAATATATTTCTTTTTTGTTGCTATTGAAAACAAGTTGTCTTTTTAGTTGTTGCTAGATTTCATCAAATTTTGTCTTGTTTCCATATATCAACAAATTATGACAACTAATATTTTATTTGTAGCGATTTAGAAACAAATTGAGGCAACAAATTTTTGAATTGTTCCTATTAGAAATTAGCCGTCTCATTATTGTTGCTAGAAGACAACAGATTTTTTATTTGTTGTCATTTAGCAATGCCATTTTACAAAACGTTTGGCAACAAAATTTCTAGTTGTTGCTATTGGGGACACTTGTTTTATTATTTGTTGCTAAAATGACATCATATTTTAATTTTTTGCCATTAGAAATAAATTGTGTTATAATTTGTTGCTAATTTATTAAGAGTCATTGAAGTAATTTACATAATATGTTGTAATAAATAAAACAAAAACAAGTCATCTTGTTCTGTAAAAAAGAAATATTAGAAGGAATTAATAATCGTTCAATCACTTTTTGCAATAAAACGAAGGCGATAAAGTAATATATATTATTATATAAGTTCATTAGAAAGAGCATGTAGAAAATGGGAATGCTTCTTACTATTTTGCCCGAATTTTCTTGATTTTGGTTCTACAAGACCTTAAAACCTTATGAATTGCTTTATTTTTGTGATTTCTTTTGTGAGGCACTTATGAATACATACATTTGACATGACTCAAGCCTTTTCAAGTTCATTAGAAAGAGCATGTAGAAAATGGGAATGCTTCTTCCCATTATGGTCGAATTTGCTTGATTTTGGCTCTACAAGACCTTAAAACCATATGACATGCTTTGTTTTTATGATTTATTTTCTTAGGAAGTTATAAATACATATATTTGACATGAATCAAGCCTTTTCAAGTTCATTAGAAAGAGCATGTAGAAAATGGTAACGCTTCTTCTCATTTTGCCCGAATTTGCTTGATTTTGGTTCTACCAGACCTTAAAACCTTATAACTTGCTTTGTATTAGTGAAATCTATGCTTAGGCAGTTACAAAAACATATATTCGACATGATTCAAGCCTTTATAAGTTCATTAGAAAAAGGATGTAGAAAATGGGAACGCTTCTTCCCTTTTGGGCCGAATTTGCTTGATTTTGGTTCTACAAGACCTTTAAATCTTATAACATGCTTTTTTTTTGTGATTTCTTTTCTTAGGAAGTTATAAATACATATATTTGACATGAATCAAGCCTTTTCAAGTTCATTAGAAAGACCATGTAGAAAATGGGAAGGCTTCTTCCCATTTTGCCCAAATTTGCTTGATTTCGATTCTACTAGACCTTAAAACCTTATAACTTGCTTTTTCTTAGTTATTTCTATGCTTACACAGTTACTAATACATATATTTGACATGATTCAAGCATTTAAAAGTTCATTAGAAAGGGCATGTAGAAAACGGGAACGCTTTTTACCATTTGGGCCGAATTTGGTCGATTTTGGTTCTACAAGACCTTAAAACCTCATAACCTCCTTTTTTTTTATGATTTATTTTGTTAGGAAGTTATAAATACATATATTTGACATGAATCAAACCTTTCCATGTTCATTAGAAAGAGTATGTAAAAAATGGGTGCTTCTTCCTATTTTGCTCGAATTTGCTTGATTTCGGTTCTACTAGTCCTTAAAACCTTATAACTTGATTTGTTTTTGTTATTTCTATGATTAGGATTTATAAATACATATAATTAACATTATTCAAGTTTTTTTTAGTTCATTAGAAACAGTATGTAGAAAATGGGAATGCTTCAAACTATTTTGCCCGAATTTGCTTGATTTTGGTTCTACAAGACCTTAAAACCATATAACTTGCTTTGTTTTTGAGATTTCTTTTGTTAGGCAGTTATAAATACATATATTTGACATGAATCAAGCCTTTTCAAATTCAATAGAAAGAGCATGTTAAAAATGGGTATGCTTTTCCCCATTTTACCCGAATTTGCTTTATTTCAGTTCTACATGACCTTAAAACCTTATAACTTGCTTTGTTTTTGTGATTTCTATGCTTATGCATTTAAAAATACATGTATTTCACATGATTCAAATAATTTTAAGTTCATTAGAAAGATCATGTAGAATTTGGGAATGCTTGTTACTGTTTTGCCCGAATTTGCTTGATTTTGGTTCTACAAGACCTTAAAACCTCATAACTTGCTTTATTTTAGTGATTTATTTGCTTATGGAGTTATAAATACATATATTTGACATGATCCAAGCATTTATAACTTCATTAGAAAGAGCATGTAGAAAATGGGAACGTTTCTTCCCATTTTGCCGGAATTTGCTTGATTTTGGTTCTACAAGACCTTAAAACCTTATAACTTGCTTTTGTTTTTTTATTTATTTCCTTGGGAAGTTATAAATACGTATATTTGACATGATTCAAGAATTTATTATTTCATTAGAAAGAGCATGTAGAGAATGGGAATGCTTCTTACTATTTTGCCCGAATTTGCTTGATTTTGGTTCTACAAGACCTTAAAACCTTATGTATTGCTTTGTTTTTGTGATTTATTTTAAGAGGCAGTTATGAATACATATATTTGACATGAATCAAACCTTTTCAAGTTCATTAGAAAGAGCATGTAGAAAATGGGAATACTTCTTCCCATTTTGGCCGAATTTGCTTGATTTTGGCTCTACAAGACCTTAAAACCTTATGACATGCTTTATTTTTGTGATTTATTTTCTTAAGAAGTTATTAATACATATACTTGACATGAATCAAGCCTTTTAAAGTTCATTAGAAAGAGCATGTTGAAAATGGGAACGCTTCTTCTCATTTTGCCCGAATTTGCTTGATTTCGGTTCTACAAGACCTTAAAACCTTATAACTTGCTTTGTTTTTGTGATTTCTTTTGTTAGTAAGTTATAAATACATATATTTGACATGAATCAAGCCTTTTCGAGTTCATTAGAAAGATAATGTTGAAAATGGGTACTCTTTTTCCGATTTTTCCTGAATTTGTTTGATTTTGGTTCTACAACAACTTAAAACCTTATAACTTGCTTTGTTTTTGTTATTTATATGCTTAGAAAATAATAAATACATATATTTTATATGATTCAAGAATTTATAAGTTCATTAGAAATAGCATGTAGAAAATGGAAAGGCTTTTTACTATTTTGCCCGAATTTGCTTGATTTTGATTTTACAAGACTTTAAAACTTTATAACTTGCTTTATTTTTGTGATTTATTTTGTTAGGAAGTTAAAAATACATATATTTGACATGAATCAAATCTTTTCAATTTTATTAAAAAGAGCATGTAGAAAACAGGAATGCTTCTTACTATTTTGCCCGAATTTGCTTGATTTTAGTTCTACAAGACCTTAAAACCTTATAACTTGCTTTGTTTTTGTGATTTCTATGCTTATGCATTTATAAATACATATATTTCACATGATTCAAACAATTATAAGTTCATTAGAAAGAGCATGTAGAATTTGGGAATGCTTCTTACTATTTTGCCCGAATTTGCTTGATTTTGGTTCTACAAGATCTTATAATCTCATAACTTGCTTTGATTTTGTGATTTATTTTATTATGGAGTTATAAATACATATATTTGACATGATCCAAGCATTTATAACTTCATTAGAAAGAGCATGTAGAAAATGGGAACGTTTCTTCCCTACTTGCCCGAATTTGCTTGATTTTGGTTCTACAAGACCTTAAAACCTTATAACTTTCGTTTGCATTCTTATTTATTTGCTTAGGCAGTTATAAATATGTATATTTGACATGATTCAAGAATTTATAATTTCATTAGAAAGAGAATGTAGAAAATGGGAATGCTTCTTATTATTTTTCCTGAATTTGCTTGATTTTGGTTCTACAAGACCTTAAAACCTTATGAATTGCTTTTTTTTCTGATTTCTTTTTTGAGGCAGTTATGAATACATATATTTGACATGAATGAAGCCTTTTCAAGCTCATTAGAAAAAGTATGTAGAAAAAGGGAATGCTTCTTCCCATTTTGGCCGAATTTGCTTGATTTTGGCTCTACAAGACCATAAAACCTTATGACATGCTTTATTTTCGTGATTTATTTTCTTAGGAAGTTATAAATACATATATTTGACATGAATCAAGACTTTTGAACTTCATTAGAAAGAGCATGTAGAAAATGGTAACGCTTTTTCTCATTTTGCCCGAATTTGCTTGATTTCGGTTCTACCAGACCTTAAAACCTTATAACTTGCTTTGTCTTAGTGATTTCTATGCTTAGGCAGCTACAAATACATATATTTGACATGATTCAAGCCTTAATAAGTTCATTATAAAGAGCATGTAGAAAATGGGAACGCTTCTTCCCATTTGGGCCGAATTTGCTTTATTTTGTTTCTACAAGACCCTAAAACCTTTTTACATGATTTGTTTTTGTGATTTCGTTTCTTAGGATGTTATAATTATATGTATTTGACATGAATCAAGCCTTTTCAACTTCATTAGAAAGAGCATGTAGAAAATGGGAACGCTTCTTCCCATTTTTCCCGAATTTGCTTGATTTCGGTTCTACTAGACCTTAAAACCTTATAACTTGCTTTGTCTTAGTGATTTCTATGATTAGGAAGTTACTAATACATATATTTGAAATGATTCAAGCCTTTATAAGTTCATTAGAAAGAGCATGTAGAAAATGGGAACGCTTTTTAACATTTGGGCCGAATTTGGTTGATTTAGGTTCTACATGACCTTAAAACCTTATAACATCCTTTGTTTTTGTGATTTCTTTTGTTAGGAAGTTATAAATAAATATATTTGACATGAATCAAGCCTTTTCAAGTTCATTAGAAAGAGCATGTAAAAAATGGGTGCTTCTTCTTATTTTGCTCGAATTTGCTTAATTTCGGTTCTACTAGTCCTTAAAACCTTATAACTTTCTTTGTTTTTGTTATTTCTATGATTAGGAATTATAAATACATATATTTCACATTATTCAAGTTTTTTTTAGTTCATTAGAAAGAGCATGTAGAAAATGTGAATGCTTCATACTATTTTGCTCGAATATGCTTGATTTTGATCCTACAAGACCTTAAAACCTTATAACTTGCTTTTTTTTTTGTGATTTCTTTTGTTATGAAGTTATATATACATATATTTGACATGAATCAAGCCTTTTTAAAATCACTAGAAAGAGCATGTTGAAAACGGGTACGCTATTTCCCATTTTGCCTGAATTTGCTTGATTTTGTTTCTATAACACCTTAAAACCTTATAACTTGCTTTTGTTTTTGTGATTTATATGCTTAGAAAATTATAAATAAATATATTTGATATGATTCAAGAATTTATAAGTTCATTAGGAAAAGCATGTAGGAAATAGAAAGGCTTCTTACTATTTTGCCCGAATTTGCTTGATTTTTGTTCTACAAAACCTTATAAATTGCTTGTTTTTTGTGATTTATTTTTTTAGGAAGTTATAAATACGTATATTTGACATGAATCAAGACTTTTCATGTTTATTAAAAAGAGCATGTAGAAAATGGGAATGCTTCCTACTATTTTGCCCGAATTTGCTTGATTTCAGCTCTACAAGACCTTAAAACCTTATAACTTGCTTTGTTTTTGTGAATTCTATTCTTATGCATTTAAAGATACATATATTTCACATGATTCAAACAATTAAAAGTTCATTAGAAAGTGCATGTAGAATTTAGGAATGCTTCTTACTATTTTGCCCGAATTTGCTTGATTTTGGTTCTACAAGACATTAAAACCTCATAACTTGCTTTGTTTTTGTGATTTATATTCTTATGGTGTTGTAAATACATATGTTTGACATGATACAAGCATTTATAAGTTCATTAGAAAGAGCATGTAGAAAATGGGAACGTTTCTTCCCATTTTGACCGAATTTGCTTGATTTTGGTTATACAAGACCTTAAAACCTTAAGAGCATGTACTATTTTGCTCGATTTTGCTTGATTTCGGTTCTATAAGACCTTAAAACCTTATGAATTTCTTTGTTTTTGTGATTTATTTTGTGAGGTAGTTATGAATACATATATTTGTAATGACTTAAGCCTTTTCAAGTTCATTAGAAATGCACTTTACTTTCGTTTAATTTAAAAAGCTTTGTTTGAATGTGTTTGACTTTCATTTGACTCAATTAGCTTTGTTGATTGCATTTGACTTTTATTTAATTCAAAAAGCTTTGTTTGAATGTGTTTGACTTTCATTTGAGTCAAAAAGATTTGTTGAATGCATTTAACTTTCAATTGATTCAAAAAGCTTTGTTTGAATGTGTTTGACTTTCATTTGACTCAAATATCTTAGTAGAAGTCATTTGACTTTTAATTGATTCAAAATGCTTTATTTGAATGTGTTTGGATCTCATTTGACTCAATTAGCATTGTTGAATGCATTTGACTTTCATTTGACTCAATTAGCTTTGTTTGAATTCATTTTACTTTCATTTGATTCAAAAACCTTTGTTTATTGTGTTTGACTTTCAATTGACTTAATTAGCTTTGTTGAATGCATTTGAATTTCGTTTAATTTAAAAAGCTTTGTTTGAATGTGTTTGACTTTCATTTGACTCAATTAGCTTTGTTGAATGCATTTGATTTCATTTGATTCAAAAAGGTTTGTTTGAATGTGTTTAACTTTCATTTGAGTCAATTATCCTTGTTGAACGCATTTGACTTTCATTTAATTCAAAAAGCTTTGTTTGAATGTAAATGACTTTCGTTTGACTCAATTAGTTTTGTTGAATGCATTTGACATTCATTTGATTTAAAAAGCTTTTTTTGAATGTGTTTGACTTTCATTTAACTCAATTAGCTTTGTAGAATGCATTTGACTTTCATTTGACTCAATTAGCTTTTTATGAATGTGTTTGACTTTCATTTGACTCAATTAGCTTTGTTAATTGCATTACACTTTGATTTAATTCAAAAAGCTTAGTAGGAAAGTGTTTGACTTTCATTTGACTAGATTATATTTATTGAATGCCATTGACTTCCATTTGATTCAAAAAGCTTTGTTTGAATGTGTTTGACTTTCATTTGAGTCAAAAAGATTTTGAATGCATTTACTTTTCAATATTTTCAAAAGGCTTTGTTTGAATGTGTTTGACTTTCATTTGACTCAATTAGCATTCTTGAATGCATTTGACTTTCATTTGACTCAAAAATCTTTGTTTGAATGTGTTTGACTTTGATTTGACTCAATTAGCTTTGTAGAATGCATTTGACTTTCATTTGACTCAATTAGCTTTTTATGAATGTGTTTGACTTTTATTTGACTCAATTAGCTTTGTGAATTGCATTTCACTTTCATTTAATTTAAAAAGATTTGTTGAATGTGTTTGACATTCATTTAATTCAAAAAGTTTGTATGAATTTATTTGACTTTCATTTGACTCAAATATCTTTGTTGAATGAATTTGACTTTCATTTGATTCAAAAAGCATTGTTTGAATGTGTTTGACTTTCATTTGACTTAATTAGCTTTGTTGAATGCATTTTACTTTCATTTGATTCAAAACACTTTATTTGAATGTGTTTGACTTTCATTTGACTCAATTATCTTTGTTGAATGCATTTCACTTTTATTTGATTCAAAAAGCATTGTTTGAATGTGTTAGACTTTCATTTGACTCAATTAGCTTTATATGAATGTGTTTGACTTTCATTTGACTCAATTAGCTTTGTTAATTGCATTTCACTTTCATTTAATTCAAAAAGCTTTGTTTGAATGTGTTTGACTTTCATTTGACTCAATAATCTTTGTTGAATGCATTTGACTTTCATTTGGTTCAAAAAGCGTTGTTGAATGTTTTTTACTTTCATTTAACTCAATTAGCTTGTAGAATGCATTTAACTTTCATTTGACTCAATTAGCTTTTTATGAATGTGTTTGACTTTCATTTGACTTAATTAGCTTTGTTAATTGCATTACACATTGATTTAATTCAAAAAGCTTTGTTTGAATGTGTTTGACTTTCATTTGACTCAATTAGCTTTGTTCAATTCATTTTACTTTCATTTGATTCAAAAAGCTTTGTATGAATGTGTTTCACTTTCATTTGACAATATTATCTTTATTGAATGCTTTTGACTTTCATTTGATTCAAAAAGCTTTGTTTGAATGTTTTTTACTTTCATTTGACTCAATTAACTTTGTTGAATGTATTTGACTTTCATTTGATTCAAAAAGCTTTGTTTGAATGTGTTTGACTTTCATTAGAGTAAAAAAGCTTTGTTGAAAGCATTTGACTTTCAATTGATACAAAAAGCTTTGTTTAAATGTGTTTGACTTTCATTTGACTCAATTATCTTTGTTGAATGCATTTGACTTTTAATTAATTCAAAATGCTTTGTTTGAATGTGTTTGACTTTCATTTCACTCAATTAGCTTTGTTGAATGCATTTGACTTTCATTTGGCTCAAAAAGATTTGTTTGAATGTGTTTGGCTTTCATTTAACTCAAGTACATTTGTAGAATGCATTTGACTTTCATTTCACTCAATTAGCTTTATATGAATGTGTTTGACTTTCATTTGACTCAATTAGCTTTGTTAATTGCATTTCACTTTCATTTAATTCAAAAAGCTTTGTTTGAATGTGTTTGACTTTCATTTGACTCAATAATCTTTGTTGAATGCATTTGACTTTCATTTGGTTCAAAAAGCGTTGTTGAATGTTTTTGACTTTCATTTAACTCAATTAGCTTGTAGAATGCATTTAACTTTCATTTGACTCAATTAGCTTTTTATGAATGTGTTTGACTTTCATTTGACTTAATTAGCTTTGTTAATTGCATTACACATTGATTTAATTCAAAAAGCTTTGTTTGAATGTGTTTGACTTTCATTTGACTCAATTAGCTTTGTTCAATTCATTTTACTTTCATTTGATTCAAAAAGCTTTGTATGAATGTGTTTCACTTTCATTTGACAATATTATCTTTATTGAATGCTTTTGACTTTCATTTGATTCAAAAAGCTTTGTTTGAATGTTTTTTACTTTCATTTGACTCAATTAACTTTGTTGAATGTATTTGACTTTCATTTGATTCAAAAAGCTTTGTTTGAATGTGTTTGACTTTCATTAGAGTAAAAAAGCTTTGTTGAAAGCATTTGACTTTCAATTGATACAAAAAGCTTTGTTTAAATGTGTTTGACTTTCATTTGACTCAATTATCTTTGTTGAATGCATTTGACTTTTAATTAATTCAAAATGCTTTGTTTGAATGTGTTTGACTTTCATTTCACTCAATTAGCTTTGTTGAATGCATTTGACTTTCATTTGGCTCAAAAAGATTTGTTTGAATGTGTTTGGCTTTCATTTAACTCAAGTACATTTGTAGAATGCATTTGACTTTCATTTCACTCAATTAGCTTTTTGTGAAGGTGATTGACTTTCATTTGACTCAATTAGCTTTGTAAATTGCGTTTCACTTTCATTTAATTTAAAAAGCTTTGTTGAATGTGTTTGCTTTTCATTTTATTCAAAAAGCTTTGTTGAATGCATTTGACTTTCATTTGATTTAAAATGCATTGTTTGAATGTGTTTGACTTTCATTTGACTCAATTAGCTTTGTTTAATGCATTTTATTTTATTTGAATAAAAAAGCTTTGTTTGAATGTGTTTGACTTTCATTTGAATAAATTAGCTTTGTTGAATGCATTTGACATTCATTTGATTCAAAAATCATTGTTTGAATGTGTTTGACTTTAATTTGACTCAATTAGCTTTGTCGAATGCATTTGACTTTCATTTGACTCAATTAGCCTGGTATGAATGTGTTTGACTTTCATTTGATTCAATTAGGTTTGTTAATTGCATTTCATGTTCATTTAATTCGAAAACTTTTATTTGAATGTTTTTGACTTTTATTTGATTCAAAAAGCTTTGTTGGAATGTGTTTGACTTTCATTTAACTCAATTAGCTTTGTTGAATGCATTTGACTTTCATTTGATTCAAACCTTATTGTTTGAATGTGTTTGACTTTCATTTGACTCAATTAGCTTTGCTAAATGCATTTGACTTTCATTTGATTCAAAAAGCTTTGTTTGAATGTGTTCGACTTTCATTTCAGTCATAAAGCATTGTTGAATGCACTTGACTTTCGTTTAATTTAAAAAGCTTTGTTTGAATGTGTTTGACTTTTATTTGACTCAATTAGCTTTGTTGAATGCATTTGACTTTCAATTGATTCAAAAAGCTTTATTTGAATGTCTTTGTCTTTCATTCGACTCAATTAGCTTTGTAGAATGCATCTGACTTTTATTAAACTCAATTACCTTTGTATGAATGTGTTTGATTTTCATTTGACTTAATTAGCTTTGTTAATTGCATTTCACTTTCATTTATTCAAAAAGCATTCTTTAATGTGTTTGACTGTCATTTAACTCAATTAGCTTTGTTGAATGCATTTTACTTTCATTTGTGATAAGTCAATTATATATATATATATATATTTATTCCCCGTCCCATGGTCATGTTTGTGCTTATTTGAGCTCTACGGAGCTATTTTTATTACTAATATACGTTTTCTAGTGTTTTTCGTAGAGTTGGTTTTATTTTGTAGGAATTTGCAGATTTATGATAATTCCCGAGCTTATTGAACCACTATAAAGTCATTGGAGTTTGATCGTATAATATGACCGTATATTTTAAGCCCAAGGCCGAGTTAGAGAGATTTAATCCGGTGATTAAGGGCTCGATACGAGAGAAGGTCCAAGATTTTACAAGCTATTATATCACGGACCAAACAAGTGAATAAATTTGGGCTAATGAACTCTAAAAGCCCGAGTCCAAGAGCAAAGGGTAGTAGGGAATGTCGAGGCCCAGCTACAATCCTAGCCAAGCGGGCCCGATCGGGCGTGGATGTATCAAGCTACCGCTGCTGCTTTGTTGATTAAATTATTTTGGGCCAAGCATGTTAGTGGGCTGACTTTTAGTTTAGTTTTGTTAGTTTCACGCTTCATTTTTCGGGAGTTCAACTAGGATTAGTTTTCTTAGTTGAGTTTTAGTAGGACTCCTTTTTCCTTTCTTATTAAAGGAGGAGTAGTTACGTTGGTAAGTGGAGCAAGTTTTATTAGTTTAATTTTAGTTTGTTAATTTCTTTTCTTAGTTTCAACTTTTACGTAGTTTAGTTTTAGTTTTAGTTTTGTTTTGTTTTCTTTCCGACTTTTCTTTGTTCACTTCAAGATTTATTATTTTGTTCTCTTATTACTTTAATACTATTATTCTCTTCTCTTAATTCTTGCTTTTAATCATGCTTTCTTTAATTGTTTTGATTAGTTTAGTTTTAATTATGTCCGAGTAGTTTAATTCTAGGGTTTATGGGGATCCATAATTAATATGAAGGGATGATTTGTTATTATTGATTATTGATATTGCATGATAATTTCTTGTTGAATTGTTTTAATTCTTTGCAATTGGATTATGAATCGAGCAGATGTAATTTGATTGTGAATGTTTAGCAATATTGAATTGATGAATCGAGCAGATGTTAATTTGATATTAAAGGCTATTTTCAATAGGAACTTAGATCTAGTAAATTGCGAGAGCCTGTTAGATCTATGATGGTTAATAAATTGCGAGAGCTTGTTAATCATGTTATTAATGCAATGTTAATTATTGATTGTTATGTTTTATCCCGGAATATTAATTATTGGTGAACCTATGACCCTAGGCCTTCTTATTATCGACTTTCTCCCTAAACTTAATCTTCATAGTATAGATTCATATTAAAAACAACAATTTGGTTACCTTAATAATTTAGATTATAATTAATTAATTAGGAGTAGAAAGACCAGTTTCCCTGTGGATTCGACCCTACTTTCCTATCTACTTTAGTTAGAGGATTTAGGTAATACTTTTGATTAGGTGATACGACTTTAGCCAGTCAATTTCATTTAATAAGCTTTGTTTAATGTGTTTGACTTTCATTTGACTCAATTAGCTTTGTTGAATGCATTTGAATTTCTTTTGATTCAAAAATCTTTATTTAAATGTGTTTGACTTTCATTTGACTCAATTATCTTTGTTGAACGCATTTGACTTTCATTTGATTCAAAAAGCATTGTATGAATGTGTTTGACTTTCATTTGACTCAATTATCTTTATTGAATGACTTTCATTCGATTTAAATAGCTTTGTTTGAATGTGTTTGACTTTCATTTCAGTCATAAAGCATTGTTGAATGCACTTGACTTTCGTTTAATTTAAAAAGCTTTGTTTGAATGTGTTTGACTTTTATTTGACTCAATTAGCTTTGTCGAATGCATTTGACTTTCAATTGATTCAAAAAGCTTTATTTGAATGTGTTTGTCTTTCATTCGACTCAACTAGCTTTGTAGAATGCATTTGACTTTTATTTAACTCAATTACCTTTGTATAAATGTGTTTGATTTTCATTTGACTCAATTAGCTTTGTTAATTGCATTTCACTTTCATTTATTCAAAAAGCTTTCTTTGAATGTGTTTGACTTTAATTTAACTCAATTATCTTTGTTGAATGCATTTTACTTTCATTTGATTCAATAAGCTTTGTTTAATGTGTTTGACTTTCATTTGACTCAATTAGCTTTGTTGAATGCATTTGAATTTCTTTTGATTCAAAAAGCTTTGTTTGAATGTGTTTGACTTTCATTTGACTAAATTATCTTTGTTGAACGCATTTGACTTTCATTTGATTCAAAAAGCATTGTATGAATGTGTTTGACTTTCATTTGACTCAATTATCTTTATTGAATGACTTTCATTCGATTTAAAAAGCTTTGTTTGAATGTGTTTGACTTTCATTTGAGTCAAAAATCCTTGTTGAATGCATATGACTTTCATTTGATTCAAAAAGCTTTTTTTTGAATGTGTTAGACTTTCATTTGACTCAATTAGCTTTCTTGATTGCATTTGACATTCATTTGATTCATAAAGCATTATTTGAATGTGTTTGACTTTCATTTAACTCAATTAGATTTGTAAAATGCACTTGACTTTCATTTGACACAAAAAGCTTTGTTTGAATGTGTTTGACTTTCATTTGACTCATTTATCTTTGTTGAATGCTTTTGACTTTCATTTGATTTAAAAACCATTAATTACATGTGTTTAACTATTATTTGACTTAATTAACTTTGTTGATTGCATTTTACTTTCATTTGATTCAAAAAGAATTGTTTGAACGTGTTTAACTTTCATTTGACTCAATTATCTTTATTAAATGCATTTGAGTTTAATTTGATTCAAAAGGCTTTGTTTGAATGTGTTTGACTTTCATTTGACTCAATTATCTTTGTTGAATGCATTTCACTTTCATTTGATTCAAAAAGCTTTGTTTGAATGTGTTTGACTTTCATTTGACTCAATTATCTTTGTTAAATGCATTTGACTTTCATTTAATTCAAAAAGCTTTATTTGAATGTGTTTAACTTTCATTTGGCTCAATTAGCTTTGTTGAATGCATTTGACTTTCATTTGGTTCAAAAAGCTTTATTTGAATGTGTTTGACATTCATTTGATTCAAAAAACTTTGTATGAATGTTATTCACTTTAATTTGACACAATTAGCTTTGTTGAATGCATTTGACTTTCATTTGAATTAAAAAGCATTGTTTGAATGTGTTTGACTTTCCTTTGACTCAATTAGCTTTGTTGGATGCAATTTACATTCATTTGATTTAAAAAGCTTTGTTTGAAGGTGTTTGACTTTCATTTGACTCAATTAGCTTTGTTGAATGCATTTGATTGTCATTTGATTCAAAAAGCTGTGTTTGAATTTGTTTGACTTTGATTCGACTCTATTAACTTTGATGAATGCATTGATTTTCATTAGATTTAAAAAGCTTTGTTTGAATGTGTTTGACTTCAATTTGACTCAATTAGCTATGTTGAATGCATTTGACTTTCATTTGATTCAAAAAGCTTTGTTTGAATGTATTTGACTTTCATTTGACTGAATTAGCTTTGTAGAATACATTTGACTTTCGTTTGACTCAATTAGATTTGTATAAATGTGTTGGACTTTCATTTGACTCAATTAGCTTTGTTAATTGCATTTTACTTTCATTTAATTCAAAAAGCTTTGTTTGAATGTGTTAGACTTTCTATTAAATCAATTATCTTTTTTGAATACATTTGACTTTCATTTGGTTCCAAAAGCTTTGTTTAAATGTGTTTGACTTTCATTTGACTCAATTATCTTTGTTGAATGCGTTTGACTTTCATTTGATTCAAAAAGTTTTGTTTGAATGTGTTTGACATTCATTTGATTCAAAAAGATTTCTATGAATGTGTTTGATTTTCATTTGACTTAATTATCTTTGTTGAATGCATTTGACTTTCATTTGATTCAAAAAGCTTTGTACGAATGTGTTTGAGTTTCATTTGACTCAATTATCTTCGTTGAATGCATTTGACTTTCATTTGATTCAAAAACTTTGTATGAATGTGTTTGACTTTCATTTGACTGAATGATCCTTCTTGAATGCATTTGACTTTCATTTGATTTAAAAAGCTTTGTTTGAATGTTTTTGACTTTCATATGACTCAATTATCTTTGTTGAATGCATTTGACTTTATTTGATTCAAAAATCTTTGTTTGAATGAGTTTTACTTTCATTTGACTCAATAATCTTTGTTGAATGCATTTGACTTTCATTTGGTTCAAAAAGCGTGGTTGAATGTTTTTGACTTTCATTTCAATCAATTAGCTTTGTTGAATGCATTTGAGTTTTATTTGATTCAAAAAGCTTTTTATGAATGTGTTTGACTTTCATTTGACCCAATTACCTTTGTTGAATGCATTTGACTTTTATTTGATTCTATATATTTCTTTTTTGTTGCTATTGAAAACAAGTTGTCGTACTAGTTGTTGTTAGATTTCCTCAAATTTTGTCTTGTTTCCATATATCAACAACTTCTGACATCTAATTTTTTATTTGTAGCGATTTAGAAACAAATTGAGGCAACAAATTTTTGAATTGTTCCTATTAGAAATTAGCCGTCTCATTATTGTTGCTAGATGACAACAGATTTTTTATTTGTTGTCATTTAGCAATGCCATTTTACAAAACTTTTGGCAACAAAATTTCTAATTGTTGCTATTAGGGACACTTGTTTTACTATTTGTTGCTAAAATGACATCACATTTTAATTTGTTGCCATTAGAAATAAATTGTGTTATAAATTGTTGCTAATTTATTATGAGTCATTGAACTAATTTACATAATATGTTGTAATAAATAAAACGAAAACAAGTCATCTTGTTCTATATAAAAGCAATATTAGAAGGAATTAATAATCGTTCAATCACTTTTAGCAATAAAACGAAGGAAATAAAATAATATATATTAATTTATAAGTTCATTAGAAAGAGCATGTAGAAAATGGGAATGCTTATTCCCATTTTGGCCGAATTTGCTTGATTTTTGCTCTAAAAGACTTTAAAACCTTATAACATGCTTTATTTTTGTGATTTATTTTCTTAGAAAGTTATAAATACATATATTTGACATGAATCAAGCCTTTTCAAGTTCATTAGAAAGAGCATGTAGAAAATGGGAACGCTTCTTCTCATTTTGCTCGAATTTGCTTGATTTCGGTTCTACCAGACCTTAAAACCTCATAAATTGCTTTGTCTTAGTGATTTCTATGCTTAGGCAGTTACAAATACATGTATTTGACATGATTCAAGACTTTATAAAATCATTAGAAAGAGCATGTAGAAAATGGGAACGCTTCTTCCCATTTGGGCCGAATTTGCTGGATTTTTGTTCTACAAGACCTTAAAACTTATAACATGCTTTGTTTTTGTGATTTCTTTTATTAGGAAGTTATAAATACATATATTTGACATGAATCAAGCCTTTTCAAGTTCATTACAAAGAGCATGTAGAAAATGGGAACGCTTCTTCCCATTTTGCCCGAATTTGCTTGATTTTGGTTCTACTAGACCTTAAAACCTTATAACTTGCTTTGTCTTAGTGATTTCTATGCTTAGGCAGTTAATAATACATATATTTGACATGATTCAATCCTTTATAAGTTCATTAGAAAGAGCATGTAGAAAATGGGAACGCTTTTTACCATTTGGGCCGAATTTGGTTGATTTTGGTTCTATAAGACCTTAAAACCTTATAATATCCTTTGTTTTTGTGATTTCTTTTGTTAGGAAGTTATAAATACATATATTTGACATGAATCAAGCCTTTTCAAGTTCATTAGAAAGAGCATGTTAAAAATGTGTGCTTCTTCCTATTTTGCTCGAATTTGCTTGGTTTCGGTTCTACCAATCCTTAAAACCTTAAAACTTGCTTTGTTTTTGTTATTTCTATGATTAGGAATTATAAATACATATATTTAACATTATTCAAGTTTTTTTTAGTTCATTAGAAAGAGCATGTAGAAAATGGGAATGCTTCTTACTATTTTGCCCGAATTTGCTTGATTTTGGTTCTACAAGACCTTAAACCTTAAAACTTGCTTTGTTTTTTTGATTTATTGTTTGAGACAGGTATAAATACATATATTTGACATGAATTAAGCCTTTACAACTTCATTAGAAAGAGCATGTTGAAAATGGGTACGCATTTTCCCATTTTGACCGAATTTGCTTGATTTTGGTTCTACAACACCTTAAAACCTTATAACTTGCTTTGTTTTTGTGATTTTTATGCTTAGAAAATTATAAATACATTTATTTGATATGATTCAAGAATTTATAAGTTCATTAGAAAGAGCATGTAGAAAATGGAAAGACTTCTTACTACTTTGCCCGAATTTGCTTGATTTTTATTGTACAAGACCTTAAAACCTTATAACTTGCTTTGGTTTTGTGATTTATTTTGTTAGGAAGTTATAGGTATATATATTTGACATAAATCAAGCCTTTTCAAGTTTATTAAAAAGAGCATGTAGAAAGAGGATATGCTTCTTACTATTTTGCCCAAATTTGCTTGATTTCAGATCTACAAGACCTTAAAACCTTATAACTTGATTTATTTTTGTGATTTCTATGCTTATGAATTTTTGAATACATATATTTCACATGATTCAAACAATTATAAGTTCATTAGAATTTGGGAATGCTGATTACTATTTTGCCCGAATTTGCTTGATTTTTGTTCTACAAGACCTTAAAACCTCATAACTTGCTTTTTGTTTGTGATTTATTTTCTTATGGAGTTATAAAAATATATATTTGACATGATCCAAGAATTTACAAGTTCATTAGAAAGAGCATGTAAAAAATGGGAACGTTTCTTCCCATTTTGCCCGAATTTGCTTGATTTTGGTTCTACAAGACCTTAAAACCTTATAACTTGCTTTTGCTTTGTTATTTTTTTGCTTAGGCAGTTATAAATATGTATATTTGACAAGATTCAAGAATTTATGATTTCATTAGAAAGAACATGTAGAAAATGGGAATGCTTCTTACTATTTTGCCCGAATTTGCTTGATTTTGGTTCTACAAGACCTTAAAATCTTATGAATTGCTTTGTTTTTGTGATTTCTTTTGTGAGGCAGTTATTAATACATATATTTGACATGACTCAAGCCTTTTAAAGTTCATTAGAAAGAACATGTAGAAAATGGGAATGCTTCTTCCCATTTTGGCCGAATTTGCTTGATTTTTGCTCTACAAGACCTTAAACTTATGACATGCTTTATTTTTGTGATTTATTTCCTTAGGAAGTTTTAAATACATATATTTGACATGAATCAAGCCTTTTCAAGTTCATTAGAAAGAGCATGTAGAAAATGGGAACGCTTATTCCCATTATGCCCGAATTTGCTTGATTTCGGTTCTACTACACCTTAAAATCTTATAAATTGCTTTGTCTTAGTGATTTATATACTTAGGCAGTTACTAATACACAAATTTGACAAGATTCAAGCCTTTATAAGTTCATTAGAAAGAGCATGTAGAAAATGGGAACGCTTTTTACCATTTGGGCCGAATTTGGTTGATTTTGGTTCTACAAGACCTTAAAACCTTATAATATCCTTTGTTATTGTGATTTCTTTTGTTAAAATGTTATAAATACATATATTTGACATGAATCAAGCCTTTTGAAGTTCATTAGAAAGAGCATGTAAAAAATAGATGCTTCTTCCTATTTTGCTCGAATTTGCTTGATTTCGGTTCTACTAGTCCCTAAAACCTTATAACTTGCTTTGTTTTTGTTATTTCTATGATTAGGAATTATAAATACATATATTTAACATTATTCAATTTTTTTTAGTTCATTAGAAAGAGCATGTAGAAAATGGGAATGCTTCTTACTATTTTGCCCGAATTTGCTTGATTTTGGTTCTACAAGACCTTAAAACCTTAATACTTGCTTTGTTTTTGTGATTTCTTTTTTGAGGCAGTTATAAATACATATATTTGACATGAATCAAGACTTTTCAAGTTCATTAGAAAGAGAATGTTTAAAATGGGTACGCTTTTTCCCATTTTGCCCGAATTTGCTTGATTTTGGTTCTACAACACCTTAAAACCTTATAACTTGCTTTGTTTTTGTGATTTATATGCTTAGGAAATTATAAATACATTTATTTGATATGATTCAAAAATTTATAAGTTCATTAGAAAGAGCATGTAGAAAATGGAAAGACTTCTTACTACTTTGCCTGAATTTGCTTGATTTTTATTGTACAAGACCTTAAAACCTTATAACTTGCTTTGTTTTTGTGATTTATTATGTTAGGAAATTATAGGAATATATATTTGAAATGAATCAAGCCTTTTCAAGTTTATTAAAAAGAGCATGTAGAAAGAGGAAATGCTTCTTACTATTTTGCCTGAATTTGCTTGATTTCAGTTCTACAAGACCTTAAAACCTTATAACTTGCTTTATTTTTGTGATTTCTATGCTTATGAATTTTTGAATACATATATTTCACATGATTCAAACAATTATAAGTTCATTAGAATTTGGGAATGCTCATTACTATTTTGCCCGAATTTGCTTGATTTTTGTTCTACAAGACCTTAAAACCTCATAACTTGCTTTTTGTTTGTTATTTATTTTCTTATGGAGTTATAAAAACATATATTTGACATGATCCAAGAATTTATAAGTTCATTAGAAAGAGCATGTAAAAAATGGGAACGTTTCTTCCCATTTTGCTCGAATTTGCTTGATTTTGGTTCTACAAGAGCTTAAAACCTTATAACTTGCTTTTTCTTTGTTATTTATTTGCTTAGGCAGTTATAAATATGTATATTTGACAAGATTCAAGAATTTATGATTTCATTAGAAAGAGCATGTAGAAAATGGGAATGCTTCTTACTATTTTGCCCGAATTTGCTTGATTTTGGTTCTACAAGACCTTAAAACCTTATGAATTGCTTTGTTTTTGTGATTTCTTTTGTGAGGCAGTTATGAATACATATATTTGACATGACTCAAGCCTTTTAAAGTTCATTAGAAAGAACATGTAGAAAATGAGAATGCTTCTTCCCATTTTGACTGAATTTGCTTGATTTTGGCTCTACAAGACCTTAAAACCTTATGACATGCTTTATTTTTGTGATTTATTTTCTTAGGAAGTTTTAATTACATATATTTGACATGAATCAAGCCTTTTCAAGTTTATTAGAAAGAGCATTTAGAAAATGGGAAAGCTTATTCCCATTATGCCCGAATTTGCTTGATTTCGGTTCTACTACACCTTAAAACCTTATAACTTGCTTTGTCTTAGTGATTTATATACATAGGAAGTTACTAATACATAAATTTGACAAGATTCAAGCCTTTATAAGTTCATTAGAAAGAGCATGTAGAAAATGGGAACGCTTTTTACCATTTGGGCCAAATTTGGTTGATTTTGGTTCTACAAGACCTTAAAACCTTATAATATCCTTTGTTTTTGCGATTTCTTTTGTTAGGAAGTTATAAATACATATATTTGACATGAATCAAGCCTTTTGAAGTTCATTAGAAAGAGCATGTAAAAAATAGGTGCTTCTTCCTATTTTGCTCGAATTTGCTTGATTTCGGTTCTACCAGTCCCTAAAACCTTATAACTTGCTTTGTTTTTGTTATTTCTATGATTAGGAATTATAAATACATATATTTAACATTATTCAAGTTTTTTTTATTCATTAGAAAGAGCTTGTAGAAAATGGGAATGCTTCTTACTATTTTGCCCGAATTTGCTTGATTTTGGTTCTACAAGACCTTAAAACCTTAAAACTTGCTTTGTTTTTGTGATTTCTTTTTTGAGGAAGTTATAAATACATATATTTCACATGAATCAAGCCTTTTCAAGTTCATTAGAAAGAGCATGTTGAAAATGGGTACGCGTTTTCCCATTTTGCCGGAATTTGCTTGATTTTGGTTCTACAAAACCTTAAAACCTTATAACTTGCTTTGTTTTTGTGATTTATATGCTTAGAAAATTATAAATACATTTATTTGATATGATTCAAGAATTTATAAGTTCATTAGAAAGAGCATGTAGAAAATGGAAAGACTTCTTACTACTTTGCCCGAATTTGCTTGATTTTATTGTACAAGACCTTAAAACCTTATAACTTGCTTTGTTTTTGTGATTTATTTTGTTAGGAAGTTATAGGTATATATATTTGACATGAATCAAGCCTTTTCAAGTTTATTTAAAAGAGCATGTAGAAAGAGGAAGTGCTTCTTACTATTTTGCCCGAATTTGCTTGATTTCAGTTCTACAAGACCTTAAAACCTTATAACTTGATTTATTTTTGTGATTTATATGCTTATGAATTTTTGAATACATATATTTCACATGATTCAAACAATTATAAGTTCATTAGAAAGAGCATGTAGAATTTAGGAATGTTGATTACTATTTTGCCCGAATTTGCTTGATTTTGGTTCTACAAGACCTTAAAACCTCATAACTTGCTTTGTGTTTGTGATTTATTTTCTTATGGAGTTATAAAAATAAATATTTGACATGATCCAAGCATTTATAAGTTCATTAGAAATAGCATGTAAAAAATGGGAACGTTTCTTCCCATTTTGCCCAAATTTGCTTGATTTCGGTTCTACCAGACCTTAAAACCTTATAACTTGCTTTGTTTTTGTTATTTCTATGATTAGGATTTATAAATACATATATTTAATATTATTCAAGTTTTTTTTAGTTCATTAGAAAGAGCATGTAGAAAATGGGAATGCTTCTTACTATTTTGCCCGAATTTGCTTGATTTTGGTTCTACAAGACCTTAAAACCTTATGAATTGCTTTGTTTTTGTGATTTCTTTTGTGAGGAAGTTATGAATACATATATTTTACATGACTCAAGCCTTTTCAAATTCATTAGAAAGAACATGTAGAAAATGGGAATGCTTCTTCCCATTTTGGCCGAATTTGCTTGATTTTTGCTCTACAAGAACTTAAAACCTTATGACATGCTTTATTTTTGTGATTTATTTTCTTAGGAAGTTATAAATACATATATTTAACATGAATAAAGCCTTTTTAAGTTCATTAGAAAGAGCATTTAGAAAATGGGAACGCTTTTTCCCATTTTACCCGAATTTGCTTGATTTTGGTTCTACAACACCTTAAAACCTTATAACTTGCTTTGTTTTTGTGATTTATATGCTTAGAAAATTATAAATACATATATTTGATATGATTCAAGAATTTATAAGTTCATTAGAAAGAGCATGTAGAAAATGAGAATGCTTCTTACTATTTTGCCCGAATTTGCTTGATTTTGGTTCTACAAGACTTTAAAACCTTATGAATTGCTTTGTTTTTTTGATTTCTTTTGTGAGGAAGTTATGAATACATATATTTGACATGAATCAAGCCTTTTCAAGTTCATTTGAAAGAGCATGTAGAAAATGGGAATGCTTCTTCTCATTTATCCTGAATTTGTTTGATTTCGGTTCTACCAGAGCTTACAACCTTATAAATTGCTTTCTCTTTGTGGGTTCTATGCTTAGGCAGTTATAAATACATATATTTGACATGATTCAAGCATTTTTAAGTTCATTAGAAAGAACATGTAGAAAATGGGGATGCTTCTTACTATTCTGCCTGAATATGTTTGATTTTGGTTCTGGAAGACCTTACTATTCTGCCCGAATATGCAAACATCAAGTGCGAGTATAATATTCCACATAAAGCTATAGATGGTGTTGCTTCCTTAATGAAGGACATGTGCCCAGATGAAAACAAGATGACATATAGTTTTTACAAGACTAAGAAATTGCTTGAAGGGCTAGAACTTCTGCACCAAAAGATTCATGTATGTCCAAATGGATGTATGTTATTTTGGAAGGAACACAAAGATCTCAAGAATGTCTATATTGCAAAGGAAGTCGTTATAAGACACTTAGAGAAAGTGGCAACAATTCTCCTCATAGTGCTCTTATTTAGTTTCCTATAAGCCCGAGATTACAAAGATTATATGCAACAAGATCTACTGCGGAGCAGATGAGGTGGCATAAAGATAATCCTCGAGTTCATGGCGTGGAAACACCTAAATGAAGAGTACCCTTCTTTTGCTGCGGAGCCTAGAAATGTCCGACTAGGTCTTTGTACCGACGGATTTTCACCATTTGGAAAGATAGGAAGGCAATATTCTTGTTGGCCCGTCATTTTAACTCCTTATAATCTTCCACCTGAATTGTGCATGAAGAAACCTTTTATGTTTCTAAGTTTGATAATTCTAGGTCCGAAGAATCCTAAAGGGAATCTCGATGTGTACTTGCAACCTCTTATTAAAGAGTTAAAGCAATTATGGGAGGTTGGGTTACCGACTTACGACATCTCGCAAAAACAAAATTTTCAATTGAAGGCTGCATTGCTTTGGACTATTAGTGATTTTCCGGCTTATGGCATGCTTTTAGGATGGACCACGTCGAGTAGATTAGCTTGCCCATATTGTATGGAAAACACTAAGGCTTTCACTCTTAAAAATGGTGTAAAACAAAGTTGGTTTGATTGTCACCATTAGTTTTTACCCCATGATCATAATTTTCGAAAAAATAAGAGTGCCTTTTTTAAAGACAGCGTTGAGAATGATTCCCCACCACCACGAATGAGTGGTGAGGACATTTGGAATCGAGTATCTTTATTTCCAAAAACTGTTGAGCAAATAAGGGGTGATGATAACAAGGCAGAAGGATATGGAAAGTTCCACCATTGGACAAAGCAAAGCGTCTTTTGGGAGCTTCCATATTTGAGCAAGCTCTTGATACGCCACAATCTTGATGTCATGCACATTGAGAAAAATGTATTTGATAATGTGTTTCACACTGGAATGGATGTTAAGGGTAAAACTAAAGACAATGTGAAAGCAAGAAGAGACTTGGGGGAGTATTGTAAACGACGAAAATTAGAGGCGCAAGATGTTGTTAATAGTAAAGGGGAAAAACGGACTTTAAAACCGAATGCTCCTTTTGTGTTGCCTAAAGAGAAAAGGAAACTTATTTGTGAATGGGTGAAGAAATTAAAGTTTCCTGATGGATATGCTTCTAATTTAGGTAGATGCGTTGATTTAAAGGAGTGTAAGTTATTCGGTATGAAAAGTCATGATTGTCATGTTTTTATGCAACGATTGCTACCAGCGGTATTTAAAGACTTGTTACCCTTGAATGTGTGGAATGTTATTACTGAGTTGAGCCAATTTTTTAGAGATCTTTGCTTCACTACCTTAAAAATTACTGACATGGTGCGATTGGAAGAAAATATTCCTGAAATTATTTGCAAATTAGAGAGAATATTTTTGCCTGGTTTTTTTAATAGTATGGAGCATCTTCCTATTCATTTGCCATATGAGGCAAAAATTGGTGGGCTGGTTCAATATAGGTGGATGTACCCTTTTGAGAGGTAATTATATAAAATTTATCTTTTACTTTTTTTTTAAAAAAATTAATTTGAAGATACTTAGCATTTTTTATTATAGGTTTTTATACCATTTAAAGAGGAAAGTGGGTAATAAAACGCGAGTGGAAGCCTCAATTTGTCATGCCTACCTACTCGAGGAGGTAACAAATTTTTGCTCCCTTTATTTTGAAGAAGAAGTTGACTCTAAGGTGAAGGATTTAGGATTGGGTGCACATGCTGAAAGTGAATTGAACAATAATCCTGACTTACCTGAGATGTTCTCTTCAACTTTTGGACATAGTTCGTCAGAAGGTCAACTTTGTTACCTTGTTGAAAAAGATTACAAAGTTGCTCACTGATATGTTCTAAGTAATTGTGAAACTCTACAGCAATACGAAAGGTAAATTTCTATAAAAGTACCATAACATGTTGCTCGTAACATATATATATGTTTACATACTAATATAATTAACAGTTTGTTTGAAAAATAAAAGATCGAGAACATAGATGCCAAAGTTTAGATGAAGTTTGGATCAAATATGAAGACATATATCTTGATTGGTTCAAAGATTATGTAAGTCACTTAACTAATATAAAATACTAATTAAATATATGATTAACTAGTGTTTTTTATCATGTTAGTATATGACCGTAATGACATTTTGAACCTTTGATTAATATAGGTATTGGAAAAGGGCATCAAAAATGACATTGTTCGCTCGTTAGCATTTGGACCACTAACAAGAGTTCGAAAATTTAATCACTATCACATCAATGGCTATCATTTTCATACTCTTTCGCATGGAAAAAACAAGTCAACTATGAATTATTGTATATGTGTGAAAAGTGTCCAAGGAAGTGATTATTATGGAATTCTACAAGAAATAATAGAGTTAACTTATGTTGGAGCAAGAAAGCGTTATACAACAGTGCTGTTTAAGTGTGAGTGGTTTGATGTTGGACCTGGCATTAGGATACATGATAAGTATAATCTTGTTGAGGTGAACCATTCAAAACAATATCCAAAGTATGATCCGTTCGTACTGGCATATCAAGCCGAACAAGCATATTATGCTCCTTGTCCTAGTAGTAGTAGTAGTAGTAGTAATGAAAGAAATCAGTTGTGGTTTGTTTTCAACACTAAGGCAAGAAGAGTTATTGATGCGCCCATTGAGCCTAATGCATTCCAAGTTCCTTCAATTGAAAATCCTCCTTTGTTATCTGAATTTGAAGTAGGTGAGGAAGAAGCCCAAGAGCTTTCTTGTAATGAATATGAGGAAGTGGAAAAGGGAGAGGATGAGGAGGAATTAGAGGAAGATGATGATGAAGAGGAAGATGAAAAAAATAGTTCATTTTAGATTAGACATTTTACTTTTTACTTTGGTTTATCTTAATTTTCAAATATTTTTAATGCCTTTAACTTCTTGTTATTGTAATTTTGATAATTAAATCTTATATTATATGAAATTCATATCATATAGTTAATATTACTTCTTTAGTATATTTAACTCTTATAGTGCCTATATTACCTTGTCTTTTCTCACTTTCTAGTGTGCAGATACACAAAAATGGTTCTAACTAGAGGTGGCTTTAATGGGAGGGGTCCAATCATTAGGCGTCAACCTAATGTTTCATCATAACTTTCTTCTCAACAAACACCATCACAAGGTGAAATGAATGATAATTCTCATATGGAAGAACTATATAGGGATCAAGAGGAGATGGAAATTGATGATGCAGATAGTGCTGGCTATAACGAAAATGAAGAGGAAGTAGAGTTTCCTGATAACACGAGTAATCCAGATGCTTCTCAAGTATTGCACAAAACTGAGGGACTATGGTGAGTAACCGTAGTTAATACAATAGAATTGGTATATTTATTATTTATTTATTCATTTATTTTTTGTTTCTAATTTCAGTGTTTATGAAACAGGTTTCATTCTCGTGAAGTTGTGGATGAAGTTGTTGAAACAAAGCTAATTGAGTAAAATGAAAGTCAAATGCATTCTACGAAGCTAATTGAGTCAAATGAAAGTCAAACACATTCAAACAAAGCTGTTTGAATCAAATGAAAGTCAAATGCATTCAACAAAGCTAATTAAAACAAATGAAAGTCAAACACATTCAAACAATGCTTTTTGAATCAAATGAAAGTAAAACATATTCAACAAAGATAATTGAGTCAAATGACAGTCAAAAAAGTTTTTAAAATCATATGAAAGTCAAATGCATTCAATAAAGCTTTTGACTCAAATGAAAGTCAAACACATTCAAACAAAGCTTTTTGAATCAAATGAAGTCAAATGCATTCAATACAGATAATTGAGTCAAACAAAAGTCAAACACATTCATACAAAGTTTTTTTATTCAAATGAAAGTCAAATGTATTCAACAAAGATAATTGAGTCAAATGAAAGTCAAACACATTCAAACAAAGCTTTTTGAATCAAACGAAAGTCAAATGCATTCAACAAAGCTAATTCAGTCATATGAAAGTCAAACACATTCAAACAAAGCTTTTAGAATCAAATGAAAGTAAAATGCATTCAAAAAAGCTAATTGAGTCAAATGAAAGTCAAACACATTCAAACAATGCTTTTGGAATCAAATGAAAGTCAAATGCATTCAATAAAGATAATTGAGTCAAATGAAAGTCAAACACATTCATACAAAGCTTTTTAAATCAAATGACAGTCAAATGCATTCAACAAAGATAATTAAGTCAAATGACAGTCAAACATAGTCAAACAAAGCTTTTAAAATCAGATGAAAGTCAAATGCATTCAACAAAGCTTTTTGACTCAAATGAAAGTCAAATGCATTCAATAAAGATAACTGAGTCAAATAAATGTCAAACACATTCGTACAAAGATTTTTGAATCAAATGAAAGTCAAATGCATTCAACAAAGATAATTGAGTCAAATGAAAGTCAAACTCATTCAAACAAAGTTTTTTAATCAAATGAAAATCAAATGCATTCAACGAAGATAATTGAGTCAAATGAAAGTCAAACACATTCAAACAAAGCTTTTTTAATCAAATGAAAGTCAAATGCATTCAACAAAGATAATTGAGTTAAATGAAAGTCAAACACATTCATACAAAGCTTTTTGAATTAAAAGAATGTCAAACATATTTCAACAAAGCTTATTAAACCAAATAAAAGTCAAATGTATTCAACAAAGATAGTTAAGTCAAATAAAAGTCAAACACATACAAACAAAGCTTTTCGAGTCAAATGAAAGTCAAATGCATTCAACAAAGCTTTTTAACTCAAATAAAAGTCAAACACAATCTAACAAAGCTTTTTGAATCAAATGAAAGTCAAATGCATTCAACAAAGATAATTGAGTCAAATAAAAGTCAAACACATTCAAACAAAGCTTTTTGAATCAAATGAAAGTTAAATGCATTCAACAAAGATAATTCAGTCAAATTAAAGTCAAACACATTTATACAAATCTTTTTGAATCAAATGAATGTCAAACACATTCTAACAAAGCTTTTTGAATCAAATGAAAGTCAAATGCATTCAACAAAGATAATTGAGTCAAATAAAAGTCAAAAACATTCAAACAAAGCTTTTTGAATCAAATGAAAGTTAAATGCATTAAACAAAGCTAATTAAGTCAAATGAAAGTCAAACAAATTCAAACAAAGCTTTTTGAATCAAATGAAAGTCAAATGCATTTAACAAAGCTAATTAAGTCAAATGAAAGTCAAACACATTCATACAAAGCTAATTAAGTCAAATGAAAGTCAAATGCATTTTACAAAGCTAATTGAGTCAAATGAAAGTCAAACACATTCAAACAAAACTTTTTGAATCAAATGAAAGTCAAATGCAATCAACAAAGCTAATTGTGTCAAATGAAAGTCAAACACATACAAACAAAGCATTTTGAATCAAATGAAAGTCAAATGCAAAAATGAAAATCAAACACATTCAAACAAAGCTTTTTGAATCAAATAAAAGTCAAATGCATTCACTAAAGATAATTGAGTCAAAAGAAAGTTAAACACATTCAAACAAAGCTTTTTGAATCAAATATAAGTCAAATGCATTTAACAAAGACAATTGAGTCAAATGAAATTCAAACACATTTAAAAAATGCTTTTTGAATCAAATGAAAGTCAAATGCATTCAACAAAGCTTTTTGACTCAAATGAAAGTCAAAAACAATCAAACAAATCTTTTTAAATAAAATGAAAGTCAAATGCATTTAATAAAGATAATTGAGTCCAATGAAAGTGAAACACATTCATACAAAAATTTTTGAATGAAATGAAAGTCAAATGCATTCATTAAAGCTAATTAAGTCAAATGAAAGTCAAACACATTCATACAAAGCTAATTAAGTCAAATGAAAGTCAAATGCATTTTACAAAGCTAATTGAGTCAAATGAAAGTCAAACACATTCAAACAAAACTTTTTGAATCAAATGAAAGTCAAATGCAATCAACAAAGCTAATTGTGTCAAATGAAAATCAAACACATACAAACAAAGCATTTTGAATAAAATGAAAGTCAAATGCATTTAACAAAGCTAATTGAGTAAAATGAAAATCAAACACATTCAAACAAAGCTTTTTGAATCAAATGAAAGTCAAATGCATCCAACAAAGATAATTGAGTCAAATGAAAGTTAAACACATTCAAACAAAGCTTTTTGAATCAAATGAAAGTCAAATGCATTCAACAAAGATAATTGAGTCAAATGAAAGTCAAACATATTTAAACAAAGATTTTTGAATCAAATGAAAGTCAATTGCATTCAACAAAGATAATTGAGTCAAATGAAAGTCAAACTCATTCAAACAAAGCTTTTTAATTAAATGAAAATCAAATGCATTCAACGAAGATAATTGAGTCAAATGAAAGTCAAACACATTCAAACAAAGCTTTTTTAATCAAATGAAAGTCAAATGCATTCAACAAAGATAATTGAGTTAAATGAAAGTCAAACACATTCATACAAAGCTTTTTGAATTAAAAGAATGTCAAACATATTCAAACAAAGCTTATTAAACCAAATAAAAGTCAAATGCATTCAACAAAGATAGTTAAGTCAAATAAAAGTCAAACACATACAAACAAAGCTTTTTGAGTCAAATGAAAGTCAAATGCATTCAACAAAGCTTTTTAACTCAAATAAAAGTCAAACACATTCTAACAAAGCTTTTTGAATCAAATGAAAGTCAAATGCATTCAACAAAGATAATTGAGTCAAATAAAAGTCAAACACATTCAAACAAAGCTTTTTGAATCAAATGAAAGTTAAATGCATTCAACAAAGCTAATTAAGTCAAATGAAAGTCAAACACATTCAAACAAAGCTTTTTAATCAAATGAAAGACAAATGCATTCAACAAAGATAATTGAGTCAAATTAAAGTCAAACACATTTATACAAATCTTTTTGAATCAAATGAATGTCAAACACATTCTAACAAAGCTTTTTGAATCAAATGAAAGTCAAATGCATTCAACAAAGATAATTGAGTCAAATAAAAGTCAAACACATTCAAACAAAGCTTTTTGAATCAAATGAAAGTTAAATGCATTAAACAAAGCTAATTAAGTCAAATGAAAGTCAAACAAATTCAAACAATGCTTTTTGAATCAAATGAAAGTCAAATTCATTCAACAAAGCTTATTGAGTCAAATGAAAGTCAAACACATTCATACAAAGCTAATTAAGTCAAATGAAAGTCAAATGCATTTTACAAAGCTAATTGAGTCAAATGAAAGTCAAACACATTCAAACAAAACTTTTTGAATCAAATGAAAGTCAAATGCAATCAACAAAGCTAATTGTGTCAAATGAAAATCAAACACATACAAACAAAGCATTTTGAATAAAATGAAAGTCAAATGCATTTAACAAAGCTAATTGAGTAAAATGAAAATCAAACACATTCAAACAAAGCTTTTTGAATCAAATGAAAGTCAAATGCATCCAACAAAGATAATTGAGTCAAATGAAAGTTAAACACATTCAACAAAGCTTTTTGAATCAAATGAAAGTCAAATGCATTCAACAAAGATAATTGAGTCAAATTAAAGTCAAACATATTTAAACAAAGCTTTTTGAATCAAATGAAAGTCAAATGCATTCAACAAAGCTTTTTGACTCAAATGAAAGTCGAGCACAATCAAACAAATCTTTTTTAATCAAATGATCAAATGAAAGTCAAATGCATTCAATAAAGATAATTGAATCAACTGAAAGTCTAACACATTCAAACAATTCTTTTTGAATCAAATGAAAGTTAAATGCATTAAACAAAGCTAATTGAGTCAAATGAAAGTCAAACTCATTCGAACAATTCTTTTTGAATCAAATGAAGGTAAAATGCATTCAACAAAGCAAATAAAGTCAAATGAAAGTCAAACACATTCAAACAATGCTTTTTGAATCAAATTAAATTCAAGTGAATTCAACAAATATAATTGAGTCAAATTAGAGTCAAACACATTTATACAAATCTTTTTGAATCAAATGAATGTCAAACATATTCAAAAAAAACTTTTTGAACCCAATGAAAGTCAAATGCATTTAACAAAGATAATTGAGTAAAAAGAAAGTCAAACACATTCAAACAAATCTTTTTGAATCAAATGAAAGTCAAATGCATTCAATAAAGATAATTAAGTCAAATGAAAGTCAAACACATTCATACAAAGCTTTTTGAATAAAATGAAAGTCAAATGCATGCAACAAAGATAATTGAGTTTAATGAAAGTCAAACACATTCATACAAAACGTTTTGAATCAAATGAAAGTTTAACACATTCAACAAAGATAATTGAGTCAAATAAAAGTCAAACACATACAAACAAAGCTTTTTGAATCAAATGAGAGTCAAATGCATTCAACAAAGATAATTAAGTCAAATGACAGTCAAACATAGTCAAACTAAGCTTTTAAAATCAGATGAAAGTCAAATGCATTTAACAAAGCTTTTTGACTCAAATGAAAGTCAAATGCATTCAATAAAGATAATAGAGTCAAATGAATGTCAAACACATTCGTACAAAGATTTTTGAATCAAATGAAAGTCAAATGCATTCAACAAAGATAATTGAGTCAAATGAAAGTCAAACTCATTCAAACAAAGCTTTTTAATCAAATGAAAGTCAAATGCATTCAACGAAGATAATTGAGTCAAATGAAAGTCAAACACATTCAAACAAAGCTTTTTTAATCAAATGAAAGTCAAATGCATTCAACATAGATAATTGAGTTAAATGAAAGTCAAACACATTCATACAAAGCTTTTTGAATTAAAAGAATGTCAAACACATTCAAACAAAGCTTATTGAACCAAATAAAAGTCAAATGCATTCAACAAAGATAGTTAAGTCAAATAAATGTCAAACACATACAAACAAAGCTTTTCGAGTCAAATGAAAGTAAATTGTAGTCAACAAAGCTTTTTAACTCAAATAAAAGTCAAACACATTCTAACAAAGCTTTTTGAATCAAATGAAAGTTAAATGCATTCAACAAAGATAATTGAGTCAAATAAAAGTCAAACACATTCAAACAAAGCTTTTTGAATCAAATGAAAGTTAAATGCATTCAACAAAGCTAATTAAGTCAAATGAAAGTCAAACACATTCAAACAAAGCTTTTTAATCAAATGAAAGACAAATGCATTCAACAAAGATAATTGAGTCAAATTAAAGTTAAACACATTTATACAAATCTTTTTGAATCAAATGAATGTCAAACATATTCAAAAAAAACTTTTTGAACCAAATGAAAGTCAAATGCATTTAACAAAGATAATTGAGTAAAAAGAAAGTCAAACACATTCAAACAAATCTTTTTGAATCAAATGAAAGTCAAATGCATTCAATAAAGATAATTAAGTCAAATGAAAGTCAAACACATTCATACAAAGCTTTTTGAATCAAATGAAAGTCAAATGCATTCAACAAAGATAATTGAGTTTAATGAAAGTCAAACACATTCATACAAAACGTTTTGAATCAAATGAAAGTCAAACACATTCAACAAAGATAATTGAGTCAAATGAAAGACAAACACATACAAACAATGCTTTTTGAATCAAATGAGAGTCAAATGCATTCAACAAAGATAATTGAGTCAAATGACAGTCAAACATAGTCAAACAAAGCTTTTAAAATCAAATGAAAGTCAAATGCGTTCAACAAAGATTTTTGACTCAAATGAAAGTCAAACACATTAAAACGAAGCTTTTTGAATCAAATGAAAGTCAAATGCATTCAATAAAGATAATTGAGTCAAATGAAAGTCAAACACATTTAACAAAGATTTTTGAATCAAATGAAAGTCAAATGCATTCAACAAAGATAATTGAGTTAAATGAAAGTCAAAAACATTCGAACAGAGCTTTTTGAATCAAATGAAAGTCAAATGCATTCAACAAAGCTAATTGAGTCAAATGAAAGTCAAACTCATTCAAACAAAGCTTTCTAATCATATGAAAGTTAAATCCATTCAACAAAGCCAATTGAGTCAAATGAAAGTCAAACACATTCATACAATGTTTTTTGAATTAAAAGAATGTCAAACACAGTTAAACAAAGCTTTTTGAACCAAATAAAAGTCAAATGCATTCCACAAAGATAATTCAGTCAAATGAAAGTTAAACACATACAAACAATGCTTTTTGAGTCAAATGAAAGTCAAATGCATTCAACAAAGCTTTTTGACTCAAATAAAAGTCAAACACATTCAAACAAAGCTTTTTGAATCAAATGAAAGTCAAATGCATTCAACAAAGATAATTGAGTCAAATAAAAGTCAAACACATTCGAACAAAGTTTTTTGAATCAAATGAAATTCAAATGCATTCAACAAAGCTAATTGAGTCAAATTTAAGTCAAAAACATTCAAACAATGCTTTTTGAATCAAATGAATGTCAAACATATTCAAACATAACTTTTTGAACCAAATGAAAGTCCAATGCATTCAACAAAGATAATTGAGTCAAAAGAAAGCTAAACACATTCAAACAAGTCTTTTTTAGTCAAATGAAAGTCAAACGCATTCAACAAAGCTTTTAAAGTCAAATGAAAGTCAAGGAAATTAAAACAAAGCTTTTTGAATCAAATGAAAGTCAAATGCATTCAACAAAGCTAATTAAGTCAAATGAAAGTCAAACACATTCAAACAAAGCTTTCTAATTAAATTAATGTAAAATGCATTCAACAAAGCTAATTGTGTCAAATGAATGTCAAACACATTCAAACAAAGCTTTTTAATCAAATGAAATGATGTGTGTCATAAATGGCACACATTTGACGAGCATTTAGGTCCTTTCTATTCTCTTTTCATAGCTTTCATGCTTAATAAGTGCTTAGTTTTATGCTTTGTTGCTTAGTTTTACCTTTCTTCTCTTATTTTTTAGCTTTTGTGCATTTCGTTGGTTTTCTAGCCTTTTCTTCTTTATTTTCTCTATTTTCGTGGTTGTAGGTATTGTACGAGGTTCGGGTCTTGATTTTGGTGATCCACTATGGTGGAAGAAGCTTTAGGATCAAGTTCATGGAGTTTGGGAAGCTAAAGATGCAAAGAAGTGGAAGTTCCAAGTCTTGGCTCTTCTTTTGTGCTCCCTTCAAAGGAAGTGTGTGCCCTCAATATTAAGCCTTAGCTACTGCCTATCTTGTCCTCCATCACCATCATAAATCATGTGTGCACCCCTTGAGCTTGAAGAGTTGAAGATTCGAAGAAACCCAGCTGAGTGCGGCCGCACGCGCAGAAGGTGCGGGCGCACACGAAGGATGTGCGGCCGCACACCACGGTGGTGCGGGCGCACATCATGGTGGTGCGGGCGAACGTCCTCTGTTGTGTGGCCGCACCAACGTGGGTCTTTTCCGATCGGATTTCGACGATTTTCTCTATCTTCTTATACCTATTTGAACCCATTTTTTGTAAGAAGTTTTCATAATAGAATTAGATCATATTCTTAGCTTAGTTGAGAGCTTCTCTCTCTAGATTTAGGGATTAGTTTTAGGAGTAGATTTTAGAGAGAGAAAGTGAAGAATTTCAATGGTGATTGAGAGATTGAAGATCCAATGGTGACAATTGTATTGGAGATCTACTCTATTATCAATGAGCATTTCTAAACTCTATCTCATTTATTGATTTGTTTAGTATTCATGTTTAGATTGTTTGATTTTGATTATATTTTGATGATTTGATGATTGATGTTTGATTAGAGTAATTGTTCTTCTTTAATTGTAGATTCTTTGATTGTTGATTGTTGATTACTTTAGTTGTTTGTTGAATTGATGATGTTGCTAGAGTAGTTGTTTGGTTAGGGATTTGGTGAAGCTTGTATTATGTAATGGATTGATGTAGATTGGGGATTTTGATGGAGTTGATGATGTGATTAAATTAGTTAATTGATTATGTGCATGTGTGTGTTTGATTTAGGCTTGATCACCCTAGTTATTCACACTAGATTGCATTGTAAGTTCACATTGATACGGACCATTGATTTGTGGCTTGCATTTACACGATTGAGGTGTCTTGTGATGTTTCCTAGCTAGAGTTTATCGTAGTTGACGCTAGTTAGACCTCTAGGAGAATAGCTTGATATGCTCTTTTGGTTGCATAATTAATCTTCCCTCACATTGCTTGACTTAGTCAACTTCCTAAACCAATTTGCTTTGTTCATTGCTAATATAAGTGAATCCTAATCCCTAGCATTTTATTTGTTTGATTTCTTTGTCTTAGTAGTTGTTAGTGTCCTCTTTTACCCTTTGTCTTTGACCTAGCTTAGGCACATAATTGAAAGCACTTAGACATTACCGTTCCTTTGGGTTCAACCCTTGACTTACCTCTATACTTGTATTTAGGTTTGTTGAGTGTTTATAAATTTTGTTTGGCTTAGGAGGATTAGTCCAACGACCTAATTTTCCCACGTTAAAATGGCGCCGTTGCCGGGGAACGGTGTCTATGTTTGAGTGTTTTTGATTGCTTGAGTCTAGGTCTTTGTGTATACTTTTTCTTTTATTTGTATTTGTTTTCTTTGTAAAAATGGCATGTCTGTCTTTTTCTCAACATGATGATGAGCCTTTTTGTGAATATTTCAATAGACTTAAGGAATTTCTTGACTATAATTCTTGTAGTCTTTGGGAAGCTTGTGAGATTTGTTATCATGGTTTGAATGAGCAAACTAGGGATATAGTTGAAGGAATGCATAATGGTGATTTTAGAGCATTTTCTATTGAGGATGCTTGGAAATTTTATGTTTGGTTTGCTTGGGAAGTCTATAATAAGGGTAAACGTGCTTCCATTTTTGATGTGCAATGTGTAAATTCTTCCAATGTTAGCATGATTTACCATGATGTGTCACATGACCCCATAGTTGAACCTAGAACAAATGCTTCCAATTCTATTTCCTCATTTGTTCATGATAATGTGTTGCATGTTCAAGCTAACAAATCTCATACATTTGAAAATGCTCCCAACCCCCTATTTGATGAAAATGCTCATGTTTGTAAAAATGATGATCCTACCTTTGGTTGTACTTCTTCTTCTCTTTTTAAGCCTCAATCTCCTACCCCTTTTGAATCTCTTATTGCTACCTTGGAAACTCAAATTAGGCATGTTGAGCTTCGTGATGATCTTGGGCCTATAAAAGAGTCGACCCTTAATTGTTTAAGAAGTCAATTGGAGATGATGAAAAAGAGTGAGGAGCGTCTTGAGGAGGGAAGAAGGAGAAATGAAGAGCTAGGAAGCCAATTGTCATCTTTAATGCTTATGTGTGAAAGTTACAAATCAAATTTGTGTGTTGAGGGTGATGATGGTAATTTCGAGCAACCAAGAGTATGTGAGGATCCTATTGTTGAGCATAAGAGTGAAGGAGAGAGAGTCGAGAGTGATGATGAGTTTGATGAAATTTTAAGTCTAGACATCTCTTCCTTTGTTGATTGTGATGAGTCCCAAGTGTGTGAATGTAACTCTTCTATCCATGAGTATTTGGACTCGTTTGAGGTTATGTCAAATGTGTTTGTTGAGTGCATAAGGAATAGCCATAGCCTTTTAAGCAAGTTCATTGATGATGCTTCATGGGAGAGAGATGATTTTGAGTTATATTTGCCTCCATTCATGCATGGTTTTGAGACTCTAGGCTTTAAGGAAGTTGAGGGAGCTATTGTTCATGAAGGTAATGGAGGAGATTATGTGGTACCTCTTGGGAGTTGGATGTTTGAGGGAGATGGTGATCATGAGTGTTCTTCTTTTGAGGATTCTATGATTGATTTTCATGCCCTCATTGGTGATGTGAGACCTTGTGTTGAGGGAGTAGCTAACCCTTTGCCTTTTTCTCATACCCCTTTCTCTCAAAAGTTCAATCACATCCCTTATTGCCCTATTTTTCTCCCTTCCTTTGTTGGTAAGCCTATTGGGGACCCTTATGTCTATGAAGATTTGAATGTGGCTCATTTGTCTCCAATTTGGGAAAAGGGTGATGTTGCCACCCAAAAATATTTTGAGGAAAGTTTGCCTTCTTTTTCCTTTTCTTCTTATTTTTCTTTTTCTTCTTATTTTGTTGAGTTTTCTTTTGATTCTTCTTCCTTCCCTTGGCATCTCTCTCCTCATAGGTGTGCACTATGCTTGTTGCATGCCTGATTTTTGTCATGTGCACACTTACTTTCCTATGAAATGTGTAGTAGTGCATTTGACAAGCTCTTGCGTGCGTTGAATTATTATTTTACTAGAGCGGTCAAGCTTGGACCTTAAGCAAGCCTTTCTCGGGAAGTAACCTGTGTTTTAGATTAGATTTTCCTTTTCTTTTTAGAATAGATTTTTCTCTCATGGAAATTTTTGTGTGCCTTTTGCTAGGTACATGACTTGATATACTTTAGTGCTTCGATTTGGATCAAGAATCAAGGAAGGTTGACTCCTATCTTTGCGAGCATATGGAAACAAGGTTCAATTCTTGAGAAATTAGCTTTGAAAGGTTTAAATTGGGTCATTTGCGGGTATTTACATCCACCTAATATCCGGTAATATCTTTCCTTGCTCTTTCTCTAGTGGATGATGACTTGTTGGACATATGTTGGTTTGTTGGATTAATCTCCTTGTTTTCCCCTCCCATGGATTATATGATTTATGTTTGAGTGTATTGTCTCATTCAAGCTTGGGGGAGGGTATTCTATCATGTTTGGTGGGATTTTGATTCATATATGCTTTGCACCTTTGTATATGCTTTTCCATGTTTCTTTTATTTTGAAAACTCCAAAAAGATTTTCCTTTCTATCAAGGAAAATTTGCAATGTGTTTTGTTTTGTTCTTGCTTTGGACATAATAACATTTGGACTTGTATAATTGAATGCTTTTCTTCCTAAATGGTAACGGTGTGCACGGTTTGAGAGTACGCTTGGTTGATTCTAGGATATAGCATGCTAAGGTAGTTGGTTAGAACTAGTGGGAACTTGAAGCCGGATTCTACTTGATTGTGGCATGTTTGGTAGTTGCTTCCTATAGTCGATTTGACGCCAATAGTGAGTTTTTGCTACATCCGTGTGAGTTATTTGTTTTTAAAGCCTTCTACCTATACTTGCATGAGCGGCATGGATCCTTGACTTTTTGCAAACCTACTCTTGAAACTTGACTCATAGATCTTGAATCCGAGACCGAACCATTTAGGGAGGATAAAGGCACCTTTTTCGGGGTGGTATTTTTCATTTTTAGGATAGTTTGTTTAATCTTTATTTTTGGGTTTACATTTGCCTTCTTGCAACCATTTGAGCCTTATACCTTCTTTTCAAGCCACATCTTTAGATCTTTGGCCTTTTGTTTCATTTTCTTTCTTTTCTTGGTTTTTGTGAAGCAATTGATCATTCTTGATGGAGTTTGTGGTGGAGAAGTTGAAATGTTTGGTTCTTATGATAGCAAGATTGTGTTATATTTTCTTTGTGAATAATGGCAAATGAGTATGAGTAAAAGCCGTCCTATATTATAAAAGGCATGGACAAATAAGTGCAAAATCAAAAAAGCCGTCCAATGTTAAAAGAGGCAAGGACAAAGCATTATAACAAAAAGAAAAAAAAAGTGAAAAAAAAAATGAAAAAAATTCAAAAATATTTTGATGTGAGTTTTCTCCCTTTTTGAGCATTGAGGACAATGCTCCATTTAATCTTGGGTGGAAGCGTTCTCACGCTTTTTGTGTATATGTTTGTGGTTTATAGCTTTGAATAAGCTTGGGGGTGTTAGTTTGTTTTTGTTTGGTGACTACTTGATTGTGATTCTAAGAATTGGCCGTTCTTTGCTTCACTATTAGGAAAACCACCAAATTTTAAATTTTAAAATTTAGCCTACCTTTACCCTTTTGCCTTAACGTTACAACCTTGGGGAAAGACCTTTTGACCTAAATGGTTGAGTCATTTATCGGTGGAGAGGAATGTGAGTTTTAGGAATAGGGAGAGGGGATGCAAAAGTCAAGATGTCGAGTAGCCTAAAAATTCTCTTTTTCCGGTTCCTTCGTGGAATCATTGGGATGCTCAATTGAGGTCGATTTGAAGCTATTAGGAAGAACGCGGTAAGATCGTTTGGGATGAAAGTGGATTGTGAAAGCTAGTTCCTATGCTTAGCATATTTATGTTTCAATCAACCTTGGGTATCTTGGAACGTGCACTCCCTTACTTGTTTAGAAAGATTTGCATCCACTTGTGCTTGTACATTTGTAAAAGTCCTTTCATGAACATTTGTTTGCTTTTCTTGTATTTTTTTTTCTTTTTCATGCTTTGCCTTGTTTGTATTATTATGAGAGTTATGGGTAAACTCTTAGGATACCCTTACGAGAGCATCACTCGTCCTCTAGGGCGATCTAGGGGTTTAAATGGCTTGTCATTAGTTGCTAAAATTGACCGTGATTCCTACGAAAGTGAGTTAGTGTATATTCTCATCTCGTCTCTTCTTTAGTTTGTTTGAATAAGCTCGTCATTTCCACTCCCTTGATTGTTTTTTGCTCGAGGACGAGCAAAAGGTAAGCTTGGGGGTATTTGATGTGTGTCATAAATGGCACACATTTGACGAGCATTTAGGTCCTTTCTATTCTCTTTTCATAGCTTTCATGCTTAATAAGTGCTTAGTTTTATGCTTTGTTGCTTAGTTTTTCTTTCTTCTCTTATTTTGTAGCTTTTGTGCATTTCGTTGGTTTTCTAGCCTTTTCTTCTTTATTTTCTCTATTTTCGTGGTTGTAGGTATTGGACGAGGTTCGGGTCTTGATTTTGGTGATCCACTATGGTGGAAGAAGCTTTAGGATCAAGTTCATGGAGTTTGGGAAGCTAAAGATGCAAAGAAGTGGAAGTTCCAAGTCTTGGCTCTTCTCTTGTGCTCCCTTCAAAGGAAGTGTGTGCCCTCAATATTAAGCCTTAGCTACTGCCTACCTTCGACGATTTTCTCTCTCTTCTTATACCTATTTGAACCCATTTTTTGTAAGAAGTTTTCATAATAGAATTAGATCATATTCTTAGCTTAGTTGAGAGCTTCTCTCTCTAGATTTAGGGGTTAGTTTTAGGAGTAGATTTTAGAGAGAGAAAGTGAAGAATTTCAATGGTGATTGAGAGATTGAAGATCCAATGGTGACAATTGTATTGGAGATCTACTCTATTATCAATGAGCATTTCTAAATTCTATCTCATTTATTGATTTGTTTAGTATTCATGTTTAGATTGTTTGATTTTGATTATATTTTGATGATTTGATGATTGATGTTTGATTAGAGTAATTGTTCTTCTTTAATTGTAGATTCTTTGATTGTTGATTGTTGATTACTTTAGTTGTTTGTTGAATTGATGATGTTGCTAGAGTAGTTGTTTGGTTAGGGATTTGGTGAAGCTTGTATTATGTAATGGATTGATGTAGATTGGGGATTTTGATGGAGTTGATGATGTGATTAAATTGGTTAATTGATTATGTGCATGTGTGTGTTTGATTTAGGCTTGATCACCCTAGTTATTCACACTAGATTGCATTGTAAGTTCACATTGATACGGACCATTGATTTGTGGCTTGCATTTACACGATTGAGGTGTCTTGTGATGTTTCCTAGCTAGAGTTTATCGTAGTTGACGCTAGTTAGACCTCTAGGAGAATAGCTTGATATGCTCTTTTGGTTGCATAATTAATCTTCCCTCACATTGCTTGACTTAGTCAACTTCCTAAACCAATTTGCTTTGTTCATTGCTAATATAAGTGAATCCTAATCCCTAGCATTTTATTTGTTTGATTTCTTTGTCTTAGTAGTTGTTAGTGTCCTCTTTTACCCTTTGTCTTCGACCTAGCTTAGGCACATAATTGAAAGCACTTAGACATTACCGTTCCTTTGGGTTCGACCCTTGACTTACCTCTATACTTGTATTTAGGTTTGTTGAGTGTTTATAAATTTTGTTTGGCTTAGGAGGATTAGTCCAACGACCTAATTTTTCACGTCATGAAAGTCAAATGCATTCAACAAAGATAATTGAGTCAAATAAAAGTCAAACACATTCATACAAAGCTTTTTGAATCAAATGAAAGTCAAATGCATTCAAAAAAGATAATTAAGTCAAATGAAAGTCAAACACATTCATACAAAGCTTTTTGAATCAAATGAAAGTCAAATTCAAATAAAGTTTTTGAATCAAATGAAAGTCAAATGCATTTTATAAAGATAATTGAGTAAAATGGAAGTCAAACACATTTATACAAAGATTTTTGAATCACATGAAAGTCAAATGCATTCAACAAAGATAATTGAGTCAAATGAAAGTGAAACACATTTAAACAATGCTTTTTGAATCAAATGAAAGTCAAATACATTCAATAAAGCTAATTGAGTCAAATGAAAGTTAAACACATTCAAAAAAAGCTTCTTAATCAAATGAAAGTAAAATGCATTCAACAAAGCTAATTGAGTCAAATGAAAGTCAAACACATTCAAACAATGCTTTTGGAATCAAATGAAAGTCAAATGCATTCAACAAATATAATTGAGTCAAATGAAAGTCAAACACATTCATACAAAGCTTTTTGAATTAAAAGAATGTCAAACACATTCAAACAAAGCTTTTTGAACCAAATAAAAGTCAAATGCTGATGAGTGACATTTATGGCACTCATTTGATCTCTTTTTGGATGAATTTCATTTCATTTTATAACTATTTTCTTTAGTTTTCCTTAGTTTTGCTCTTAATTTCTTCATTTTATGCTTTTCATAGTTAGTTTCTCTCATTTGTGCATTTTATAGTTTATTTGTTGTTTTTCCTTTTATTTGCTTTTTCTCTTATATTTGTAGGTTATGAAGGATTGTCCAAGAATTCCCGAGCTTCCTTTCCATGGCTTTTCATCGATTTTGATGCGTTATGCTTGTGCAAAGAGTTTCAAGTCAAGGGGGATCCGAAGAGCAAGCTTCAAGACCTTGGTTGGGCACTTTTCATGCCTTGTGTTTATCCAAAATTCCAAGGAAAGTTGTTGCCTACCTTGTCCTCCATCACCATCATCAAGGGTGTCCGCACCTCATGAGCTAGGACGAAGAGAAGAGAGGAAGCTTGCCCAGTTTGGTGCGGGCGCACACGGGGGGTGTGCCGCCGCACATATGTCCAGTGCGGCCGTACATCGGGTGCGTGCGGGTGCACCTGTGTGGGTGTTTCCCGTGCGCGCTTCTCTCTCTCCTACAAGCGGCCGCACCGGCGTGGGTCTATTTTTGGACGTCAATCCTAACTTCTCCTTTGTATATATAGTTATTTCCTTCCATTTTTAGATGGAGAATTAGATCTTCATTAGTTAGAATTAGATTAGATTAGAACTTGGAAAGAGAAAAAACACTTGTTCATAGCTTTTTGGAGAGAGAAAATGTGGGTTTGATGATTTTTGATTGAAGATTGCTACATTTGATTGGATCTCTATCAAGTTTGTAAGAATTCTTTACTCTTTAATGCAATTTAATGTTTTATTTCACTAGTATTGTTGTTTGATTTGGTTGATTAATAGTTTGATTGATTTGGATTGAATTTGTTGATTTCAATTGATGAATTTGGGTATGATGATTAGTTTAGCTTTGATCTTGATTTTTTTCATGGATTGTGAGTAGTTTTATTGCTAGGGTAGTGGTGAAGCATGTATTGATGATGAAATGAGATTAATTTGGGGAAATTGATTGAGTTGGTAATGTGATTAAATTGGTTGATTGATTTTGTGCATGTGTGTGCTTGATTAGGCTTGATCACCCTTGTTATTCACACTAGATTGCATTGTGAGTTCACATTGATACGAACCATTGATTTGTGGCTTACATTTACTCGATTGAGATACACTAGGCGAAAAATAGACTTGGCCACCGGTTCAAAACCCCCCTTTGCCACCGGTTTTGAACCGTTGGCCAGTGGGGGGGTGGCAAAAGCTAGCACAAATGGCCACCGGTTCAAAACCGGTGGCAATTTAATTAATTGCCACCGGTTAACCGGTGGTATTAATTAATTTGGCCACCGGTTAACCGGTGGCAATTTAACTTTTGCCGCCATTTTTTTTTGGAGGGATGGCAGGTATTGCCACCGGTTTCATGGCTGAACCGGTGGCCATTACTGTAATTTTTTTTTTTTTTCCCTGCAATAATAATTCCTGTAATTCCAGCTAAATATTTCCTGCATGTAATTCCTGTATTGCTGCTATTATTTCTGCTGTAATATAATTATATATAACAAGATTTATAAATATATATTTAGACATTAATTATTAAAAACCAAATGCAATATAATAAATAAAGTATCATATACTACATAAGTACAAATTTGCACAATACTAACTTATTAACAATAAATATAAAGTAGTCTAAAGTTTAATCAACAAAGTTTAAATTCAAAATGATGTAACATTTACAAATTGAAAGTGATGAAAGATGCCAACATGTCTCGTACTTCATTAAGGTCCTTGCTTGTTAACGGATCACCCTTTAGTACCTTGCAAAACTTGGAATATATAAACATTATGTTAGAATAAACATGTGTAAATAAATATGCAAAAAATTAACTCACATAAAAAGAGCAACTTACTAAGTTTTAGGACGCATTTTTAAAAACATGTTTTCTACCTTGCCCATTTTCAACATTTTTTAACTAATGAGCTAGTTCTTTCTCATTACATGTCAATCATACTTAGTTTTAGGTGGCTAAGCCTTTTAATCAACACAAAAAAGCAACTTACTAAGTTAAAGGACGCATTTTATTCCTAAATGGCCTATATAAGGCCTAAATGACTTCTACCTTGCCCATTTTCTACATTTTTTAACTAATGAGCAAGTTTTTTCTCATAACATGTCAATTATACTTAGTTTTAGGTGGCAAAGCTTTGAAATCACAAAAAAAAGCAACTTACGAAGTTAGAGGACGCATTTTCATCCTAAATGGCCCAAAAAAGGCCTAAATGACTTCAACCTTGCCCATTTTGTACATTTTGTAACTAATGAGCTAGTTATTTCTCATAACATGTCAATTACACTTAGTTTTAGGTGGCTAAGCTTTGAAATCACATAAAAAAGCAACTTACAAAGATTTAGGACGCATTTTGGTACTAAATGGCCTAAATAAGACCTAAATGACTTTTATCTTGCCCATTTTCTACAATTTTAAAATAATGAGCTAGTTAATTCTCATAACATGTCAATTATACTTAGTTTTAGGTGGCTAAGCTTTGAAATCACAAAAAAAAGCAACTTACAAAGTTAGAGGACGCATTTTCATCCTAAATGGCCTAAATAAGGCCTAAATAACTTCTACCTTGCCCATTTTGTACATTTTGTAACTAATGAGCTAGTTATTTCTCATAACATGTCAATTACACTTAGTTTTAGGTGGCTAAGCATTGAAATCACATAAAAAAGCAACTTACAAAGATTTAGGACGCATTTTGGTACTACATGGCCTAAATAAGACCTAAATGACTTCTATCTTGCCCATTTTCTACAATTTTAAAATAATGAGCTAGTTAATTCTCATAACATGTCAATTATACTTAGTTTTAGGTGGCTAAGCTTTGAAATCACAAAAAAAAAGCAACTTACTAAATTTTAGGACGCATTTTCATCCTAAATGGCCCAAAGAAGGCCTAAATGACTTCAACTTTGCCCATTGTCGACATTTTTTAACTAATGAGGTAATTCTTTCTCATGACATGTCAATTATACTTAGTTTTAGGTGGCTAAGCTTTGAAATCACATAAAAAAGCAACTTACAAAGATTTAGGACGCATTTTGGTACTACATGGCTTAAATAAGGCCTAAATGACTTCTATCTTGCCCATTTTCTACAATTTTAAAATAATGAGCTAGGTAATTCTCATAACATGTCAATTATACTTAGTTTTAGGTGGCTAAGCTTTGAAATCACATAAAAAAACAACTTACAAAGATTTAGGACGCATTTTGGTACTACATGGCCTAAATAAGGCCTAAATGACTTCTATCTTGCCCATTTTCTACAATTTTAAAATAATGAGCTAGGTAATTCTCATAACATGTCAATTATACTTAGTTTTACGTGGCTAAGCTTTGAAATCACATAAAAAAGCAACTTACTAAATTTTAGGACGCATTTTGGTACTACATGGCCTAAATAAGGCCTAAATGACTTCTACCTTGCCCATTTTCTACAATTTTGAAATAATGAGCTAGTTAATTCTCATACCATGTCAATTACACTTAGTTTTAGGTGGCTAAGCTTTGAAATCACATAAAAAATCAACTTACAAAGATTTAGGACGCATTTTGGTACTACATGGCTTAAATAAGGCCTAAATGACTTTTACCTTGCCCATTTTCTACAATTTTGGAATAATGAGCTAGTTAATTCTCATACCATGTCAATTATACTTATTTTTAGGTGGCAAAGCTTTGAAATCACATAAAAAAGCAACTTACAAAGATTTAGGCGGCACTTTGGTACTAAATGGCCTAAATAAGGCCTAAATGACTTCTACCTTGCCCATTTTGTACATTTTGTAAATAATGAGCTAGTTATTTCTCATAACATGTCAATTACACTTAGTTTTAGGTGGCTAAGCTTTGAAATCACATAAAAAAGCAACTTACTAAATTTTGGGACGCATTTTGGTACTAAATGGCCTAAATAAGACCTAAATGACTTCTACCTTGCCCATTTTCTACATTTTTTAAATAATGAGCTAGTTCTTTCTCATAACATGTCAATTATACTTAGTTTTAGGTGGCTAAGCTTTGAAATCACAAAAAAAAAACAACTTACTAAATTTTAGGACGCATTTTCATCCTAAATGGCCCAAAGAAGGCCTAAATGACTTCAACTTTGCCCATTGTCGACATTTTTTAACTAATGAGGTAATTCTTTCTCATGACATGTCAATTATACTTAGTTTTAGGTGGATAAGCTTTGAAATCACATAAAAAAGCAACTTACAAAGATTTAGGACGCATTTTGGTACTACATGGCTTAAATAAGGCCTAAATGACTTTTACCTTGCCCATTTTCTACAATTTTGAAATAATGAGCTAGTTAATTCTCATACCATGTCAATTATACTTATTTTTAGGTGGCAAAGCTTTGAAATCACATAAAAAAGCAACTTACCAAGATTTAGGACGCATTTTACTAGTTTTAAGGTCGTACCTCATCAAGATGTATGGTGTTGGTACAATGAGTCGCTATGTCAAGCATGAATCTCATCACGTACAATCCACAATCAACTCCATTATCTTGTTTTGGGCACTAGCATAGGAACAAATCAAATGAATCAAACATCACATAAAATCCACAATTGTTCGAGCAATGTATATTAAGATAATCACAATATGATGTGGTATTACCGTAGGTGATTTCCATGTAGGACCATCTGGAGCACGAACATGTATTTTCTTCATAATACTGAAGGAAAGTAAATTCAAATTTGATTAGTTTGACTACTAAATGAGTTAGCTTAAGATAATCACCACTAGGTAGCTATATTTACTTTTGAAGTACAGAGGCCACGAGGTACTTCTTTGTTGATCGAGCTGAATCAAGGTGAAAGATTGTGTTTTTAGCAGGACAAATCACCATGAGAAACCAATGATACCTACATAAATTCACAATTCACAAACAAATCAATAATTAGGGTACAAAATATATTTCAAATGTAGAAAGAATTGAATTACACATGGTTAAACGTACTCCTGATAACATGGGGCGAATATGAACTCATCTCCCGCACGCATTGATTCCCTAATACTACGCTTAACATAGTCCATCACCTCAGGGGAGTTGTTTAAGATTCTAGTCTCGGATGTCTGTTCGGGGCATAACCACCCAACTTTACCAGGGGAATTAGTGTCCCTTAAGTGCTCCCGTAGTGCTCTGCGTGCATGGACAATGAAAAATTGATTAACATATCAAGGATAAACAACACTAATATGAATTAACATATTCAATTTTAGTGCCATGTGCCCATACCTCATGAATATTTGAATGAGAGAAATGTTAAGGCTAGAACCTCCTAAAAATTCCTTCACATCTTGTTTGTTTAACCATGCACTTGCATCCTCATCATAGTAGAACATTGCCTTAGGTAGTGCAAATTCAATGGGATCGTCACTAGGCAAATGACTAACACGATTGTGTAGAAAAGTTAAATCCTTAGTGAGCGATTGAAGGACATTGTCTCCAACAAGTGGGGTAGGTTGCATGGCTGAACCTTTCGAAGAATTCTTTTTTGACACTTGTTCACTCTTCGACCCTTGTTCACTCATCTTCTTTGTAGGTTGATCAACGCTTTTGGGCTTCTCCACCTTCCTTCGCTTTGAGGTTTGGCCTTTTTTCGAAATCTAATCAATCAAAGTAAAAATAGGATCAAAAATGATAGGCCGGGGGTCAAGCTATACGAATGCAATAAACAAGGATTTAACTGCAAAGGATGCACCGGCGGCCGAGGCAGCAGCTGCCCAAGCTGCAGCGGCCGAGGCAGCAGCACCTGCCCAGGCTGCAGCGGCCGAGGCAGCAGCTGCCCAGGCTGCAGCAGGACAGGCAGCAGCTGCCCAAGCTGCAGGAGGCCACCCAGGCAGCAGCTGCCGAGGCTGCAGCGGCCCAGGCAGCACCTGCCGAGGCTGCTGCGGCCCAGGCAGCACCTGCCGAGGCTGCTGCGGCCCAGGCAGCACCTGCCGAGGCTGCTGCATAATTCCGAAGCCATTTGCCAGTAGGTCGTCCTCTTTTGTCATACTTCAGGACCATGGGACCGTTTGGCTTCCTAAAACTTGTTGTCGGACCCCTACCCTTTCTCTTAGCAGGAGCCTTTACCCCCCCTCCACCACCTGTGTTCAATTGCTCATGTCTTTGGCTATCAGTTTGAGGAGTAGCGTTCTCACCAACGACCTCAAAAATTGTAGAATCAATAGGAGGCGCACGTTCAGCTGACAATTCAAATTCTACAAGCCTCCGCTCAAAAGCATCTTGTTCCTGATCTTCTGGCTCACCCAAATCAGTCTCCTTGTTGACATCCTATGGCTCGTCCTTGTCCTCATACTCACCATCATAGCCATCGTCATCATCCTCCAAATCCTCTAGTACTGGGTCATCATGATCGTCCGCCATGAGTTATAAAAACCTGTCATTACAAACACAAAACGATATTAGTTCCATAAAAGATAAAAATGTTGACATATAGGTCATGCTACATGTTAGCATATAAAATAGGCAAGTAAGTTCACATATAGATCATTTTTTTTCTATTTTCATCAAATTGACTTGTAAAAATAGGCAACTAAGTTCAGTACATGTTAGCATATAAAATAGGCAAGAACTTGTAAAAGTTTAGCAACTAAGTGTACACTTTCATTCATTTTTCCCAAATCCTATTAATAAAATAACTTTGCTTATGATTAAATAATACTTTTAAATGCTTACAATCTCAAATTAAATGTTGTAGTACCTCATTCTAACATTCCTTCGTTGTGGTCTGATCGCATATAACTTGTTTGGTCGTCTATATCATTTGATGCAATAGGTCTAGGAACAGTGAAAGGTGCTGAATCATCAAACGCATCGTATTCTTCCTCATCCTCAACATCTCCAATGCCTAGGATTCTTCTTTTCCCAGCTAGCACAATGGACCATTTTGCATCGACTGGGTCAGTGACAAAGAACACTTGCTTAGCTTGAGATGCTAGGATGAACGGTTCCGCACTATCATTCAAGTGGCCAAGATCTACAAGAGTAAAGTCATCATACTTGACATTACGCCTGATATTATCAACCCACTTACACTTGAAAAGTGCAACCGTGAAGTTACAATAATCAAGCTCCCATATTTCTTGAATTCGACCGTAGTATGACAATTTTGCATCGACAGGTGATTTATCCTTTGCACTTGCAAACTCCCTTGACGATGCCACAAGCGTTACTCCACTGTTTTGGGTCGATGAAGATTTCAAATCCCGACCCTCTGTCCAAAAAGTGTACCCATTGATGTCATATCCCTCAAATGAGCGAACATCATCCCTAGGACCATAAGCAAGCCACCTTACTGTATCGGTGACACTATCATCCAAACGACTCATCACTCGTTCACTAAACCAACTCACAAACCTCTTATTATGCAACTGCATCAGTGCCCTTTCACCTTTCGATGGAAACTCATCACGCAAACTAGCCATGTGCTCATCTAAATATGGGTGAACATCTGCAACATGGTGCAACACATAAAGGTGTGCTTGTAAGAACTGATCTCGATCAGGTGACATTCGTTTCGACCCAATTGTGCCATGACCATCTAGTCTCCCTTCATGTCGAGAAGTAGGAAGACCAATAGGTTCAGCAACGGCTAAATAGTCGGCCACAAAATTACCAATCTCCTCACTCACGGTCCCTTGAATCATGCTTCCTTCCGGATGAGCCGGATTCCTTACTTTATCTTGCAATGTGCCCATGTGTCTTTCAAAAGGATAGCACCACCTTAGGAAAACTGGACCGCACAACTTAATCTCACGCACCAAATGTAGAATAAGGTGGACCATTATGTCAAAAAATGAGGGTGGAAAATACATCTCAAATTTGCACAAAGTCACAACCACATCCATTTGCAAAGCATCAAGTGTACAAGGATCAAGCACTTTGCTGCATATTGTATTGAAAAACGAACATAGGCTTGTAATAGCTTCCCTCACGTGCTTCGGTAAAATACCACGAATTGCAATCGGTAGAAATACTTGCATCAACATGTGACATTCATGGGATTTCATACTTGTCAACTTCATTTCGCCACTTAAGGATACAAATATTTTCATGTTAGATGAGTACCCAGAGGGAACCTTAATGCCGTAAAGACATGCACAAAACATCCGCTTTTCTACCCTTGACAATGTGTAACAAGCCGGTGGTAAATACTTCTTCTCAACCTTGCCTTGACCCTCATCATCTCTACTCTTTGAAGCATCCGCGGCCTTTCCGTTTCCCTTGCTCTTCCCCTTTCCTTTTTTCGAAACATTTACATTTTCCTGTTCCGGTTCCTTTCCCTTTCTATCCTTCCCCTTTCTAACCTTGTCCTGAGGCCATAATTCCGGACGAATCCCCATCTCTTGCAAATCTAACCGTACACCCTTTCCATCCTTTGTTTTTCCTGAAATATTAAAAAGCGTTCCCACAAGAGCATCACACACATTCTTCTCTATATGCATCACATCAAGGCAGTGCCTAACATCATGTTCTTTCCAGTACGGAAGCTTCCACAAGATTGATTCTTTTTTAAAAAGAGCTGTTGAGACCGGAGCTTTTTCATATTTTCCAAACACCGTTCGTATACCCTTAACTCGAGCATATACCTCAACACCCGTCAATGGCCTAGGCGCAATCTCCTCCTCCACTGTCCCATCGAAAGCCTTTTTCTGCCTACGGTACGGGTGATCACGCCTAAGGAACCTTCGAGTCCTTAAGTACACATCTTTGTGAGAATTCTTCAGGTATATGCTTGATGTGTCATCAATACAAATGGGGCATGCTTTTTTCCCTTTAACCTTGTACCCACACAGGTTGCCATATGCAGGAAAGTCATTCATGGTCCACATAAGGGCTGCACGCAATGTAAACATCTCGTTCTTATGAGCATCAAAACAAGAAACCCCTTTGTCCCACATTTTCCTCAAATCGTCAATTAGTGGCGCAAGGTAAACATCTATGTCATTTCCAGGTTGCCTAGGCCCCGTTATTAGCAATGAAAGCATTATATACTTCCGTTTCATACATAACCAAGGAGGCAAATTGTAGATCACCAAAAGAACAGGCCAAGTGCTGTGCTGGGTACTAAGAGTGCCAAATGGATTCATCCCGTCTGTGCACAACCCAAGTCTTAAATTTCTGACTTCATTACCAAACTCCGGAAACTTCAAATCAATGTTCTTCCATTGCGGGGAGTCAGCCGGATGCTTCAGCATTCTGTTTTTCTGTCTTCCCTCGGCATGCCACCTCAAGTTTGTAGCGTCTTTTGGAGTTGAGAATAGACGCTTAAACCTTGGAATAATAGGAAGATACCACAAAACCTTAGCAGGAGGTCCCGTCGTACCAGGATTGCAACTCATGCGCTTGTAGCGCGACTGCTTGCATCGTGGACACTCCTCCAATTGGTCATACTCATTACGATACAAAATACAGTCATTAGGACATGCATGTATCTTCTTATACTCCAAACCAAATGGACACATCAGCTTCTTTGCATAATAGTAAGACTTAGGAATTTCATTCCCATCAGGCAAGATATCACTTAATGCGGTCAACAAAGAAGTGAAACTGACGTCCGTCCACCCATGCTTCGACTTAATGTTAAAAAGTGTTAGCACGGCAGAAAGTTTGGAGTATTTTTTGCACCCAGGGTACAAAGGCTTTTTGGAAGCCTCCGAAAGTAATTCAAACACATCACCTTCGACATTATGCAACATCTCATCCACATCCTCATCCTCGACCTCATCTACTGGATCATCCTCAGCTCCATCCTCACCATCCTCAAAAACATATTCATCATTCTCACATTCTAACCCCACATGAATCTCATTATTGCTTCTGTCATGCACATCATTCCCATCAAGATCCCCACTATACTCTCCACTTTCACCATGCCAAATCCACACATCGTATTTAAGTCTAAACCCACGACAAAGTACATGATCTCTAATGATCTCTACACTATTGACCACCTTCACATTTTTACAATCAACACAAGGACAGTATAGGTATTCCGCACCCATTTTGCGCTGATAAGATAAAGCCGTCCTGCAAAACTCTTGAACCCCATTCCAAAATTCCAATGTATCACGTCTACCATACATCCAACCACGAGCCTTCTCCATTTAGTAAAGTGTCTCTAAACATATATAGCAACATATTATGAATAATGTACAATTGCTACATATTTTACGTAAATCAACTTCAAGTACACACCGTGAATAAACCATTCATATAGTGAAAAAATGCATGTTTCCAAAGTGTCCTTATCACTCCAACCTAACCCATCCTTGAATGTCTACTCTCACTAGTGAATGTATGTCAACTTTCCAATTTTAAGGAAAATCCGGCAGCACTTCCCCCCAGTTCTCCAAGTACACGATGTAGATAATTACTTACCCACATATGTACCCAGAGAACATGGTGAAGAAATGAAAAGCCAAGATGTTCCTTAAAATCGAAAAAAAGACATACATTCACCACCTAAGTGAGAGTAAACATTCAAGAACAGTCCCAGCCGGGGACTATTCAAGACTTTCTCCTAATGAGAAAGCCTTGAACGGGTATCTAGGCATATGATGATGCAAACATTCAACATATTATGGCAATTATTTATAATTAAAATAGACACAATTTGTAATATCATGAACAAACTTTTATCAAATGGATAAATAAATAGAAAGAAATATAGCTTCATAAAGTTTCTAGTTCATACCAATATAGCAATTATAATGGATGTAATGTCTCGAACTTCCCACTTTAATAGCTAACAAACTTGTGCTTCTCTACATATCCATCTACATAAAGAAAAAATAAAACAACAACATAAAAGTTAGTGATTATTTAATAACTACAACCATTGCTAAAGTATATTGTAATAACTAAAATTCGAGTCACTAGGTTTTTAATCTCTAATTCATTCCTACGTACATTGCTCAAGTAACTAGCAAACTAATTCAACCACAATATATTTAAATTTTCCCATTAAAATCACCTAAGATTCACTAAAACAAACATATACAAAAACAAACATATAAAATACACAATATAACTACCAATAATCAAAATTGGGGTTAAATTATATTCAAACCCTAGCTAATTTTAGTTTACTCAATATGCCCAATAATTATTCAAATTGCAAATTGAAAGATAGGTATAACTTCAAATTAATGTTCAAAATGACTAAAAAATTAGACACTAACCCTAAGTAAAAGTGGAAAGGGGTAGAGCAATGGGCGGCTGCACAGGTGGCGCAGAGGAGGACGCGGCTGTGCCTGGTGGTGGAGGCGGCTATACTCGCGCGTAGTGGTGGAGGTGGAGGAGGCCGCTTGCTTGCTGCTTGTGCTAGAGGAGGAGGCCGACAATGGAGGGCAAAGGAGGCCGAGTTCAGAGGTGGAGGCCAGGGGTGCGCGGCGGTGGTGGAGGGTGGTGCGGTGGCGTTAGTAGTGGCGTGAGTGGTGGTAGGTTTTCGTGACTTGAGGGCTGAGTGAATTGAGAGTGAATTGAGAGTGAATTGCGTTTTCGTGAATGAAACAGGAAAAAGAAAGAGGAAAGAGAAGAACGAAGAAGAAACAGTGAGGGAGGCGCGTTTTTTTTTTTTAAATGAAATTTGAAATTGCCACCGGTTCAAAACCGGTGGCCTTTATATTTTTGCCACGGGTTTGCTATGAACCGGTGGCCATTCCGGTTTACCTCATCAACCCCATTAATATTGCCACGGGTTTGGGTTGAACCGGTGGCCAATTAGGGGTGCCTTTTTCAATTTTTCTACTAGTGATATCTTGTGACGTTTCCTAGCTAGTGTTTGATGTAGTTGGCGCTAATTAGACCTCTAAGAGAATAGCATGATGTGCTCTTTTGGTTGCAATTTCGATTTTCCCTCGCATTGCTTGACTTGATTTATTGACCTCCCAAATTGATTGAACTTCATTGTTGATGCATGTGGATCCATTCCCCTAGTGTCTTTACATTTGATTTAGTACAAGTTTATTGCATTGATTAGCTTAGTCTTAGTTCCTACCATAAACCCGTCACTTTACTTCGGAGTAGCTTGACATTAGGCAATATACATTCAATTTCCATTCCTTTGGGTTCGACCTCGACTTACCACTACACTTCCATAGGGGTTTGTTGAGTTATAAATATTGTTTGATTGGGTGGGGAGGTAGCCCAATGACCTACCGTTTCCGCGCCCATCAAAATGGCGCCGTTGCCGGGGCATGGTGTCTTGAGTGAATATTGTTGTTGATTCTATTCCACTTTATTTGCAAAATACAAAAAGATTTTACTCTTTAGGCTACACTTGTAGCCGTGCTACTAATATTTTCTTTGAGTTTTTTGTGCATAGATCCCAAGTCATGGGAGAAAATACAAGAGTCGCCTTGAAGGAACTAGGAGTGCCCGGTGTATATAGGTTTGAGAGCGGCATATCTCCACCTACAACACCGGCAAATGACTTTGAAATTCGACCGGCAATGATCACCTTAATTGAGAGGAGATAATATAGTGGGGCTAAGAATGAGAGCCCATTGAACCATCTTAAGGAGTTTGAAAAATAATGCAACACTATCAAAGTCAATGGAGTTTCTCAAGAGTTTATCCGCCTCAAATTGTTCCCCTTCTCTCTCATAGGAAGATCTTTGGAATGGCTAGACAAAGAAGTGAAGCCCAATTCATTGAAAACTTGGGATGATGTCACGAAAGCTTTCTTGTTCCATTTCTACCCTCAAAAGAAGACGGCGGAGGCAAGAGCTTTAATTCAAGGGTTCAAGCAAAAGCCAAATGAAAGTCTCTATGAAGCATGGGAAAGGTTTAAGGATTATCAAAGAGAGTGTCCACACCATGGGATTCCTACATATCAAAGCATACATATCTTCTATGGTGGGTGGAGTTCTCATGGGTGAGCAAGTTTGGATGCCGGAGCCGGAGGCCCAATCATGAACAAAACGGAAGAAGAAGTGGTTGATGCAATTGATGAAGTGGTTCGTCATTACATGAATTGGCAAGAAGTGGAGAGAGAGCCAACAAGCAAGGGTTGCTCACGAACAACTTAGTGCCATCAATGATTTGACTACTTTGATTGCAGATTTAGGAAAAGAAGTTGTGTCACTCAAAGCAAAGCTTGAGAAACCACCTTCCCAAGCTCCAATTCTTCCCTCCCAAATTAAGGGGAGAGGTACATTTTCTAACCCTAAATCTAATCTTTCTTCTTGTTTCATGATTAGAGAATGTTGGCCTTGTGAATTATGTGGAATGAATGATCATGATGCTTCAATGTGCCCAAATGTTCCTTGTGATGAATGTGATGGAATTGAGATAGAACATGTGAATTATATTAATGATCATGCATGCGAACCTAGAATTGATGTTCAAAGAAATGTTGGAAATAGGAATTATCATAATCATATGAACCATGATAATTATAAACAAAATGGAGGTTGTAGAAATCATGGATTCCAAGGGGTTCATAGTAGCTATAACAACCATGGTTGTAATGGTCATGGTCATGGCCAAAGACATGGGGATCATAATCAAGGTTATGATAATTATGGTCAACAAAGGGGCCAAAAGTAAACTATGGGTAATTGGAATAATCAAATTAGGGGATATTTTCAAGCAAATTTTCAAAGATGTTCCCCAATTGATTTAGTTCCAAATGCTCAAAGTTTAAGTGATGATTCCTATGATCAATCTTTTTCTTCTAGGGAATTTTTGGAAAGATTTATTGAGAAACAAGCCAATATGTTAGAAACTTACATGGCTTTGAATGATGAGAAGTTCAATCACATGTTGGCTTATAACAAAGATTTAAGTGATAAACTTTCTCAATTGACTAGTGTGTTTAAGGAATATGAAAACTCTTCTTCTTTGATTCCACCTAACTTAGAATCTAAGAACCCTATGGATGCCATTGTTACTAGAAGTGGTAGGGTCCTTGAGGGAGGTGTGCCTAAGAAGAGTGTTGCTAGAGAAAGCACTAGTAAGAACCCCATTGGAATTGAAGGAGATGAGTGTCCTTTGAGTGAAAATGTTGATGAGGGACAAGTAGAGAAGGTGATAGAAAAAGAGAAAGAGAAAGAGGTTTGCAAACCAAAGCTTCCCTATCCCCAAAGATATAATATATATAAGTTGGATGAGCAATTTGGGAAATTTGTAGAGATGCTTAAGCAACTTCATCTAACTCTTCCTTTCACCGATGTTGTTGAACAAATGCCAAACTATGCTAAGTTTCTCAAGGAGATTTTGAGTGGAAAAAGGACTTGTGCATGATGGAAACAATTAGCCTTCCCGAACATTGTAGTGCAATTATCATGAATAAGATGCCTCCTAAGTTGAAGGATCCCGGAAACTTTTCCATCCCTTGTGCCATTAACAAGACTCAAATTGATAATGCCTTATGTGACTTAGGAGCTAGTGTTAGCCTTATGCCATATTCGATTTATCAAAGATTAGGTCTAGGAGAACTACTACCTTCAAAGATCACCTTGCAATTAGCCGATAGGTCGATTAAGATTCCTAAGGGGAAAGTAGAAGATGTTCCTTTAAGGGTTAGGAAATTTGTCATTCCGGTTGATTTTGTAGTGTTGGACATGGATGAAGATGCTACTATACCTATCATCTTAGGTAGACCATTCCTTGCTACATAGGGGGCTATGATAGATGTTAAGAGTGCTAAGATTTCTCTTAAGATTGGAGAGGAGGTAGTTGAATTTTATTTGAATGAAGGAATGAAATATCCCTCTTCTTCTTTTGAGAATTGCATGAGAGTTGAAGTGCTTGATAATATTGTGAAATCCATGCATGAGCACTTGCTCACATCTAACGATCCTCTTGAGTGTGTTTTGTTGAATAAGGAAAAGATAGGTATCCCAAGCAAGGAAGTGCAATTGTATGAAGATTTGCTAGATGGAGGCAATATAAGGAGTGATGATCAAATTTGTATGGGGATATCAAGTCAAGATGCTTTGCAAGTTGCCTCAACCAAAGAAGGTAAAGGTGTTCCCATGGTAGAGCTCAAACCTCTACCATCACACCTTAGGTATGAATTCTTAGGCCCTAATTCTACATATCCCGTTATTGTTAGTGCATCCTTGAGTGAGAGCCAAGCTCAAGCGTTATGTGGTGTCTTGAGAAAGCACCAAGGTGCTTTGGGGTACACAATTGATGATCTTAAAGGCATAAGCCCTGCCTTGGGTACACACCACATAACACTTGAGGAGGGCACCCTACCTTCTATTGAACGACAAAGGAAGCTACATCCCCAAATGGGAGAAGTAGTCAAGAAAGAGATCACCAAGCTTTTGGATGCGGGAATCATATTCCCCATCTCAAGCTCAAGGTGGGTCTCCCTCGTCCATGTCGTTCCTAAGAAGGGGGGTATGACCGTAGTTAAGAATGAGAAAGGTGAACTCATTCCAATAAGAACGGTTACCGGTTGGAGGATGTGTTTAGACTATAGACGTCTAAACACATCAACCAAGAAGGATCACTTCCCTCTCCCTTTTATTGACCAAATGCTTGAAAGTTTGACTAGGCACAAATTCTATTGCTTCCTTGATGGATATTCGGGATTCTTTCAAATTCCTATTCATTTGGAGGATCAAGAAAAGACAACCTTCACATGCCCCTATGGTACTTTTGCATATAGAAGAATTCCCTTTTGATTGTGTAATGCTCCGGCGACCTTTCAAAGGTGTATGATGAGAATTTTTGGGGACATGCTTGAAGAAGAAATGGATGTTTTTACGGATGACGTTTCCGTGGGAGGAGTTTCATTTGAGGATTGCCTCAAAAATCTTGAAAAATGTCTTGAGAGATGTGGAAAGGTCAATTTGGTGCTAAATTGGGAAAAATGCCACTTTATGGTGGAAGAAGGGATTGTGCTTGGCCAAAAGATTTCTCAACAGGGCATTGAAGTTGACAAAGCCAAGATTGAGGTGATAAAGAAGTTGCCACCTCCGATTAATGTGAAAGGAGTGAGATCGTTTTTGTGCCATGCGGGGTTTTATAGAAGGTTTATCAAGGACTTTTCTCTCATTGCTAAGCCTATAAATGATCTTCTCCAAAAAGATGTTGATTTTGTCTTTGATGATGCTTGTTTGGAAGCTTTTAATAGATTGAAGAAATCTTTGACTTCTAGTCCTATTGTCCAAGCCCCTAGATGGGATTTGCCTTTTGAGCTTATGTGTGATGAAAGTGATACGGCCATAGGAGGTGTGTTGGGTCAAAGAATTGATAAAAAGCTTCATGTCTTTTATTATATGTTGAAGACCCTTAATGGTGCTCAAAGAAATTATACAACAACGGAAAAGGAATTCTTGGCAATTGTTCATTCTTTTGAGAAATTCCGCTGTTATTTGTTGGGGTCTAAGACTATAGTTTTCACCGATCATGCGGCTTTGAAGTATCTCTTTGGAAAGAAAGAATCCAAACCGAGGTTGATTCGTTGGGTTCTTGAGCTTCAATCTTTTGATCTTGAGATCCGGGATAAAAAAGGTGCGGAAAATGTTGTTGCGGACCATTTGTCTAGACTTGAGGATTTTCAAGTTCAAGATGATGGGTCCCCTATAGAGGACCGGATGTTGGATGATTCGTTGTATGTTATCAATGTGAAGGAGCTCCCTTGGCTTGCTGATTTGGTGAATTTTCTTGCTTGTGGGGAGTTCCCTTCTTCTTTTTCCAACAATCAAAGGAGGAAGCTCAAGAGAGAAGCTAGGCACTATGTTTGCGATGAGCCAATCTTATACAAAAGAGGTGTGGATGGATTTGTTGCGCCGGTGTGTGCCAAATGAGGAAATACCAAATGTTTTGAAGATGTGCCACTCGGATCCTAGTGGTGGTCATATGGGTGTTTTAAGAACGGCCTCTAAGGTGCTTCAATGTGGATAATGGTGGCCCGACCTCTTCAAGAATGCTTGGGAATTTGTCAAAAGTTGTGATCAATGCCAAAGGACCGGGAGTATTTCAAGAAGGAATGATATGCCCCAACAACCAATTCTTGAGTTGGAAATTTTTGATGTTTGGGGTATAGATTTCATGGGTCCTTTTCCGTCATCTTATGGGAATCAATATATTCTTGTTGCCGTTGATTATGTGTCAAAGTGGGTTGAAGCCATTGCTTCTCCAACTAATGACCATAAAGTGGTGATGAAGTTGTTCAAAAAGATTATATTCTCAAGGTTTGGCATTCCCAAGGCGGTTATAAGTGATAATGGCTCCCATTTTGTGCACTATGCTTTCCGGAAAATGTTGAAAAAGCACGGAGTGAACCAAAGATTTGGTCTTCCTTATCACCCTCAAACCAATGGGCAAGTTGAGGTATCCAATCGTCAAATTAAGTTGATTCTTGAGAAGACGGTTGGAAGGAGTAGGAAAGATTGGTCAAACAAGCTTGATGATGCTTTGTGGGCATATAGAACGACTTTCAAAACTCCTATAGGTACCACTCCTTATCGCTTGGTTTATGGGAGGTCTTGTCACCTTCCGGTTGAGCTTGAGCACCGTACTCATTAGGCAATCAAGAAGATCAATTTTGATTTGGCTAGTGCGGGTGAGCAACGTTGGTTGGATTTACATGAGTTGGAAGAGCTTCGGTTGGATGCATATGATTGTGCTAGCTTGTATAAGGCTAGAACCAAAGAGGTGCATGATAAGCTCATTGAGAAGAAAGAGTTTGTTCCGGGGGATAAGGTGCTTCTTTTCAATTCTAAGATGAGGCTTTTTCCCGAAAAGTTGATGTCTCGTTGGACCGGTCCTTTTGTTGTTCAAGAGGTGTTCTCCAATGGTTCTATTGAAATTTCTCCTATGGATTTTTTGAGGACTTTTAAGGTTAACGGACATAGGCTCAAGAGTTACTATAATGGAGTCTTTGTGGGGGTCATCCATGATATGACTCTCTATGATCCTCCTTGAAAGAGGTGGAGGATGTCTTGCTTAAGACTCTAAAATAAGCGCTTCACGAGAGGCAACCCGTGTTCTCTAACTTTTTCTTCCTTTTCTTTTGATTTTTCTTTGTGGTTTGATGGTGTTTTTGTGATTTAATCTTGTTGTGTTTGATGTTGTAGGTTTGTTTGGGTTGATTTCCAACAACTTTGATGCCAATTTTGAGGTAAATTTGTCCCAATTCTTGAGTTGGAAAAATGGGTAAGTTTGGAGGATGGTGAGTACTTGTGTTTAATTTCTTGATTTTCATGTTTTTCACTCACCAATATGAAGTGTAGCTACTGCCTATATGGTTCACCATGACCATCATAAAGGTTGTGCGCACTAGGTGAGGGAGGAAGGAAAACGGGGAGAAATGCACCAGGGCAGGTGCGGGCGCACAGCAGCAGTGTGCGGCCGCACACGAGCAATGTGCGGGCGCACGTCACCCGTGTGCGGCCGCACCTAGCTGGGTGTACGATCCCCAAGTTTTTCCCCTCTTTTTAGCCCGATTTCTCCCTCCTCTCTCTCTCTCCTTCTTCATTCTACTTCCTACTCTAGATCTATTGGAGTTGCTCATAGTTCTTCCTCCATCTTCATCACATTATTTTCATTTTTCTTCATCAAATCTCCATAATCTTCACTACTTTCTTGCTCAAATCTTCATTCTACAACACTCAAGGTAATTTTCTCTCTCCTTAGTTTGAAATTTTGGGTATTTTTCAATTAGAAATTGTTAGTATGTTGTTGGAGATGTTTATGAGTAGTGGTGCTTTTCTTGCTATATTCTTGCGATTTCTTATCAATTGAGAGTGTAATTGCATGTTTTATGTGATAAATTTTCAATTTTTATGCCTCATGAGATTTTGATCTTGATAAGTACTACCCTCACTTACATCACCATTATTGTTACTACTTGTTTCAATGTTGATGATTATAAAGATGATGATGTTGATATTGTGGTATTTTGTTATGATGATGGTATTACTTGAGCATATTAAGAATTTTGGCATGGATTTTGTTGGAATTGCATATAGATTAGTTTATGGGTATTTTTGTTGATGTTGATGGTGTTAATGGAGACAAGGGTTTGTTGGTCATATGATATAATGTTGCTTCAACTAGTTGTGTTTTGGGATAATATTTGTGACAATTATGGTGCTTTGATTATGTATTGTTCAATTTTATTGAATATTTGCTCAATTCTTTGAATATTGTACACTTTGTTTATCCCCATTTTCATGATTGGTTTTGGGCACAATTTTCCTATTTTTGAAGCCCTTTTTCTTTGTCCATTGTTTGTAGATGGTTGGACCAAGAAAAGAGAAACTTGCCAAAGTTGTACATCCAAGAGAAACTCTTGATCCTCCTTCTTCCGTCAAGGAAACATATGGCATACGGTTTAGAGTCCAAAAACATTGGGATCGCTTTGTGAGTCTATCATCAAGGAAGCTCTATTCTACAAGATTCTACGACCAAGAGACCACCACTCTTCTAGGGATCGATGATGATGTTAGGATGCTAGCGCGAAACTTGGGCCTTGAGGAGTTCATTGATCTAAGTGCTCCTACATTCCCTCGGCTCGCTTATGAATTTCTTTCATCACTCGATGTGCAGAAAAGCGACAATGATAATGAATGTCCTACACTTTTCTTCCAAGTGTTCAATGAAGATTTTTCTATTCCACTCTCATACCTCAACAAGATGTTTCATTTCCCGGAGCCCATCGAGGGTGTTCCTTTAATCTATCCGGCTTATGAAACACTCCATTTGGATCATAATTACAATGAAAATGATTGGTGGGATAGTATTTCTTATGAGGACTCCTATCGTGCTCAAACTTCAAAATCGGCTTCTATCATCCATGGAGCGATGCGCTACTTTAGCCGCATCCTTACTTATGCCTTCTTCTCCAAGGAATCTCTTGGAGCAATGTCACAAGAAGAACTTAGTTGGATATGGTTGGCAAATCAACCTAAGGATGAGGAAGTTGAGGTGATTGACTTTGCTAGGCACTTGCTCGATCGCTTTATCGATAATAGGGACGGTTTCTTCCTCTCGGGGAGCATACAAATTGGTGGTATGATTACCATTATTGTTTTGTCACATAAGAAAAAGTATGCGGGCATGGTTGAGAAGCTTAAAGAAATTTAAGATCCAAGAGAGAAGACTCCCTCCTATTTGTTGAGCACATTTGCCTTGATTAATCAAAAGTTCATTGAGCGCACTATAATGGAGGACTTGTTCATTTGGAAGGTATATAGGACCACCGATTGGTGCCTCATTCCCTATGAAGGGTCTATGGTGAGAGATATGAAGTCAATCTACCCTTGGAAGCCATGCAAGAGGGATATTCCAAGTTCTCTTCGTCGGGTTTCCTTACCTTCTAAGGGAAGTGCTCCTCAAAAGTCTAAGGCTTCTTCATCCAAGGGAGGTATCCCTAGTCCTTCTTCTCCTACCCCTCTTTTTCCTTCTTCTCCTTCCATGCATGATATGTCTAGTTTGCATGCTAAGATCGATGCCCTTACATTTGCTTTGTCTTCTTCCTCTTCTATGGGGAATGGTTATATGGAGGGTAGTTATGACTATCATGCTAGGAGGGTCTATGATTTACATGTTTCTAGGGGGGAAATTGAGCCGTATTTGAACTACCTGTACCTCCCGGTCCAAGAGGGTCCTATCCCTCAATGGGAGCCTTATGACAAGGCTGTGGGGCCCCGTCTTTGTTATCCCTATTGGGAGGGTCCACATGTGGCACATAGTGCCATTCGTGGGACCTCTAGGGGGGATTATGATTATAAGAGGCCGGGAGGGTGTGACTGGACTTATGATCCAGGTGGGGTCGGTCGGGCCCACCTGTTTTGGATGATTGGTCTGAGTATTTTGCTGCTGATGCCCTTAGGAGTTTGGGTAGGGCTAAGGGGAAGGATGTTGTTCATAGTGTTGTTCACAACATTGGTGGGAGGAGCTCTAGTTCTACCCCCTACTTCACTGCCGAGTGAGCCATGTTGGCTACCCCCCTTTATGCTTGTTTTATGATTGTGTATCTTGCTTGCCCTAGTGTTGGGATTAGCTTGGGGGAGGGGTAGCTCGTATCTAGCTTGGGGGAGTTGTTTTAAGTTAGTTGTGTTTTACATGTCCTCCCTCTTGCTAGTGGTTCATTTGGCATTATTCCTTCTCAGCCTCCATGTCCTCTTTCTGCTCTGCTGTTTTTGTGATGATTTCTCTGATGATTTCATCCAAAAAGAGATCAAATGAGTGTCATAAATGTCACTCATCAAATTCCCCCAAGCTAAACTTTTGCTCGTCCTCGAGCAAAACAAAGCAAGAAAGATCAAGGATGAAAAATTTATTGAAAATGAAAAAGAAAGACTCAAGATAAGAATATACACTAAGACTCACTAACGTAGGAATCACGGTTGTTTTTAGCTACAACAAGCCCTTTAAACCCCAAAGTCGCCTATGAGGACGAGTGAGGTCTCGTAAGGGTATCCTAAGAGTTTGACCCATAACTCTCTCTACCAAACATCAATGAGGCAAACCATAAAAAGAAAAGAAAAGAAAATGAAAACAAACCTTTGCGAAATGGACTTGCATAAAGACTATAATGCAAATGAATGAAAATCTTTCTCTAGTAATTAAGGTATGCACTTTTCAAGATATCTAAGGTTAATTGAAACATAGGGTATGCTAGGCATATGAACTAGACATCACAATCCACGTTCATCCCAAACAATCTTACCGCGTTCTCTCTACTAGTCGCAAATCTCCCCTTAGTGAGTATCCCAATGATTCCTCGAAGGAACCGGAAAAAGAGATTTATTTAGGATACTCGACAATCTCTACTATGCATCCCCTATCCTTAGGCAATGACCCATGATGCCGTCCCCCGAAAAGTGACTCAACTATCTAGGTCGAAAGGTCTTTCCCAAAGGTTGTAACGTAAGGCAATAAGGGTGAAGGTAGGCTAAAAATTTGAAATTTGGTGGTTTTCCTAAAAGTGAAGCAAAGAGGGCACCTTTCAATAATGCTTTGTCCTCACCTCTTTTAACTTTGGACAGCTTTTTCGATTTTACACTTATTTGTCCATGCCTTTTATAATGTAGGACGGCTTTTACTCAAACACACTTGCCATTATTTACAAGGAAATCATAACACAATCTTGCTTTCATAAGAACCAAATATTTCAACTTCTCCACCACAAACTCCATCAAGTATGATCAATTGCTTCACAAAAACCAAGAAAAGAAAGAAAATGAAACAAAGGCCAAAGATCTAAAGATGTGGCTTGAAAAGAAGGTATAAGGCTGAAATGGTTGCAAGAAGGCAAATGTAAACCCAAAAACAAAGAAAATAACAAGCTATCCTAAAAATGAAAAATACCACCCCGAAAAATGTGCCTTTGTCCTTCCTAGATAGTTCGGTCTCGGGTTTGAGAATCATACATCAAGCTTTATTAGATTAGGTTTGCATAGTCAAGGATACACGCCGCTCATACAAAGAATGTTGAAGGCTTGAAAAACAATGAACCTCACATGGACGTAGCAAAAACTCACTAATGGTGTCAAATTGACTATAGGGAGCAACTACCAACCATGCAACAAACAAGTAGAATCCGGCTTTATGATCCTTCTAGTTCAAACCAACTACCCTAGCATACACCTATCCTAGAGTCAACCGAACATAATCTCAAACCGTGCATACCTTTACCACCTAGGAAGAAAATCATGCAAAAGACAAAGTCCAATGTACAAAGTCCAATTCAAATAGAAACATAACAATAGGAGAATAGGAGAAAAGTAAATAAATGGACTAGAAAGCTTTTTGAATCAAATGAAAGTCAAATGCATTCAATAAAGATAATTAAGTCAAATGAAAGTCAAACACATTCATAAAAAGCTTTTTGAATTAAATGAAAGTCAAATGCATTCAACAAAGATAATTGAGTTTAATGAAAGTCAAACACATTCATACAAAACGTTTTAAATCAAATGAAAGTCAAACACATTCAACAAAGATAATTGAGTCAAATGAAAGTCAAACACATACAAACAAAGCTTTTTGAATCAAATGAGAGTCAAATGCATTTAACAAAGATAATTGAGTCAAATGACAGTCAAACATAGTCAAACAAAGCTTTTAAAATCAAATGAAAGCCAAATGCATTCAACAAAGCTTTTTGACTCAAATAAAAGTCAAACACATTAAAACAAAGCTTTTTGAATCAAATGAAAGTCAAATGCATTCACTAAAGATAATTGAGTCAAATGAAAGTCAAAGACATTCATACAAAGATTTTTGAATCAAATGAAAGTCAAATGCATACAACAAAGATAATTGAGTCAAATGAAAGTCAAAAACATTCGAACAAAGCTTTTTGAATCAAATGAATGTCAAATGCATTCAACAAAGCTAATTGAGTCAAATGAAAGTCAAACTCATTCAAACAAAGCTTTTTAATCAAATGAAAGCAAAATGCGTTCAACAAAGCCAATTGAATCAACTGAAAGTCAAACACATTCAAACAATGCTTTTGGAATCAAATGAAAGACAAATGCATTTAACAAAGATAATTGAGTCAAATGAAAGTCAAACACATTCATACAAAGCTTTTTGAATTAAAAGAATGTCAAACACATTCAAACAAAGCTTTTTGAACCAAATAAAAGTCAAATGCATTCAACAAAGACAATTAAGTCAAATGAAAGTCAAACACATAGAAACAAAGCTTTTTGAGTCAAATGAAAGACAAATGCATTCAACAAAGATTTTTTACTCAAATAAAAGTCAAACCCATTCAAACAAAGCTTTTTGAATCAAATGAAAGTCAAATGCATTCAACAAAGATAATTGAGTCAAACAAAAGTCAAACACATTCAAACAAAGTTTTTTGAATCAAATGAAAGTCAAATGCATTCAACAAAGCTAATTGAGTCAAATGAAATTCAAACACATTCAAACAATGCTTTTTGAATCAAATTAAAGTCAAATGCATTCAACAAAGACAATTGACTCAAATTAATGTCAACACATTTATACAAATCTTTTTAAATCAAATGAATGTCAAAAATATTCAAAAAAACATTTTTAACCAAATGAAAGTCCAATGCATTCAACAAGGATAATTGAGTCAAAAGAAAGCCAAACACATTCAAACAAGGCTTTTTTAGTCAAATGAAAGTCAAATGCATTCAACAAAGCTTTTTGAGTCAAATGAAAGTCTAACAAATTCAAACAAAGCTTTTTGAATTAAATGAAAGTAAAATGCATTCAACAAAGCTAATTAAGTCAAATGAAACTCAAACACATTCAAACAAAGCTTTTTAATCAAATTAAAGTAAAATGCATTCAAAAAAGCTATTTGAGTCAAATGAAAGTCAAACACATTCAAACAAAGCTTTTTTATCAAATGAAAGTCAAATGCATTCAACAAAGATAATTGAGTTAAATAAAAGTCAAACACATTCATACAAAGCTTTTTGAATCAAATGAAAGTCAAATGCATTCAACAAAGATAATTGAGTTTAATGAAAGTCAAACACATTCATACAAAACGTTTTGAATCAAATGAAAGTCAAACACATTCAACAAAGATAATTGAGTCAAATGAAAGTCAAATACATACAAACAAAGCTTTTTGAATCAAATGAAAGTCAAATGCATTCAACAAAGAAAATTGAGTCAAGTTAAAGTCAAACACATTCAAACAATGCTTTTGGAATTAAATGAAAGTCAAATGCATTCAACAAAGATAATTGAGTCAAATGAAAGTGAAACACATTCATACAAAGCCTTTTGAATTAAAAGAATGTCAAATATATTCAAACAAAGCTTTTTGAACCAAATAAAAGTCAAATGCTGATGAGTGACATTTATGGCACTCATTTGATCTCTTTTTGGATGAATTTCATTTCATTTTATAACTCTTTTCTTTAGTTTTCCTTAGTTTTACTCTTAATTTCTTCATTTTATGCTTTTCATAGTTAGTTTCTCTATTTTGAGCATTTTATAGTTTATTTGTTGTTTTTCCCTTTTATTTGCTTTTTCTCTTTTATTTGTAGGTTATGATCGATTGTCCGCACCTCATGAGCTAGTACGAAGAGAAGAAAGGAAGCTTGCCCAGTTTGGTGCGGGCGAACACAGGGGGTGTGCGGCCGCACATATGTCGAGTGCGGCCGCACATCAGGTGCGTGCGGACGCAGCTGTGTGGGTGTTTCCCGTGCGCGCTTCTCTCTCTCCTATGAGCGGCCGCACCGGCGTGGGTCTAATTTTGGACGTCAATCTTAACTTCCCTTTTGTATATATAGTTATTTCCTTCCATTTTTAGAGGGAGAATTAGAACTTCATTAGTTAAAATTAGATTAGATTAGATCTTAGAGAGAGAAAAAACAATTGTTCTTACCTTTTTAGAGAGAAAAAATGTGGGTTTGATGATTGATGATTGAAGCTTGCTACATTTGATTGGATTTCTATCAAGTTTGTAAGAATTCTTTACTTTTTAATGCAATTTAATGTTTGGTTTCATTAGTATTGTTGTTTAATTTGGTTGATTAATAATTTGATTGATTTGGATTGAATTTGTTGATTTCAATTGATGAATTTGGGTATGATGATTAGTTTAGCTTTGATCTTGATGTTTTTCATGGATTGTGAGTAGTTTTATTGCTAGGGTAGTGGTGAAGCATGTATTGATGATGAATTGAGATTAATTTGGGGAAATTGATTGAGTTGATAATGTGATTAAATTGGTTGATTGATTTTGTGCATGTGTGTGCTTGATTAGGCTTGATCACCCTTGTTATTCACACTAAATTGCATTGTGAGTTCGCATTGATACGGACCATTGACGGGCCATTGATTTGTGGCCTACATTTACTCGATTGAGATATCTTATGACGTTTCCTAGCTAGCGTTTGATGTAGTTGGCGCTAATTAGACCTCTAGGAGAATAGCATGATGTGCTCTTTTGGTTGCAATTTCGATTTTCCCTCGCATTGCTTGACTTGATTGATTGACCTTCCAAATTGATTGAACTTCATTGTTGATGCATGTGGATCCATTCCCCTAGTTTCTTTACATTTGATTTAGTACAAGTTTATTGCATTGATTAGCTTAGTCTTAGTTCCTACCATAAACCCCTCACTTGACTTCGGAGTGGCTTGACATTAGGCAATATACATTCAATTTCCATTCCTTTGGGTTCGACCTCAACTTACCACTACACTTCCATAGGGGTTTGTTGAGTTATAAATATTGTTTGATTGGGTGGGGAGGTAGCCCAACGACCTACCGTTTCCACGCCCATCAAAATGGCGCCGTTGCCGGGGCATGGTGTCTTGAGTGAATAATGTTGTTGAGTCTATTCCACTTTATTTGCAAAATACAACAAGATTTTACTCTTTAGGCTACACTTGTAGTTGTGCTACTAATATTTTCTTTGAGTTTTTTGTACATAGATCCCAAGTGATGGGAGAAAATACAATAGTCGCCTTGAAGGAACTAGGAGTGCCCGGTGCATATAGGTTTGAGAGCGGCATAGCTCCACCTACAACGCCGGCAAATGACTTTGAAATTCGGCCCGCAATGATCACCTTAATTGAGAGGAGACAATATAGTGGGGCTAAGAATGAGAGCCCATTGAACCATCTTAAGGAGTTTGAAAAATATTGCAACACTATCAAAGTCAATGGAGTTTCTCAAGAGTTTATCCGCTTCAAATTGTTCCCCTTCTCTCTCATAGGAAGATTTTTGGAATGGCTAGAAAAAGAAGTGAAGCCCAATTCATTGAAAACTTGGGATGATGTCACGAAAGCTTTCTTATTCCGTTTCTACCCTCAAAAGAAGACGGCGGAGGCAAGACCTTTAATTCAAGGGTTCAAGCAAAAGCCAAATGAAAGTCTCTATGAAGCATGGGAAAGGTTTAAGGATCATCAAAGAGAGTGTCCACACCATGGGATTCCTACCTATCAAATTAAACATATCTTCTATGGTGGGTTGAGTTCTCATGGGTGAGCAAGTTTAGATGCCGGAGCCGGAGGCCCAATCATGAACAAAACGGAAGAAGAAGTGGTTAATGCAATTGATGAAGTGGTTCGTCATTACATGAATTGGCAAGAAGTGGAGAGAGAGCCAACAAGCAAGGGTTGCTCACGAACAACTTAGTGCCATCAATGATTTGACTACTTTGATTGCGGATTTAGGGAAAGAAGTTGTGTCACTCAAAGTAAAGCTTGAGAAACCACCTTCCCAAGCTCCAATTCGTCCATCCCAAATTAAGGGGAGAGGTACATTTTTTAACCCTAACTTTAATCTTTCTTCTTGTTGCATGATTAGAGAATGTTGGCCTTGTGAATTATGTGGAATGAATGATCATGATGCTTCAATGTGCCCAAATGTTCCTTGTGATGAATGTGATGGAATTGAGATAGAACATGTGAATTATATTAATGATCATGCATGCGAACCTAGAATTGATGTTCAAAGAAATGTTGGAAATAGGAATTATCATAATCATATGAACCATGATAATTATAACCAAAATGGAAGTTGTAGAAATCATGGATTCCAAGGGGTTCATGTTAGCTATAACAACCATGGTTGTAATGGTCATGGACATGGCCAAAGACATGGGGATCATAATCAAGGTTATGATAACTATGGCCAACAAAGGCGCCAAAAGCAAACTAGGGGTAATTGGAATAATCAAACTAACGGATATTTTCAAGCAAATTTTCAAAGAGGTTCCCCAATTGATTTAGTTCCAAATGCTCAAAGTTTAAGTGATGATTCCTATGATCAAGCTTTTTGAATCAAATGAAAGTTGATGAGTGACATTTATGGCACTCATTTGGTCCCTTTTTGGATGATTTATATTTCATTTTATCTCTCTTTTCTTTAGTTCTCCTTAGTTTTATTCTTGTTTTCTTCATTTTATGCTTTTTGTAGTTAGTTTCTCTATTTTATGCATTTCTCTAGTTTACTTGCTATTTTTCCCTTTTACTTGCTTTTTATCCTTTGATTGTAGGTTGTGATTTATTGTCCAAGGATTCCCGAGCTTCCTCTCCATAGTTTTCCATTGATTTTCATGCCTAAAGCTTGTGCAAGAAGTCTCAAGTCAAAGGGAGGTCCAAGGAGCATGCTTCAAGGTCTTGTTTATGCCTTCCTCATGGCTTCTACCCTTCAAGAAATTCAAGGAAGTTCCTGCCTACCTTATCCTCCATCACCATCATCTAGGATGTGTGCACCGCATGAGCTAGGACAAAGAAGAAAAGAAGGAAGCAGCAGAGTTGTGCGGGCGCACTAGAGGAGTGTGCGGCCGCACATCTGTCGAGTGCGGCCGCACACCAGGTGCGGCGAGCGCACCTGTCCGGGTGTGCTCCCGTGCGCACCATTCTCTCTCCTTCGAGCGCCCGCACCGGCGTGGGTCTATTTTTGGACGTCTTTCCCAACTTCCTCTTGGGATTGTTAGTTATTTATTTCCATTTATAGAGAGAGAATTAGATCTTCATTAGAAAGAATTAGATTAGATTAGATTTTAGAGAGAGAAAACACTAGTTCTTAGCATTTTTAGAGAGAGAAAGTGTGGGTTTGATGATTGATGATTGAAGATTGTTTCATTTGATTTGATTTCCATCAAGTTTGTAAGGATTCTTTACTCTTTAATGCAATTCAATGTTTGATTTCATTAGTATTGTTCTTTGATTTGGTTTATTGATAGTTTGATTGATTTTGATTGAATTTGTTGGTTTCAATTGATGAATTTGGGAATGATGATGTTCTTCATGGATTGTGAGTAGTTTATTTGCTAGGGTAGTGGTGAAGCATGTATTGATGATGAATTGAGATTAATTTGGGGGAAATTGATTAAGTTGATAATGTGATTAAATTGGTTGATTGATTTTGTGCATGTGTGTGCTTGATTAGGCTTGATCACCCTTGTTATTCACACTAGATTGCATTGTGAGTTCACATTGATACGGACCATTGATTTGTGGCTTACATTTACTCGATTGAGATATCTTGTGATGTTTCCTAGCTAGTGTTTGATGTAGTTGACGATAATTAGACCTCTAGGAGAATAACTTGATGTACTCTCTTGGTTGCAATTTCGGTTTTCCCTAACATTGCTTGCCTTGATTGGTAAATTCCCCAAGTTGATTGAACTTCATTGTTGATGCATGTGCATCCATTCCCCCAGTGCCTTAGCATTCAATTAGTACTAGCCTTTTGCATCGCCTAGCTTAGCCCTAGTTTCTACCATAAACCCCTACTAGATTTCGGAATAGCTTAACTTAGGCATCGTGCATTCGACCTCCATTCCTTTGGGTTTGACCTTGACTTACCACTACACTTCATAGGGGTTAGTTGAGTTACAAATTTTGTTTGATTGGGTGGGGTGGTAGCCCAACGACCTACTGTTCTCCTTCCCATCAAAAGTCAAATGCATTCAACAAAGATAATTGACTCAAATAAAAGTCAAACACATTCATACAAAACTTTTTGAATCAAATAAAAATAAAATGCATTCAACAAAGCTAATTGAGTCAAATTAAAGTCAAACACATTCAAACAAAGATTTTTAAATCAAATGAAAGTAAAATGCATTCAACAAAGCTAATGGAGTAAAATGGAAGTAAAACACATTCAAACAAAGCTTTTTGAATCAAATGAGAGTCAAATGCATTCAACAAAGATAATTGAGTCAAACGAAAGTCAAACACATTCAAACAAAGCTTTTTGAATCAAATGAAAGTCAAATGCATTCAACAAAGGTAATTAAGTCAAATGAAAGTCAAACACATTCATACAAAGCTAATTGAGTCAAATGAAAGTCAAACACATTCATACAAAGCTAATTGAGTCAAATGAAAGTCAAATGCATTCTACAAAGCTATTTGAGTAAAATGAAAGTCAAACACATTCAAACAAAGCTTTTTGAATCAAATTAAAGTCAAACACATACATACAAAGCTAATGGAGTCAAATGAAATTCAAACACATTAAAACAAAACTTTTAGAATCAAATGAAAGTCAAATGCATTCAACAAGGATAATTGAGTCAAATGAAAGTCAAACACATTCAAACAAAGATTTTTGAATGAAATGAAAGTCAAATGCATTCAACAAAGATAAATGAGTCAAATGAAAGTCACACACATTCAACTAAAGCTTTTTGAATCAAATCAAAGTCAAATGCATTCAATAAAGATAACTGAGTCAAATGAAAGTCAAACACATTCAAGCAAAGCTTTTTTAATCAAATGAAAGTCAAACGCATTCAAACAAAGATTTTTAAATCAAATGAAAGTCAAATGCATTCAACCAAAATTGTTGACTCAAATGAAAGTCAAACACATTCATACAAAGCTATTTGAGTCAAATGAAAGTCAAAACACATTCAAACAAAGCTTTTTAAATTAAATGAAAGTGAAATGCAATTAACAAAGCTAATTGAGTCAAATGAAAGTCAAATGTATTCTACGAAGCTAATTGAGTCAAATTAAAATCAAACACATTCAAACAAAGCTTTTTGAATATAATGAAAGTCAAATGCATTCAACAAAGCTAATGGAGTCCAATAAAAGTCAAACACATTCAAACAAAGCTTTGTTGATTCAAATGAAAGTCAAATGCATTCAACAAAGATAATTGATGAGTGACATTTATGGCACTCATTTGGTTCCTTTTTGGATGATTTCTATTTCATTTTATCTCTCTTTTCTTTAGTTTTCCTTAGTTTTATTCTTGTTTTCTTTATTTTATGCTTTTTGTAGTTAGTTTCTCTATTTCATGCTTTTTCTAGTTTACTTGTTATTTTTCTCTTTTACTTGCTTTTTATCATTTGTTTGTAGGTGGTAATTGATTGTCCAAGAATTCCTGAGCTTCCTCTCTATGAGCTTTCATTGTTTTCATGCCTAAAGATGGTGCAAGAAGCTTCAAGTCAAAGGTGGATCCAAGGGGCAAGCTTCAAGGCTTTGTATATGCCTTCCTCATGGCTTATACTTTTCAAGAAATTCAAGAAAGTTTCTGCCTACTTTGTCCTCAATCATCATCATCTAGGATGTGTGCACCGCTTGAGCTAGGACGAAGAGATGAAGGGGGATTACCCAGCCAGGTGCGGGCGCACCAAGGTGGTGTGCGGCCGCACATTGCTCGGGTGCGGCCGCACACCTGGTGCGTGCGGGCGCACCAATCTGGGTGTGTCCCGTGCGCACCATTCTCTCTCCTCCGAGCGCCCGCACCTACGAGGGTCTATTTTTGGGCGTCAATACCGACCTCCTCTTTGTATATATAGTTATTTCTACCTATTTTTAGTAAGAAGTTTTTAGATTGAATTTGATAGTTAGTTTTGGGAGAATTTTAGAGAGAGAAACTCAAGAACTTTAGAGAGAGAAACTCATGATTTTTGGTGATTGCTCAAGAATTCCTCATTGTATTTGATCTTTAGATCAAAGTTTTGTAAGGATCTTCTTCTTGATTTCAATACAAGTTTGATTCTAGTTGATTTCATTTGTTTTTCCATGTTATTGTTGATTGATTGAAGTTTAATTGAATTTTGATTGATTTTGATTGATTGTTGGTTTAATCTTTGATTTCAATTATGTTGATGATGAAATTGATGATTGTTGTAGTTTTGATCTTGATTCCTATGGCTAGTGAGTAGTTTCCTAGCTAGGGAAATGGTGAAGCATGTTTGAATAATGGATTAGAGTAATTTGGGGATAATTGATGGAGTTGATGATATGATTAAATTTGGTTGATAATTCATGTGCATGTGTGTGATTAATTGAGGTTTGGCCATCTTTGATTATTGCACTAGATTGCATTGTGAGCTTGCTATGATACGGACCATTGATTAGTAACTTGCAATTTCACGATTGAGGTGCTTTGTGACGTTCCCTAGGTAGTGTTTAGCGTAGTTGACGCTAGTTAGACCTCTAGGTGAACCATCTTAGTATGCTCTTTTGGATACATGATGATCTTCCTTCATATCACTTGACTTAGTCGGTTTGACCTCCCAAATTACCATTTTCCATTACAATTACATGTGGATCCATTGCCCTAGTGTCTTTAGATTGATTTCATATAAGTTCTTGCATCATTTAGCTCTAGCTCTAGTTTCCATCATAAACCCCTTTTACTTGACTTCGAAATAGCTTGACTTAAGCATTGTGCATTCGACCTCCATTCCTTTGGGTTCGACCTTGACTTACCACTACACTAAATAGGGGTTTGTTAAGTTACAAATTTTGTTTGATTGGGTGGGGTGGTAGCCCAACGACCTACCGTTCTCCTTCCCATCAATAATTGAGTCAAATAAAAGTCAAACACATTCAAACAAAGCTTTTTGAATTAAATGACAGTCAAACACATTCATACAAATCTTGTTGAATCAAATGAAAGTCAAATGTATTAAACAAAGCTAATTAAGTCAAATGAAAGTCAAACACATTCAAACAAAAGCTTTTTGAATCAAATGAGAGTCAAATGCATTCAATAAAGATAATTGAGTCAAATGAATGTCAAACACATTCATACAAAGCTTTTTGAATCAAATGAAAGTCAAATGCATTCAACAAAGCTAATTGAGTCAAATGAAAGTCAAACACATTCATACAAAGCTAATTGAGTCAAATGAAAGTCGAACACATTCATAAAAAGCTAATTGAGTCAAATGAAAGTCAAATGCATTCTACAAAGCTATTTGAGTCAAATGAAAGCCAAACACATTCAAACAAAGCTTTTTGAATCAAATTAAAGTCAAACACATACATACAAAGCTAATGGAGTCAAATGAAATTCAAACACATTAAAACAAAGCTTTTAGAACCAAATGAAAATCAAATGCATTCAACAAGGATAATGGAGGTAAATGAAAGTCAAACACATTCAAACAAAGCTTTTTGAATGAAATGAAAGTCAAATGCATTCAACAAAGATAAATGAGTCAAATGAAAGTCACACACATTCAACCAAAGCTTTTTGAATCAAATCAAAGTCATATGCATTCAATAAAGATAACTGAGTCAAATGAAAGTCGAACACATTCAAGCAAAGGTTTTTGAATCAAATGAAAGTCAAACGCATTCAAACAAAGATTTTTAAATCAAATGAAAGTCAAATGCATTCAACCAAAATTGTTGACTCAAATGAAAGTCAAACACATTCATACAAAGCTTATTGAATCAAATGAAAGCAAAATGCATTCAACAAAGCTAATTGAGTCAAATGAAAGTCAAAACACATTCAAACAAATCTTTTTGAATGAAATGGAAGTCAAATGCATTCAACAAAGATAAATGAGTCAAATGAAAGTCACACACATTCAACCAAAGCTTTTTGAATAAAATGAAAGTCAAATGCATTCAATAAAGATAACTGAGTCAAATGAAAGTCAAACACATTCAAACAAAGCTTTTTGAATCAAATGAAAGTCAAACGCATTCAAACAAAGATTTTTAAATCAAATGAAAGTCAAATGCATTCAACTAAAATTTTTGACTCAAATGAAAGTCAAACACATTCATACAAAGCTTTTTCAATCAAATGAAAGTAAAATTCATTCAATAAAGCCAATTGAGTCAAATGAAAGTCAAAACACATTCAAACAAAGCTTTTTAAATTAAATGAAAGTGAAATGCAATTAACAAAGCTAATTGAGTCAAATGAAAGTCAAATGCATTCTACGAAGCTAATTGAGTCAAATTTAAGTCAAACACATTCAAACAAAGCTTTTTGAATATAATGAAAGTCAAATGCATTCAACAAAGCTAATGGAGTCAAATAAAATTCAAACACATTCAAACAAAGCTTTGTTGAATCAAATAAAAGTCAAATGCATTCAACAAAGATAATTAAGTCAAATAAAAGTCAAACACATTCAAACAAAGCTTTTTGAATTAAATGAAAGGCAAACACATTCATACAAATCTTTTTGAAACAAATGAAAGTCAAATGTATTCAACAAAGCTAATTGAGTCAAATGAAAGTCAAACACATTCAAACAAAGCTTTTTGAATCAAATGAGAGTCAAATGCATTCAATAAAGATAATTGAGTCAAATGAATGTCAAACACATTCATACAAAGCTTTTTGAATCAAATGAAACTCAACTACATTCAACAAAAAAAAATTGAGTCAAATGAAAGTCAAACACATTCAAACAAAGATTTTTGAATCAAATGAAAGTCAAATGCATTCAGCAAAGCTAATTGAGTCAAATAAAAGTCAAACATATTCAAACAAAAATTTTTGAATTAAATGAAAGTGAAATGAATTTAACAAAGTTAATTGGGTTAAAGGAAAGTCAAACACATTCAACAAAGCTTTTAGAATCAAATGAAAGACAAACATATTCATACAATGCTAATTGAGTCAAATGAATGTCAAATGCATTCTACAAAGTTAATTGAGTTAAATGAAAGTCACACACATTCAAACAAAGCTTTTTTAACCAAATGAAAGTCAAAGTTATTCATACAAAGCTTTTAAAATCAAATGGAAATGAAATGCATTCAACGAAGCTAATTAAGTGAAATGAAAGTCAAACACATTCAAACAAAGTTTTTTGAAACAATTTAAAGTCCAATGCATTCAACAAAGCTAATTGAGTCCAATGAATGTCAAACACATTCAAACAAAGCTTTTTGAACCAAAATGAAAGTGAAATGCATTCAACAAAGATAATTGAGTCAAATGAAAGTCAAACACATTCAAACAAAGTTTTTTGAATCAATTGAAAGTCAAATACATTCAACAAAGATAATTGAGTCCAATGAAAGTCAAACACATTGAAACAAACCTTTTTGAATCAAATGAAAGTCAAACTTATTCAACAAAGCTTTTTAAATCAAATAAAAGTCAAACACATTGAAACAAAGCTTTTAAAATCAAATGGAAATGAAAGACAAACATATTCATACAATGCTAATTGAGTCAAATGAATGTCAAATGCATTCTACAAAGTTAATTGAGTTAAATGAAAGTCACACACATTCAAACAAAGCTTTTTTAACCAAATGAAAGTCAAAGTTATTCATACAAAGCTTTTAAAATCAAATGGAAATGAAATGCATTCAACGAAGCTAATTAAGTGAAATGAAAGTCAAACACATTCAAACAAAGTTTTTTGAATCAATTGAAAGTCAAATACATTCAACAAAGATAATTGAGTCCAATGAAAGTCAAACACATTGAAACAAACCTTTTTGAATCAAATGAAAGTCAAACTTATTCAACAAAGCTTTTTAAATCAAATAAAAGTCAAACACATTAAAACAAAGCTTTTAAAATCAAATGGAAATGAAAGACAAACATATTCATACAATGCTAATTGAGTCAAATGAATGTCAAATGCATTCTACAAAGTTAATTGAGTTAAATGAAAGTCACACACATTCAAACAAAGCTTTTTTAACCAAATGAAAGTCAAAGTTATTCATACAAAGCTTTTAAAATCAAATGGAAATGAAATGCATTCAACGAAGCTAATTAAGTGAAATGAAAGTCAAACACATTCAAACAAAGTTTTTTGAACAATTTAAAGTCCAATGCATTCAACAAAGCTAATTGAGTCCAATGAATGTCAAACACATTCAAACAAAGCTTTTTGAACCAAAATGAAAGTGAAATGCATTCAACAAAGATAATTGAGTCAAATGAAAGTCAAACACATTCAAACAAAGTTTTTTGAATCAATTGAAAGTCAAATACATTCAACAAAGATAATTGAGTCCAATGAAAGTCAAACACATTGAAACAAACCTTTTTGAATCAAATGAAAGACAAACTTATTCAACAAAGCTTTTTAAATCAAATAAAAGTCAAACACATTGAAACAAAGCTTTTAAAATCAAATGGAAATGAAATGCATTCAACGAAGCTAATTGAGTGAAATGAAAGTCAAACACATTCAAACAAAGTTTTTTGAAACAATTTAAAGTCCAATCCATTCAACAAAGCTAATTGACTCCAATTAATGTCAAACACATTCAAACAAAGCTTTTTGAACGAAATGAAAGTGAAATGCATTCAACAAAGATAATTGAGTCAAATGAAAGTCAAACACATTCAAACAAAGTTTTTTGAATAAATTGAAAGTCAAATACATTCAACAAAGCTTTTTGACTCAAATAAAAGTCTAACACATTCAACCAAAGCTAATTGAGTCAAATGAAAGTCAAACACATTCAAACAAAGCCTTTTGAATTAAATGAAAGTGAAATGCCATTAACAAAGGTAATTGAGTAAAACGAAAGTCAAACAAATTCATACAAAGCTAATTGAGTCAAATGAAAGTCAAATGCATTCTACAAAGCTAATTAAGTCAAATGAAAGTCAAACACATTCAAACAAAGCTTTTTGAATCAAATGAAAGTCAAATGCATTCAACAAAAAAAATTTAGTCAAATGAAAGTCAAACACATTCAAACAAACCTTTTTGAATCAAATTAAAGTCAAACACATTCATACAAAGTTAATTGAGTCAAATGAAAGTCAAACACATTCTACAAATTTAATTGAGTAAAATGAAAGTCAATCACATTCAAACAAAATTTTTTGAATCACATGAAAGTCAAAGGCATTCATCAAAGCTAATTCAGTCAAATGAAAGTCAAACACATTCATACAAAGCTTTTTGAATCAAATGAAAGTCAAATGCATTCAACAAAGATAATTGAGTCAAATGAAAGTCAAACACATTGAAACAAACCTTTTTGAATCAAATGAAAGTCAAACTTATTCATACAAAGCTTTTAAAATCAAATGGAAATGAAATGCATTCAACGAAGCTAATTAAGTGAAATGAAAGTCAAACACATTCAAACAAAGTTTTTTGAAACAATTTAAAGTCCAATGCATTCAACAAAGCTAATTGAGTCCAATGAATGTCAAACACATTCAAACAAAGCTTTTTGAACCAAAATGAAAGTGAAATGCATTCAACAAAGATAATTGAGTCAAATGAAAGTCAAACACATTCAAACAAAGTTTTTTGAATCAATTGAAAGTCAAATACATTCAACAAAGATAATTGAGTCCAATGAAAGTCAAACACATTGAAACAAACCTTTTTGAATCAAATGAAAGTCAAACTTATTCAACAAAGATTTTTAAATCAAATGAGAGTCAAACACATTGAAACAAAGCTTTTAAAATCAAATGGAAATGAAATGCATTCAACGAAGCTAATTGGGTGAAATGAAAGTCAAACACATTCAAACAAAGTTTTTTGAAACAATTTAAAGTCCAATGAATTCAACAAAGCTAATTGACTCCAATTAATGTCAAACACATTCAAACAAAGCTTTTTGAACGAAATGAAAGTGAAATGCATTCAACAAAGATAATTGAGTCAAATGAAAGTCAAACACATTCAAACAAAGTTTTTTGAATAAATTGAAAGTCAAATACATTTAACAAAGCTTTTTGACTCAAATAAAAGTCTAACACATTCAACCAAAGCTAATTGAGTCAAATGAAAGTCAAACACATTCAAACAAAGCTTTTTGAATTAAATGAAAGTGAAATGCCATTAACAAAGGTAATTGAGTAAAACGAAAGTCAAACACATTCATACAAAGCTAATTGAGTCAAATGAAAGTCAAATGCATTCTACAAAGCTAATTAAGTCAAATGAAAGTCTAACACATTCAAACAAAGCTTTTTGAATGAAATGAAAGTAAAATGCATTCGACAAAGCTAATTGAGTTAAATGAAAGCCAAACACATTTAAACAATACTTTTTTGAATCAAATGAAAGTCAAATACATTTAACAAAGATAATTGAGTCAAATGAAGTCAGAAACATTCATCCAAGCTTTTTGAATCGAATGACAGTCAGATGCATTCAATAAAGCTATTTAAGACAAATGAAAGTCAAACACTTTCAAACAAAGCTTTTTGAACCAAATGAAAATCAAATGCATTCAACAAAGGTAATTGAGTCAAATGAAAGACAAACACATTCAAATAAAGTTTTTTGAGTCAAATGAAACTCAAATGCATTCAACAAAGCTTTTTGACTCAAATAAAAGTCAAGCACATACAAACAAAGCTTTTTGAATCAAATGAAAGTCAAATGCATTTAACAAAGATAATTGAGTCAAATGAAGTCAGAAACATTCATACAAGCTTTTTGAATCAAATGACAGTCAGATGCTATCAATAAAGCTAATTAAGACAAATGAAAGTCAAACACATTTAAACAAAGCTTTTTGAACCAAATGAAAATCAAATGCATTCAACAAAGGTAATTGAGTCAAATGAAAGTCAAACACATTTAAATAAAGCTTTTTGAGTCAAATGAAAGTCAAATGCATTCAACAAAGCTTTTTGACTCAAATAAAAGTCAAGCACATTCAAACAAAGCTTTTTGAATCAAATGAATGTCAAATGCATTTAACAAAGATAATTGAGTCAAATGAAAGTCAAATAAATTCATACAAAGCTTTTTGAATGAAATGACAGTCAAATGCATTCAATAAAGCTAATTAAGTCAAATGAAAGTCAAACACATTTAAACTAAGCTTTTTGAATCAAATAAAAGTCAAATGCATTTAACAAAGATAACTGAGTGAAATGAAAGTCAAACACATTTAAACAAAGCTTTTTGAATCAAATAAAAGTCAAATGCGTTTAACAAAGCTAATTGAGTCAAATGAAATTTAAAACACGTTCAAACAAAGCTTTTTGAATTAAATTAAAGTCAAATACATTCATCAAAGCTAATTGAGTGAAATGAAAGCCAGACACATTCAAACAAAGCTTTTTCAATCAAATGAAAGTAAAATGCATTCAACAAATCTAATTGAATCAAATGAACGTCAAACACATTCAAACAAAGCTTTTTGAATTAAATGAAAGTGAAATGCCATTTACAAAGCTAATTGAGTTAAATGAAAGTCAAACACATTTATACAAAGCTAATTGAGTCAAATAAAAATCAAATGCATTCTACATAGCTTTTTGACTCAAATGAAAGTCAAACACATTCAAACGAAGTTTTTTGAATCAAATGAAAGTTAAATGCATTCAATAAAGATAATTGAGTCAAATGAAAGTCAAACACATTCATACAAAGCTTTTTGAATCAAATGAAAGTCAAATGCATTCAACAAAGATAATTGAGTCCCATGAAAGTCAAACACATTGAAACAAACCTTTTTGAATCAAATGAAAGTCAAACTTATTCAACAAAGCTTTTTAAATCAAATGAAAGTCAAACACATTATAACAAAGCTTTTAAAATCAAATGGAAATGAAATGCATTCAACGAAGCTAATTGAGTGAAATGAAAGTCAAACACATTCAAACAAAGTTTTTTGAAACAATTTAAAGTCCAATGCATTCAACAAAGCTAATTGACTCCTATGAATGTCAAACACATTCAAACAAAGCTTTTTGAACGAAATGAAAGTGAAATGCATTCAACAAAGATAATTGAGTCAAATGAAAGTCAAACACATTCAAACAAAATTTTTTGAATAAATTGAAAGTCAAATACATTCAACAAAGCTTTTTGACTCAAATAAAAGTCTAACACATTCAACCAAAGCTAATTGAGTCAAATGAAAGTCAAACACATTCAAACAAAGCTTTTTGAATTAAATGAAAGTGAAATGCATTCATCAAAGCTTATTGAGTTAAATGAAAGCCAAACACATTTAAACAATACTTTTTTGAATCAAGTGAAAGTCAAATACATTTAACGAAGATAATTGAGTCAAATGAAGTCAGAAACATTCATACAAGCTTTTTGAATCAAATGACAGTCAGATGCATTCAATAAAGCTAATTAAGACAAATGAAAGTCCAACACATTCAAACAAAGCTTTTTGAACAAAATGAAAATCAAATGCATTCAACAAAGGTAATTGAGTCAAATGAAAGTCAAACACATTCAAATAAAGCTTTTTGAGTAAAATGAAAGTCAAATGCATTCAACAAAGCTTTTTGACTCAAACAAAAGTCAAGCACATTCAAACAAAGTTTTTTGAATCAAATGAAAGTCAAATGCATTTAACAAAGATAATTGAGTCAAATGAAAGTCAAACAAATTCATACAAAGCTTTTTGAATCAAATGACAGTCAAATGCATTTAATAAAGCTAATTAAGTCAAATGAAAGTCAAACACATTCAAACTAAGCTTTTTGAATCAAATAAAAGTCAAATGCATTTAACAAAGATAATTGAGTGAAATGAAAGTCAAACACATTTAAACAAAGCTTTTTGAATCAAATAAAAGTCAACTGCATTTAACAAACCTAATTGAGTCAAATGAAATTTAAAACACGTTCAACCAATCCTTTTTGAATTAAATGAAAGTCAAATACATTCATCAAAGCTAATTGAGTGAAATGAAAGTCAAACACATTCAAACAAAGCTTTTTAAATCAAATGAAAGTAAAATGCATTAACAAATCTAATTGAATCAAATGAAAGTCAAACACATTCAAACAAAGCTTTTTGAATTAAATGAAAGTGAAATGCCATTTACAAAGCTAATTGAGTCAAATGAAAGTCAAACACATTTATACAAAGCTAATTGAGTCAAATAAAAATCAAATGCATTCTACATAGCTTTTTGACTCAAATGAAAGTCAAACACATTCAAACAAAGCTTTTTGAATCAAATGAAAGTTAAATGCATTCAATAAAGATAATTGAGTCAAATGAAAGTCAAACACATTAATACAAAGCTTTTTGAATCAAATGAAAGTCAAATGCATTCAGCATAGCTAATTGAGCCAAATGAAAGTCAAACACATTAAAACAAAGGTTTTTGAAACAAATGAAATTCAAATGCATTCAACAAAGATAATTGAGTCTAATGAAAGTCAAAGACATTCAAACAAAGCTTTTAAATCAAACGAAAGTCAAATGCATTCAACAAAGCTTTTTGACTTAAATGAAAGTCAAATGCATTCAACAAAGCTAATTGAGTCAAATGAAAGTCAAACACGTTCAAATAAAGCTTTTTGAATTAAATGAAAATCAAATGCATTCTACAAAGCTAATTGAGTCAAATGAAAGTCAAACACATTTTAATTACTCAAGGAGTTATGTCTTCGTCGTGTGCAATTACTAGATATATAATTGGATCAAATTATGGAGATAATTATGTCCGGACATTTGGGTCGTCGTTTTGTGTCGTGGGAAAATTAGGTCGTTGGACTAATCCTCCTAAGCCAAACAAAATTTATAAACACTCAACAAACCTAAATACAAGTATAGAGGTAAGTCAAGGGTCGAACCCAAAGGAACGGTAATGTCTATGTGCTACCAATTATGTGCCTAAGCTAGGTCGAAGACTAAGGGTAAAAGAGGACACTAACAACTACTAAGACAAAGAAATCAAACAAATAAAATGCTAGGGATTAGGATTCACTTATAATAGCAATGAACAATGCAAATTGGTTTCGGAAGTTGACTAAGTCAAGCAATGTGAGGGAAGATTAATTATGCAACCAAAAGAGCATATCAAGTTATTCTCCTAGAGGTCTAACTAGCGTCAACTACGATAAACTCTAGCTAGGAAACATCACAAGACACCTCAATCGTGTAAATACAAGCCACAAATCAATGGTCCGTATCAATGTGAACTTACAATGCAATCTAGTGTGAATAACTAGGGTGATCAAGCCTAAATCAAACACACACATGCACATAATCAATTAACCGATTTAATCACATCATCAACTCCATCAAAATCCCCAATCTACATCAATCCATTAAATAATACAAGCTTCACCAAATCCCTAACCAAACAACTACTCTAGCAACATCATCAATTCAACAAACAACTAAAGTAATCAACAATCTACAATCAAAGAATCTACAATTAAAGAAGAACAATTACTCTAATCAAACATCAATCATCAAATCATCAAAATCTAATCAAAATCAAACAATCTAAACATGAATACTAAACAAAACAATAAATGAGATAGAGTTTAGAAATGGTCATTGATAATAGAGTAGATCTCCAATACAATTGTCACCATTCGATCTTCAATCTCTCAATTACCATTGAAATTCTTCACTTTCTCTCTCTAAAATCTACTCCTAAAACTAACCCCTAAAATCTAGAGAGAGAAGCTCTCAACTAAGCTAAGAATATGATCTAATTCTGTTATGAAAACTTCTTACAAAAATTGGGTTCAAATAGGTATAAGAAGAGAGAGAAAATCGTCGAAATTCGATCGGAAAAGACCCACGTTGGTGCGGCCGCACAACAGAGGATGTACGCCCTCACCACCATGATGTGCGCCCGCACCACCATGGTGTGCGGCCGCACATCCTTCGTGTGCGCCCGCACCTTCTGCACGTGCGGCCGCACTCAGCTGGGTTTCTTCGAATCTTCAACTCTTCAAGCTCAAGGGGTGCACACATGATTTATGATGGTGATGGGCACAAGAGAAGAGCCAAGACTTGGAACTTCCACTTCTTTGCATCTTGAGCTTCCCAAATTCCATGAACTTGATCCAAAAGCTTCTTCCACCATATTGGATCACCAAAATCAAGACCCGAACCTCGTCCAATACCTACAACCACGAAAATAGAGCAAATAAAGAAGAAAAGGCTAGAAAACCAACGAAAAGCACAAAAGCTACAAAATAAGAGAAGGAAGGTAAAACTAAGCAACAAAGCATAAAACTAAGCACTTATTAAGCATGAAAGCTATGAAAAGAGAATAGAAAGGACCTAAATGCTCGTCAAATGTGTGCCATTTATGACACACATCAAATACCCCCAAGCTTACCTTTTTCTCGTTCTCGAGCAAAACAAAACCAAGGGAGTGGAAATGACGAGCTTATTAAAACAAACTAAAGAAGAGACGAGATGAGAATATACACTAACTCACTTTCGTAGGAATCACGGTTGTTTTTAGCTATAACAAGCCCTTTAAACCTTAAAGTCGCCTATGAGGACGAGTGAGGTCTCGTAAGGGTATCCTAAGAGTTTGACCCATAACTCTCACAATAATACAAACAAGGGAAAGCATGAAAAAGAAAACAAAAATACAAGAAAAGCAAACAAATGTTCATGAAAGGACTTTTGCAAATGTACAAGCACAAGTGGATGCAAATCTTTCTAAACAAGTAAGGGAGTGCACATTCCAAGATACCCAAGGTTGATTGAAACATAAATATGCTAAGCATAGGAACTAGCTTTCACAATCCACTTTCATCCCAAACGATCTTACCGCGTTCTTCCTAATAGCTTCAAATCGACCTCAAGTGAGCATCCCAATGATTCCACGAAGGAACCGGGAAAAGAGAATTTTTAGGCTACTCGACATCTTGACTTTTGCATCCCCTCTCCCTATTCCTAAAACTCACATTCCTCTCCACCGAAGAATGACTCAACCATTTAGGTCAAAAGGTCTTTCCCAAAGGTTGTAACGTAAGGCAATAAGGGTGAAGGTAGGCTAAAAATTTGAAATTTGGTGGTTTTCCTAAAAGTGAAGCAAACAAAAATACTCACACCCCCAAGCTTATTCAAAGCTATAAACCACAAACATATACACAAAAAGCGTGAGAACGCTTCCCCCCAAGCTTAAATGGAGCATTGTCCTCAATGCTCAAAAAGGGAGAAAACTCACATCAAAATATTTTTGAATTTTTCATTTTTCACTTTTTTTTTTTTTAATAATGCTTTGTCCTTGCCTCTTTTAACATAGGACGGCTTTTTCGATTTTTGCACTTATTTGTCCATGCCTTTTATAATGGACAACTTTTACTCATACTCATTTGCCATTATTCACAAAGAAATCATAACACAATCTTGCTTTTATAAGAACCAAACATTCCAACTTCTCCACCACAAACTTCATCAAATATGATCAATTGCTTCACAAAAACCAAGAAAAGAAAGAAAATGAAACAAAAGGCCAAAGATCTAAAGATGTGGCTTGAAAAGAAGGGATAAGGCTCAAATGGTTGCAAGAAGGCAAATGTAAACCCAAAAATAACAAAAATGAATAAAACTATCCTAAAAATGAAAAATACCACCCCGAAAAAGGTGCCTTTGTCCTCCCTAAATGGTTCGGTCTCGGATTCAAGATCTATGAGTCAAGTTTCAAGATTAGGTTTGCAAGAAGTCAAGGATCCATGCCGCTCATACAAGTAAGGTAGAAGGCTTGAAAAATATAGAACTCACATGGTTGTAGCAAAAACTCACTATTGGTGTCAAATCGACTATAGGAAGCAACTACCAAACGGGCCACAAACAAGTAGAATCCGGCTTCATGTTAGCATGCTTTATCCTAGAATCAACCAAGCGTACTATCAAACCGTGCACACCGTTACCGTTTAGGAAGAAAAGCATTCAATTATACAAGTCCAAATGTCATTATGTCCAAAGCAAGAACAAAACAAAACACATTGCAAATTTGCCTTGATAGAAAGGAAAATCTTTTTGGAGTTTTTCAAAATATAAGAAACATGGAAAAGCATATACAAAGGTGCATAACACATAAGGATCAACATCCAACCAAACATGATAGAATACCCTCCCCCAAGCTTGAATGAGACAATACACTCAAACATAAATCATATAATCCATGGGAGGGGAAAACAAGGAGATCAATCCAACAATCCAACATATGTCCAACAAGTCTCCAACCAATAGAGAAAGAGCAAGGAAAGATATTACCGGATTTGAGGTGGGTGTAATTACCCACAAATGACCCAATTTTAACCTTTCAAAGCTAATTTCTCAAGAATTGAACCTTGTTTCCATATGCTCGCTAAGATAGGAGTCAACCTTCCTTGATTCTTGATCCAAATCGAAGCACCAAAGTATATCAAGTCATGTACCTAGCAAAAGGCACACAAAAATTTCCATGAGAGAAAAATCTATTCTATAAAGAAAAGGAAAATCTAATCTAAAACACGGGTTACTTCCCGAGAAAGGCTTGCTTAAGGTCCAAGCTTGACCAATCAATCAATCAAAGCCTTAATCCCAAAAGTGGGGTCGGCTAACATGAACCAAATTTGATTATTCCGTGTAGTCATCAACATAAATCTTTCTCCTCCATCCCTTACGATCCAAAACTTCATCCTCACGTAAATCCATGCACTTCATATCCTTCCTCACTCCTTCCAACCAAGTCATCTTTGGTCTCCCTCTTCCTCGTTTAATCCCTCCAGGGTCCCACTCTTCCACTCTTCGCACCGGTGCACCCTCGGGTCTCCGTCTTACATGTCCAAACCAACGCAGACGATTTTCCCTTAATTTATCTACAATGCCCGCCACACCTACTTTCTTGCGAATAACCTCATTTCTGATTCTATCTCTTAAAGTGTTTCCACACATCCACCTTAACATGCGCATTTCCGTAACCTCCATCTTTTTAATATGCTCTTTCTTAGAAGCCCAACATTCTGTACCATAGAGCAACACTGGTCTTATGGCAGTCCTGTAGAATTTTCCCTTCAACTTTAAGGGAATGCTGCGGTCGCATAGCACTCCCGTGGCCGCTCTCCATTTAAGCCACCCTGACTTAATCCTGTGGGTCACGTCTTGATCAATGTCACCATTCTTCTGGATGATCGACCCTAGGTACTTAAAACATTCACTCATGGTCAAATCCTTTCCATCCAAACTCACCACTTCATTGCTTGTCCCCCTCTGAGTGCCAAAACGACATACCAAATATTCAGTCTTACTCCGACTTAGCTTAAACCCTCTAGATTCCAACCTTTGCCTCCATTGCTCCAACTTGACATTAACCCCATCCTTAGTCTCATCCACCAAAACGATATCATCTGCGAACAGCATACACCATGGAACCTCATCTTGAATTGGTCTAGTTAATTCGTCTAGAACCGTTGCAAAAAGAAAAGGGCTTAATGCAGACCCTTGATGCAATCCGATTGTAATAGGGAAATCTTTTGTCAACCCTCCGCATGTCCTCACATTTGTTGACACATCCCGATACATATCCTTAACTAGGTCTACATACCTTCGTGGGATACCTTTCTTCAACATTGCCCACCAAAGTATCTCTCTTGGCACCTTGTCATATGCCTTCTCTAAATCAATAAAGACCATATGAAGATCTTTCTTCTTTACCCTATAAAACTCCATCATTTGTCTTATCAAATGGATTGCCTCCATAGTAGATCTCCCAGGCATAAAACCAAATTGGTTATCTGAAATGCTTGTGCATGCCCTCAACCTTTGTTCAATCACCCTTTCCCACAACTTCATAGTATGGCTCATAAGCTTAATTCCTCGATAGTTAGAACAATCTTGAGCGTCTCCTTTGTTTTTATAAACCGGGACCAAGGTGCTCTTCCTCCAATCTTGTGGGATCCTTGTAGCCGTCCATATCTTGTAGCCGTCCATAAGCTTAAGGTCCAAGCTTGACCGCTCTAGTAAAATAATATTGCAACGATTGCAAGAGCTTGTCAAATGCACTACTACACATTTCATAAGAAAGTAAGTGTGCACATGACAAAAATAAGGCATGCAACAAGCATAGTGCACACCTATGAGGAGAGAGATGCCAAGAAAAGGAAGAAGAATCAAAAGAAAACTCAACAAAATAAGAAGAAAAAGAAAAAGAAGAAGAAAAGGAAAAAGAAGGCAAACTCTCCTCAAAATATTTTTGGGTGGCAACATCACCCTTTTCCCAAATTGGAGACAAATGAGCCACATTCAAATCTTCATAGACATAAGGGTCCCCAATAGGCTTACCAACAAAGGAAGGGAGAAAAATAGGGCAATAAGGGATGTGATTAAACTTTTGAGAGAAAGGGGTATGAGAAAAAGGCAAAGGGTTAGCTACTCCCTCAACATAAGGTCTCACATCACCAATGAGGGAATGAAAATCAATCATAGAATCCTCAAAAGAAGAACACTCATGATCACCATCTCCCTTAAACATCCAAATCCCAAGAGGAACCACATAATCTCCTCCACTACCTTCATGAACAATAGCTCCCTCAACTTCCTTAAAGCCTAGAGTCTCAAAACCATGCATGAATGGAGGCAAATTAATTTCGAAATCATCTCTCTCCCATGAAGCATCATCAATGAACTTGCTTAAAAGGCTATGCCTATTCCCTATGCACTCAACAAACACATTTGTCATAACCTCAAACGAGTCCAAATACTCATGGATAAAAGAGTCACATTCATACACTTGAAACTCATCACAATCAACAAAGGAAGAGATGTCTAGACTTGAAACTCATCACAATCACTCTCGACTCTCTCTCCTTCACTCTTATGCTCAACAATAGGATCCTCACACATTCTTGGTTGCTCGAAATTACCATCATCACCCTCAACACACACATTGGATTTGTAACTTTCACACATAAGCATCAAAGATGACAATTGGCTTCCTAGCTCTTCATTTCTCCTTCTTCCCTCCTCAAGACGCTCCTCACTCTTTTTCATCATCTCCAATTGACTTCTTAAACAATTAAGAGTCGACTCTTTGTTAGGCCCAAGATCATCACGAAGCTCAACATGCCTAATTTGAGTTTCCAAGGTAGCAATAAGAGATTCAAAAGGGGCAAGAGATTGAGGCTCAACAAGAGAAGAAGAAGTACAACCAAAGGTGGGATCATCATCATTAAAAACATGAGCATTTTCATCAAATAGGGGGTTGGGAGCATTTTCAAATGTATGAGATTTGTTAGCTTGAACATGCAACACATTATCATCAACAAATGAGGAAATAGAATTGGAAGCATTTGTTCTAGGTTCAACTATGGGGTCATGTGACACATCATGGTAAATCATGCTAGCATTGAAAGAATTAACACATTGCACATCAAAAATGGAAGCACGTTTACCCTTGTTATAGACTTCCCAAGCAAACCAAACATAAAATTTCCAAGCATCTTCAATTGAAAATGCTCTAAAATCACAATTATGCATTCCTTCAACTATATCCCTAGTTTGCTCATTCAAACCATGATAACAAATCTCACAAGCATCCCAAAGATTACAACAATTATAGTCAAGAAATTCCTTAAGTCTATTGAAATAATCACAAAAAGGCTCATCATCATGTTGAGAAAAAGATAGAGATGCCATTTTTACAAAGGAAACAAAAACGAAATAAAAGAAAAGTATACACAAAGACCTAGACTCAAGCAATTAAAAACACTCAAACATAGACACCGTTCCCCGGCAACGGCGCCATTTTGACGTGGGAAAATTACGTCGTTGGACTAATCCTCCTAAGCCAAACAAAATTTATAAACACTCAACAAACCTAAATACAAGTATAGAGGTAAGTCAAGGGTCGAACCCAAAGGAACGGTAATGTCTAAGTGCTTCCAATTATGTGCCTAAGCTAGGTCGAAGACTAAGGGTAAAAGAGGAGACTAACAACTACTAAGACAAAGAAATCAAACAAATAAAATGCTAGGGATTAGGATTCACTTATAATAGCAATGAACAATGCAAATTGGTTTAGGAAGTTGACTAAGTCAAGCAATGTGAGGGAAGATTAATTATGCAACCAAAAGAGCATATCAAGTTATTCTCCTAGAGGTCTAACTAGCGTCAACTACGATAAAATCTAGCTAGGAAACATCACAAGACACCTCAATCGTGTAAATGTAAGCCACAAATCAATGGTCCGTATCAATGTGAACTTACAATGCAATCTAGTGTGAATAACTAGGGTGATAAAGCCTAAATCAAACAGACACATGCACATAATCAATTAACCGATTTAATCACATCATCAACTCCATCAAAATCCCCAATCTACATCAATCCATTACATAATACAAGCTTCACCAAATCCCTAACCAAACAACTACTCTAGCAACATCATCAATTCAACAAACAACTAAAGTAATCAACAATCGACAATCAAAGAATCTACAATTAAAGAAGAACAATTACTCTAATCAAACATCAATCATCAAATCATCAAAATCTAATCAAAATCAAACAATCTAAACATGAATACTAAACAAAACAATAAATGAGATAGAGTTTAGAAATGCTCATTGATAATAGAGTAGATCTCCAATACAATTGTCACCATTGGATCTTCAATCTCTCAATCACCATTGAAATTCTTCACTTTCTCTCTCTGAAATCTACTCCTAAAACTAACCCCTAAAATCTAGAGAGAGAAGCTCTCAACTAAGCTAAGAATATGATCTAATTCTGTTATGAAAACTTCTTACAAAAATTGGGTTCAAATAGGTATAAGAAGAGAGAGAAAATCGTCGAAATTCGATCGGAAAAGACCCACGTTGGTGCGGCCGCACAACAGAGGATGTGCGCCCGCACCACCATGATGTGCGCCCACACCACCATGGTGTGCGGCCGCACATCCTTCGTGTGCGCCCGCACCTTCTGCACGTGCGGCCGCACTCAGCTGGGTTTCTTCGAATCTTCAACTCTTCAAGCTCAAGGGGTGCACACATGATTTATGATGGTGATGGGCACTAGGAGTGGCAGTAGCTAAGGCTTAATATTAAGAGCACACACTTCCTTTGAAGGGAGCACAAGAGAAGAGCCAAGACTTGGAACTTCCACTTCTTTGCATCTTGAGCTTCCCAAATTCCATGAACTTGATCCAAAAGCTTCTTCCACCATAGTGGATCACCAAAATCAAGACCCCGAACCTCGTCCAATACCTACAACCACGAAAATAGAGCAAATAAAGAAGAAAAGGCTAGAAAACCAAAGAAAAGCACAAAAGCTACAAAATAAGAGAAGGAAGGTAAAACTAAGCAACAAAGCATAAAACTAAGCACTTATTAAGCATGAAAGCTATGAAAAGAGAATAGAAAGGACCTAAATGCTTGTCAAATGTGTGCCATTTATGACACACATCATTTTACCATAGCTAGAGGTACTTACGATCTTGGGACTAGTAAAATAGGCCAAAGCCCAATTGGACGGATCCTATGAGGTCACACAAAGGGGCTAGATCGAGCATTAGAGGACGAGGCCCATTATAGGCCTCATCACTCTAGGTGGCCGGCCATATGGGGCTTTAAGAGGCTATTGGGCTTCGTGCCCTAGTCTAATTATAATGAGATTAAAAATAGACTAGGTGCCTAGGTTTGCAAGTAAGAAGTTTACTGATCATTTAGATCAAACCCGAGTTAGCAAACACGAAACCAACCCCCACTCATACTCCCTCTCTCATGGCTCTCTCCTCCTTTCGGCGCCGGTGGTGTCTCGTGGTGGTGGTGGTTCGTGCGGTGGTCGGTTGTCCGAAACGGTGGTGATCGTGGTTTTCCTCAATCACTCGACCAATCTAGTATTGGTGGACGGCTCGTTCGAATCTCGTGGACTAAGTAGAGGAGCAACACTTGGGGCTCTATTCTCTCCCTGATTTACCTATCGAATAGCTTCGTGGAATTCACGTTTCAAAGGTATAATTATGTGTCTTGTGTGTTATGCATGCGATCCTTGGATTAGGTACTTTATTGAATATGATTCATATATATTATTTCTGTTGCGTAGTACCTATAAACTCTTACAGTGGTATCAGTTAGCCTCTTGCATGAACGCGCTAGATCATAATAATACGATTATTTGATGTCCACGTTAATTATATAATCAATTAAGAGGGATAAATAAATTTAATTATGGTTCAATTGTTATATTTAATGTGATTAAGCTTTTGGAATCGATTAAATGCGATTTTATTATGCTCAAATAGCCATGAAGAGGACCGAATTATGCCCTAAAATTGTTCAAAAGTTTCGAACCCTAACCCTGATTTATTCGAAAATTAGAACTTTATTAGCCTTAAAATTATGAATTTTGATGCTTATTTTGGTTGATTACGTTTTAAATTTGTTTCATAATTTTAATTGGATTGGTTTATGCATAAAAATGTTTTATGTATGATCATAGATTTAATTTTAAAAGTTAGAATTAAATTGGGATTAATTTTATGATGAACCCTAATTTTAAAGTTGAGTGTGATTTAATTTTTAATATTATGGACTAATTTAATTCAATTAGTATAAATGTTATTTTAATTAAATTAAAAACACAAAAAAAAAATTATTATTTAAGGTCGGCAACCGCGGCTAGGTGGCGCAGCCACGGCCGCTGCCGACCAGGTGGTGGTCCAAGAGGGAGGGGAAGGGGAGGGCCGAGGTCCGAGGGCCGAGGTCCGGTGGCCATGGACAGCAGCGTGCAAGTGTTGCACAGCTGCTGCCACGGCTGGAGCAGGGCTGCGGCTGCTGTCACGGCAGCCAGCCACCGTGGCTAGCTTCGACTAGCCAACCACGGTGGCCGGCGTTGGTGGTTGCGGTATTTTCAAAAAAAAAAAAAATCTATTTTGAGAAATTATTTCAGGATAATTACGAATTATTTTGGGATAAAATCGGTTTTATTTTGGATAAGTTAAAATATTTTGAAAATATGATCTTTTATTTTAAAAGATAAAATTGGTTTTATTTGGATAAAATCTTTTATTTTAGGATAAAATCAAATATTCAAAAGTTATTACATTTGATATTATCCATATTTAAGTTGTTAAATTAGTAATTATCCTAAATTAAAGTGGTTAATTATGAATAAGATTGATTAGGATATTCTGAGCATATTCCAAAAGGATAATAATTGATTTAAATAATGTGATTATCCCATAATTAGATTAGGAAGTAATTGATTTTAAAATTATTTGATTGGCTAGTAATTAGGATAGAATCTCCTAAATTAGTTAGGATAATCATGGAAGATTAAATATGATTTATATTTCTAGATTAAAATATGATTTGATTCTATCTCATGACTAAATTATATATATGATATTTCATGAACCGTCATGAATAATATATGATATTATCTAATTATGATTAAAATATAAGATATTTTAGGAAATGCGTTGACTTTATTATGAACATTCGATGTTGTAGTTTAGACAAGCATGTTGAGTGATTTATTATATGGCACTTTTCTAATATATGATATTATGTTGCTATATATAGACTAGTATGGCCCATAGATTCTTAAATACGATCTGCGTATCGTGATGTATTTTTGTAATCTAAATACGGTCTGCATACCGTTAAGTATTTTTATAACTTTTATTTAATGTAAATAGAATAGTTATTTAAATGGTGCTAGCCCAAAAGAAGCCCATGAAGTGAAGGCCCAAAGGAGCAATATGGATGAAGATCCATGATGATTCAAATGGGAGCATTTTTATTTCTAGTTTTCTTAAGACTAAGGGGCCATACTACGTCATATTTATTTTATTGCATTAGTAGATTATGCATGTTTAGGTTTATTCATGTTGATTGATGATGCGCTAGAGTTCACTAAATAATCACAACATAATAAATCTAGATCCGAGTAATATTGATGCAGCTTTTCCAATTAAAAACCCGACGAAACCTTTGATCGTTTATGATGGGTCGGCCTCAGTAGAGCATCATAATATATCTTGGGGAAGTGGGGGTAGATCACGTTCTACACTTTTAATTGGTTATACTAAATAAGGTTACCTAAAGATCAGTTTAGAACCTTGAAACTAAGGATAATAATTAAACATGTGATGGTTAATTATTCAACCAAGAATTACAAGAGTTGTAATCAGTAAAGAGTTTACTCACCTTGAAAATGTAATGGTTGATGGCAGGGCCTCAGTCCGGTCAAATATTTCACAAATAAAGGATCTTGGAATCACTTAAAATTCAATTGGGATCATTTAATTATTGAATAAAGTGTTTTAAAGTTACCAAATGAATTTTTTTATGGTACTTTAATTTAATTAAACATATTTATTAAACTTTGCCTTATTTTGACATAGATGGGTAGCCGTAATAACAATGACATCAACGTTTACAATTTGCGACCATTCCTTGAGAAGGATAGTTGACAGGGGAAAACTTTTCCAACTGGGAAAGAATGCTAAGGCTTTTTCTGAAATATGAAGGTAAGGAGGATGTCATTGATACCCCATTACCAGGACCTTTGCTAGAAAATCCAACTACGGCCGAGCTTAAGAAGCACAAGGAAGCTCATGATAGAGCTATGCCTATGACTCGCTTAATGATTGCTACCATGGAACCTAGTCTTCAAAAGCGTTTTGAAGACCAGGATGCCTACTCAATCATGGAAGAACTCAAAGCTTTATTTAAGAAACAAGCTAGAGTTGAAAGGTATGAGCTTCATCGTGAGATTCTGGATTGTAGAATGGAGAAGGGTACCACAGTTCATGATCATATTTTCAAAATGATCGGCCTAATTCAAAGTATGGAAAACTGGGGTACCCAATTAGTGATGATTTGGCAACAGACATCTTTCTCCACTCACTTCCAGAAAGCTTCAACCAGTTTATCATGAATTTTAACATGACTGCGAATGCAAAGACTATGAATCAATTACATGCAATGCTGGTCAGTGCTGAGAAACAAATCCCTAAGGAACCTAAGAAGGAAGTTCTTATGATTCAAAAGGGAAAGGGTTTCAAGAAGAAGGGGCAAAAGGCTAGTGCCAAGAGCAAGGGAAAGCAAGTTGCCAAGGCTCCTGAAAAGCCTAAGGAGAATCCAAAACCCAAGGTTGCAAGTGAGATTGAATGCTTTTACTGCAAGAAGAAGGGGCATTGGAACGCAGTTGCCAGAAATACCTTGATTTCATCAAGAAGAAGAATGGAGCATCAACCTCAGGTATTATGTTATAAACATTTTAACTTTCACTATGGTATATGATACCAAGTTGCAGAGCTTAACATTATAATGTTGCGCAGGAACTGCAAACAAGTGAAGCTAGCATGTAGATGGAGCTTGAAGGTGCACTAGGAGTATTTAAGTGGCCAAAATAAGCTTCATAGTTTTATTTTCTGATTAGTTTATCATGACATTTAGAACAATTTCCAATTATATTTTTTTTTTTTTTTTTTTTTTTTTTATGAGACAATTTTTCAGTTTCTTGTTTTGAATACTGATTTGGTTTTACTTGGCTTGGACAAATGTTGATCCATGACCAAGGTAATAAATTGTTTTCATTTTGCTAGATATGAGTTAATTTTGATTTTATGACATTGATATAAGTAGATCACAAAAGTAAATTTAGATGATTCAAAGCAAACTTACTTAGTAAGGTTAGGTCACATAAACCATTTGCACATCCAAAGTTATGGATGGACTCTTACTCTTATATGATTATGAATCACTTGAGAATTAGAAGTCATGCTTGATAAGGTATAATGACCAAGTTGCCTTTTAGTTGAAAGGGTGAAAGAGCTAAAAATGACCTTTTGGAACACAAACATATGATGTGAGCGTACCATAAATTCAAAATTAGCAAAAGGATTTAACTATTTTATTGCTCTTATTAACGATTTAAGTAAATATACCGATAATTACTTAATGAAATAAAAGCTGGAATCATTGAAATGTTCAAATTCCCAAAATGAAATGTAAAATCAAGTTTGAGATAAACAATTTAGCACTACAATATGATTGTTGTGATAAATATTTAACTCAAAACAAATGATCATCTAAAGGAATTGTTGAATCAGTCCACAATCCAGGAACATTACAATTAAAATGTATGTATAAAGTAGGAATCAAACTTTGCTTGCCATGGTTCGATCCAAGATTTAATGATTTACAAATATAGTTTTGAGGATATGCATTAGAACAACAACAATTGCGAATATACTAAACAGAAACTTAACCAAAGCAATAAAAAAGATGTCATAAGAGTTATAGACTGGAAATGTTCCAAAGTTATCATTTCTAATAAGATTCAAGGGTCATGAAATCTATGTAAAATGTTTACAAAGATGACATAATTAATAAACCCTAAAATTAGAGGTATTATTCCTACAATCTCGTAAAAACAAAATGTTTGTTGCTCGCGATAGTGTCTTTATAGAAAGAAGTGTCTTCTTACAAAGCCAAGTGGGAGTAAAGTTAGATCACGATGAGATTCGAGACGAGCAACAAAAGGATGTGGATAACACTACATCAGAGACGAAGGCGCATGAATTCAGCTAATTTGATAAAACATGTGTCGAAGCAAGCTAATTCAACTAGCGAGACTTCTATCGTCCTACTAGAATGAAATGCTTCAAAGAATTGAAGAGAATAATTCTATTGTCGCTCACACCTATCGTAGGTTGCTTAGGATCGAAACAAACAGTTTGTTGAAATTCTGTTAAAAGGTGGATTCTAAAATTTTCCTATTGGAATGGTTGGAATCCATACCTACAAGCAAGCTTTGGACAAGTGCCAACTCAGGAAATGGCTTAAAGCCAAGAAATCCAGAAGGGACTCCATGTCTGTAAAGATGTGCTAGTCCATGATAGTCTTGCAAATGGGGTCAAACCTATTAGTTGTGTAACCACTATTCGGATTATTCTAGTTTTGGAAATCAAAATCACCTTCATAAAATGTTCTTGATGGATGGGATGTATATGATACAACCAAAGATTTTTGAAATCCAGAAATTTCTAGAAAGTTTTGCAAACTTCCAAAATTCATTTATGGATTGAAGTAAGCATCAGGGAGTTGGAACATTCATTAGGAAATCAAACAGTTTGATTACCTTGGAAGAATGAAAAGGAATCTTGTAGAGACAAGAAGTTTAGTGGGAGCAATTGGTCTTCTTAGTCTAGTGTGTAGTTGACATACAATTCATATGAAATGATATATCAATGCTTCAATAAGTCAAGCAATGGTTAGAAAAAATTATTTCTATATGGGAGACTTAGGAGATGTTGAGTACATATTGGGAATCAAAATCCACAAAGTGAATCTTGAAGGATGACTGGACCTAATCAAGAGACTTATGTTGATAAGGTTCTTGACAAGTTCAAGATGCAAAAATCTAAGAGAGGATCTCTTCCCATGTCTCATGGGTATACACTCAGTAAAACTCAGTGCTTTAAAAGCTAGTAGAGTTGAGTTGTAAAGGTAGTGCACCTTATGCTTTTGCAAAAGGGTCCATTATATGTGCCATGCATGTACAAAACAAGTTGTTACATATGACTTGTGCATGTGTAACAAGTTTCAAGGAAATACAGAATAAGCATACGGAGAGTTACCAAGAACAAATCCTTGAGTACTTGAGAAGCACTAAAGGAATATTTCTAGTTTATGGTGTTAAAGGTAAACAAGTTGCCAAAAGGTTTTACGAATGCAAGTTTTTCCAAACTGGCAAGATGATTCTAGAAGTTGATCTAGATGCATATTTTGTTAGTATGGACAAATATAGTGAGCTTGAAAAGTTCAAAGCAAAGCACTATTGCATGCTCAATGTCAGAATATGTGTATTAAGCTATAGTCGGACAGTTTTAGAGGAAGTTTGGATTAAAATCTCATATGAGTAAAGGGTCACCTTTGCCCAAGAACAAAGGAGCCAGGGTCACATCACAAATCCAAACAAATGAATATGAGATATCGCCTCAAATATGAGATCATTGACCAGCGGGAGGTCATGTTCTGCAAAGTTTTATCATGAGTGAGAAATCACTAAACCCCTTCCATAGACAAAGGTATGAAAGTCATATTAAAGTCTTGGATTGAAGCAAATTATGTAATTTAAGTTGTGTATATTTGAGAAAACATATTACAAAAGAAAATACATCAATTTGCAGAATTATGTTTAAAATAGAAATTATTATTTCTCTTGTTTAATTATGGTTTTGAAATTAAATAAAATGTCCAAAATAATTATGAATTGATGGGCTCACTAGGTTGATGACCTTTTGAATGAAACCCCACAGGTGAACAAAATTCTTATATTATTTAAGTTCCTAGTTCGAAATCATTAAAGTGGACATAAATGATTTCAATGAATAGACTAGCATGTAAGATTGATTGGATAGCGCAGTTTCATGGGCTATAGGGGCATAGTGATGCTCGGTCAATCACTTGGATATCACTACTAGAATTTCCGTGTTTTAGGGACGCTTTTTAGGCTTATTTTCGACGCCAAAAAGCGTCGAAAATATTTTTCTCGACGCTTCAAAAAAGTGTCGAAAATAGGTGAGTCGAGAAATTTTGCAAGACACTAAAAAACGTCGCAATTATCGACGCTTTTTACCGTCCAAAAATTTATACTAAGCGTCACAATTCTCTCAGATCGCGCACTTTCTCAAATTTGGCGACGCTTTTACTTGTCTACAATTTTACAATCGGCGACGCTTTTTTATGTCCAGAGTTTCAAACCTTTAATGTCTAATATTTTAGCGCTTTTTTCTGTATATATTTTCATAGTTGACGACGCATTTTCTTGACCATATTCTTTAAAAGTAATTTTTACAAATTTTTGCCCACAAATATGTAAAATTTCAGAAAACTATATATATATATATATATATATATATATATATATATATATATATATATGTGTATATATGTGTATATATATGTGTATATATATGTGTATATATATATATATATATATATATATAAATATATATATATCACACAATATTATGCCAAAAAAGTTTTATTGCATATAAATATATGATAGTACATGTACAATATCTCATAGTAATTAGTTTTCTATTACAATTGATATAATTACAAATAATAATTCATTCGTGACTAGTTATTTCGGCTGAAATTTTAAATCATAATTAAAAAATTTAAATAGCTATAAAATTATCTTTCTTCCATCCCTGTAACCTTGCACCGTATTTATCAGCCTTTTCTACCATTGTCTCGATATTCATACATGCAATGGATGACGCAAAATCTCTTAACCCTGCACCACAGTTCAACATTGGCAACAAGATATCAGCAAAAGAATCTAATTAAAATAACATACCAAAACTAGTAACACTAGGGAGCCATATATCTAAAAAAAAAATACATTCCACCCAATCAAACCAAAATCACAACTTAGTTTCAAAACTAATTACAGAGTAAAGAACTTACAAAAAGTATCAGGGTATCCATACCTAGAAGAAAATATATCATTTGCTGATATTATCAAATTCATAAGTTTTGACTTCTGTAATAAATTTTAATTTTAAGGTAATATGCAGAGCATTAATAGAAAAAGAGAGGATGGTGAAGTCCCTTTTTTCTTCTTGGTTATTCCCGTTACATGTCTAGTGTTTATTTTGAGTACATCCTACAAGAATATGGTAAGGAGATTGACTAACAAGTGACTTATACAAGAATTTAACATGGCCTTCAGAGTTGATGCCCCTCTTAAACTAGAATGTAAATAAGAAATCAGTGTTTAAAAACAACTATTATGTTCTAAATTTTCTATAACATATGCATAATACATTTTCTACACAGTTAATTAAGGTTTCATAAAATTTAAATAGGAGATAGTTTTTACACCAAGATGACTCTAGCCTCAAAATATGACATAGACTAGAGTCATTACCTGCATATTGTCATGCAAGCTCAAGCATATAATACCAAACTTGTATATCCAATCTAAGTTAAAATATCTCATAAACGTCACTAACATTAGAATCTATAGGTATCCAGGCCCTAATTTTAAGTATTTCCTCCGTTAACTATTATTTGCAACAAAGGGGGTGTTTGCGGACTCCTAGGCAAAATTTGTTTGTGAGTAAAATGGAGAGAGGAAACGTTGGGTGCATCTGATGAGGAGAGAGAGAGATAGAGAGAAATGATTGCCTAAAAAGGAAAAAAAAAAACATTTGTTGCACATAATAACCGTTAACGGAGATAGTATATTATTGACCTATATATCAACCATGTATACTAGAAGAAAATATTTAAGGTTAAGAAATCCACACCAATCCTTAAATAAATAAAAAAAAAAAAGTATGGCTTCTTAATGTAAGGAGAGGAGCAAGACGGAGACCAATACCCAGCTAATTAATTTTACCTTTCAAGAAAAATTGAAGATCTAGGAAAAAAATACTCCAATATTGCCATGAAAAAACAACTTATGAAACAAAAATTACCTGAGAGTGAGAGAGAGATGATAGAGAACAACAGAGAAGGAAAGAAAAAAAAAAACTAACCAAACCAGCTTTTCATATCAAATACCAAACTTTTCACACAAAATATTAATTAAGATTAACCTAATTGATATATGTGCCGAGATAGACATCCTTCTCAATTATCCATTCTGTTATAAAACAAAGCTTTAATAGTCACAAAATAAACTAACACTCATGATAAACATTTATACAAACACTCAAAGACAAGGCCCAAACAAAATTGTTTCAGCATATACCTCTAGCATAACAGTCTCAAAATTCAGTTGAAAAATAAAGATAATAATATTGTGTTACAAAGTTAAATTTATGCTTGATTGTAGACGTAAATCTTTCATCTAAAAATTCAACCCAAATCTGATAAGATTTGAGTAGTATTACCAAAATACAACAGAAATTTAAATCGTAACAATATTGCAGGGATTAAGGGTGGAACTTACTTCTGCTTGATCATATTATGTTATTGCTAAAGATCCTCCATTTCACTTTCTTGTGCAGTATATATGTCATATGGAATTGTCTTGCATTTAATTCAAATCTTCTAAACTAAATCACTGATGGAGCTCACTGAAAATCCATTGGGAAAATTCTTAGAGACATCATAATATGATAGTCAATACATATTATCTTTAAATGACACATAGTTTAGAGAAGATAAAGTAAAGACCTTCATGTCCATACGCGAAGGGACTGATTAGAAATAGGCAAGCATGTACCAGAATGATCATAATAAACAATAATTTCTTTGTCCAAGCAGCTATAGCCCAATTTGTTCAATCACCGAATTAATTTTATAGTTTAAACAACAACAATGCCCTTTGGACCACACTCTTGTTCAATAGTATAGTGCAATAAAATCATCCTTAACGTCAACATTACCAAGCAGAAACTAAATTCTAGGCAAATTGATCACAAAATCTTCACTCCTTCACTCTAAAATAAAACCTTTGCCTTACCATAAGGATGTCTAGAAAATATGGGTCATTTATTCCTTTAAACCCCTATTCTGTTTGCAAATAGTCAAATCAATCAATATAATAATGCTTATCTACATCACTATAAACTAATAAATAGAAGAAATTAGTCTAGTAAATTAAATACGGCAATTTTAATTTTTTATTTTTATTTTTTTAACCAATAAACAGCCAACAATTAAACACAACTACAAAAGCAACACTAGAATAGATTATAAATAGACTTACAACACATGCATACTCCAAGTTCAAGCCAACTTGCTTGACAATCCACTAACCATAACTAAACACATCCCCAAAACAGAATAATTACCATTTTTTTATATGAAATTGAACATAACCTGCAGGTTTCTCTCTTGTCAAAACACGACATGAAGAAACTTATAATTAACTCTGATCCCTATATATTTGATAAGCTTCTAAAACCATTTTTTTATATGGAGCTACTAGGAGAAAGAACAAAGGTATTTAAACTACATCATCCTACAATAAATTAAAATATTTTCCATATAATTTCTTTGAGCGACTTAGAGTAGCATGAAGAAGAAAGTGAAAAAGCTTATAATAGATTAATTGATGACTTTGTGCTCGGAACGAATACCAACTAATTGACAATAAGACACTTAAGACAAAAGCTTCAACAACTATATTCCATACATATAAAGACATCACAACTTCACAAGTGCAATGTTTTTTTTTCACATAATGCAACTATTGAAAGTCATACATGTCAACTAATATGATTCAATACAAAAAGCAACAATTTTCATCAAAGGATTAGATTTACTGAAATTACAGAGTATTTGATCTGACATGGCATAGTTTTCTCTAGCTATAAACTTCATGGTAAATTTTTCATTGTATGAGCGACACTTACATTATTATTCCGTAGGTTTAAGATTTGTAGCGGCAACACCGGACATATTTCCTAAAGAAAAATAACATAATCATAACTTAATCAATATAAGAGTCTATCATATAGCACTATACTCATCAAAATCGTGCTTGAAATGTGCAATAACTAAAGGCCAATTTTGCAAAATTGAATTAACAGTAGCACAAAAGAATCGTGCTTCAAATGTAGAATATAACAGAAGGCCAATTTTTTTTATAATTGAATTAAACAATAGCACAAAAGTAAACTAAATAATTCATATACATACAGAAATCTTGAAATCTCTATTGTTCATTAAATGAACCCATAATCTTCTGACCATAATTTTGTAGCATTATTCAAAGAAAAAAAACTCTAAAAACAATCCGCAAAACCAATTCCAAATTATAAAAAAAATAAAATAAAATAAAAAAAAACCCCTAAAAAGAACAGATTTACCTCAATATTATCGGCACATAGATAAGGGACGAAATTTATTACAATTAGACAAAGATCTGAATTTCAAATTGATGTAACTTAATAAGAAATTGATTTAGAGAAAGACAAATATCTAAATTTATGATGTTTTACCTCATTTCGAAATAAAACCATAGAGGTACAAAGATCCGATTTGAAACTGATTTAACTCACTTCAACATCAATTCAAAGAAGACGAAGATCTGAATTAGTAATTGATATATGTCATTTCAAAATCAACTCAAAAAGGGACATAGATTGGATATTGAAATCCATGGTACCGTGAGCTTCTTTGTAGAATAACGAATAATGAATTGAAGAGGAGAAGAAAAGTTAGGGTTTATAACTGTAGAGCACGGAGGTTGGGGTTTTTTCCCCTAAATTTTGTAATCGTGGGTTTTCATTCACGTGTGGAGCACGTGCTAGAGTTTATCGACGCTTTTTCCTATCGAAAACTAATTTCGACTCTAAAAAGCGTCGATAAAACACGCGTAGTTTACTTTTAAGCTGACGGTACATGTCTAGCGTCGAGGGATAAGCGTCGATAAAACACTCTTTTTGTAGTAGTGATATGCATGAATGATGCATGATCGAACTATTGACCTACTTTGAAGTTCAAGTATAGAGCTTCCGTATATATTAGTGGATTCCTTTGACATGAGTGGAACATTGTTTTCATTCAATGGATGTTGTAACTGTGGTACATTCAAACGTCTACCCGTAACTGGAGATTATAAAGGATGTTTCCCGGTTATTTCAAAAGTTGAGTGGGAGGCTTGTTGCCACAAGATTGGATAGAGTGTACCTATTAAATTAGGAAATGTGTCATGGCCGCTTGAAGAGGGAGAATTCAGAAAATACGTGGCCGCGTTACAATGCATTACTCAGTAATCATTTGGTTTTGTAATTTTAACTCAAATTTCAAGAAACGATTTGTAGATTAATATGATCTCGACATGTGATGCAATAATATTATCAAATCGACATATACATTGAATTAAGGAATTTGAATATTGCACCCTTGTCTCAGACAAGTGGGAGATTGAAGGAGTTATGTCTTCGTCGTATGCAATTACTAGATATATAATTGGATCAAATTATGGAGATAATTAAGTCCGGACATTTGGGTCGTCGTTTTGCCGCTAGAGGTACTTACGATCTTTGGAATAGTAAAATAGGCCAAAGCCCAATTGGACGGATCCTATGAGGTCACACAAAGGGGCTAGATCGAGCATTTGAGGACGAGGCCCATCAAGGGCCTCATCACTCTAGGTGGCCGGCCATATGAAGCTTTAAGAGGCTATTGGGCTTCGTGCCCTAGTCTAGTTATAATGAGATTATAAATAGACTAGGTGCCTAGGTTTGCAAGTAAGAAGTTTACTGATCATTTAGATCAAACCCGAATTAGCAAACACGAAACCAACCCCCTCTCATACTCCCTCTCTCACGGCTCTCTCCACCTCCCGGCGCCGGTGGTGTCTCGTGGTGGTGGTGGTACGTGCGGTGGTCGGTTATCCAAAAGGCGGTGATCGCGATTTTCCACAATCACTCGACCAATCTAGTATTGGTGGACGGCTCGTTCGAATCTCGTGGACTAAGTATAACACTTGGGGCTCTATTCTCTCCCTGATTTGCCTGTCGAATAGCTTCGTGGAATTCACTTTTCAAAGGTATGATTATGTGTCTTGTGTGTTATGCATGCGATCCTTGGATTAGGTACTTTATTGAATATGATTCATATATATTATTCCCGCTGCGTAGTACCTATTCAACAAAGCTTTGTTAGAATGTGTTTGACTTTCATTTGACTCAATTAGCTTTGTTAATAGCAATTCACTTTCATTTAATTCAAAAAGTTTTGTTTGAATGTGTTTGACATTCAATTACCTCAATTAGCTTTGTTGAATGCATTTTACTTTCATTTGATTCAAAAAGCTTTGTTAGAATGTGTTTGACTTTCATTTGACTCAATTAGCTTTCTTGAATGCATTTGACTTTCATTTGATTAAAAAAGCTTTGTTTGAATGTGTTTGATTTTCATTTGACTCAATTATCTTTGTTGAATGCGTTTGACTTTCATTTGATTCAAAAAGCTTTGTTTGAATATGTTTGACTTTCCTTTGAGTAAAAAAGCTTTGTTGAATGCATTTGACTTTCATTTGATTCAAAATGATTTGTATGAGTGTGTTTGACTTTCATTTGACTCAATTATCTTTGTTGAATGCATTTGACTTTCATTTGATTTAAAAAGCTTTGTTTTAATGTGTTTGACTTTCATTTGACTCAATTATCTTTATTAAATGCATTTAACTTTCATTTGATTCAAAAAGCTTTGTTTGAATATGTTTGACTTTCATTTGAGTCAAAAAGCTTTGTTGAATGCATTTGACTTTAATTTGAATCAAAAAGCTTTGTTTGAATGTGTGTGACTTTCATTGAACTTAATTAGCTTTGTTGAATGCATTTAACTTTCATTTGATTCAAAAAGCTTTGTATGAATGTGTTTGACTTTCATTTGACTCAATTATATTTATTGAAAGCATTTGATTTACATTTGAAGCAAAAAGCTTTGTTTGATTGTGTTTGACTTTCATTTGAGTCAAAAAGCTTTTTTGAATGCATTTCACTTTGATTTGACTCAAAAAGCTTTGTTTTAATGTGCTTGACTTTCATTTGAGTGAATTATCTTTGTTAATTGCAATTCACTTTCATTTAATTCAAAAAGCTTTGTTTGAATGTGTTTGACATTCATTTGATTCAAAAATATTTGTATGAATGTGTTTGACTTGCATTTGACTCACTTATCTTTATTGAATGTATTTGACTTTCATTTGATTCAAAAAGAATTAGTTGAATGTGTTTGACTTTCATTTGACTCAATTAGCATTGTAGAATGCATTTGACTTTCATTTGACTCAATTAGCTTTGTATGAATGTGTTTGACTTTCATTTTACTCAATTAGCTTTGTTAATTGCATTTTACTTTCTTTTAATTCAAAAAGCTTTGTTTTGAATGTATTTGACTTTCATTTGATTCAATTAGCTTTGTTGAATGCATTTTACTTTCATTTGATTCAAAAAGCATTGTTTGAATGTGTTTGACTTTCATTTGACTCAATTACCTTTGTTGAATGCATTTGACTTTCATTAGATTCAAAAAGCTTTGTTTGAATGTGTTTGACTTTCATTTGACTCTATTATCTTTGTTGAATGCATTTGACTTTCATTTGATTCAAAAAGCATTGTATGAATGTGTTTGACTTTCATTTGGCTCAGTTGTCTATTGAATCCATTTAAATTTCATTTGATTCCAAAAGCTTTGTTTGAATGTGTTTGACTTTCATTTGAGTCAAAAAGCTTTGTTTAATTCATTTGACTTACATTTGATTCAAAATTCATTGTTTAAATGTGTTTGACTTTCATTTAACTCAATTATCTCTATTGAATGCATTTGACTTTCATTTAATACAAAAAGCTTTGTTTGAATGTGTTTGACTTTATTTGACTTAATTAGCTTTGTTGAATGCATTTGACATTTATTTGGTTTAAAAAGCTTTGTATGAATGTGTTTTACATTCATTTGATTTAAAAAGCTTTGTATGAATGTGTTTGACTTTAATTTGACACAATTATCTTTGTTGAATGCATTTGACTTTCATTTGAATCAAAAAACATTGTTTGAATGTGTTTAACTTTCATTTGACTGAATAAACATTGTTGAATGCATTTTACTGTCATTTGATTCAAAACGCTTTGTTTGAATGTGTTTGACTTTCATTTGACTCAACTAGCTTTGTAGAATGCATTTGACTTTCATTTGACTCAATTAGCTTTTTATGAATGTGTTTGACTTTCATTTGACTCAATTACCTTTGTTAATTGCATTTCACTTTCATTTATTTCAAGAAGGTTTATTTGAAAGTGTTTGACTTTCATTTGACTTAATTAGCTTTGTTGAATGCATTTGACTGTTATTTGATTCAAAAAGCTTTGTTTGATTATGTTTGAATTTCATTAGACTCAATTAGGTTTGTAGAATGCATTTGACTTTCATTTGACTCAATTAGCTTTGTATGAATGTGTTTGACTTTCATTTGACTCAATTAGCTTTGTTAATTGCATTTTACTTTATTTTAATTCAAAAAGCTTTGTTTTGAATGTATTTGACTTTCATTTGATTCAATTAGCTTTGTTGAATGCATTTTACTTTCATTTGATTCAAAAAGCATTGTTTGAATGTGTTTGACTTTCATTTGACTCAATTACCTTTGTTGAATGCATTTGACTTTCATTAGATTCAAAAAGCTTTGTTTGAATGTGTTTGACTTTCATTTGACTCTATTATCTTTGTTGAATGCATTTGACTTTCATTTGATTCAAAAAGCATTGTATGAATGTGTTTGACTTTCATTTGGCTCAGTTGTCTTTATTGAATCCATTTAAATTTCATTTGATTCCAAAAGCTTTGTTTGAATGTGTTTGACTTTCATTTGAGTCAAAAAGCTTTGTTTAATTCATTTGACTTACATTTGATTCAAAATTCATTGTTTAAATGTGTATGACTTTCATTTAACTCAATTATCTCTATTGAATGCATTTGACTTTCATTTAATACAAAAAGCTTTGTTTGAATGTGTTTGACTTTATTTGACTTAATTAGCTTTGTTGAATGCATTTGACATTTATTTGGTTTAAAAAGCTTTGTATGAATGTGTTTTACATTCATTTGATTTAAAAAGCTTTGTATGAATGTGTTTGACTTTAATTTGACACAATTATCTTTGTTGAATGCATTTGACTTTCATTTGAATCAAAAAACATTGTTTGAATGTGTTTAACTTTCATTTGACTGAATAAGCATTGTTGAATGCATTTTACTGTCATTTGATTCAAAACGCTTTGTTTGAATGTGTTTGACTTTCATTTGACTCAACTAGCTTTGTAGAATGCATTTGACTTTCATTTGACTCAATTAGCTTTTTATGAATGTGTTTGACTTTCATTTGACTCAATTACCTTTGTTAATTGCAATTCACTTTCATTTATTTCAAGAAGGTTTATTTGAAAGTGTTTGACTTTCATTTGACTTAATTAGCTTTGTTGAATGCATTTGACTATTATTTGATTCAAAAAGCTTTGTTTGATTATGTTTGAATTTCATTAGACTCAATTAGCTTTGTAGAATGCATTTGACTTTCATTTGACTAAATTAGCTTTGTATGAATGTGTTTGACTTTCATTTGACTAATATCCGGTAATATCTTTCCTTGTTCTTTCTCTAGTGGATGATGCCATGTTGGACATATGTTGGATTGTTGGATTGATCTCCTTGTTTTCCCCTGCCATGGATTATATGATTTATGTTTGAGTGTACTGTCTCATTCAAGCTTGGGGGAGGGTATTCTATCATGTTTGGTGGGATGTTGATTCTTATGTGTTATGCACCTTTGTATATGCTTTTCCATGTTTCTTATATTTTGAAAACTCCAAAAAGATTTTCCTTTCTTTCAAGGCAAATTTGCAATGTGTTTTGTTTTGTTCTTGCTTTGGACATAATAACATCTGGACTTGTATAATTGAATGCTTTTCTTCCTAAATGGTAATGGTGTGCACGGTTTGAGAGTACGCTTGGTTGATTCTAGGATAAAGCATGCTAAGGTAGTTGGTTAGAACTAGTGGGAACATGAAGCCGGATTCTACTTGTTTGTGGCATGTTTGGTAGTTGCTTCCTATAGTCGATTTGACGCCAATACTGAGTTTTTGCTACATCCGTGTGAGTTCTATGTTTTTCAAGCCTTCTACTTTATTTGTATGAGCGGCATGGATCCTTGACTTTTTGCAAACCTAATCTTGAAATTTGACTCATAGATCTTGAATCCGAGACCGAACCATTTAGGGAGGATAAAGGCACCTTTTTCGGGGTGGTATTTTTCATTTTTAGGATAGTTTGTTTCTTTCTTTATTTTTGAGTTTACATTTGCCTTCTTGCAACCATTTGAGCCTTATACCTTCTTTTCAAGCCACATCTTTAGATATTTGGCCTTTTGTTTCATTTTCTTTCTTTTCTTGGTTTTTGTGAAGCAATTGATCATATTTGATGGAGTTTGTGGTGGAGAAGTTGAAATGTTTGGTTCTAATGATAGCAAGATTGTGTGATTTCTTCCTTGTGAATAATGGCAAATGAGTATGAGTAAAAGCCGTCCTACATTATAAAAGGCATGGACAAATAAGTGCAAAATCGAAAAAGCCGTCCAAAGTTAAAAGAGGCGAGGACAAAGCACTATTAAAAAATAAAAGAAAAAAAAAAGAGAAAAATGAAAAATTCAAAAAATATTTTGATGTGAGTTATCTCCCTTTTTGAGCATTGAGGACAATGCTCCATTTAAGCTTGGGGGGAAGCGTTCTCACACTTTTTGTGTATATGTTTGTGGTTTATAGCTTTGAATAAGCTTGGGGGTGTTAGTTTGTTTTTGTTTGGTGACTACTTGACTGTGATTCTAAGAATTGGCCGTTCTTTGCTTCACTATTAGGAAAACCACCAAATTTTAAATTTTTAGCCTACCTTCACCCTTATTGCCTTACGTTACAACCTTGGGGAAAGACCTTTTGACCTAGATGGTTGAGTCATTCATCGGTGGAGAGGAATGTGAGTTTTAGGAATAGGGAGAGGGGATGCAAAAGTCAAGATGTCGAGTAGCCTAAAAATTCTCTTTTTTCGGTTCCTTCGTGGAATCATTGGGATGCTCACTTGAGGTCGATTTGAAGCTATTAGCAAGAACGCGGTAAGATTGTTTGGGATGAAAGTGGATTGTGAAAGCTAGTTCCTATGCTTAGCATATTTATGTTTCAATCAACCTTGGGTATCTTGGAGCGTGCACTCCCTTACTTGTTTAGAAAGATTTGCATCCACTTGTGCTTGTACATTTGCAAAAAGTCCTTTCATGAACATTTGTTTGCTTTTCTTGTATGTTGTTTTCTTTTTCATGCTTTGCCTTGATTGTATTATTATGAGAGTTATGGGTTAAACTCTTAGGATACCCTTACGAGACCTCACTCGTCCTCATAGGCGACTTTGGGGTTTAAAGGGCTTGTTGTAGCTAAAAACAACCGTGATTCCTACGAAAGTGAGTTAGTGTATATTCTCATCTCGTCTCTTCTTTAGTTTGTTTTAATAAGCTCGTCATTTCCACTCCCTTGGTTTTGTTTTGCTCGAGGACGAGCAAAAGGTAAGCTTGGGGGTATTTGATGTGTGTCATAAATGGCACACATTTGACGAGCATTTAGGTCATTTCTATTCTCTTTTCATAGCTTTCATGCTTAATAAGTGCTTAGTTTTATGCTTTGTTGCTTAGTTTTACCTTTCTTCTCTTATTTTGTAGCTTTTGTGCTTTTCGTTGGTTTTCTAGTCTTTTCTTCTTTATTTGCTCTATTTTCGTGGTTGTAGGTATTGGAAGAGATTCGGGTCGTGATTTTGGTGATCCATTATGGTGGAAGAAGCTTTAGGATCAAGTTCATGGAGTTTGGGAAGCTCAAGATGCAAAGAAGTGGAAGTTCCAAGTCTTGGCTCTTCTCTTGTGCTCCCTTCAAAGGAAGTGTGTGCCCTCAATATTAAGCCTTAGCTACTGCCTACCTTGTCCTCCATCACCATCATAAATCATGTGTGCACCCCTTGAGCTTGAAGAGTTGAAGATTCGAAGAAACCCAGCTGCGTGCGGCCGCACGCGCAGAATGTGCGGGCGCACACGAAGGATGTGCGGCCGCACACCATGGTTGTGCGGGCGCACATCCCCTGTTGTGTGGCCGCACCAACGTGGGTCTTTTCCGATCGGATTTTGACGATTTTCTCTCTCTTCTTATACCTATTTGAACCCAATTTTTGTAAGAAGTTTTAAGAAGAGAATTAGATCATATTCTTAGCTTAGTCGAGAGCTTCTCTCTCTAGATTTAGGGGTTAGTTTTAGGAGTAGATTTTAGAGAGAGAAAGTGAAGAATTTCAATGGTGATTGAGAGATTGAAGATCCAATGGTGACAATTGTATTGGAGATCTACTCTATTATCAATGAGCATTTCTAAACTCTATCTCATTTATTGTTTTGTTTAGTATTCATGTTTGGATTGTTGGATTTTGATTAGATTTTGATGATTTGATGATTGATGTTTGATTAGAGTAATTGTTCTTCTTTGATTGTTGATTACTTTAGTTGTTTGTTGAATTGATGATGTTGCTAGAGTAGTTGTTTGGTTAGGGATTTGGTGAAGCTTGTATTATGTAATGGATTGATGTAGATTGGGGATTTTAATGGAGTTGATGATGTGATTAAATTGGTTAATTGATTATGTGCATGTGTGTGTTTGATTTAGGCTTGATCACCCTAGTTATTCACACTAGATTGCATTGTAAGTTCACATTGATACGGACCATTGATTTGTGGCTTGCATTTACACGATTGAGGTGTCTTGTGATGTTTCCTAGCTAGAGTTTATCGTAGTTGACGCTAGTTAGACCTCTAGGAGAATAGCTTGATATGCTCTTTTGGTTGCGTAATTGATCTTCCCTCACATTGCTTGACTTAGTCAACTTCCGAAACCAATTTGCATTGTTCATTGCTATTATAAGTGAATCCTAATCCCTAGCATTTTATTTGTTTGATTTCTTTGTCCTAGTAGTTGTTAGTGTCCTCTTTTACCCTTTGTCTTCGACCTAGCTTAGGCACATAATTGGAAGCACTTAGACATTACCGTTCCTTTGGGTTCGACCCTTAACTTACCTCTATACTTGTATTTAGGTTTGTTGAGTGTTTATAAATTTTGTTTGGCTTAGGAGGATTAGTTCAACGACCTAATTTTCCCACGTCAGCATTTGACTTTTATTTGGTTCAAAAAGCTTTGTTTGAATGTGTTTGACATTCATTTGATTCAAAACCCTTTGTATGAATGTGTTTGACTTGAATTTGACACAATTATCTTTGTTGAATGCATTTAACTTTCATTAGAATCAAAAAGCATTGTTTGTATGTGTATGACTTTCATTTGACTCAATTAGCATTGTTGAATGCAATTTACATTCATTTGATTCAAAAATTTTTGTTTGAATGTGTTTGACTGTCATTTGACTCAAATACCTTTGTTGAATGCATTTTACTATTATTTGATTCAAAAAGCTTTGTTTGAATGTGTTTGACTTTCATTTGACTCTTTTAGCTTTGTAGAATGCATTTGACTTTCATTTGACACAACTAGCTTTCTATGAATGTGTTTGACTTTCATTTGACTGAATTAGCTTTATTAATTGCATTTCACTTTCATTTAATTCAAAAAGCTTTATTTGAATTTATTTGACTTTCATTTGACTCAATTAGCTTTGTTGAACGCATTTGACTGTCATTTGATTCAAAAATCGTTGTTTGAATGTGTTTGACTTTCATTTGACTCAATTAGCTTTGAGGAATGCATTTGACTTTCATTTGAATCAATTAGCTTTGTAAGAATGTGTTTGACTTTCATTTGACTCAATTAGCTTTGGTAATTGCATTTCACTTTCATTTAATTCAAAAAGCTTTGTTTGAATGTGTTAAACTTTCATTTGACTCGATTAGCTTTTTTGAATGCATTTCCCTTTCATTTGATTCAAAAAGCTTTGTTTGAATGTGTTTGACTTTCATTTGACTCAATTATCTTTGTTGAATGCATTTGACTTTCATGTCAATGAAAAAGCTTTGTTTGAACGTGTTTGACTTTCATTTGACTCAATTATCTTTGTTGAATGCATTTGACTTTCATTTTATTCATAAAGGTTTGTATAAATGTGTTTGACTTTTATTTGACTCAATTATCTTTATTTAATGCATTTGACATTCATTTGATTCAAAAAGCTTTGTTTAAATATGTTTGACTTTCATATAACTCAATTAGCTTTGTTGAATGCATTTGACTTTTATTTGATACAAAAAGTTTTATTTGAATGTATTTGACTTTCATTTGACTCAATTATCTTTGTTGAATGCATTTGACTTTCATTTCATTTATAAAGCTTTGCATGAATGTGTTTGGCTTTCATTTGACTCAATTATCTTTATTGAATGCACTTGTTTATCATTTGATTAAAAAAGCTTTGTTTGAATGTGTTTGACTTTTATTTAAGTTAAAAAGCTTTGTTGAATTCATTTGACTTTCATTTGATTCAAATAGCTTTGTTTGAATGTGTTTGACTTTCATTTGACTCAATTAGCTTTGTTAATTGCATTTCACTTTCATCGAATTCAAAAAGCTTTGTTTGAATGTGTTAAACTTTCATTTGGCTCAATTATCTTTGTTGAATGCATTTGACTTTTATTTGGTTCAAAAAGCTTTGTTTGAATGTGTTTGACATTCATTTGATTCAAAATGCTTTGTATGAATGTGTTTGACTTGAATTTGACACAATTATCTTTGTTGAATGCATTTAACTTTCATTAGAATCAAAAAGCATTGTTTGTATGTGTATGACTTTCATTTGACTCAATTAGCATTGTTGAATATAATTTACATTCATTTGATTCAAAAATTTTTGTTTGAATGTGTTTGAATTTCATTTGACTCAAATACCTTTGTTGAATGCATTTTACTGTCATTTGATTCAAAAAGCTTTGTTTGAATGTGTTTGACTTTCATTTGACTCTTTTAGCTTTGTAGAATGCATTTGACTTTCATTTGACACAACTAGCTTTTTATGAATGTGTTTGACTTTCATTTGACTGAATTAGCTTTATTAATTGCATTTCACTTTCATTTAATTCAAAAAGCTTGATTTGAATTTGTTTGACTTTCATTTGACTCAATTAGCTTTGTTGAACGTATTTGACTGTCATTTTATTCAAAAATCGTTGTTTGAATGTGTTTGACTTTCATTTGACTCAATTAGCTTTGAAGAATGCATTTGACTTTCATTTGACTAAATTAGCTTTGTATGAATGTGTTTGACTTTCATTTGACTCAATTAGCTTTGGTAATTGCATTTCACTTTCATTTAATTCAAAAAGCTTTGTTTGAATGTGTTAAACTTTCATTTGACTCAATTAGCTTTGTTGAACGCATTTGACTGTCATTTGATTCAAAAATTGTTGTTTGAATGTGTTTGACTTTCATTTGACTCAATTAGCTTTGAAGAATGCATTTGACTTTCATTTGACTCAATTAGCTTTGTTTGAATGTGTTTGACTTTCATTTGACTCAATTATCTTTGTTGAATGCATTTGACTTTCATGTCAATGAAAAAGCTTTGTTTGAACGTGTTTGACTTTCATTTGACTCAATTATCTTTATTGAATGTATTTGACTTTCAATTTATTCATAAAGGTTTGTATAAATGTGTTTGACTTTTATTTGACTCAATTATCTTTATTTAATGCATTTGACATTTATTTGATTCAAAAAGCTTTGTTTGAATATGTTTGACTTTCATATAACTCAATTAGCTTTGTTGAATGCATTTGACTTTTATTTGACACAAAAAGTTTTGTTTGAATGTATTTGACTTTCATTTGACTCAATTATCTTTGTTGAATACATTTGACTTTCATATAATTTATAAAGCTTTGCATGAATGTGTTTGGCTTTCATTTGACTCAATTATCTTAATTGAATGCACTTGTTTATCATTTGATTAAAAAAGCTTTGTTTGAATGTGTTTGACTTTTATTTAAGTTAAAAATCTTTGTTGAATTCATTTGACTTTCATTTGATTCAAATAGCTTTGTTTGAATGTGTTTGACTTTTATTTGACTCAATTATCTTTGTTGAATGCATTGGACTTTCGTTTGATTCAAAAAGCATTGTATTAATGTGTTTGACTTTCATTTGACTCAATTATCTTTGTTGAATGCATTTGACTTTCATATCAATGAAAAAGCTTTGTTTGAACGTGTTTGACTTTCATTTGACTCAATTAGCTTTGTTGAACGCATTTGACTTTCATTTTATTCATAAAGGTTTGTATAAATGTGTTTGACTTTTATTTGACTCAATTATCTTTATTTAATGCATTTGACATTCATTTGATTCAAAAAGCTTTGTTTGAATATGTTTGACTTTCATATAACTCAATTAGCTTTGTTGAATGCATTTGACTTTTATTTGACACAAAAAGTTTTGTTTGAATGTATTTGACTTTCATTTGACTCAATTATCTTTGTTGAATGCATTTGACTTTCATTTCATTTATAAAGCTTTGCATGAATGTGTTTGGCTTTCATTTGACTCAATTATCTTAATTGAATGCACTTGTTTATCATTTGATTAAAAAAGCTTTGTTTGAATGTGTTTGACTTTTATTTAAGTTAAAAATCTTTGTTGAATTCATTTGACTTTCATTTGATTCAAATAGCTTTGTTTGAATGTGTTTGACTTTCATTTGACTCAATTAGCTTTGTTTATTGCATTTCACTTTCTTCTAATTCAAAAAGCTTTGTTTGAATGTGTTAAACTTTCATTTGACTCGATTAGCTTTTTTGAATACATTTCACTTTCATTTGATTCAAAAAGCTTTGTTTGAATGTGTTTGACTTTCATTTGACTCAATTATCTTTGTTGAATGTATTTGACTTTCATGTCAATGAAAAAGCTTTGTTTGAACATGTTTGACTTTCATTTGACTCAATTATCTTTATTGAATGCATTTGACTTTCATTTTATTCATAAAGGTTAGTATAAATGTGTTTGACTTTTATTTGACTCAATTATCTTTATTTAATGCATTTGACATTTATTTGATTCAAAAAGCTTTGTTTGAATATGTTTGACTTTCATATAACTCAATTAGCTTTGTTGAATGCATTTGACTTTTATTTGATACAAAAAGTATTGTTTGAATGTATTTGACTTTCATTTGACTCAATTATCTTTGTTGAATGCATTTGACTTTCATTTCATTTATAAAGCTTTGCATGAATGTGTTTGGCTTTCATTTGACTCAATTATCTTAATTGAATGCACTTGTTTATCATTTGATTAAAAAAGCTTTGTTTGAATGTGTTTGACTTTTATTTAAGTTAAAAATCTTTGTTGAATTCATTTGACTTTCATTTGATTCAAATAGCTTTGTTTGAATGTGTTTGACTTTCATTTGACTCAATTAGCTTTGTTTATTGCATTTCACTTTCTTCTAATTCAAAAAGCTTTGTTTGAATGTGTTAAACTTTCATTTGACTTAATTAGCTTTGTTGAATGCATTTCACTTTCATTTGATTCAAAAAGTTTTGTTTGAATGTGTTTGTCTTTCTTTTGACTCAATTATCTTTGTTGAATGCATATGACTTTCATTTGAACCAAAAAGCTTTGTTTGAATGTGTTTGACTTTCATTTGATTCAATTATCTTTGTTGAATGCATTTGACTTTAATTTGTTTCATTAACCTTTGTATGAATGTGTTTGACTTCCATTTAACTCAATTATCTTTATTGAATGCATTTGACATTCTATTGATTCAAAAAGCTTTATTTGAATGTGTTTGACTTTCATTTGACTCAATTAGCTTTGTTGAATGCATTTGACTTTCATTTGATTCAAAAAGCTTTGTTTAAATGTATTTGACTTTCATTTGACTCAACTATCTTTGTTGAATTCATTTGACTTTTATTTGATTTAAAAAGCTTTGTATGAATGTGTTTAACTTTCATTTGACTCAATTATCTTTATTGAATGCACTTGACTTTCGTTTGATTTAAAAAGCTTTGTTTGAATGTGTTTAACTTTCATTTAACTCAATTAGCTTTGTTGAATGCATTTGACTTTCGTTTGATTTAAAAAGCTTTGTTTGAATGTGTTTGACTTTCATTTGACTCAATTAGCTTTATTGAATGCATTTGACTTTCATTTGGCTCAATTAGCTTTGTTGAATGCATTTGACTTTTATTTGGTTCAAAAAGCTTTGTTTGAATGTGTTTGACATTCATTTGATTCAAAACGCTTTGTATGAATGTGTTTGACTTGAATTTGACACAATTATCTTTGTTGAATGCATTTAACTTTCATTAGAATCAAAAAGCATTGTTTGTATGTGTATGACTTTCATTTGACTCAATTAGCATTGTTGAATGCAATTTACATTCATTTGATTCAAAAATTTTTGTTTGAATGTGTTTGACTTTCATTTGACTCAAATACCTTTGTTGAATGCATTTTACTGTCATTTGATTCAAAAAGCTTTGTTTGAATGTGTTTGACCTTCATTTGACTCATTTAGCTTTGTAGAATGCATTTGACTTTCATTTGACACAACTAGCTTTTTATTAATGTGTTTGACTTTCATTTGACTGAATTAGCTTTATTAATTGCATTTCACTTTCATTTAATTCAAAAAGCTTTATTTGAATTTGTTTGACTTTCATTTGACTCAATTAGCTTTGTTGAACGCATTTGACTGTCATTTGATTCAAAAATCGTTGTTTGAATGTGTTTGACTTTCATTTGACTCAATTAGCTTTGAAGAATGCATTTGACTTTCATTTGACTCAATTAGCTTTGTATGAATGTGTTTGACTTTCATGTGACTCAATTAGCTTTGGTAATTGCATTTCACTTTCATTTAATTCAAAAAGCTTTGTTTGAATGTGTTAAACTTTCATTTGACTCGATTAGCTTTTTTGAATGCATTTCACTTTCATTTGATTCAAAAAGCTTTGTTTGAATGTGTTTGACTTTCATTTGACTCAATTATCTTTGTTGAATGCATTTGACTTTCATATCAATGAAAAAGCTTTGTTTGAACGTGTTTGACTTTCATTTGACTCAATTAGCTTTGTTGAACGCATTTGACTTTCATTTTATTCAAAAAGCTTTGTTTGAATGTGTTTGACCTTCATTTGACTCATTTAGCTTTGTAGAATGCATTTGACTTTCATTTGACACAACTAGCTTTTTATTAATGTGTTTGACTTTCATTTGACTGAATTAGCTTTATTAATTGCATTTCACTTTCATTTAATTCAAAAAGCTTTATTTGAATTTGTTTGACTTTCATTTGACTCAATTAGCTTTGTTGAACGCATTTGACTTTCATTTTATTCATAAAGGTTTGTATAAATGTGTTTGACTTTTATTTGACTCAATTATCTTTATTTAATGCATTTGACATTCATTTGATTCAAAAAGCTTTGTTTGAATATGTTTGACTTTCATATAACTCAATTAGCTTTGTTGAATGCATTTGACTTTTGTTTGACACAAAAAGTTTTGTTTGAATGTATTTGACTTTCATTTGACTCAATTATCTTTGTTGAATGCATTTGACTTTCATTTCATTTATAAAGCTTTGCATGAATGTGTTTGGCTTTCATTTGACTCAATTATCTTAATTGAATGCACTTGTTTATCATTTGATTAAAAAAGCTTTGTTTGAATGTGTTTGACTTTTATTTAAGTTAAAAAGCTTTGTTGGATTCATTTGACTTTCATTTGATTCAAATAGCTTTGTTTGAATGTGTTTGACTTTTATTTGACTCAATTATCTTTGTTGAATGCATTGGACTTTCGTTTGATTCAAAAAGCATTGTATTAATGTGTTTGACTTTCCTTTGACTCAATTATCTTTGTTGAATGCATTTGACTTTCAATTGATTCAAAAAGCTTTGTTTGAATGTAAACGACTTTCATTTGAATCAATTAGCTTTGTTGAATGCATTTGACTTTATATGATTCAAAAAGTTATGTTTGAATGTGTTTGACGTTCATTTGACTTGATTATCTTTGTTGAATGCATTTGACTTTCATTTGATTCAAAAAGCTTTGTTTGAATGTGTTTGACTTTCATTTGACTTAATTATCTTTGTTGAATGCATTTGACTTTCATTCGATTTAAAAAGCTTTGCATGAATGTGTTTGGCTTTCATTTGACTCCATTATCTTAATTGAATGCACTTGACTATCATTTGATTAAAAAATCTTTGTTTGAATGTGTTTGACTTTCGTTTAAGTTAAAAAGCTTTGTGTGAATTCATTTGACTTTCATTTGATGCAAAATGCTTTGTTTAAAAGTGTTTGACTTTCCTTTTACACAATTATCTTTGTTGAATGCATTTGACTTTCATTTGATTCAAAAAGTTTTGTTTTAATGTGTTTGACTTTCATTTGGCTCAATTAGCTTTATTGAATGCATTTGACTTTTATTTGATTCAAAAAACTTTATTTAAACGTGTTTGAATTTGATTTGACTCAATTAGCTTTATTAAATGAATTTAACTTTCATTTGATTCAAAAAGCATTGTTTTAATGTGTTTTGACATTCATTTGATTAAAAAAAACTTTGTTGAATGAGTTTGAATTTCATTTGACTCAATTAGCTTTGTTTAATGCATTGGACTTTCAATTAATTCAAAAAGCTTTGTATGATTGTGTCTGACTTTCATTTGACTCAATTAGCTTTGTTGAATGCATTTGACTTTCATTTAATTTTAAATGCTTTGTTTGAATGTGTTTGACTTTCATTTGGTTCAAAAAGCTTTGTTGAATGAGTTTGAATTTTATTTTACTTATTTAGCTTTGTTGAATGCATTTGACTTTCATTTGACTCAATTACCTATGATAAATGCATTTGACTTTCATTTGATTAAAAAAGCTTTGTTTGAATGTGTTTGACTTTCATTTGACTCAATTAGCTTTGTTGAATGCATTTGACTTTATTTGATTATAAAAGCTTTGTTTGAATGTGTGTGACTTTTATTTGAGTCAAAAAGCTTTATATGAATGTGTTTGACTTTCATTGGACTTTCATTTGATTCATAAAGCATTGTTTAAATGTGTTTGACTTTCATTTGACTTAATTACCTTTGTTGAATGCATTTGACATTCATTTGATTCAAAAAGCTTTATTTGAATGTGTTTGACTTTCATTTGACTCAATTAGCTTTGTTGAATGAATTTAACGTTCATTTGATTCAAAAAGCTTTGTTTGAATGTGTTTGACTTTCATTTGACTCAATTAGCTTTGTTGAATGCATTTGACTTTATTTGATTATAAAAGCTTTGTTTGAATGTGTGTGACTTTTATTTGAGTCAAAAAGCTTTGTATGAATGTGTTCGACTTTCATTGGACTTTCATTTGATTCATAAAGCATTGTTTGAATGTGTTTGACTTTCATTTGACTTAATTACCTTTGTTGAATGCATTTGACATTCATTTGATTCAAAAAGTTTTATTTGAATGTGTTTGACTTTCATTTGACTCAATTAGCTTTTTTGAATGAATTTAACGTTCATTTGATTCAAAAAGCTTTGTTTTAATGTGTTTGACTTTCATTTGATTAAAAAAAGCTTTGTTGAATGAGTTTGAATTTCATTTAACTTAATTAGCTTTGTTGAGTGCATTTGACTTTCAATTGATTCAAAAAGTTTTGTATGAATGTATCTGACTTTCATTTAACTCAATTAGCTTCGTTGAATGTATTTAACTTTCATTTAATTTTAAAAGTTTTGTTTGAATGTGTTTGACTTTCATTTGGTTTAAAAAGCTTTGTTGAATGAGTTTGACTTTTATTTTACTCAATTAGCGTTGTTGAATGCATTTGACTTTCATTTGACTCAATTACCTATGATGAATGCATTTGACTTTCATTTGATTCAAAAAGCTTTGTTTGAATGTGTTTGACTTTCATTTGACTCAATTTGCTTTGTTGAATGCATTTGACTTTCATTTTACTCATGTAGATTTGTATGAATGTGTTTCACTTTCATTTGACTCAATTAGCTTTATTATTTTATAAGTTCATTAGAAAGAGCATGTAGAAAATGGGAATGATTCTTTCTATTTTGCCCGAATTTGGTTGATTTTGGTTCTACAAGACCTTAAAACCTTATGAATTTCTTTGTATTTGTGATTTCTTTTGTGAGGCAGTTATGAATACATATATTTGATATGACTCATGCCTTTTCAAGTTCATTAGAAAGAGCATGTAGAAAATGGGAATGCTTCTTCCCGTTTTGGCCGAATTTGCTTGATTTTGGCTCTACAAGACCTTAAAACCTTATAACATGCTTAATTTTTGTGATTTATTTTCTTAGGAAGTTATAAATACATATAATTGACATGAATCAAGCCTTTTCATGTTCATTAGAAAGAGCATGTAGAAAATGGGAACGCTTCTTCTCATTTTGCCTGAATTTGCTTGATTTTGGTTCTACCAGACATTAAAACCTTATAACTAGCTTTGTCTTAGTGATTTCTATGCTTAGGTAGTTACAAATACATATATTTGACATGATTCAAGCCTTTATAAGTTCATTAGAAAGTGCATGTAGAAAATGGGAACGCTTCTTCCCATTTTGGCCGAATTTGCTTGATTTTGGTTCTACAAGACCTTAAAACCTTATAACATGCTTTTTTTTGTGGTTTCTTTTCTGAGGAAGTTGTAAATACATATATTTGACATGAATCAAGCCTTTTCAAGTTCATTAGAAAGAGCATGTAGAAAATGGGACCGCTTCTTCCCATTTTGCCCGAATTTGCTTGATTTCAGTTCTACTAGACCTTAAAACCTTATAAATTTCTTTGTCTTAGTGATTTCTATTCTAAGGAAGTTACTAATACATATATTTGACATGATTCAAGCCTTTATAAGTTCATTAGAAAGAGCATATAAAAAATGGGAACGCTTTTCACCATTTCGGCCGAATTTGGTTGATTTTGGTTCTACAAGACCTTAAAACCTTATAACATCCTTTGTTTTTGTGATTTCTTTTATTAGGAAGTTATAAATACATATATTTGACATGAATCAAGCCTTTTCAAGTTTATTAGAAAGAGCATGTAAAAAATGGGTGCTTCTTCCCATTTTGCTCGAATTTGCTTGATTTCGGTTCTACCAGTCCTTAAAACCTTATAACTTGCTTTGTTTTTGTTATTTCTATGATTAGGAATTATAAATACATATATTTAACATTATTCAAGTTTTTTTTTAGTTCATTAGAAAGAGCATGTAGAAAATGGGAATGCTTCTTACTATTTTGCCTGAATTTGCTTGATATTGGTTCTACATGACCTTAAAACGTTATAACTTGCTTTGTTTTTGTGATTTCTTTTGTTACACAGTTATAAATACATATATTTGTCATGAATCAAGCCTTTTCAAGTTCATTAGAAAGAGCATGTTGAAAATGGGTACGCTTTTTCCCATTTTGCCCGAATTCGCTTGATTTTGGTTCTACAACTCCTTAAAACCTTATAACTTGCTTTGTTTTTGTCATTCATATGCTTAGAAAATTATAAAAAAAATATATTTGATATGATTCAGGAATTTATAATGTCATTAGAAAGAACATGTAGAAAATGGAAAGGCTTCTTACTATTTTGCTCGAATTTGCTTGATTTTGGTTCTACAAGACCTTAAAACCTTATAACTTGCTTTGTTTTTGTGCTTTTTTTTATTAGGAAGTTATAAATACATATATTTGACATGAATCAAGCCTTTTCAAGTTCATTAGAATGAGCATGTTGAAAATGGGTACGCTTTTTCCCATTTTGCTCGAATTTGCTTGATTTTGGTTCTACAACACCTTAAAACCTTATAACTTGCTTTGTTTTTGTGATTTCTATGCTTATGAATTTATAAATACATATATTTCACATGATTCAAACAATTATAAGTTCATTAGAAAGAGCATGTAGAATTTGGGAATGCTTCTTACTATTTTGCCCGAATTTGCTTGATTTTGGTTCTACAAGACCTTAAAACCTCATAACTTGCTTTGTTTTTGTGATTTATTTTCTTATGGAGTTATAAATACATATATTTGACATGATCCAAGAATTTATAAGTTCATTAAAAAGAGCATGTAGAAAATGGGAACGTTTCTTCCCATTTTGCCCGAATTTGTTTGATTTTGGTTCTACAAGACCTTAAAACCTTATAACTTGCTTTTGCTTTAATTTGTTATTTATTTGCTTAGGCAGTTATAAATATGTTTATTTGACATGATTCAAGAATTTATAATTTCATTAGAAAGAACATGTAGAAAATGGGAATGCTTCTTAGTATTTTGTCCGAATTTGCTTTATATTGGTTCTATAAGACATTAAAACCTTAATACATGCTTTGTTTTTGTGGTTTATTTTCTTAGGGAGTTATAAATACATATATTTGACATGAATCAATCATTTTCAAGTTCATTAGAAAGAGCGTGTAGAAAATGCGAACGCTTCTTCTCATTTTGCCTGAATTTGCTTGATTTCGGTTCTACCAGACCTTAAAACCTTATTAATTACTTTCTCTTTGTTATTCATTTTCTTAGGCAGTTACAAATACATATATTTGATATGAAATTGGATCTCTATAGGCATGGTTTTTTTTTCCTAACTATTTCCAATGGGTTTTTCATGGTGAACTGCACTTCCAATGAGAATCCCAAAGTAGCAGCTCCATATCCACCAAGGATGAATTGAACCCATATAGAAACATGGTATTAGATGCCTTTGGACTAGAAGGTGGTTTAGAAAATATTGAAGAAGAGCCACATGCTAGTTACAAGAAGTTCTTTGACATGTTGAAGGCAGCAGAAGAGCCATTGTATGATGGCTGCATGTTTTATGTATTGTATGCTGCTGCAAGGATGGCAAACATCAAGTGCAAGTATAATATTCCACATAAAGCTATAGATGGTGTTGCTTCCTTAATGAACGACATGTGCCCAAATGAAAACTAGATGACATATAGTTTTTACAAGACTAAGAAATTCCTTGAAGGGCTAGAACTTCTGCACCAAAAGATTCATGTATGTCCAAATGGATGTATGTTATTTTGGAAGGAACACAAAGATCTCAAGAATGTCTATATTGCAAAGGAAGTCGTTATAAGACACTTTGAGAAAGTGGCAACAATTCTCCTCATAGTGCTCTTATTTAGTTTCCTATAAGCCCGAGATTACAAAGATTATATGCAACAAGATCTACTGCGGAGCAGATGAGGTGGCATAAAGATAATCCTCGAGTTCATGGCGTGGAAACACCTAAATGAAGAGTACCCTTCTTTTGCTGCGGAGCCTAGAAATGTCCGACTAGGTCTTTGTACCGACGGATTTTCACCATTTGGAAAGATAGGAAGGCAATATTCTTGTTGGCCCGTCATTTTAACTCCTTATAATCTTCCACCTGAATTGTGCATGAAGAAACCTTTTATGTTTCTAAGTTTGATAATTCCAGGTCCGAAGAATCCTAAAGGGAATCTCGATGTGTACTTGCAACCTCTTATTGAAGAGTTAAAGCAATTATGGGAGGTTGGGTTACCGACTTACGACATCTCGCAAAAACAAAATTTTCAATTGAAGGCTGCATTGCTTTGGACTATTAGTGATTTTCCGGCTTATGGCATGCTTTTAGGATGGACCACGTCGGGTAGATTAGCTTGCCCATATTGTATGGAAAACACTAAGGCTTTCACTCTTAAAAATGGTGTAAAACAAAGTTGGTTTGATTGTCACCGTCAGTTTTTACCCCCATGATCATAATTTTCGAAAAAATAAGAGTTCCTTTTTTAAAGACAGAGTTGAGAATGATTCCCCACCACCACGAATGAGTGGTGAGGACATTTGGAATCGAGTATCTTTATTTCCAAAAACTGTTGAGCAAATAAGGGGTGATGATAACGAGGCAGAAGGATATGAAAAGTTCCACCATTGGACAAAGCAAAGCGTCTTTTGGGAGCTTCCATATTTAAGCAAGCTCTTAATACGCCACAATCTTGATGTCATGCACATTGAGAAAAATGTATTTAATAATGTGTTTCACACTGGAATGAATGTTAAGGGTAAAACTAAAGACAATGTGAAAGCAAGAAGAGACTTGGGAGAGTATTGTAAACGACGAAAATTAGAGGCGCAAGGTGTTGTTAACAGTAAAGGGGAAAAATGGACTTTAAAACCGAATGCTCCTTTTGTGTTGCCTAAAGTGAAAAGGAAACTAATTTGTGAATGGGTGAAGAAATTAAAGTTTCTTGATGGATATGCTTCTAATTTAGGTAGATGCGTTGATTTAAAGGAGTGTAAGCATTCGGAATGAAAAGTCATTATAGTCATGTTTTTATGCAACGATTGCTACCAGCGGTATTTAAAGACTTGTTACCTTTCAATGTGTGGAATGTTATTTCTGAGTTAAGCCAATTTTTTTGAGATCTTTGCTCTACCACCTTAAAAATTACTAACATGGTGCCATTGGAAGAAAATATTCCTGAAATTATTTGCAAATTAGAGAGAATATTTCCGCCTGGTTTTTTTAATAGTATGGAGCATATTCCTATTCATTTGCCATATGAGGCAAAAATTGGTGGGCCGGTTCAATATAGGTGGATGTACCCTTTTTAGAGGTAATTATATAAAATTCATGTTTTACTTTCTTTTTTTTTTAAATTAATTTGAAGATACTTAGCATTTTTTATTATAGGTTTTTATACCATTTAAAGAGGAAAGTGGGTAATAAAGCGCGAGTGGATGCCTCAATTTGTAATGCGTACCTACTCGAGGAGGTAACACATTTTTGCTCCCTTTATTTTGAAGAAGAAGTTGACTCTAAGGTGAAGGATTTAGGATTGGGTGCACATGCTGAAAGTGAATTGAACAATAATCCTGACTTACATGAGATGTTCTCTTCAACTTTTGGACATAGTTCATCAAAAGGTCAACTTTGTTACCTTGTTGAAAAAGATTACACAGTTGCTCACTGATATGTTCTAAGTAATTGTGAAACTCTACAGCAATATGAAAGGTAAATTTCTATAAAAGTACCATAACAAGTTGCTCGTAACATATCTATATGTTTACATACTAGTATAATTAACAGTTTGTTTGAAGAACAAATGATCAGAGAACATAGATGCTAAAGTTCAAATGAAGTTTGGATCAAATATGAAGACATATATCCTGATTGGTTCAAAGATTATGTAAGTCACTTAACTAATATAAAATACTAATTAAATATATGATTAACTAGTGTTTTTATCATGTTAGTATATGATCGTAATGACATTTTGAACCTTTGATTAATATAAGTATTGAAAAAGGGCATCAAAAATGACATTGTTCGCTCGTTAGCATTTGGACCACTAACAAGAGTTTGAAAATTTAATCACTATCACATCAATGGCTATCATTTTCATACTCTTTCTCATGGAAAAAACAAGTCAACTATGAATTATGGTATATGTGTGAAAAGTGTCCAAGGAAGTGATTATTATGGAATTCTACAAGAAATAATAGAGTTAACTTATGTTGGAGCAAGAAAGCGTTATACAGCAGTGTTGTTTAAGTGTGAGTGGTTTGATGTTGGACCTGGCATTATGATACATGATAAGTATAATCTTGTTGAGGTGAACCATTCAAAACAAATGATCCGTTCGTACTGGCATATCAAGCAGAACAAGTATATTATACTCCTTGTCCTAGTAGTAGTAGTAGTAGTAATGAAAGAAATCAGTGGTGGTTTGTTTTCGACATTAAGGCAAGAGGAGTTATTGATGCGCCCGTTGAGCCTAATGCATTCCAAGTTGCTTCAATTGAAAATCCTCCTTTGTTATCTGAATTTGAAGTAGTTGAGGAAGAAGCCCAAGAGCTTTCTTGTAATGAATATGAGGAAGTGGAAGAGGGAGAGGATGAGGAGGAGGAGGAGGAGGAGGAGGAGGAGGAGGAGGAGGAATTAGAGGAAGATGATGATTAAGAGGAAGATGAAGAAAATAGTTCGTTTTATATTAGACATTTTACTTTTTACTTTGGTTTATCTTACTTTTCAAATATTTTTAATGCCTTTAACTTCTTGTTATTGTAATTTTGATAATTAAATTTTATATTATATGAAATTTATATCATATAGTTAATATTACTTCTTTAGTATATTTAACTCTTATAGTGCCTATATTACCTTGTCTTTTCTCATTTTCTAGTGTGCAGATACACAGAAATGGTTCTAACTAGAGGTGGCTTTAATGGGAGGGGCCCAATCATTAGGCGTCAACCTAATCTTTCATCACAACTTTCTTCTCAACAAACACCATCACATGGTGAAATGAATGATAATTCTCATATGGAAGAACTATATAGGGATCAAGAAGAGATGGAAATTGATGATGCAGATGGTGCTGGCTATAACAAATATGAAGAGGAAGTAGAGTTTCCTAATGACACGGGTAATCCAGATGCTTTTCAAGTATTGCACAAAACTGAGGGACTATGGTGAGTAACCTTAGTTAATACAATTGAATTGGTATGTATATATATATATGTATATATATATATATATATATATGTATATATTTCTCGTTTCTAATTTTAGTGTTTATGAAACAGGTTTCATTCTCGTGAAGTTGTGGATGAAGTTTTTGAAACTTCATATAAGACTTATTTTATGGGGCCATGGATTAACTGGGCTAAGGTTCCCGAAAGAAGCAAAAGCAATTTGGTGGAAAGCCTTTAAGGTATTTTTCATTATGAAACATGATAATTTTTAAAATTCAAAATCAATTTTTCCTTTAATAAATTATATATCACTAACAAGTGGTGCATCATTGCTTAAAAGGCTAAGTTCTCTTGGGATCCTTCAATGGCAAAAATGGTAAAGAAAGGATGGCAGAAAAAATGTTATAGACGCCTTTCTAATGTGGTGAGTAAGATGTTCACAACAAAAGGTTATCGTGCTAAATGGTGTCACCCAAGCATTAGGAAACGACTTGCAGCTATTAGAGCAACTGATACCTTAAAAAAGAAGTCTGCCCAATATTCGTTAAATAGAAAGAGGCTTGGGAAAGAAATGCCAATCCATTGCCAAGGATCTAAATCAACCGAACAAATTAAGATTAAATTGGTATGTCATTTACATAATGATTTATAACTTGATATTTGATATTTTATTAGTTATTCGTAGAAGGATAGTGATCCCCAAATTAGTAGTAGTGTAATCTATCAATTGTTGGTATGAATGATCTAATTAGTGGACAATAATGGATCCGTTTTTTTTCCTTAACACAAAGGGCTGCTGCTGCGGCGGTGCTGTGGTGGTAGTGCTGCTGTCATGCTTCGGCAGTGCTGCTGCTGCTGTGCTATGGCGGCAGTGTTGCTGCTCTGCTTCGGCAATGCTGAGGCAGTGCTGCTGCTACTGTGCTGTGGCGGCAGTGCTGCTGCTACTGTGCTGCGGAGGCAATGCTGCTGCTCTGTTGCGGCAGTGCAGCTGCTGCAGTGCTGTTACAGTGCAGCTGCTGCATTACTGTTACAGTGCAGCTGCTCTGTTGCGGCAGTGTTGCTGGTACATTGCAGCTGCTCTGTTGCGGTAGTGCTGCTGCTACAGTGCTTCTGCAGTGAGCTGCTACTGCTACTGCTACTGCTCTGTTCCGGTGATGTGGCAATACTGCTGCAGTGTTGTGGCAGTGCTGCAATTACATTCAATTAGCTTTGTTAATTGCATTTCACTTTAATTTGACTCAATTAGCTTTGTATAATGTGTTTGACTTTCATTTAACTCAACAAGCTTTGTTTGAATGGGTTTGAATTTTATTTGACTCAATTAGCTTTGTTAAATGCGTTTTACTTTCATTTGATTCAAAAAGTTTCGTTTGAATGTGTTTGACTTTCATTTGACTCAATTAGCTTTGTTGAATGCATTTGACGTTCATTTGATTTAAAAAGCTTTGTTTTGAATGTGTTTGACTTTTATTTGACTCAATTATCTTTGTTGAATGCATTTGACTTTCATTTGATTCAAAAAAATTGTTTGAATGTGTTTGACTTTCATTTGACTCAATTAGCTTTGTTGATTGCATTTTACTTTCATTTGAAACAAAAAGCTTTGTTTGAATGTGTTTGACTTTCATTAGACTCAATTAGCTTTGTTGAATGCATTTGACTTTCCTTTAATTCATAAAGCTTTGTTTGAATGTGTTCGACTTTCATTTGACTCAATTAGCTTTATAGAATGCATTTGACTTTCATTTGACTCAATTAGCTTTGTATGAATGTGATTGACCTTTATTTGACTCAATTAGCTTTGTTAATTGCATTTCACTTTCATTGAATTCAAAAAGCTTGACTATCATTTGATTAAAAAAGTTGTGTTTGAATGTGTTTTACTTTCATGTGACTCAATTAGCTTTGTTGAATGCATTTGACTTTCATTTGATTCAAAAAGCTTTGTTTGAATGTGTTTAACTTTCATCTGACTCAATTAGCTTTTGTTGAATGCATTTGACTTTAATTTGAATAAAAAAGCTTTGTTTGAATGTGTTTGACTTTTATTTGACACAATTAGCTTTGTTGAATGCATTTGACTTTCATTTGATTCGAAAATCTTTGTTTAGATGTGTTTGACTTTCATTTAACTCAATTAGCTTTTCATAATACATTTGACTTTCATTTGATTAATAAAGCATTGTTTTAATGTATTTGACTTTCATTTGACTCAATAAGCTTTGTTGGATGCATTTTACTTTTATTTGATTCGAAAAGCTTTGTTTGAATGTGTTTGACTTTCATTTGACACAATTAGCTTTGTTAAATGCATTTGACTTTCATTTTATTCGAAAAGCTTTCTTTGAATGTGTTTGACTTTCATTTGACTCAATTAGCTTTTCATAATGCATTTGACTTTCATTTGATTCATAAAGTATTGTTTTAATGTATTTGACTTTCATTTGATTCAATAAGCTTTGTTTGAATGTATTTAACTTCCATTTGATTCATAAACCTTTATTTGAATGTGTTTGACTTTCATTTTACTCAATTAGCTTTGTTGAATGCATTTGACTTTCATTTGATTTAAAAAGCTTTGTTTGAATGTGTTTGACTTTCATTTGAGTCAAAAAGTTTTGTTGAATGCATTTGACGTTCATTTAATACAAAAAGCTTTATTTGAATGTGCTTGACTTTCATTTGACTCAATTATCTTTGTTGAATGCATTTGATTTTCATTTGATTCAGAAGCTTTGTATGAGTGTGTTTAACATTCATTTGACTCAATTAGCTTTGTTAATTGCATTTCACTTTCATTTAATTCAAAAATCATTGTTTGAATGTGTTTGACTTTCATTTGACTCAATTAGCTTTGTTGAATGTATGTTACTTTCATTGGATTCAAAAAGCATTATTAGAATGTGTTTGACTTTCATTTGACTCAATTAGCTTTGTTGAATGCATTGGACTTTCATTTGATTCAAAAAGCTTTGTTTGAATGTGTTTGACAAGAGGAAAATGCATGTCGTTATCTACCCTTTCCCCAAGCCAAACTAAATTTGTAAACACCTAACCAACCTTATATGAATATAGGGCAAGTTAAGGGTCGATCCCAAGGGAATGCAATGATGAAAACTAAAGTCTAAGTCAAGCTACCTCGAAGTAGAAAATGAGATTATGGTTGGTACTAAAGTGAACTAGATCAAATTTAACAAATAATCAAGGGTCGAAGCACTAGGGATATGGGCTCCACGTGCAAGATCAATGATTATGCTAGTTTAAAACTCAATCAATTAATTCAAGTATTGCAATGGACAAACAATAGTACCAATCAAGAGAGTTCAAATTCTATCTCCTATAGGCCAATCTAGTGGTCACTATGAAAGGCAAACCAAGAAGAATCACAAGAAAACTCAATTAATTAGAGCAACCTTCAAATCAATTGGTCATGTCATTAAGAGTTGCAATGCAATCTAGATTAATCTTATAGGGTGATCAATCCTAATCTAATCAATCTCATGCAAAACTATGTCAACCAAATTAATTGCAACAAATCAACCAATCAAAGAGCATCAACTAGCAATTCCATTAATCAAACATGCTTCCCCCTTTCCCCAGCAACTAATCTACTCACTAACCATGGTGAAATTCAAAAACAAATAACTAGAAATTGCATTTATCATCATTTTATATCAAAATCTAATAGAAATCAAAGTATTCAATAATATCAAAGTCAAATCCAAGAAAAACAAGCATCAAGCAAAAATCAAATAGCAAGTAAGCAAGAGATGAAAGAAGAAAGAGATTCTCACTAAAATTATTGATTGAAAATGAAGAAATCCAAACTTGATTGATCAAATGTTGAGTTACAAATCCAAAACCAAGAACTTCTCTCTAACTTCTCTCTAGATTCTCTCTCTAAAACTAAGCTAATGAAATACTATCAAAAAGTTGGATTCAAAAAGGAAATACAATTCTATTTATAAGCTAAGAAGAAAACGGCAGCTCCCGCGCCCTCTCCCGATAGACCCGCGCCCGCGGAGAAATGGGTATGGAACCCTCCGCGGGCTATCTGGGCAGCACCCGCGCCCGCGGGAAGATGGCCCGCGCCCGCGGGACGATCCCCTGCTCCCAAAGGCTGATCAGGGGCCGCGGTCTCTCTGAGTGGAGAGGCCTCTCCATTTTGCCCGCGCCCGCGGGAAGCCCTTGGGGCAACCGCGGCTAGTTCCTGCCACATTTTGACATTTTTGAGCATTTTGGGCCCGCGCCCACGGCAAGATGTCCCGCGCCCACGACAAGATGTCCCGCGCCCGCGGCCTGCTAAAAATATCTCCAAGGCCTCTCTAAGCCCTCTCTAGCCAAATGCTTCTTCCTTGCTTGATCATTGAGGTCCCGAATTGCATCCTTTGCCAAGGTGAATCTCACAATACCTACACAAGTAAATAAAGGAAGGAAATAAAAGGGAAAAAGAGCAAAATAAAGGAAAACACGATAAAAACACGAGAATCATAAAGAAAAGAGGAAAAAGGAGAAACTAAAGGAAAAAGGAACAAAACTAAGAGAAGAAAGCATGAAAAAGGGAAAGAAATAACCTAAAAGACTACCCTATGAGTGCCATAAATGACACTCATCAAATTCCCCCAAGCTAGACTTTTACTCGTCCCGAGCAAAACAAAGGCCAAGAAGGAATAAGAAGGGCTTATTCGAAATAAAAAAGAAAAAAAGGGGCAAGAATATACACTAGGACTCACTGTCGTAGGAATCACGGTTGTTTTTAGCTACAACAAGCCATTTTGAACCCCTAGATCGCCCTAGAGGACGAGTGATGCTCTCGTAAGGGTATCCTAAGAGTTTACCCATAACTCTCCACCAAACCCCCAAGAGGCAAACCAAAGAAAGAAAAGAAAGGGAAAAAAGGAAAAAAAATCTTTACGAAATGGACTTTGCAAAGAGACTATAATTCAAAAGAATAACAACCTTTCTAAAGTGAATTATGGTATGCACATTATAAGATACCTAAGGTTGATTGAAACATAAATATGCTAAGCATAGGAACTAGTTATCACACTCCACTTTCATCCCAAACGGTGTTACCGCGTTCCCCCTACTAATCTCATATCTCCCCTTAGTGAGCATCTCATAGATTCCGCGAAGGAACCGGAAAAAGATCAAAGTTTTTAGGCTACTCGACATCTTGATTTCGCATCCCCTTTCCTTAGTCCATAACCTATGATTCCCTCCACCGATGAAAGACTCAACTCCTAGGTCCAAAGGTCTTCCCCCAAGGTTGTAACGTAAGGCAAGAAGGGTTAAGGTAGGCTAAAAATTTAAAATTTGGTGCTTATCCTAAAATGTGAAGCAAAGACCGGCCAAATCTCAACACCAAACATAAGTAATCACCAAACAAAAATGTATTAACACCCCCAAGCTTATTTAAACCAATACTCTACTAAAATAGGAACAAAAAGCGTGAACGCTTAACGCTTTCCCCCCCCCCCCCCAAAGCTAAAGGAAGCATTGTCCTCAATGCAAAGAGTGGTGAAAGACACTTGGAAAATATATATATATATATATATATATATATAGATATATATTTTATTTTAATTTTCTCATACACCTTTAAAGCATTAGTCCCTGCCTCTTTCTCAAGTCGGACGGCTTTTACATAAGCATTTACCATTATTCACAAAAACAACTCAAATATGTGTACCAAATCGAACCAAACCCCAACTTCATACACCACAATCACCAAACATTGACCTTTGCTTCACAAAAACCAAAAAGAAAGAGAACGAAACAAAAGGCTCAAAATATCTAATGATGCGGCTTGAAAAGAGGGAAAAAGGCTCAAAGGGGTAACAAGTAGGCAAATGTATCCCAAATCCAAAAAAAGTAAACATAAAAGGGATTATCCTAGAAAAAAGAAAATACCTCCCCGAAAAAGCTGCCTTTGTCCTTCCTAGGTAGTTCAGTCACGGTCTTAGGAATCATATGCTAAGATTCTAGATTAGGTTTGCGAAAATCAAGGATCCATGCCGCTCATGCAAGAATTTGATGAAAGCTTGAACAATTATACATCTCACATGGTTGTAGCAAAAACTCACTAAGGTTGTCAAATCAAAGATAGGGAGCAACTACCAACATGTCACAAACGAGTAGAATCCGGTTTCATGATCCCCCTAGTTCTAGACAACTATCTTCGCATGCTTTATCCTAGAATCAACCAAATGTAATCTCAAACCGTGCATACCATAATTACCTAGGAAGACTATTATTCAAAAGCAAGAGTCCATTGCATACAAGTCCAACATTCAAAAAGAGAAAAAGTAAAAAGAAAGCCTCAAAAAGATATGCACACCAACAAGAACAAAAGAAAAGGGAAAGAAGGAAATTTAAGATAAAGATAAGAAAGGGAAAGAGGAAAGGGCAAAGATGCAATCATAACACGTTTATCCCAATCGACATACAAGTGGTCTAATGGCCACATCGCCAAAGACCCCAAACACACTAGGTGTTAAATTCATACATCCTCGAACCGTTCAACTTCCCCTAAATCTAATCCTAATCTAAGCAACCAAGAGAACAAAGAAGTGAAAATAAAAAGGAGTAAAATAAGAAAGGCCTCACCAAGCGTGCGTGCTAGACTAAAGTACCCAAGGAGTAAGAACGAGCTTCTCCCAATGGTTCCGCAATCCAAAGCATGAGCTACGAACAAGGTGAGTTAGAGAAAAGAAAGCTATATATATACAAAATGAAATTGTTAGTAACTTCCAAACAAAAGCAAACAATAAAACACTTAAACACTAACTATATACGAAAACCTAGAAGAACCCATCATCATCAAAACCAAAATTTTATCTGTTTTTTTTTTTTTTTTTTTTCAAGAAGTTCCCAAAAACATCATCCAAAGAAATAATCAACAACAAGCAACACAACAACGAGACCAAAAGCCAAAATCCACCAAAAACCTTATCAAAAACTTCCCACCGAGCCCAAGGTGTCGTCCCCATGCTAACACATCCTTTTTGACCCTCCCCCCTCACAAAATGAAAGCATCGACCCCGATGCCGACAAACATGCAAAAATAGGGAAAAGGGGAGAACAAAAAGGGAAACAAACATGCGAAAAGGGGACTATTGGCCACTGGGGTCGGCACCATCATCACCTCCAAAACCATCACCCCCATCCCAACCTCCGGTGAAACCGGGAGGAAATCCATAATGACCCTTAAATAGGTCTTGTTGGGATGGGGTCAATTGGTCAAAAGGCTCTTGTTGAACAAGGGACTCGGGGTGACGGGGGTCAACATAGTAATAAGCGGGGTCACCTTTATAATCACTCCCCTCAGAGACCCTATAATCATAGGGCGGGAAGTTACGCCTTGGCACATCGGGATTCTCAACCCCTTGCCAATAAGGGTACGTAGGGAGGCCGTCACCACCCCGGGAAGGTACCGGCCCTTGTTGGGGCGGCACATAAGGGTAGTTGACCGGAGGTGTGACCTCCCCCCTACGTACACTAGCGTCATACAAGGCGCTAGTTTGATAAGATAAAGTTTGGTGGTCAGAAAACATACCTTCCATGCTCAATTTCATGCGTTCCATGTGGGCTCTCATGGCCTCCATTTCCCGGAGATAAGCATCTCCTTAGAAGTCTTGTTGTTGTTGTTGTTGTTGATGTTGTTGTTGTCGTTGTTGTCTTCTCTCTCTTCTTCTTCCTTGAGCATCCTCTTGGAAATGCTCATGTTGTTGATGAAACAGCGGTTGTTGTTGTTGTTCCTCATGTTCTTCCCCTCTTCCTTCCTCCTCTTCCTCATTGACTCCCTCAAACCCAGCTCCCTCAACAAAATTTGCATCCTCCTCCATCTCATCCTCATCTATCCTACCATTGTCCCTAGGGACCAACCAAACATTCCTAGCTTGGCGAAAGATGGAGGTAGCGGCCGGGTTAGGGGGAAGGCAATGGTGGGTATTCCTCACTAGCCAAGAGTAAGTACCCGGCTCTCCTAGTACTAGTTATGAAACGGAGGGTGTTAACCTGTCTCAAACTAATCCAAACGTCTTCACTCCCTCCAACCGGAGTGCAAGACTCTAAGAACCGCTCTTGCTTAAAATACGTCACTAGACGGGTCACCATGCCCCCACAATGAATCTCCCCCGTCTTAACCCCATGCATAATCTCCTTGCAACACTCCATGAAAATATAGCCAAAGTTTATCCTAGATCCCAACTCCGGCTTAGTAGCCATCCACAAGACCATGATCTCCTCTCGAGATAACGTCTCCAAATCTTGCTTATTATAAACCGAATACCCGAGAATTCTATGGAGGATCCTAAGGGCCGGATGGATGATCTCACTAGCAAGGGATATCTTGGAGTCAAACTGCTTTTTGTGGTCTCCACCAAGCAACCTCATTGTACTCACTTTGGGTAAGGGAGATAAGGGGCTCGAAGATATCACCATTTGGGTTGAAACCTAGGGCTACATTAAATTCGGCTAGGTTCATGGTGTGCTTTACATTGAAGAGCTGGAAGGAGATGATGAAGTCGGTTTCCCCTACCCTATTGAATTCAAATGTGGAGAAAAACTCAATTGAAGGCTCTAAGTAGGTTCAGGGGGTAGATTTCAAACACTCACCCAAGCTTAGGTTTTCGAGGAGTACATCAAGGTCGTTATCTATGCCTAACTTGGCCATGTCATCACGAAAATAGTGGCGGGTGGGTCTAAAACGACGGTCTTTCATTTTGTTATATATGGGCAATTGTTTAGACCGGTTCCACAATTTTAGAGGTGGTAGAGGAGGAGGGGCGTCATCTTGGGTCGAGGAGTGTGTTTGGGATTGAGGGTTTGAGGATTGGCCTTGAGAAGTTTGGCCGGGAGATTGGTTCGAGCGGTTTTTGCTACTCTTAACTTTTCTCAACAAATTCATTTTTTACCACACACATTCACAAAAATTCACTAGAAATATTCCAACTCCCTCAAACAAACAACAAACACCTCAAACACTCACAATCCTCCTTTCAAATCCAACCAAACCCCCAAAATCTACAAGGTCCCTGTTTCAATCAACACAACAACCATAACTCCAACAACAAATACCAATATCAACAATCATCCATCAAATATATGCAAGATTTATCAAGAAAAATCAATCATCACTCAAAAATACCAAATTTCACAAAAATAACCATGAAACACAAAAATCATGCTCAAAATCAAGGTAATCAAACCAATGTAAAGAAATCAAGTGAAATTGACAAAAATAATACAAAGGTTAGAAGTGTACCAAGATTGGAGACTCAAATTAATCTTAGAGCACCACACACTACCGAAATTTGCCGAAAAACCACGAGAAACTTGAGTAGAAGTGATGAAAATGGAGAAATAAGGTAGATTTTGTGAAAATTTGATGGAAAATTTGAAGAAAGGAGTAAGGATTTGATGATTTGGGGTTAGGGTTTGAGTGTATGTAGAGAGAGAAAGGGGAAAATTAGAGAGGAGATGAGAAAATAAGAAAGGAGAGAGAGGGAGAGAGGTGCGTCCGGGTTAAAGAAACCCAGGAACCCGCGCCCTCTCCCGATAGTGCCGCGGTCTCGGAAACTCTCCCGCGCCCGCGGAGAGACCGCGGGGCAACCGCGGGAAGTTCCTGATCCAAAATCCATTTTTGTGCTTAAATGAGGACCGTGCCCTCTCTAATTTTCCGAGGCCTCTTTCCTGATTGTAATTGTTCTTGAAAGCTGAAGAGGCCCCCGAGGTCTCTCCAAGCCCTCGAGGAGCCCTCTCTCCTGCACTCTATACTCTTCATCAAACCCCTTCTTTCCAATAAGTTATGACAATAGGCAACCTACAAAACAAACATAAAACCAACACAACATAAGATCAAAAATTAATCAAGGAAAATCTAAAGAAAAGAAAAGAAAAGAAAAATGAGATAAGAATCCGGGTTGCCTCCCGTAAGCGCTTTTGGTTAACGTCGTTAGCTCGACGTGCACCACCCTCTCAAGGTGGCTTTTAAAGAATCATTTTGTGAACAAGACCAGCAAACACTCCATCAAAGTACTTCTTGAGCCGATGACCATTAACCTTAAATGAAGATGAGGAATCCAAAGGAGAAATTTCCACGGCACCATTACCAAAAACATCCTTCACCAAGAATGGACCACTCCATCTTGAGATGAGTTTTCCGGGGAACAACTTCATTCTAGAATTGTAAATGAGGACTTTGTCACCTACACAAAACTCCTTTTTCTCAATCAACTTCTCATGAACCTCTTTGGATCGAGCTTTGTAGGTGCTAGCACAATCGTTAGCATCAAGCCGAAGTTCCTCTAACTCATGAAGATCCAACCACCTCTTCTCTCCCGCACTTGCTAAGTCAAAATTGATCTTCTTGATGGCTCACAAGGCACGATGTTCAAGCTCAACCGGGAGATGGCATGATTTGCCATAGACAAGGCGATATGGAGTGGTACCAATGGGTGTCTTAAAAGCCGTCCTATAAGCCCATAGAGCATCATCCAATTTGTCCGACCAATCCTTTCTATTGCGAGCAACCGTCATCTCAAGAATAAGCTTGATTTGACAATTTGAAACCTCAACTTGGCCACTCGTTTGAGGATGGTAGGGAAGCCCAAATCGTTGATGCACACCATGTTTCCTCAACATCTTTTGAAAGGCATTATGGACAAAATGAGATCCATTATCACTTACCACCGCTTTTGGGACACCAAACCTTGGAAAGACGATCTTCTTAAACAACTTCAATACAACCTTGTGATCATTTGTTGGAGAGGCAATGGCCTCAACCCACGTAGAAACATAGTCCACCGCCACAAGGATATATTGATTCCCGTATGAAGAGGGGAATGGTCCCATGAAGTCAATTCCCCACACATCGAATACCTCCAATTCAAGGATAGGTTGTTGAGGCATCTCATTTCGCTTGGAAAAGTTCCCTACTCGTTCACATCGGTCACACGACTTAACAAAGCCCCATGAGTCCTTGAAGAGATGTGGCCACCGAAAACCACTTTGAAGAACCTTGGTATCGGTCTTGGAAACACCCATGTGCCCACCACTAGGGTCGAGTGGCACATTCTTAAAACACTAGGCACCTCTTCATTTGGAACATAACGCCTAAGTAAGCCATCAACCCCATGTTTGTATAAGATAGGATCATCCCACAAATAGTGCCTTGCCTCTCTTTTGATCTTCTTCTTTTGGTTCTTGGAGAAAGAGGGTGGAAACTCCCCACATGCTAGAAAATTGACCAAATCAGCATACCGTGGGAGTTCCTTCACCTCTATGGCATACAAGAAATCATCAAGCATTCTATCTTCTATTGGTAGACAATCATCATGAATTTGATCCCCTTCAAGGCGAGAAAGATGGTCCTCCACAACATTCTCCACACCCTTCTTGTCCCTAATCTCAATCTCAAAAGCTTGCAATTCAAGCACCCATCGAATCAACCTTGGCTTGGACTCTTTCTTGGCAAAGAGATACTTGAGGGCCGCATGATCCGTGAAGACTATGGTCTTGGAACCCAACAAGTAACAATGGAATTTCTCAAAAGAGTGCAAAATTGCCAAAAATTCTTTTTCCGTTGTTGTGTAGTTCTTTTGAGCCCCATTGAGAGTCTTGGACATACAGTAAATTACATGAAGCTTCTTTTCCACCCGTTGTCCCAAAACACCTCCAATCGCCCAATCACTCGCATCACACAGCAACTCAAAAGGAAGATTCCACCTTGGGCCTTGAACAATTGGAGTAGAGATTAGGGCCTTCTTCAATCTATCAAATGCCTTCAAGCATTTGTCATCAAAGTTGAACTCAACATCTTTTTGAAGAAGGTCATTTAGGGGCTTAGCAATTAGTGAAAAATCTTTGATGAATCTTCTATAAAAACCCGCATGACCAAGGAACGATCTCACTCCTTTGACATTCACCGGAGGTGGAAGTTTCTCAATCACATCAATTTTGGCCTTATCCACCTCAATGCCTCTATTTGAAATCTTGTGCCCAAGCACTATACCTTCCTCCACCATGAAGTGGCACTTCTCCCAATTCAAAACAAGATTGACTTTCTCACATCTTGCCAAACACTTCTCAAGATTCATAAGGCACTCCTCGAAAGAAACACCCCCCACCGAAAAATCATCCATAAAGACCTCCATTTCCTCCTCCAACATATCTCCGAAGATACTCATCATGCACCTTTGGAAAGTAGCGGGTGCATTGCATAACCCAAAGGGCATTCTCCGGTAGGAAAAGGTCCATAAGGACATGTGAATGTGGTCTTTTCTTGATCATTAGGGTGGATGGGGATTTGGAAGAATCTAAGGTGTGATGGTAGAGGTTTGAGCTCTACCATAGGCACACCATTACCTTCTTGTGATGTGGCCGCTTGCAAAGCTTCATTGCTTGAGATTTTCAAACATGTTTGCTCATCCACTTCCTCCACACTCCCATCAAGTAACTCCTCATAGAAAGTCATCTCCTTGTATGATGCACCTACTTTGTCTTTGTTCAACAAAACATTCTCAAGAGCATCGTTAGAAGTGAGCAAGTGCTCGTGCATGGAAGACACAACAATATCAAGTGAATCAATCATCATACAATAATCCAAAGAAGAACATGGATACTTCATGCTCTCATTCAAATCAAATTCTATAACCTCTTCTCCTACCTTAAGGGAGATCTTTGCACTCCACACATCAATCATGGCTCCCGAGGTAGCAAGAAAGGGTCTACCTAAAATGATAGGAATGGTAGCATCCTCATCCATTTCAAGAACAACAAAATCCACGGGAAACACAAACTTCCCCACCCTCAAAGGGACATCTTCTACCTTACCTTTTGGAAATTTGATAGACCTATCCGCTAATTGCAAGGTAATGTTAGAAGGTAAGAGTTCCCCTAGCTCAAGTCTTTGACAAACCGAATATGGCATTAGGCTCACACTAGCTCCCAAGTCACATAAGGCATTATCAATTTGCATCTTGTTAATGGCACAAGGGATGGAGAAGTTTCCGGGGTCTTTCAACTTGGGTGGCATTTTGTTCATGATGATAGCACTACAATTTTCGGTCAAATTGATGGTCTCCACAACCTCACAAGTTCTTCTCCCACTCAAAATGTCTTTGAGGAATTTCGCATAGTTTGGCATTTGGTTGATCACATCGGTAAAAGATAGAGAAAGGTGGAGTTGTTTTAGCATCTCAATGAATCTCCCAAATTGTTCATCCAATTTGTGTCTCATGAATTTTTGTGGGTAGGGGAGCTTGGGTCTCACAATTTCTTTCTCTACTCTCACCTCTCTAGGTGTCTCAACCACCACCTCATCCAATGATGCCCTATCCCCCTCATTCTCAACCAAAACCTCCCTAGGAATATCCTTATCTACACCCTTCCTAGGCAATCTCTCCTCAAGAACCTTTCCACTCCTTGTAACAATAGCATTCACGGGTTTCTTGGGATCAAGACCTTGGGAAGGTAAAGAAGAAGGGCTTGCATGATCTTTCAAGGCATTAGCAAGTTGAGAGATTTGGTTTTCAAGCATTTTATTGTGGGTCATCATTTCATTGAATTTTTTATCACTTACGGCCATGTATGTGTTCAACAACTTGGTTTGATTCTCAATTATCTCCTCCAAATTAGTCCTAAGTGAAGAAGGTTGAGAATAGGAACTTTCACCTTGAGTATTTGGAACAAATCCGGGTGGGGGACCTCTTTGAGAATTATTTTGAAAATAACCCCATCCTTGATTGTTCCAATTACTCCTATTTTGACTTTGGCCATAGCCTTTATTATGGTTTCCACCACCTTGATTATGATTACCACTACCTTGGTTATGATTTCCATAACCTTGGTTTTTGTTACCATAACTTTGGCCTTGATTACCATAATTTTGGCTTTGATTTTGGCCACTATAACCTTGATTATTATAGCTACCACGAGAACCTTGGTTCCCTTGGTTTCTATAACCACCACCTTGGCTATAGTTGTCAAAATTGCCTTGGCCTTGGTAGTTCCTATTCCATTGACCTCTTTGATTATCAAACCGTTGACCATTATTATTCGACACAAAATTCACATGTTCACTCTCATGGTTATCAAACTCATCAACACATTCATTAGGACAAGTACTAGAGTCATGATCATACGATCCACATGCATCACAAAACAAGCAACCCATAGGCATATTATGTGAAGAGAGAGGGGGTTGAGAGTTAGAAGGAGTACCTCTCCCCTTAAATTGGGAGGGAAGATTCGAAGCTTGAGAAGAGGAAGAAGTGCTCTCCAACTTAGCTTTGATTGCGATGACCTCCTTTCCTAAGTTTGTCATTTGGGAGGAAAGGTTGTTGATTGCATTTAGATGGTCCACCGAGTATAATGAAGATTGCTTGATTGAAGAGTCCCTCTCCCCATCTTTCCAATCCCTATAGTATGTCACCACGTCCTCAATGATGTCCATAACTTCTTCTTCGGTTTTGTTCATGATAGGGCCCCCAGCCCCTCCATCAAGGCATGACTTGCCTTGGGGACTTAAACCGCCATAGAAGATTTGGATCACTTGGTATGTTGGGATTCCGTGGTGAGGGCACTCCCTTTGATACTCTTTGAATCTCTCCCATGCTTCGTAAAGGCTTTCACTTAGCCTTTGCTTGAACCCTTGAATCAAGGCTCTTGCCTCCGCCGTCTTCTTTTGGGGGTAGAAGCGGGACAAGAAGGCCTTTGTGACATTGTCCCAAGTTCTCAAGGAGTTGGGCTTCACCTTTTTGTCTAGCCACTCCAAAGATCTTCCTATTAGAGAGAAAGGGAACAACTTGAGGCGGATGAATTCTTGAGAAACCCCATTGACTTTGATGGTGTTGCAATATTTTTCAAACTCCTTAAAATGGTTCAATGGGCTCTCATTTTTGGCCCCACTATATTGCCTTCTCTCAATCAAGGTGATCATTGCCGGCCGAATTTCGAAGTCATTTGCCGGTGTAGTAGGTGGAGCTATTCCGCTCTCAAACCTATATGCACCGGGCACTCCAAGCTCCTTCAAGGCCACTCTAGGATTTTCACCCATTCCTTGCTCTTCTTGAATTTCTTCTTCGCTTGAAGAACTATAACCCAAGGATCTATTAGCCACTCTTCTTCTTGAAAGAGTTCTCTCAATTTTCGGATCAAGGGGAACAAAGGAACGATCACGGGTTCTATGCATGCAAAACACAAAGAAAAATATTATTAGCACAGCTACAAGTGTAGCCTAAAGAAACAAAATCTTTTTGTATTTTTTTTTCAAATAAAATGAAGTAGACTCAACAACAAAAGCTAAGCACCAACAGCATTCCCCGGCAACAGCGCCATTTTGACAAGAGGAAAATGCATGTCGTTATCTACCCTTTCCCCAAGCCAAACTAAATTTGTAAACACCTAACCAACCTTATATGAATATAGGGCAAGTTAAGGGTCTATCCCAAGGGAATGCAATGATGAAAACTAAAGTCTAAGTCAAGCTACCTCGAAGTCGAAAATGAGATTATGGTTGGTACTAAAGTGAACTAGATCAAATTTAACAAGTAATCAAGGGTCGAAGCACTAGGGACATGGGCTCCACGTGCAAGATCAATGATAATGCTAGTTTAAAACTCAATCAATTAATTCAAGTATTGCAATGGACAAACAATAGTAGCAATCAAGAGAGTTCAAATGCTATCTCCTATAGGCCAATCTAGTGGTCACTATGAAAGGCAAACCAAGAAGAATCACAAGAAAACTCAATCAATTAGAGCAACCTTCAAATCAATTGGTCATGTCATTAAGAGTTGCAATGCAATCTAGATTAATCTTATAGGGTGATCAATCCTAATCTAATCAATCTCATGCAAAACTATGTCAACCAATTTAATTGCAACAAATCAACCAATCAAAGAGCATCAACTAGCAATTCCATTAATCAAACATGCTTCCCCCTTTCCCCAGCAACTAATCTACTCACTACCCATGGTGAAATTCAAAAACAAATAACTAGAAATTGCATTGATCATCATTCTATATCAAAATCTAATAGAAATCAAAGTATTCAATAATATCAAACTCAAATCCAAGAAAAACAAGCATCAAGAAAAAATCAAATAGCAAGTAAGCAAGAGATGAAAGAAGGAAGAAATTCTCACTATAATTGATGATTGAAAATGATGAAATCCAAACTTGATTGATCAAATGTTGAGTTACAAATCCAAAACCAATAACTTCTCTCTAACTTCGCTCTAGATTCTCTCTCTAAAACTAAGCTAATGAAATATTATCAAAAAGTTGTATTCAAAAAGGAAATACAATTCTATTTATAAGCTAAGAAGAAAACGGCAGCTCCCGCGCCCTCTCTCGATAGACCCGCGCCCGCGGAGAAATGGGTACGGAACCCTCCGCGGGCTATCTGGGCAGCACCCGCGCTCGCGACATCAGGGACCCGCGCCCGCGGGACGATCCCCTGCTCCCAAAGGCTGATCAGGGGCCGCGGTCTCTCTGAGTGGAGAGGCCTCTCCATTTTCCCCGCTCCCGCGGGAAGCTTTCGGTGCAACCGTGGCTAGTTCCTGCCTCATTTTGACATTTTTAAGCATTTTGGGCCCGCGCCCGCGGCAAGATGTCCCGCGCCCGCGGCCTGCTGGAAATATCTTGGAGACCTCTCCGAGGCCTCTGCAAGGCCTCTCTCAGCCCTCTCTAGCCAAATGCTTCTTCCTTACTTGATCATTGAGGTCCCGAATTGCATCCTTTGCCAAGGTGAATCTCACAATACCTACACAAGTAAATAAAGGAAGGAAATAAAAGGGAAAAAGAGCAAAATAAAGAAAAACACGATAAAAACACGAGAATCATAAAGAAAAGAGGAAAAAGGAGAAACTAAAGGAAAAAGGACCAAAACTAAGAGAAGAAAGCATGAAAAAGGGAAAGAAATAACCTAAAAGACTATCCTATGAGTGCCATAAATGACACTCATCAGTGTTTGACTTTCATTTGACTCAATTATCTTTATTGAATGCATTAGACTTTCATTTGATTCAAAAAGCTTTGTTTGAATGTGTTTGAATTTCATTTGACTCAATTAACTTTGTTGAATGCATTTGACTTTCATTTGATTCAAAAAGCTTTGTTTAAATGTGTTTGACTTTCATTTGAGACAAGAGGCTTTGTTGAATGCATTTGACTTTCAATTGATTCAAAAACCTTTGTTTAAATGTGTTTGACTTTCATTTGACTCAATTATCTTTGTTGAATGCAGTTGACTTTTAATTGATTCAAAAAGCTTTGTTTCAATGTGTTTGACTTTCATTTGACACAATTAGCTTTGTTGAATGCATTTGACTTTCATTTGATTAGAAAATCTTTGTTTGAATGTGTTTGACTTTCATTTGATTCAAAAAGCTTTGTTTGAATGTGTTTGACTTTCATTTGAGACAAAATGCTTTGTTGAATGCATTTGACTTTCAATTGATTCAAAAACCTTTGTTTAAATGTGTTTCACTTTCATTTAACTCAATTATCTTTCTTGAATGCATTTGACTTTCATTTGATTCAAAAAGCTTTGTTTGAATGTGTTTGACTTTCATTTGACTCAATTAACTTTGTTGAATGCATTTGACTTTCATTTGATTCAAAAAGCTTTGTTTGAATGTGTTTGACTTTCATTTGAGACAAAAGGCTTTGTTGAATGCATTTGACTTTCAATTGATTCAAAAACCTTTGTTTAAATGTGTTTGACTTTCATTTGACTCAATTATCTTTGTTGAATGCAGTTGACTTTTAATTCATTTAAAAAGCATTATTAGAATGTGTTTGACTTTCATTTGACTCAATTAGCTTTGTTGAATGCATTTGACTTTCATTTGATTCAAAAAGCTTTATTTGAAAGTGTTTGACTTTCATTTGACTCAGTTATCTTTATTGAATGCATTTGACTTTCATTTGATTCAAAAAGCTTTGTTTGAATGTGTTTGACTTTCATTTGACTCAATTAACTTTGTTGAATGTATTTGACTTGCATTTGATTCAAAAAGCTTTGTTTGAATGTGTTTGACTTTAATTTGAGACAAAAGGCTTTGTTGAATGCATTTGACTTTCAATTGATTCAAAAATCTTTGTTTAAATGTGTTTGATTTTCATTTGACTCAATTATCTTTGTTGAATGCAGTTGACTTTTATTGATTCAAAATACTTTGTTTGAATGTGTATGACTTTCATTTCACTCAATTAGCTTTGTTGAATGCATTTGAATTTCATTTAACTCAAAAAGCTTTGTTTGAATGTGTGCCTTTCATTTTACTCAATTACCTTTGTAGAATGCATTTGACTTTCATTTGACTCAATTAGCTTTTTATGAATGTGTTTGACTTTCATTTGACTCAATTAGCTTTGTGAATTGCATTTCACATTCATTTAATTTAAAAAGCTTTGTTGAATGTGTTTGAAATTTATTTGATTCAAAAAGCTTTGTATGAATGTGTTTGACTTTCATTTGACTCACTTATATATGTTGAATGCATTTGCCTTTCATTTAATTTCAAAAGCATTGTTTGAATGTGTTTGACTTTCATTTGACTTAATTATCTTTGTTTTTTGACTTTCATTTGATTCAAAAAGCTTTGTATGAATGTGTTTGATTTTCATTTGACTCAATTATCTTTATTGAATGCATATAACTTTCATTTGATTCCAAAAGCTTTGTTTGAATGTGTTTGACTTTCATTAGACTCAATTAGCTTTGTTGAATGCATTTGACTTTCATTTCATTCAAAAAGCTTTGTATGAATATGTTTGACTTCCATTTCACTCAATTATCTTTATTAAATGCATTTGACTTTCATTTGATTTAAAAAGCTTTGTTTGAATGTGTTTGACTTTCATTTGAGTCAAAAAGCTTTGTTGAATGCATTTGACTTTCATTTAACTCAAAAAGCTTTGTTTGACTGTGTTTTACTTTCATTTGACTTAAATATCTTTGTTGAATGCATTTAACTCTTATTTGGTTTAAAAGCTTTGTTTAAATGTGTTTGACATTCATTTGATTCAAAAAGTTTTGTTTGAATTTGTTTGACTTTCATTTGACTCAATTATTATCATTGAATGTATTTTACTTTCATTTGATTTAAAAAGCATTGTTTTAATGTGTTAGACTTTCTTTTGACTCAATTAGCTTTGTTGAATGCATTTTACTTTCATTTGATTCAAAAAGCTTTGTTTGAATGTGTTTGACTTTCATTTGACATAATTAGCTTTGTTGAATGCATTTGACTTTCATTTGATTCCAAAAGCTTTGTTTGAATGTGTCTGACTTTCATTTGACTCAATTAGCTTTTCATAATGCATTTGACTTTCATTTGACTCAATTAGTTTTATATGAATGAGTTTGACTTTAATTTCACTCAATTAGCTTTGTAAATTGCATTTCATTTTCATTTAATTCAAAAAGCTTCGTTTAAATGTGTTTGAATTTCATTTTATTCAAAAACCTTTGTTTGAATGTGTTTGACTTTCATTTTACTCAATTAGCTTTGTTAAATGCATTTGACTTTCATTTGATTCAAAAAGCTTTTTTGAATGTGTTTGACTTTCATTTGACTGAATTATCTTTGTTGAATGCATTTGACTTTCATTTGATTCAAAAAGCTTTGTTTGAATGTGTTTGACTTTCATTTGACTCAATTGTCTATGTTGAATGTATTTGACTTTCATTTGATTCAAAAAGCGTTGTTGAATGTGTTTGACTTTCATTTGACTCAATTAGCTTTGTTGAATGCATTTGAGTTTTATTTGATTGAAAAAGCTTTGTATGAATGTGTTTGACTTTCATTTGACCCAATTACCTTTGTTGAATGCATTTGACTTTTATATAATTCAATGTATCTCTTTTTTGTTGCTATTGAAAACAAGTTGTCTTACTTGTTGTTGCTATATTTCATCAAATTTTGTCTTGTTCCATATATCAACAAATTCTGACAATTAATTTTTTATTTGTAGCGATTTAGAAACAAATTGAGGTAACAAATTTTTGAATTGTTCCTATTAGAAATTAGCCGTCTCATTATTGTTGCTAGATGACAACAGATTTTTTATTTGTTGTCATTTAGCAATGCCATTTTACAAAACGTTTGGCAACAAAATTTCTAGTTGTTGCTATTGGGGACACTTGTTTTACTCTTTGTTGCTAAAATGACATCACATTTTAATTTGTTGCCATTAGAAATAAGTAGTGTTATAAATTGTTGCTAATTTATTAAGAGTCATTGAAGTAATTTACATAATATGTTGTAATAAATAATACGGAAAAAAGTCATCTTGTTCTATACAAAAGAAATATTAGAAGGAATTAATAATCGTTCAATCACTTTTAGCAATAAAACGAAGGCGATAAAATAATATATATTATTTTATAAGTTCATTAGAAAGAGCAAGTAGAAAATGGGAATGCTTCTTACTATTTTGCCCGAATTTGCTTGTTTTTGGTTCTACAAGACCTTAAAACCTTATTAATTGCTTTGTTTTTGTGATTTCTTTTGTGAGGCAGTTATGAATACATATTTGACACGACTCAAGCCTTTTCAAGTTCATTAGAAAGAACATGTAGAAAATGGGAATGCTGCGTCCCATTTTGGCCAAATTTGCTTGATTTTGGCTCTACAAGACCTTAAAAACTTATGACATGCTTTATTTTTGTGATTTATTTTCTTAGGACGTTATAAATAAATATATTTGACATGAATCAAGCCTTTTCAAGTTCATTAGAAAGAGCATGTAGAAAATGAAATTGCTTCTTACTATTTTGCCTGAATTTGATTGATTTTAGTTCTACAAGACCTTAAAACCTTATGAATTGCTTTGTTTTTGTGATTTATTTTGTGAAGAAGTTATTAATACATATATTTGACATGACTCAAGCCTTTTCAAGTTCAATAGAAAGAGCATGTAGAAAATGGGTATGCTTCTTCCCATTTTGGCCGAATTTGCTTGATTTTGGCTCTACAAGAACTTAAAACCTTATGACATGCTTTATTTTTGTGATTTATTTTCTTAGGAGGTTATAAATACATATATTTGATATGAATCAAGCCTTTTCAAGTTCATTAGAAAGAGCATGTAGAAAATGGGAACGCTTCTTCTCATTTTGCCCGAATTTGCTTGATTTCGGTTCTACCAGACCTTAAAACCTTAGAACTTGTTTTGTTTTTGTGATTTATATGCTTATATTTGATATGATTCAAGAATTTATAAGTTCATTAGAAAGAGCATGTAGAAAATGTAAAGGCTTCTTACTATTTTTCCCGAATTTGCTTGATTTTGGTTTTACAAGACCTTAAAACTTTATAACTTTCTTTGTTATTGTGATTTATTTTGTTAGGAAGTTAATAATACATATATTTGACATGAATCAAGCCTTTTCAATATTTTATTAAAAAGAGCATGTAGAAAACGGGAATGCTTCTTACTATTTTGCCCGAATTTGCTTGATTTCAATTCTACAAGACCTTAAAACCTTATAACTTGCTTTGTTTTTGTGATATCTATGCTTATGAATTTATCAATACATATATTTCACATGATTCAAACAATTACAAGTTCATTAGAAAGAGCATGTAGAATTTGGGAATGCTTCTTACTATTTTGCCCGAATTTGCTTGATTTTGGTTCTACAAGACCTTAAATCCTCATAAATTGCTTTGTTTTTGTGATTTATTTTCTTATGGAGTTATAAATACATATATTTCACATGATTCAAGCATTTATAAGTTCATTAGAAAGAGCATGTAGAAAATGGGAACGTTTCTTCCCATTTTGTCCGAATTTGCTTGATTTTGGTTCTACAAGACCTTAAAACCTTATAACTTGACTTTGCTTCATTATTTATTTGCTTAGGCAGTTGTAAATATGTATATTTGAAATGATTCAAGAATTTATAATTTCATTAGAAAAAATATGTTTAAAATGGGAATGCTGCTTACTATTTTGCCCGAATTTGCTTGATTTGAGCTCTACATGACCTTAAAACCTTATGAATTGCTTTATTTTTGTGATTTATTTTGTGAGGAAGTTATGTATATATATATTTGACATGAGTCAAGCCTTTTCAAGCTCATTAGAAAGAGCATGTAGATAATTGGAATACTTCTTCCCATTTTGGCCGAATTTGCTTGATTTTGGCTCTACAAGACCTTAAAACCTTATGACATGTTTTTTTTGTGATTTATTTTCTTAGGAAGTTATAAATACATATATTTGACATGAATCAAGCCTTTTCAAGTTAACTAGAAAGAGCATGTAGAAAATGGGAACGCTTCTTCTCATTTTGCCCGAATTTGCTTGATTTCGGTTCTACAAGACCTTAAAACCTTATAACTTGATTTGTTTTTGTGATTTATATGCTTATATTTGATATGATTCAAGAATTTATAAGTTCATTAGAAAGAGCATGTACAAAATGTAAAGGCTTCTTACTATTTTTCCCGAATTTGCTTGATTTTGGTTTTACAAGACCTTAAAACTTTATAACATGCTTTGTTCTTGTGATTTAGTTTTTTAGGAAGTTAATAATACATATATTTGACATGAATCAAGCCTTTTCAATTTTATTAAAAAGAGCATGTAGAAAACGGGAATGCTTCTTACTATTTTGCCCGAATTTGCTTGATTTCAATTCTACAAGACCTTAAAACCTTATAACTTGCTTTGTTTTTGTGATATCTATGCTTATGAACTTATCAATACATATATTTCACATGATTCAAACAATTATAAGTTCATTAGAAAGAGCATGTAGAATTTGGGAATGCTTTTTACTATTTTGCCCGAATTTGCTTGATTTTGGTTCTACAAGACCTTAAATCCTAATAAATTGCTTTGTTTTTGTGATTTATTTTCTTATGGAGTTATAAATACATATATTTCACATGATTCAAGCATTTATAAGTTCATTAGAAAGAGCATGTAGAAAATGGGAACGTTTCTTCCCATTTTGCCCGAATTTGCTTGATTTTGGTTCTACAAGACCTTAAAACCTTATAACTTGACTTTGCTTCATTATTTATTTGCTTAGGCAGTTGTAAATAATTGAAATGATTCAAGAATTTATAATTTCATTAGAAAAAATATGTTGAAAATGGGAATGCTTCTTACTATTTTGCCCGAATTTGCTTGATTTGAGTTCTACATGACCTTAAAACCTTATGAATTGCTTTATTTTTGTGATTTATTTTGTGAGGAAGTTATGTATTTATATATTTGACATGAGTCAAGCCTTTTCAAGCTCATTAGAAAGAGCATGTAGATAATTGGAATACTTCTTCCCATTTTGGCCGAATTTGCTTGATTTTGGCTCTACAAGACCTTAAAACCTTATGACATGTTTTTTTTGTGATTTATTTTCTTAGGAAGTTATAAATACATATATTTGACATGAATCAAGCCTTTTCAAGTTAACTAGAAAGAGCATGTAGAAAATGGGAACGCTTCTTCTCATTTTGCCCGAATTTGCTTGATTTCGGTTCTACCAGACCTTAAAACCTTATAACTTGATTGGTTTTTGTGATTTATATGCTTATATTTGATATGATTCAAGAATTTATAAGTTCATTAGAAAGAGCATGTAGAAAATGTAAAGGCTTCTTACTATTTTTCCCGAATTTGCTTGATTTTGGTTTTACAAGACCTTAAAACTTTATAACATGCTTTGTTCTTGTGATTTAGTTTGTTAGGAAGTTAATAATACATATATTTGACATGAATCAAGCCTTTTCAATTTTATTAAAAAGAGCATGTAGAAAACGGGAATGCTTCTTACTATTTTGCCCGAATTTGCTTGATTTCAATTCTACAAGACCTTAAAACCTTATAACTTGCTTTTTTTTTGTGATATCTATGCTTATGAATTTATCAATACATATATTTCACATGATTCAAACAATTATAAGTTCATTAGAAAGAGCATGTAGAATTTGGGAATGCTTCTTACTATTTTGCCCGAATTTGCTTGATTTTGGTTCTACAAGACCTTAAATCCTCATAAATTGCTTTGTTTTTGTGATTTATTTTCTTATGGAGTTATAAATACATATATTTCACATGATTCAAGCATTTATAAGTTCATTAGAAAGAGCATGTAGAAAATGGGAACGTTTCTTCCCATTTTGCCCGAATTTGCTTGATTTTGGTTCTACAAGACCTTAAAACCTTATAACTTGACTTTGCTTCATTATTTATTTGCTTAGGCAGTTGTAAATATGTATATTTGAAATGATTCAAGAATTTATAATTTCATTAGAAAAAATATGTTGAAAATGGGAATGCTTCTTACTATTTTGCCCGAATTTGCTTGATTTTAGTTCTACATGACCTTAAAACCTTATGAATTGCTTTATTTTTGTGATTTATTTTGTGAGGAAGTTATGAATATATATATTTGACATGAGTCAAGCCTTTTCAAGCTCATTAGAAAGAGCATGTAGATAATTGGAATACTTCTTCCCATTTTGGCCGAATTTGCTTGATTTTGGCTCTACAAGACCTTAAAACCTTATGACATGCTTTTTTTTGTGATTTATTTTCTTAGGAAGTTATAAATACATATATTTGACATGAATCAAGCCCTTTCAAGTTAACTAGAAAGAGAATGTAGAAAATGGGAACGCTTCTTCTCATTTTGCCCGAATTTGCTTGATTTCGGTTCTACCAGACCTTAAAACCTTATAACTTGATTTGTCTTAGTGATTTTGATGAGTGACAATTTTTGAACTCATTTGGTTCCTTTTTGGATGATTTTTATTTCATTTTATCTCTCTTTTCTTTAGTTTTCCTTAGTTTTATTCTTGTTTTCTTCATTTTATGCTTTTTGTAGCGAGTTTCTCTTTTTCGTGCTTTTTCTTGTTTACTTGCTATTTTTTCCCTTTTACTTGCTTTTTATCCTTTGATTGTAGGTTGTGATTGATTGTCCAAGGATTCCCGGGCTTCCTTTCTATAGTTTTCCATTGATTTTCATGCCTAAAGCTTGTGCAAGAAGTTTCAAGTCAATGAGAGGTTCAAGGAGCATGCTTCAAAGTCTTGTTTATGCCTTCTCATGGCTCATTTTCTTCAAGAAATTCAAGGAAGTTGCTGCCCACCTTGTCCTCCATCATCATCATCTAGGATGCGTGCACCTCGTGAGCAAGGGCAAAGAAGAAAGGAGGAAGCTGCAGCTATGTGCGGGCGCACTTGAGGAGTGTGCGGCCGCACATCTGTCGTGTGCGGCCGCACATCAGGAGTGTGCGGGCGCACATTCCTGGGTACACTCCTTCGAGCGCCCGCACTTACGAGGGTCTATTTTTGGGCGTCATTACCGACCTCCTCCTTGTATATATAGTTATTTCTACCTATTTTTGGGGAGAGTTTTTAGAAGAAGTTTTTAGTTTAGATTGAATTTTGATAGTTAGTTTTTTGGAGAATTTTAGAGAGAGAAACTCAAGAACTAGAGAGAGAAACTCATGATTTTTGGTGATTGCTCAAGGATTCCTCATTGTATTTGATCTTTGGATCAAAGTTTTGTAAGGATTTCTTCTTGATTTCAATACAAGTTTGATTTTAGTTGATTTCATTAGTTTTTCATATTGTTGATGATTGATTTGGTTATTGATTGAATTTTGATTGATTTTGATTGATTGTTGGTTTAATCTTTGATTTCAAGTATGTTGATGATGAATTTGATGAATGTTGTAGTTTTGATCTTAATTCCTATGGCTAGTGAGTAGTTTCCTAGCTAGGGAGATGGTGAAGCACGTATGAATGATGGAATAGTGTAATTTGGGGATAATTGATGGAGTTGATGATATGATTAAATTTGGTTGATGTTTCATGTGCATGTGTGTGATTAATTGAGGTTTGGCCATCTTTGATTAATACACTAGATTGCATTGTAAGCTTGCTATGATACGGACCATTGATTAGTGAACTTGCAATTTCACAATTGAGGTGCTTTGTGACGTTTCCTAGCTAGTGTTTAGCGTAGTTGACGCTAGTTAGACCTCTAGGTGAACCACCTTAGTATGCTCTTTTGGATACATGATGATTTTCCTTCATATCGCTTGACTTAGTCGGTTTGACCTCCCAAATTACCGATTCCATTATGATTGCATGTGGATCCATTACCCTAGTGTCTTAGATTGATTTTATACAAGTTTGCATTACCTAGTTTAGCCTTAGTTCTACCTCAAACCCCTTCTTGATTCCGAAATATCTTGATTTAGACATCGTGCACTTGATATCCATTCCCTTGGGTTCGACCTTGACTTGCCACTACGCTAAATAGGGGTTAGTTAAGTTACAAATTTTGTTTGATAGGGTGGGGTGGTAGCCCAACGACCTACCGTTCTCATCCCCATCAAAATGGCGCCGTTGCCGGGGAATGGTGCTTGAGTATATGTTGTTTTTGAGTCTATTTCATTTTGATAAAATACAAAAAGATTTTGTTTCTCTAGGCTACATTTGTAGCCGTGCTACTAACATTTTTGTGTGAGTTTTGCATGCATAGAACCCGTGATCGTCCCCTTGTTCCCCTTGATCCGAAAATTGAGAGAACTCTTTCAAGAAGAAGAGTGGATAATAGATCCTTGGCTTATAGCTCTTCAAGTGAAGAAGAAGTTCAAGAAGAACAAGGAATGGGTGAAAATCCTAGAATAGCCTTGAAGGAGCTTGGAGTGCCCGGGGCATATAGGTTTGAGAGTGGAATAGCTCCACCTACTACCCCGGCAAATGACTTCGAAATCCGGCCGGCAATGATCACCTTGATTGAGAGAAGGCAATATAGTGGGGCTAAGAATGAGAGCCCATTGAACCATTTGAAAGAATTTGAAAAATATTGCAACACTATCAAAGTCAATGGGGTCTCTCAAGAATTCATCCGCCTCAAGTTGTTCCCTTTCTCTCTAATAGGAAGATCTTTGGAGTGGCTAGACAAGGAAGTGAAGCCCAACTCCTTGAGAACTTGGGACGATGTTACAAAGGCTTTCTTGTCCCGTTTCTATCCCCAAAAGAAGACGGCGGAGGCAAGAGCCTTGATTCAAGGGTTCAAGCAAAGGCCGAGTGAAAGCCTTTATGAAGCATGGGAGAGATTCAAAGAGTATCAAAGGGAGTGCCCTCACCACGGAATCCCCACATACCAAGTGATCCAAATCTTCTATGGCGGTTTAAGTCCCCAAGGCAAGTCATGTCTTGATGGAGGGACCGGGGGCCCTATCATGAACAAAACCGAAGAAGAAGTTGAGGACATCATTGAGGACGTGGTGACATATTATAGGGATTGGCAAGATGGGGAGAGAGACTCTTCAAGCAAGCAATCTTCATTGTATTCGGTGGACCATCTTAATGCAATCAACAACCTTTCCTCCCAAATGACAAACTTAGGAAAGGAGGTCACCGCAATCAAAGCTAAGTTGGAGAGCACTTCTTCCTCTTCTCAAGCTTCTAATCTTCCCTCCCAATTTAAGGGGAGAGGTACTCCTTCTAACTCTCAACCCCCTCCCTCTTCACATAATATGCCTTTAGGTTGCTTGTTTTGTGATGCATGTGGATCGTATGATCATGACTCTAGTGTTTGTCCTAATGAATGTGTTGATGAATTTGACAACAACGAGTGTGAACATGTTAATTTTGTGTCAAACAATAATGTTCAAAGGTTTGATAATCAAAAAGGCCAATGGAATAGGAATTACCAAAACCAAGGCAATTTTGACAACTATAATCATAATGGTGGTTATAGGAACCAAGGGAGTCAAGGTTCTCGTGGTAACCATAACCAAGGTTATAGTAGCCAAAATCAAAGCCAAAACTATGGTAATCAAAATCATAATTATGGTAATCAAAACCAAGGTTATGTAAATCATAACCAAGGTAATGGAAACCATAATCATGGTGGTGGTAACCATAATCAAGGTTATGGTTCAAATCAAAATAGGAGTAATTGGAACAATCAAGGAAAGGGAAATTTTCAAAACAATGCTCAAAGAGGTCCCCCACCCGGTTTTGTTCCAAAGACTCAAAATTAAAATTCCTATTCACAACCTTCATCTCCTAAGACAACCTTGGAAGAGTTGATTGATAATCAAACCAAGATCATTAACACCTATATGGCGGTTAGTGATAAGAAATTCAATGAGATGATGACCCACAATAAGATGCTTGAGACTCAAATTACTCAATTAGCAAGCACTATTAAGGATTATGCTAGTCCTTCATCTTTGCCTTCCCAAGGTGTTGAACCAAAGAAACCCGTGTACTCTATTGCCACAAGTGGTGGAAATGATTTTGATGAGGGAGTTTCTTGTTCAAAAGAGGGAAGAGATGAGAGTGGTGCTAAGGAGAATGAAGTGGAAAGGGTTGAGTCTAAGGAAATCTATTGTGAGGTTGACAAAAGAGAAGAGTATGTTGGTGAAAAGATGAGTGAGATAGAGAGATTTCCCGATCTACCATATCCCCAAAAATATTTGAGATTCAAAATGGATGAGCAATTTGGGAAGTTCCTTGAAGCTTTTAAGGATGTTCATGATTCTACACCCTCTACCGAACCAATTCCCGACATGCCTAAGTACTCCAAGTTTGTTAAGGAGATCTTAAAAGAGAGAGAGGATTTTGATGAGGGTAGTTCGGTGGAAGGAGGGAAGTGCTTTAGTGCTCTTATCCATGGTGAACTCCCAAGGAAGATGGAGGATCCGGGGAATTTTTCAATCCCTTGTCAAATTAAGGAAATGGTTTTTGAAAATGCTTTGTGTGACCTTGGTGCTAGTGTTAGCATTATGCCTTTCTCGGTTTTCAAGCGGCTTGATCTTGGTGAGCTTCAACCATCCAAGATAACACTTCAATTGGCCGACCGTTCTATTAAGTTTCCTAAGGGAAGAATTGATGATGTCCCCTTAAGGATTGGAGAGTTTGTTTTTCCGGTGGATTTTGTTGTTCTAGAGATTGAGGAGGACGAACATATTCCAATCATCTTAGGGAGGCCTTTCTTAGCTACCTCGGGAGCTTTAATAGATGTCAAAGGAGGTCAAATTACTTTGAGGTGTGGGAAATTAGAAGAGAGTTTTAAGTTAAAACCAATGCATGAGTCTTTATCTTGTGTCCAAGATATTGCATGTGCTAGTCTTTCTCGTTCCATTGATGGTATGTGCATGATTGATTCTTCTACTAACAATGTTTTTGAGATTGTTGATGATGTTTGTGCAAGTATTAATGATGTTAGTGAAGAAGAATTTGTGATTCAAAAGCCAAAGGATGAGAAAGACATTGGTTTTCCAAATTGGTTCAAGCTTAATTCTCATGAGGAAGAGAAAGCTTCCATGACTAAGGATGTTGAAGTCAAGCCGAAGAAAAAGGCCCGTGACTCAAAGAAGGCAAGAAAAAGGAAGAAGTTGAGAAGTGAAAAAGAAGAATTTGAAAAGAATTTTGTGAGAGTTTCATCAAGCAACAATGAGAAGTTGCCAAAGGTTGAAGAAGAATTTGCTCTATCAACCACCTTGAAGAAGGTGGTGTTCTTTGATCCTCCATGATTAGGAGGAAGGGTCGAGCTTAGGACCTTAAGCAAGCGCTTCCCGGGAGGCAACCCGGAGTTTCTAACTTTTCTCTTTGATTTTTGAATTTTCTCATTTTTGTTTCTTTTATTACTTTGTCTTTTCTTTTACTTTTCCCCTTATTTGGATCTTTAGGATGTCCGTTTGCGGGATTGGAATTCAACAAATATGCATGATGGATGGAAGGTGTTCATGGCACAAATCATATTTTGTTCGATTCTAGTCGAAATTTGAGGTAAAAGGGTAAGAATTTTTAGAGAGGTGAGATAGGAAATTCATATTTTGAATAATGGAGGAAATTGATACTTAGTGAATTTTTGTGGTGTGTACATGAATTTTCAACTTTGAGGACTTTGAAAATGATTTTAGCTACTGCCTATGTTGTTCCTCATCACCATCATGATTCATGTGCGCACCCAAATAGGCAGTAAGTATCAAATTTTTGAGAAAAAAAGAAGGAAGGAGCACGCACAGGTATGTGCGGCTGCACACGAGGCATGTGCGGGCGCACAGCCTGCGTGTGCGGGCGCACATCACCTCTGTGCGGCCGCACATGAGCTGAACGTGCCATTTAACCTTCTTCTTCCTCCTTTTTCCCTTCACTCCTTCATTCATCATCTCCTAACTCACGAGCATCACCCTTCAAACCCTCTTCTTGTGTGCACTCCTCCACCCTCATTCATCATCCAAAATCACTCAAATTCTCACCAAAATCACTCCATTCTCACTCAAAATCACTCACAAATCTTTCTACACTACAAATTCCTCACAATTTGACCCAAATTTCACTTACTCTCTCTCCTATTCTTGGTGGCCGAAAATTGGGGGTTTTGTGTGGAGTTGGAATTGCTTGCTCAAAATTGGTTTATCTTGCTTCTTTTATGGTATAATCACTAATCCTTGCTTTAATTTTGCCAATTATATCATAAATTTGCATGAATTACAAATTTGTATGAGCATGAATAGTGTAGTATTGATTTTGTGATTTTTGATGCTTGTTCTTGATTTTGGTTGTGATTTGGTGATATTTGTTGATTGATTTTGCATGACATTGTGTTGTTTGTTGATTTTGTAGCGATTTTCATCAATTTTGGTTGAATTCTTGTGAGTTGAAATTTTAGAAAGTTGGTAGTATGTGGTGATTTCGGTATTGGCTTTGTGTTTGCTCTTGGATTGATTGAAAAGGAATTTTTCTTGGTGCATTGATATTGTTGATTGGTTTGGAATTGGTTTGATTGAAGGGAATTGTGAAATTGGAGTTTGGTGATATTGGTAGTAAGTGGTGAATTTGGGTGTGGTGCTCTTGGTTCTTTGGTTTGTTACTTGATTGGTTGTTGGTGATCTTCTATACCTCTCACAATGTCTAAATACCTCAAGAAACTCACCAAAAAGCGAAAAACCGATGTTAGCATCGAGGAACCTCCCCGCCCAAGTACCTCCACTAGGCCTAGTACATCTTCTAGGCCTAGTACTTCCAACCCATCTTCCTCTCAAACACGACCTCCAACCTCTCTTCCAAAAAAGAAAAATTTCACCGATAAACAAAAAGCCTTTTACCAAAATCTGAAAGATGAAAGAACCCTCAAACAAACCCGCCATTACTTTCAATCCGATATGCTGAAGTTGGGGATTGATAATGATGTGCGGTCATTGCTTTTGAATTTGAGATTAGGGACTTCATCGCCGATGCCTACCGCACCTACAAGGAGCCTACCTTGGAGTTCTTGGCTACCTTGGAGCTTGTACCCATTGGAGGGGTATATAGGGTGCGGTTCCAATTGTTCAACAACATCTTTGACCAATCTTTAGAAGAGTTCAACGCCGCTTTGGATTTTGATCCCCATGGGGATATTATTAACGTTGAACACTTCATCTTCCCGGATTATGATCAAGATTCTTGGTGGGGAGACATCTCCGGTGGTAGTGAGTTCATCGCTAACAAGGCCAAGATCTCGGACGTGTACCAACCTTGTCTTAGGGTTGTACACCGTCTATTGGGCTATGTCTTGTTCCCTAAGTAAGAGATGGGGAAATTGAGTAAATTGGAGCTCAAAGTCCTTTGGCTATCTACTCGCCCGGAGTTTGTGGGCCGGTTGAACTTGGGCTACATCTTTGCCCAATATTGCTTGGACCTTCGCAAAAGGAGGACGGGAGAGATCCCATGTGGGGGTATGGTAACTAGGCTTTTGACTCACCTTCGCCTCGATGATTATCTCCCATTTTGTAAGGAGATCGGGGATGCAGATTCCATCTACCTCGATATGCAACAATTGGGTCAAATCCAATTTATCTCCAAGGGTTTTAGTGAAGGGAGATATGAGTGGCTAAGGGGCAACGAGCATTGGTGCTTCTTGCCTAACCGTAGCTTGACTTCTTTGGCTAGGATTGCCAACAATGTATGGCATGTTCCAAGGTCCTTCCGGCATCCCAACTTTGATTCCGAGGAGGATGAAGATGAAGAAGATGAGGAAGAACAACAAAATCAACAACAACAACAACATCAACAACAACAACATTTTTCTCCACAACAACAAGCTCCTCATGAGCAAGAACAAGAGCAAGGGCAACATGCTTTTGCCAATGAAGATTTGAGGGCTCTTAGTGAGCAAATGAGTGGATTGAAAGTCCACGTAGACGGCATGTACGATCAAGACTTTGGGGCCCTCTATGACCAAATAAGAGGTATTCAAGAGATGCAACAAGGTATGTTTATACAACAACAACAACTTTATGATGCGGAAGTTCACCGTGGGAACATTACTCTCCCGGTTAACTATCCGTATTTCCCGCCCCAACAAGGTCCTCTACCTTCGTTTAGGCATCCTTATTGGTCGGGGCCTTCTAACCCCGACACCGAGCGTCACTATTACCCGGTTGAGCATGGTAACTATGATTACAAGGCTCCGGGTGGTAGTGACTATAGGGGGGATCCTAACTACCCCCATGTCCATCCCAACCACCCCTTTGAACTTACTTTGCCCGATAGCTTCACCCCTCTTGCTCCTTGGCAACACGATCTTTTCAAGGGGCATTATGGGTGGCCCGAGGGGTACACCGGAGGATGGGAGCCTTACCCTCATCCCTTCGATGACCCCGAGCGCAACAGAGACCCCGATGGGGCCGGGCCAAGTGGGAGTGGTGGTGGTGATGGTAGTAGTTATTAGTTCCCTTTTAGCTTATCATGCTTTTTACCTCCATCCCTTATATTTTTGATACTTGCTTTGTTTTGATTTGGGATGTTGAGATGTATTTTCTATCTAGCTTGGGGGAACTAGTAACTTGCTCGGTGACCTTGTTGTTGTTGTGTACATATCTTAGTTGCTTGCATGTTTATTTTCTTTCATCTTTTTGGTTTCCTCATTTTCTTGATCTCTAGGCTACTTTCCTTGTAGCTAGCTTGTTTGCCCTATTTGCTTGGATGTTTGTTGTTTGTGGAGTTGTTTTGCTTGGCATGTTGTTGTTGATGATCCCTTATATCCAAATCCCTCAATCCAAATCCCTTAAATCCAAATCTTGTAGTTTAGAGTAGTTCTTTAGTTAGTCTAGATTTTATTTCTTTTATTCTTTATTTTCTTTGGTAGTTTAGCTTTTCTTTCCTTTAGTTGTATATACTTCTTGCTTTGTTTATTTTCTTTTATTTATTGTTTTTTTTTATTTGTTTTGAAGTTACTAACCATTTTCTTTGTTCATAGTTTCTTTTATTTCTTTTTCTCACTTGGTTCCTTGAAGAGCATATGGATATGGAATGCTACGAGGTGGTTTCTTATTGCTTCGTTTATTTTTGCTATGCTTGGAATCCTGGTGAGACCTTTCTTATTTTTCTCTTTATTTTCCTTGGTTGCATAGGATAGGATTAGTTCAGGAGAAGTTGAATGGTTCGAGGATGGATGCTTGTTAACACGTAATGTGTTTGGGATCGGTGACTTTGTTGTCTATCGATCACTTGTTTGTCGATTGGGATTTTTATGTGTTTAACATGCTTTCTAGACCTTTGCATGCTTTTCTCCTATGTTTTCCTTTCCTATGTCTCCATCTCTTTTCTTTTCCTCTCTTTTATTTTACCTTTTTCTCTTACTTTCTTTTATCTTTCTTTTTATTTTTGATGTGATTTTGAGGCTTTGTTTTTCATTTCTTTTCTTTTGAGATGAACCTTGTACATTGGACTTGTCTTTTGCATGACTTTCTTCCTAGGTTGTAAAGGTATGCACGGTTTGAGATTATGTTCGGTTGACTCTAGGATAGTGTATGCTAGGGTAGTTGGTTTGAACTAGGAGGATCATGAAGCCGGATTCTACTTGTTTGTGGTATGTTGGAAGTTTCTTCCTATAGTGGATTTGACACCATTGGTGAGTTTTTGCCACAACCTTGTGAGGTTACTTGTTTTTCTAGCCTTCAACATTCCTTGTATGAGCGGCGTGGATCCTTCACTATGCAAACCTAATCTAATAAAGCTTGATGTATGATTCTCAAACACGAGACCGAACTATCTAGGAAGGACAAAGGCGCATTTTTCGGGGTGGTATTTTTCATTTTTACTATATTTTGTTATTTTCTTTTGTTTTGGGTTTACATTTGCCTTCTTGCAACCATTTGAGCCTTATCCCTTCTTTTCAAGCCACATCTTTAGTTATTTGACCTTTTGTTTCATTTTCTACCTTTCTTGATTTTTGTGAAGCAATATGATCATTTGAGATGAAGTTTGTGGTGGTTAAGTTGGAATTTTGGGTTTTTATGAAAGCGAGATTGTGTTATGATTTCTTTGTGAATAATGGCAAATGAGTATGAGTCGTCCTTTATTATAAAAGGCATGGACAAATAAGTGCAAAAGTTGCAAAAGCCGTCCAAAGTTAAAAAAGGCAAGGACCTTGCAATTACAATATAAAAACAAAAAAAAAAAAATGAAAAGTGAAAAATTCAAAAATATTTTGATGTATTCTTTTCTCCTACTAAGCATTGAGGACAATGCTCCATTTTAGCTTGGGGGAGAAGCGTGTACGCTTTTTGTATATATTTTTGTGAGTATAGCTTCAAGTAAGCTTGGGGGTGTTGTTTTTGTTTGGTAATTTCTTGATTGTGGTGTTAAGGATTGATCACCCTTTTGCTTCACTTTTTAGGAAAATCACCAAATTTTAAAATTTTTGCCTACCTTCACCCTTTATGCCTTACGTTACAACCTTAGGGAAAGACCTTTCGACCTAGATAGTTGAGTCACTATTCGGGGGAGGGCATCATGGGTCATTGCCTAAGGAAAGGGGATGCATAGTCAAGATTGTCGAGTAGCCTTAAAAAATTTCTTTTCCGGTTCCTTCGAGGAATCATTGGGACACTCACTAAGGGGAGATTTGAGACTAGTGGGAAGAACGCGGTAAGATTGTTTGGGATGAAAGTGAATTGTGATAACTAGTTCCTATGCCTAGCATACCCTATGTTTCAATCAACCTTGGATATCTTGAAACGTGCATACCTTAACTACTTGAGAAAGATTGTCATTCATTTGCTTTATAGTCCTTATGATGATTCATTTCGTAAAGGTTTGTTTTTCTTTCTTTTTCTTCTATGGTTTGCCTCATTGATGTTTGGTGGAGAGTTATGGGTCAAACTCTTAGGATACCCTTACGAGACCTCACTCGTCCTCATAGGCGACTTTGGGGTTTAAAGGGCTTGTTGTAGCTAAAAACAACCGTGATTCCTACGACAATGAGTTTTAGTGTATATTCTTATCTTGAGTCTTTCTTTTTCGTTTTCAATAAAATATTCATCCTCTCTTTTTCTTGCTTTGTTTTGCTCGAGGACGAGCAAAAGTTTAGCTTGGGGGAATTTGATGAGTGACATTTTTGGCACTCATTTGGTTCCTTTTTGGATGATTTTTATTTCATTTTATCTCTCTTTTCTTTAGTTTTCCTTAGTTTTATTCTTGTTTTCTTCATTTTATGCTTTTTGTAGTTAGTTTCTCTTTTTCGTGCTTTTTCTTGTTTACTTGCTATTTTTTCCCTTTTACTTGCTTTTTATCCTTTGATTGTAGGTTGTGATTGATTGTCCAAGGATTCCCGGACTTCCTTTCTATAGTTTTCCATTGATTTTCATGCCTAAAGCTTGTGCAAGAAGTTTCAAGTCAATGAGAGGTTCAAGGAGCATGCTTCAAAGTCTTGTTTATGCCTTCCTCATGGCTCATTTTCTTCAAGAAATTCAAGGAAGTTGCTGCCCACCTTGTCCTCCATCATCATCATCTAGGATGCGTGCACCTCGTGAGCAAGGGCAAAGAAGAAAGGAGGAAGCTGCAGCTATGTGCGGGCGCACTTGAGGAGTGTGCGGCCGCACATCTGTCGTGTGCGGCCGCACATCAGGAGTGTGCGGGCGCACATTCCTGGGTACACTCCTTCGAGCGCCCGCACTTACGAGGGTCTATTTTTGGGCGTCATTACCGACCTCCTCCTTGTATATATAGTTATTTCTACCTATTTTTGGGGAGAGTTTTTAGAAGAAGTTTTTAGTTTAGATTGAATTTTGATAGTTAGTTTTTTGGAGAATTTTAGAGAGAGAAACTCAAGAACTAGAGAGAGAAACTCATGATTTTTGGTGATTGCTCAAGGATTCCTCATTGTATTTGATCTTTGGATCAAAGTTTTGTAAGGATTTTCTTCTTGATTTCAATACAAGTTTGATTTTAGTTGATTTCATTAGTTTTTCATATTGTTGATGATTGATTTGGTTATTGATTGAATTTTGATTGATTTTGATTGATTGTTGGTTTAATCTTTGATTTCAAGTATGTTGATGATGAATTTGATGAATGTTGTAGTTTTGATCTTAATTCCTATGGCTAGTGAGTAGTTTCCTAGCTAGGGAGATGGTGAAGCATGTATGAATGATGGAATAGTGTAATTTGGGGATAATTGATGGAGTTGATGATATGATTAAATTTGGTTGATGTTTCATGTGCATGTGTGTGATTAATTGAGGTTTGGCCATCTTTGATTAATACACTAGATTGCATTGTAAGCTTGCTATGATACGGACCATTGATTAGTGAACTTGCAATTTCACGATTGAGGTGCTTTGTGACGTTTCCTAGCTAGTGTTTAGCGTAGTTGACGCTAGTTAGACCTCTAGGTGAACCACCTTAGTATGCTCTTTTGCATGATGATTTTCCTTCATATCGCTTGACTTATTCGGTTTGACCTCCCAAATTACCGATTCCATTATGATTGCATGTGGATCCATTGCCTTAGTGTCTTAGATTGATTTTATACAAGTTTGCATTACCTAGTTTAGCCTTAGTTCTACCTCAAACCCCTTCTTGATTCCGAAATAGCTTGATTTAGACATCGTGCACTTGATATCCATTCCCTTGGGTTCGACCTTGACTTGCCACTACGCTAAATAGGGGTTAGTTAAGTTACAAATTTTGTTTGATAGGGTGGGGTGGTAGCCCAACGACCTACCGTTCTCATCCCCATCAGATTTCTATTCTTAGGCAGTTAAAAATACATATATTTAACATGATTCAAGCCTCTATTAGTTCATTACAAAGAGCATGTAGAAAATGGGAATGCTTTTTCCCATTTGGGCCGAATTTGCTTGATTTTGGTTCTACAAGACCTTAAAACCTTGTAACATGCTTTGTTTGACATTCATTTGATTCAAAAAGCTTTGTATGAATGTGTTCTTTTTTCGTTTGACTCAATTATCTTTGTTGAATGCAATTGATTTTCATTTGATTCAAAAAGCATTGTTTGAATGTGTTTGACTTTCATTTGACTCAATTAGCTTTGTTGAATGCATTTTACTATCATTTGATACAAAAAGCTTTGTTTGAATGTGTTTGAATTTAATTTGACTCAGTTAGCTTTGTTGAATTCATTTGAATTTAATTTGATTCAAAAAGCATTGTTTGAATGTGTTTGACTTTCATTGGACTCAATTAGCTTTGTAGAATGCATTTGACTTTCATTTGACTCAATTAGCTTTGTTAATTGCATTTCACTTTCATTTAATTCAAAAAGCTTTGTTTGAATGTGTTCGACTTTCATTTGATTGAAAAAGCTTTGTTTAAATGTGTTTGACTTTCAATTGACTCAATTACCTTTGTTGAATGAATTTGACTTATATTTGATTAAAAAGTATTGTTTGAATGTATTTGACTTTCATTTGACTCCATTAGCTTTGTTAAGTGCATTTGACTTTGATTTGATTCTAAATGCTTTGTTTGAATGTGTTTTACTTTCATTTGAGTCATAAAGAATTGTTGAATGAATTTGACTTTCGTTTAATTTAAAAAGCTTTGTGTGAATGTGTTTGACTTTCATTTGACTCAATTACCTTTGTAGAATGCATTTGACTTTCATTTGATTCAATTATCTTTGTTGAACGCATTTGACTTTCATTTGATTAAAAAAGGTTTGTATTATGTGTTTGACTTTCTGATAGGATGAAGAACGGTAGATCGTTGGGGTACCACCCCACCCAATCAAACAAAATTTGTAACTCAACAAACCCCTATGAAGTGTAGTGGTAAGTCAAGGTCTAATCCAAAGGAATGGAGGTTGAATGTATATTGCGTAGTGTCAAGCTACTCCGAAATCAAGTAGGGGTTTATGGTAGAAACTAGAGCTAAGCTAGGCAATGCAAAAAGCTTGTACTAATCAAATGCAAAGGCACTAGGTGAATGGATCCACATGCATCAACAATGAAGTTCAATCAACTTGGGGAATCAACCAATCAAGTCAAGCAATGTGAGGGAAAACCGAAATTGCAACCAAAAGAGCACATCATGCTATTCTCCTAAAGGTCTAATTAGCGCCAACTACATAAAACACTAGCTAGGAAACATCACAAGATATCTCAATCGAGTAAATGTAAGCCACAAATCAATGGTCCGTATCAATGTAAACTCACAATGCAATCTAGTGTGAATAACAAGGGTGATCAAGCCTTATCAAGCACACACATGCACAAAATCAATCAACCAATTTGATCACATTATCAACTCAATCAATTTCCCCCAAATTAATCTCAATTCATCATCAATACATGCTTCACCACTACCCTAGCAATAAAACTACTCACAATCCATGAAAAACATCAAAATAAAAGCTAATTAAACAAATCATCATACCCAATTTCATCAATTGAAATCAACAAATTCAATCCAAATCAATCAAACTATTAATCAACCAAATCAAACAACAATACTAATGAAATCAAACATTAAATTGCATTAAAGAGTAAAGAACCCTTATAAACTTGATAGAAATCAAACCAAATGTAGCAATCTTCAATCATCAATCATCAAACCCACATTTTCTCTCTCTAAAAAGCTAAGAACTAGTGTTTTTTCTCTCTCTAAGATCTAATCTAATATAATTCTTACTAATGAAGATCCAATTCTCTCTCTAAAAATGGAAAGAAATAACTATTAATACAAAGGGGAAGTTAGGATTGACGTCCAAAAATGGACCCACGCCGGTGCGGGCGCTCGGAGGAGAGAGAGTGGCGCGCACGGGAACACACCCAGAAAGGTGCGCCCGCACGCACCAGGTGTGCGGCCGCACTCAATATATGTCCGGCCGCACGCTCCCCGAGTGCGCCAGCACAAACCTGGCAACCCCCATTCTTCTTCTTCGTCCTAGCTCATGTGGTGCACACATCCTAGATGACGGTGATGGAGGACAAGGTAGGCAGCAACTTTCTTGAAATTCTTGAAGGATATAAGCCATGAAATGAGCATATACAAGGCCTTGAAGCACGCTCCTTGGATCCCCCTTTGACTTGAAACTCTTTGCACAAGCATTATGCATGAAAAACAATGAAAGATCATGGAGAGGAAGCTCGGGAATTCTCTGACAATCAATCACAACCTACAAACAAAGGATAAAAGGCAAGTAAAAGGGAAAAATAGCAAGTAAACTAGAAAATGCATAAAATAGAGAAACTAACTAAGAAAAGCATAAAATGAAGAAAATAAGAATAAAACTAAGGAAAACTAAAGTTAAGAGTAATAAAATGAAATGAAATTCATCCAAAAAGAGATCAAATGAGTGCCATAAATGTCACTCATCAAATTCTCCTAAGCTAAACTTTTGCTCGTCCTCGAGAAAAACAAAGCAAGAAAGATCAAGGATGAAAAATTTATTGAAAATGAAAAAGAAAGACTCGAGATAAGAATGTACACTAAGACTCACTGTCGTAGGAATTACGGTTGCTTTTAGCTACAACAAGCCCTTTAAACCCCAAAGTCGCCTATGAGGACGAGTGAGGTCTCGTAAGGGTGTCCTAAGAGTTTGACCCATAACTCTCCACCAAACATCAATGAGGCAAAACCATGAAAACAAAAGAAAAGAAAATGAAAATAAACCTTTGCGAAATGAACTCACATAAAGACTATAATGCAAATGAATGAAAATCTTTCTCAAGTAGTTAAGGTATGCACTTTTCAAGATATCTAAGGTTGATTGAAACTTAGGGTATGCTAGGCATAGGAACTAGACATCACAATCCACGTTCAACCAAAAAAATCTTACCGCGTTCTCCCCAGTAGTCTCAAATCTCCCCTTAGTGAGTATCTCAATGATTCCTCGAAGGAACCGGAAAAAGAATTATTTTTAGGCTACTCGACAATCTCGACTATGCATCCCCTTTCCTTAGGCAATGACCCATGATGCCCTCTCCCGAATAGTGACTCAACTATCTAGGTCGAAAGGTCTTTCCCCAAGGTTGTAACGTAAGGCAATAAGGGTGAAGGTAGGCTAAAAATTTAAAATTTGGTGGTTTTTCTAATAGTGAAGCAAAGATTGCGCATTTCTTTACACCAAAACTAAGTTATCACCAAACAAAAACAACACTCCCAAGCTTACTTGAAGCTATATTCACAAAGAAATATATACAAAAAGCGTACACGCTTCTCCCCCAAGCTAAAATGAAGCATTGTCCTCAATGCTTAGAAGGAGAAAAGAATAAATCAAAATATTTTTGAATGTTTTTCACTTTTTTCAATTTTTTGTTTATTTTTTTTTTTGTTTATTAGAAATTGCAATGTCCTTGCCTTTTACTTAACTAGGGTATCCTACGCGCACAATGCGCGCGAAAAATTTAGCTCTTGCATAGAAGTTGTATTAGCGAGTAGTTACACCTTTGGTTTGGGTGGTAAATTTAATAGTTTTAATACGTACATTTGGTTATGTGCCTATATATTGGTTTTGTAGAAATATAAAAAAGCCACCAAAATCTTAAATGATAATTATTTTTTAAAACCATCAAAAGTTTGACAGTGTTATTTCAAAATTATTATTAAATAATATTTAATTGATTTTCATCCCTTCATATCTTAATCTAGTTTAGAACTCTTAATTGATTTGCATGATTCAATAATACTTAACGTATTTTTCTTCAAACGAATTTTTTGTGAGCTTGGTCATACGGACTAATAATATGTGAAATGTTCGTTGTAGCTAAAAACTTAATAATGTAAGTTCAATGTTCTACGACCATCTAATATCTATATCTAATAATAAAGCAATAATCACTTAGTTATATTTTTCCTCTTAAATTCTCTCCATATTTAATACATTTTTTTTTCTATCATCGATTTCCTTCGATTTTAGGATTTTAAAGTTATTTATACCTCTTGATAACATTTGGTCAAATATCATTATTTAATATGAATGTCATTTAAATTCCACTTTGTTTATGTGCGTACCATAAAATAATGTACAATTAAAAAGCTAATAAACAATAACAATATTTGTAATAATTAAAGGACAACAAAATTGTAAATAAGAAGAGCAACCACGAAAGAGTAAAAATAAATCATCTCGTGGTAATAAACAATGTCTTCGTACCTACAAATTTTTTTTTCCTTTTTAAATAACAATAACAACATATGAAGTACAAAACATTATAATTTTTTTATTTAAAAAAAGGCATTACAAGTTTTTGTTAAAAAAAACTTTGTATTAATTGATGGTATGTTTAATGAAAAAAAAATCTAAATAAATATATTAATGAGAGTAAACATATTAATGAGGGTAAAAAAGTAAATATACATTTTTGTACACAATTTTGTACATATTTTTGAGGATATATTTAGTAGCACACTATTCCTAAGAGTTATTTTCTACTTTTTATAAGGTAGGGATTCGGACGGCTTTTTCTATAAGCAACTTATTAGTCCATGCCTTTTATGAAGTAGGACGGCTTTTTCTCAAATATTTGCCATTATTCACAAAGAAAATGATATCATAAACTTGCATTCATAAAAACCAAAATTCCAACTCATCCACCACAAACTCTATCTCAAATGATCATTTTGAGTCACAAAAACCAAGAAAAGTAGAAAAATGAAACAAAAGGTCAAATAACTAAAGATGTGGCTTGAAAAGAAGGGATAAGGCTCAAATGGTTGCAATAAGGCAAATGTAAACCCAAAAATAAAGAAAATAACAAAATATAACAAAAATGAAAAAAAAACACCCCGAAAAAGGTGCCTTTGTCCTTCCTAGAAAGTTCGGTCTCGCGTTTGAGAATCATACATCAAGCTTTATTAGATTAGGTTTGCATGTCAAGGATCCACGCCGCTCATACAAAGAATGTTGAAGGCTAGAAAAACAAGTAACCTCACAAGGATGTGGCAAAAACTCACTATTGGTGTCAAATTGACTATAGGGAGCAACTGCCAACATGCCACAAACAAGTAGAATCCGGCTTCATGATCCTCCTAGTTCAAACCAACTACCCTAGCATACACCTATCCTAGAGTCAACCGAACATAGTCTCAAACCGTGCATACCTTTACCACCTAGGAAGAAAATCATGCAAAAGACAAGACCAATGTACAAAGTTCACTTCATAAGAAAAATGAAAAATAAGGCCTCAAAATCACATAAAAAATAAAAAGAAAAATAAAAGAAAATAAAAGAAAAGGAAAGTAAAAGAAAAGAAAATAAAAGAAAAGAAATGGAGACATAGGAAAGGAAAATAGGGGATATAATGTGGAATGGACTAGAAAGCAAGTTAAACACATAAGAGTCCCAATCGACAAACAAGTGACCGATCGACATCATCGTCATCAATCCCAAACACATTACGTGTTAACAAGCATCCATCCTCGAACCATTCAACTTCCCCTAAACTAATCCTATTCAATGCAACCAATGACAATAAAGAGAAAAATAAGAAAGGTCTCACCGGGCTCCAAGCTTAGCAAAAATTAACGAAGCAAGTAGAAACCACCTCGTTGCATTCCATAACCAAAAGCTTCTTCAAGAAACCAAGTGAGAAAAAGAAAAATAAAAGAATTTATATACAAAGAAAATTGTCAGTAACTTCCAAATGAAATCGGCCGAAAATTCGGCAGCATAACGACAGTAAATGAAAAATATATATCAGAGACAGTGAAACATCAGGAAACATCATATCAAAAAGAATTGTCAGAACAACGGTAGAGAAGATAGATAGGGAATCAGAGCAAGTCATCATCAGAGAAATCATCACAGAGACATCAGATCAGAAAGAGGACATGGAGGCTAAGAAGGAATAATGCTAAATGAACCACTAGCAAGGAGGAGGACATGCAAAACACAACCAATCTAAACCAACTCCCCCAAAGCTAGATATGAGCTACCCCTCCCTCAATCTAATCCCAACAATAGGGCAAACAAGAAACATAATCATAAAACAAGCATATGGAGGGGGGGGGTAGCCAACATGGCTTACTCGGCACTAAAGTAGGGGGTAGAACTAGAGCTCCCCCCACCCATGGAAATAACATCCTTCCCCTTAGCCCTTCCCAACCTCCTAAGGGCATCAGCAGCAAAATACTCAGACCAATCATCCAAAGCAGGTGGGCCCGAATGACCCCACCTTCTCTCAGTCTCAGGGGAAGGGAAAGGAGCAGGGTTAGCTGGATCATAAGTCCAGTCACACCCTCCCGGCCTCTTGTAATCATAATCCCCCATAGAGGTCCCACGAATGGCACTATGTGCCACATGTGGACCCTCCCAATAGGGATAACAAAGACGGGGCCCCACAGCCTTGTCATAAGGCTCCCACTGTGGGATAGGGCCTCTTGGACCGGGAGGTACGGGTAGTTTACATAAGACTCAATATCCCCCCTAGAAACATGAAAATCATATACAGTCCTAGCATGATAGTCGTAGCTACCCTCCAAACAACCGTTTCCCATAGAAGAGGAATAAGACAAGGCAAAAGTAAGGGCGTCAATCTTATCATGCAAGCTAGACAAGTCATGCAAGGAAGGAGATGAAGGAGAAAGAGGAGTAGGAGATGAAGTACTAGGGTTACCTCCCTTGGATGATGAAGCCTTAGACTTTTGAGGAGCATTTCCCGAAGGAGGCAAGGAAACCCGACGAAAAGAACTTGGAATATCCCTCTTTCACGGCTTCCAAGGGTAGGATGAATTCATGTCCCTCACCATAGATCCTTCGTAGGGGATAAGGCACCAATCGGTGGTCCTAGACACTTTCCAAATGAACAAATCGTCCATGATGGTGCGCTCAATGAACTTTTGGTTGATCAAGGCAAACGTGCTCAACAAGCAGGATGAAATCTTCTCTCTTGGATCTTTAATCTCCTTAAGCTTCCCAATCATGGATGCATACTTTTTATTAAGTGACAACACAATGATGGTAATCATACCACCTATTTGTATGCTCCCCGAGAGAAAGAAACCGTCCCTAATGTCGATAAAACGGTCGAGCAAGTGCCTTGCAAAGTCGATCACCTCCACTTCCTCATCCTTAGGTTGACTTGCCAACCATAACCAACTTAGTTGTTCTTGAGACATGGCTCCAAGAGATTCCTTGGAGAAGAAGGCATAAGTAAGGATCCGGCTAAAAAAGCGCATCGCACCATCGATTATGGAAGCCGACTTTGAAGTTTGAGCATGATAGGCTTCTTCTTGACAAATGCTATCCCACCAATAATCTTCATCGTATTTATGGTCATTATGAAGTGTTTCATAAGCCGGATAAATCAAAGGTACACCCTCGATGGGCTCCGGGAAATGGAACATCTTGTTGAGGAATGAGAGGGAATAGAATAATCCTCATTGAACACTTGGAAAAAGAGTGTCGGACATTCATTGTCGTTGCCGCTCTTGTGCACATCGAGAGATGATAGAAATTCATATGTGAGCCGAGCAAATGTGGGAGCACTAAGATCGATGAACTCCTCAATGCCCAAATTTCGTGCTAGCATTCGAACATCATCGTCGATCCCTAGAAGAGTGGTGGTATCTTGATCATAGAATCTCGTAGAATATAGCTTCCTCGATGATAGACTCACAAATCGGTCCCAATGCTTTTGGACCCTAAACTTAATGCTGTATGTTTCCTTGACGGTGAAGGTGGATCAATGGTTTCTCTTGGATTTACAACCTTGGTACGTTTTGCTTGCCTTGCACCAACCATCTTTAGTGATGAAGAATGAAGATTTGGGTAACAATAGTAGTGAGAATTATGGAGATTTGATGAAGAAGGATGAAAATAATATGATAAAGATGAAGTAGAGCTATGAGCAACTCCAATTAGATCTATGAAGGAAGTAGAATGAAGTAGGAGAGAGAGAGAGGAGGGAGGAACGGCCTAAAAAGGAGAGGGGAAGCAAAGGCTCGTACACCCAGCTAGGTGCGGCCGCACACGGGAGGCGTGCGCCCGCACAAAGCTCGTGTGCGGCCGCACATCTCCTTGTGCGCCCGCACCAAACCTGATGCTCCTTTCCCGCGATTTCCTTCCTCCCTCACCTAGTGCGCACACCCCCTATGATGGTCATGGTGAACCATATAGGCAGTAGTTACACTTCATAATGGTGAGTGAAAAACATGAAAATCATGAAAATAAACACAAGTACTCACCATCCTCCAAACTTATCCATTTTTCCAACTTAAGAATTGGGACAAATTTACCTCAGAATTGGCATCAAAGTTGTTGGAAATCAACTCAAACCAACCTACAACATCAAACACAACAAGATTAAATCACAAAAACACCATCAAACTCAAAGAAAAGTCAAAAGAAAAAGGAAGAAAAAGTTAGAGAACACGGGTTGCCTCCCGTGAAGCGCTTTTTTTATAGTCTTAAGCTAGACATCCTCCACCTCTTTCAAGGTGGATCATAGAGAGTCATATCATGGATGACCCCCACAAATACTCCATCATAATAGCGCTTGAGTCTATGTCCGTTGACCTTATAAGTCCTCGAAAAATCCAAAGGAGAAATTTCAATAGAACCATTTGAGAACACCTCTTGAACAACAAAAGGACCGGTCCTACGAGACATCACTTTTCCGGGAAAAAGCCTCATTTTTGAATTGAAAAGAAGCACCTTATCCCCCAGAACAAACTCTTTCTTCTCAATGAGCTTATCATGCACCTCCTTGGTTCTAGCTTTATACAAGCTAGCACAATCATACGCATCCAACCGAAGCTCTTCTAATTCATGTAAGTCCAACCAACGTTGCTCACCCGCACTAGCCAAATCAAAATTGATCTTCTTAATTGCCCAATGAGTGCGGTGCTCAAGCTCAACCGGAAGGTGACAAGACTTCCCATAACCCAAGCGATAAGGAGTGGTACCAATAGGAGTCTTGAAAGCCGTTCTATATTCCCACAAGGCATCATCGAGCTTGTTTGCCCAATCTTTCCTACTCCTTGCAACCGCCTTCTCAAGAATCAACTTAATTTGACGATTGGATACCTTAACTTGCCCATTGGTTTGAGGGTAATAAGGAAGACCAAATCTTTGGTTCACTCCATGCTTCTTCAACATCTTCCGGAAAGCATAGTGCACAAAATGGGAGCCATTATCACTTATAACCGCCTTGGGGATGCCAAACCTTGGGAATATTATCTTTTTGAACAACTTCATCACCACTTTATGGTCATTAGTTGGAGAAGCAATGGCTTCCACCCACTTTGACACATAATCAACGGCAACAACAATATATTGATTCCCATAAGAAGATGGAAAAGGACTCATAAAATCTATACCCCAAACATCAAAGATTTCCAATTCAAGAATTGGTTGTTGGGGCATCTCATTCCTTCTTGAAATATTCCCGGTCCTTTGGCATTGGTCACAACTTTTGACATACTCCCAAGCATTCTTAAAGAGGTTAGGCCACCATCATCCACATTGAAGCACCTTAGAGGCCGTTCTTGAAACACCCATATGACCACCACTAGGATCTGATTGGCACATCTTCAAAACATTTCGTATTTCCTCATTTGGCACACACCGGCGCAACAATCCATCCACACCTCTTTTGTACAAGATTGGCTCATCCCAAACATAGTGCCTAGCTTCTCTCTTGAGCTTCCTCTTTTGATTATTGGAAAAGGAAGGAGGGAACTCCCCACAAGCAAGAAAAATCACCAAATCGGCAAACCAAGGGAGCTCCTTCACATTGATAACATATAATGAATCATCCAACATCCGGTCCTCTATAGGGGACCCATCATCTTGAACTTGAAAATCCTCAAGTCTAGACAAATGATCCGCAACAACATTTTCCGCACCTTTTTTATCCGGATTTCAAGATCAAAAGATTGAAGCTCAAGGACCCAACGAATCAACCTCTGTTTGGATTCCTTTTTTCCAAAGAGATACTTCAAAGCCGCATGATCGGTGAAGACTATAGTCTTAGACCCCAACAAATAACAACGGAATTTCTCAAAAGAATGAACAATAGCCAAGAATTCCTTTTCCGTTGTTGTATAATTTCTTTGAGCACCATTAAGCGTCTTCGACATATAATAGATGACATGAAGCTTTTTATCAATTCTTTGACCCAACACACCTCCTATGGCCGTATCACTTGCATCACACATAAGCTCAAAAGGCAAATCCCATCTAGGGGCATGGACAATAGGGCTAGAAGTCAAAGCTTTCTTCAATCTATTAAAAGCTTCCAAACAAGCATCATCAAAGACAAAATCAACACCTTTTTGGAGAAGATCGTTTAAAGGCTTAGCAATGAGAGAAAAGTCTTTGATAAACCTTCTATAAAACTCGGCATGACCCAAAAACGATCTTACTCCTTTCACATTAACCGGAGGGGGAAACTTCTCTATCACCTCAATCTTAGCTTTGTCAACTTCAATGCCTTTATGAGAAATCTTGTGGCCAAGTACAATCCCTTCCTCCACCATAAAGTGGCATTTTTCCCAATTAAGCACCAAATTGACCTTCTCACATCTCTCAAGACATTTTTCAAGATTTTTGAGGCAATCCTCAAATGAAACACCTCCCACAGAAAAGTCATCCATGAAAACTTTCATTTGTTCTTCAAGCATGTCCCCAAAAATGCTCAAAATACACCTTTGAAAAGTCGCCGGAGCATTACACAATCTAAAGGGCATTCTTCTATATGCAAAAGTACCTAAGGGGCATGTGAAGGTTGTCTTTTCTTGATCCTCGGGATGAATAGGAATTTGAAAGAATCCCGAATATCCATCAAGGAAGCAATAGAATTTGTGCCTAGTCAACCTTTCAAGCATTTGGTCAATAAAAGGGAGAGGGAAGTGATCCTTCTTGGTTGATGTGGTTAGACGTCTATAGTCTATACACATCCTCCAACCGGTGACCGTTCTAGTTGGAATGAGTTCACCTTTCTCATTCTTAACTACGGTCATACCCCTCTTCTTAGGAACGACATGCACGGGGGAGACCCACCTTGAGCTTGAGATGGGGAATATGATTCCCGCATCCAAAAGCTTGGTGATCTCTTTCTTAACTACTTCTCCCATTTGGGGATGTAGCTTCCTTTGTCGTTTAATAGAAGGTAGGGTGCCCTCCTCAAGTGTTATGTGGTGTGTACACAAAGCGGGGCTTATGCCTTTAAGATCATCAATTGTGTACCCAAAAGCACCTTGGTGCTTTCTCAAAACACCACATAACACTTGAGCTTGGCTCTCACTCAAGGATGCACTAACAATAACGGGATATGTAGAATTAGGGCCTAAGAATTCATACCTAAGGTGTGATGGTAGAGGTTTGAGCTCTACCATGGGAACACCTTTACCTTCTTTGGTTGAGGCCACTTGCAAAGCATCTTGACTTGATATCCCCATACAAATTTCTTCATCACTCCCTATATTGCCTCCATCAAGCAAATCTTCATACAATTGCACTTCCTTTCTTAGGATACCTATCTTTTCCTTATTCAACAAAACACACTCAAGAGGATCGTTAGATGTGAGCAAGTGCTCATGCATGGAATTCACAATATTATCAAGCACTTCAACTCTCATGCAATTCTCAAAAGAAGAAGAGGGATATTTCATTCCTTCATTCAAATCAAATTCAACTATCTCCTCTTCAAATCTTAGCACTCTTAACATCTATCATAGCCCCCGATGTAGCAAGGAATGGTCTACCTAAGATGATAGGTATTGTAGCATCTTCATCCATATCCAATACTACAAAATAAACCGGAATAACAAATTTCCCAACCCTTAAAGCCACATCTTCTACCTTCCCCTTAGGAATCTTAATCGACCTATCGGCTAATTGCAAAGTAATCTTGGAAGGTAGAAGTTCTCCTAGACCTAATCTTTGATAAACCGAATATGTCATGAGGCTAACACTAGCTCATAAGTCACATAAGGCATTATCAATTTGAGTCTTGTTAATGGCACAAGGGATGGGAAAATTTTCGGGATCCTTCAACTTAAGAGGCATCTTTTTCATGATAATTGCACTACAATGTTCGGTAAGGCTAATTGTCTCCATCATATCACAAGTCCCTTTTCCACTCAAAATCTCCTTAAGGAACTTAGCATAGTTTGGCATTTGTTCAACATCGGTGAAAGGAAGAGTTAGATGAAGTTGCTTAAGCATCTCTACAAATTTCCCAAATTGCTCATCCAACTTATATCTATTATATCTTTTGGGATAGGGAAGCTTTGGTTTGCAAACCTCTTTCACTTTCTCTATCACCTTCTCTACTCGTCCCTCATCATTATTCTCACTCAAAGGACATTCATCACCTTCAACTTCAATGGGGTTCTTACTAGTGCTCTCTCTAGCAACACTCTTCTTAGGCACACCTCTCTCAAGGACCCTACCACTTCTAGTAACAATGGCATCCATAGGGTTCCTATAATCTAGGCTAGGTGGAGTCAAAGAAGAAGAGTTTGCATACTCCTTAAACACACTAGTCAATTGAGAAAGTTTTTCACTTAAATCCTTGTTATAAGCCAACATGTGATTAAACTTCTCCTCATTCAAAGCCATATAAATTTCCAATGTTTTGGCTTGTTTCTCAATAACACTTTCCAAAAATTCCCTAGAAGAAAATGATTGATCATAGGAATTATCACTTGAACTTTGAGCATTTGGAACTAAATCAATTGGGGAACCTCTTTGAAAATTTGCTTGAAAATATCCCCTAGTTTGATTATTCCAATTACCCCTAGTTTGATTTTGGCTCCTTTGTTGACCATAGTTATCATAACCTTGATTATGACCCATGGCCATGACCATTACAACCATGATGGTTATAGTTACCATGAACCCCTTGGTATCCATGATTTCTACAACCTCCATTTTGGTTATATTTATCATGATTCATATGATAATTCCTTTATCCAACATTCCTTTGAACATCAATTCTAGGTTCACAAGCATGATCATTGATATAATTCACATGTTCCATTTCAATTTCATCATATTCATCACAAGGAACATTTGGGCACATAGAAGCATCATGATCATTCATTCCACATAATTCACAAGGCCAACACTCCACAATCATGCAACAAGAAGAAAGATTAGAGTTAGAGTAAGAAGATGTACCTCTCCCCTTAATTTGGGAGGGAAGAATTGGAGCTTGGGAAGGAGGCTTCTCAAGCTTTTATTTGAGAGACATAACTTCTTTCCCTAAATCCGCAATCAAAGTAGTCAAATCATTGATGGCACTAAGTTGTTCGATTGAGAAACCCTTGCTTGTTGGCTCTCTCTCCACTTCTTGCCAATTCATATAATGACGAACCACTTCATCAATTGCATCAACCACTTCTTCTTCCGTTTTGTTTATGATTGGGCCTCTGGCTCCGGCATCAAAACTTACTCTCCCATGAGAACTCAACCCACCATAGAAGATATGTATGATTTGATAGGTAGGAATCCCATGGTGTGGACACTCTCTTTGATAATCCTTAAATCTTTCCCATGATTCATAGAGATGTTCATTTGGCTTTTGCTTGAACCCTTGAATCAAAGCTCTTGCCTCCGCCGTCTTCTTTTGAGGATAGAAACGGAACAAGAAAGCTTTGGTGACATCATCCCAAGTTCTCAAAGAATTGGGCTTCACCTCTTTATCTAGCCATTCCAAAGATCTTCCTATGAGAGAGATAGGGAACAACTTAAGACGGATAAACTCTTGAGATACTCCATTGACCTTGATTGTGTTACAATATTTTTTAAACTCCTTAAGATGGTTCAATGGGCTCTCATTCTTAGCCCCACTATATTGTCTCCTCTCAATTAGGGTGATCATTGCCGGCCGAATTTCAAAGTCAATTTCCGGTGTTGTAGGTGGAGCTATGCCGCTCTCATACCTATATGCACCGGGCACTCCTAGTTCCTTCAAGGCAACTCTTGTATTTCCTCCCATGGCTTGGGATCTATGCATACAAAACTCAAAGAAAATATTAGTAGCACAGCTACAAGTAAAGCCTAAAGTGTAAAATCTTTTTGTATTTTGCAAATAGAGTGGAATAGACTCAACAACAATATGCACTCAAAGCACCACTCCCCAGCAACGGCGCCATTTTGATAGGATGAAGAACGGTAGGTTGTTGGGCTACCACCCCACCCAATCAAACAAAATTTGTAACTCAACAAAGCCCTATGAAGTGTAGTGGTAAGTCAAGGTCGAACCCAAAGGAATGGAGGTTGAATGTATATTGCCTAGTGTCAAGCTACTCCGAAATCAAGTAGGGGTTTATGGTAGAAACTAGAGCTAAGCTAGGCAATGCAAAAAGCTTGTACTAATCAAATGCAAAGGCACCAGGTGAATGGATCCACATGCATCAACAATGAAGTTCAATCAACTTGGGGAATCAACCAATCAAGTCAAGCAATGTGAGGGAAAACCGAAATTGCAACCAAAAGAGCACATCATGCTATTCTCCTAGAGGTCTAATTAGCGCCAACTACATTAAACACTAGCTAGGAAACATCACAAGATATCTTAATCGAGTAAATGTAAGCCACAAATCAATGGTCCATATCAATGTGAACTCACAATGCAATCTAGTGTGAATAACAAGGGTGATCAAGCCTAATCAAGCACACACATGCACAAAATCAATCAACCAATTTAATCACATTATCAACTCAATCAATTTCCCCCAAATTAATCTCAATTCATCATCAATACATGCTTCACCACTACCCTAGCAATAAAACTACTCACAATCCATGAAAAACATCAAAATCAAAGCTAAACTAATCATCATACCCAATTTCATCAATTGAAATCAACAAATTCAATCCAAATCAATCAAACTATTAATCAACCAAATAAAACAACAATAATAATGAAATCAAACATTAAATTACATTAAAGAGTAAATAATCCTTACAAACTTGATAGAAATCAAACCAAATGTAGCAATCTTCAATCATCAATCATCAAACCCACATTTTCTCTCTCTAAAAAGCTAAGAACTAGTGTTTTTTCTCTCTCTAAGATCTAATCTAATCTAATTCTTACTAATGAAGATCCAATTCTCTCTCTAAAAATGGAAAGAAATAACTAAAAATACAAAGGGGAAGTTAGGATTGACGTCCAAAAATAGACCCACGCCGGTGCGGGCGCTCGGAGGAGAGAGAGTGGCGCGCACAGGAACACACCAAGAAAGGTGCGCCCGCACGCACCAGGTGTGCGGCCGCACTCGATATATGTGCGTCCGCACACTCCCCGAGTGCGCCCGCACAAACCTGGCAGCCCCCATTCTTCTTCTTCGTCCTAGCTCATGTGGTGCACACATCCTAGATGACGGTGATGGAGGACAAGGTAGGCAGCAACTTTCTTGAAATTCTTGAAGGATATAAGCCATGAAAAGAGCATATACAAGGCCTTGAAGCATGCTCCTTGGATCCCCCTTTGACATGAAACTCTTTGCACAAGCATTATGCATGAAAAACAATGAAAGATCATGGAGAGGAAGATCGGGAATTCTCGAACAATCAATCACAACCTACAAACAAAGGATAAAAGGCAAGTAAAAGGGAAAAATAGCAAGTAAACTAGAAAATGCATAAAATAGAGAAACTAACTAAGAAATGCATAAAATGAAGAAAATAAGAATAAAACTAAGGAAAACTAAAGAAAAGAGTAATAAAATGAAATGAAATTCATCCAAAAAGAGATCAAATGAGTGCCATAAATGTCACTCATCCAATTCCCCCAAGCTAACTTTTGCTCGTCCTCGAGCAAAACAAAGCAAGAAAGATCAAGGATGAAAAATTTATTGAAAATGAAAAAGAAAGACTCAAGCTAAGAATTTACACTAAGACTCACTGTCGTAGGAAATACGGTTGCTTTTAGCTACAACAAGCCCTTTAAACCCCAAAGTCGTAGGAATCACGGTTGATTTACAAAGCTTTGTTTGAATGTGTTTGACTTTCATTTGACTCAATCAACTTTGTAGAATGCATTTGGCTTTCATTTGATTCAAAAAGCTTTGTTTGAAAGTGTTTGAATTTCATTTGAATCAATTATCTTTGTTGAACGCATTTGACTTTCAATTCATTCAAATAGCTTTGTATGTATGTGTTTGACTTTCATTTAATTCAATTAACTTTATTGAATGCATTTCACTTTCATTTGATTTAAAAAGCTTTGTTTGAATGTGTTTGACTTTCATTTGAGTCAAAAATCTTTGTTGAATGCATTTGACTTTCATTAGATTTAAAAAGCTTTGTTTGAATGCGTTTAACTTTCATTTGATTCAAAAAGTTTTGTTTAAATGTGTTTGACTTTCATTTTACTCAATTAGCTTTGTTGAATGCATTTTAATTTCATTTTATTCAAAAAGCTTTGTATGAATATGTTTGACTTTCATTTGACTCAATTAACTTTGTTGAATGCATTTGACTTTATTTGATTCAAAAAGCTTTGTATGAATGTGTTCTACTTTCATTTGACTCAATTATCTATGTTGAATGCAATTGACTTTCATTTGATTCAAAAAGCATTGTTTGAATGTGTTTGACTTTCATTTGACTCAATTAGATTTGTTTAAATGTGTTTGACTTTCATTTGACTCAATTAACTTTGTTAAATGCATTTAAATTTATTAGATTCAAAAAACTTTGTATGAATGTGTTTTACTTTCGTTTGACTCAATTATCTTTATTGAATGCATTTGACTTTCATTTGATTCAAAAAGTATTGTTTGAATGTATTTGACTTTCATTTGACTCATTTAGCTTTGTTGAATGCATTTGAATTTCATTTGATTCAAAAAGCGTTGTTTGAACGTGTTTGACTTTCATTTGAGTCATAAAGAATTGTTGAATGCACTTGACTTTCGTTTAATTTAAAAAGCTTTGTTTGAATGTGTTTGACTTTAATTTAACTCATTTAGCTTTGTAGAATGCATTTGACTTTCATTTGATTCAAAAAGCTTTGTTTGAATGTGTTTGAATTTCATTTGACTCAATAATCTTTGTTGAACGCATTTGACTGTCAATTGATTCAAATAGCTTTGTATATATATGTTTGACTTTCATTTAATTCAATTAGCTTTATTGAATGCATTTCACTGTCATTTGATTCAAAAAGCTTTTTTTGAATGTGTTTGACTTTCATTTGAGTCAAAAATCTTTGTTGAATGCATTTGACTTTCAATTGATTCAAAAAGCTTTGTTTGAATGTGTTTGAGTTTCATTTGATTTAAAAAGCTTTGTTTGAATGTGTTTGACTTTCATTTGACTCAATTATCTTTCTTTAATGAATTTGACTTTCATTTGATTCAAACAGCTTTGTTTGAATGTGTTTGACTTTCATTTGACTCAATTAACTTTGTTGAATGCAATTGACTTTATTTGATTCAAAAAGCTTTGTTTGAATGTTTTTTACTTTCATTTGAGTCAAAAAGCCTTGTTGAATGCATTTGACTTTCATTTAATTTTAAAAGCATAAATTGAATGTGTTTGACTTTCATTTGATTCAAAAACCTTTGTTTGAATGTGTTTGACTTTCATTTTACTCAATTAGCTTTGTTGAATGCATTTGACTTTCATATGATTCAAAAAGCTTTGTTTGAATGTGTTTGACTTTCATTTGACTCAATTATCTTTGTTGAATGCGTTTGAATTTCATTTGATTCAAAAAGCTTTGTTTGAATGTGTTTGACTTTCATTAGACTCAATTAGCTTTGTAGAATGCATATGACTTACATTTGACTCAATTAGCTTTTTATGAATGTCTTTGACGTTCATTTGACTCAATTAGCATTGTGAATTGCATTTCACTTTCATTTAATTTAAAAAGCTTTGTTGAATCTGTTTGACGTTCATTAGATTCAAAAAGTTTGTATGAATGTGTTTGACTTTCATTTGACTCAAATATCTTTTGGTGAATGCATTTGACTTTCATTTGATTCAAAAAGCATTGTTTGAATGTGTTTGACTTTTGTTTGACTCAATTAGCTTTGTTGAATGCATTTTACTTTCATTTGATTCAAAACGCTTTGTTTAAATGTGTTTGACTTTCATTTGACTCAATTAGCTTTGTTAAATGCATTTGACTTTCATTTCATTCAAAAAGCATTGTTTGAATGTGTTTGACTTTCATTTGACTCAATTAGATTTATAGAATGCAATTGACTTTCATTTGACTCAACTAGCTTTGTATGAATGTGTTTGACTTTCATTTGACTCAATTAGCTTTGTGAATAGCATTTCACTTTCATTTAATTCAAAAAGCTTTGTTTGAATGTGCATTTTACTCAATTAGTTTTGTTGAATGCATTTACTTTCATTTGATTCAAAAAGCTTTGTATGAAGGTGTTTGATTTTCAATTGACTCAATTATCTTTATTGAATGCATTTGACTTTTATTTGATTCAAAAAGCTTTGTTTGAATGTGCTTGAGTTTCATTTGACTAAATTAACTTTGTTGAATTCATTTGACTTTTATTTGATTCAAAAAGCTTTGTTTGAATGTGTTTGACTTTTATTTGCGTCAAAAAGCTTTGTTGAATGTATTTGACTTTCAATTGAACCAAAAACCTTTGTTTAAATGTGTTTGTTTTTCATTTGACTCAATTATCTTTGTTGAATGCATTTGACTTTTAATTGATTCAAAATGCTTTGTTTGAATGTGTTTGACTTTCATTTCACTCAATTAGCTTTGTTGAATGCATTTGAATTTCATTTAACTCAAAAAGCTTTGCTTGAATGTGTGCCTTTCATTTGACTCAATTACCTTTGTAGAATGCATTTGACTCAATTAGCTTTGTGAATTGCTTTTCACTTTCATTTAATTAAAAAAGCTTTGTTGAATGTGTTTGACATTCATTTGATTCAAAAAGCTTTGAATGAACGTGCTTGACTTTCATTTGACTCAATTATCTTTGTTGAATGCATTTGACTTTCATTTAATTTCAAAAGCATAGATTAAATGTGTTTGATTTTCATTTCATTCAAAAACCTTTGTTTGAATGTGTTTTACTTTCATTTTACTCAATTAGCTTTGTTGAATGCATTTGACTTTCATATGATTCAAAAAGCTTTGTTTGAATGTTTTTGACTTTCATTTGACTCAATTATCTTTGTTGAATGCATTTACTTTCATTTGATTCAAAAAGCTTTGTATGAATGTGTTTGATTTTCAATTGACTCAATTATCTTTATTGAATGCATTTGACTTTCATTTGATTCAAAAAGCTTTGTTTGAATGTGCTTGAGTTTCATTTGACTAATATAACTTTGTTGAATGCATTTGACTTTCATTTGATTCAAAAAGCTTTGTTTGAATGTGTTTGACTTTTATTTGAGTCAAAAAGCTTTGTTGAATGTATTTGACTTTCAATTGAATCAAAAACCTTTGTTTAAATGTGTTTGTTTTTCATTTGACTCAATTATCTTTGTTGAATGCATTTGACTTTTAATTGATTCAAAATGCTTTGTTTGAATGTGTTTGACTTTCATTTCACTCAATTAGCTTTGTTGAATGCATTTGAATTTTATTTGACTCAAAAAGCTTTGTTTGAATGTGTGCCTTTCATTTGACTCAATTACCTTTGTAGAATGCATTTGACTCAATTAGCTTTGTGAATTGCTTTTCACTTTCATTTAATTAAAAAAGCTTTGTTGAATGTGTTTGACATTCATTTGATTCAAAAAGCTTTGAATGAACGTGCTTGACTTTCATTTGACTCAATTATCTTTGTTGAATGCATTTGACTTTCATTTAATTTCAAAAGCATAGATTAAATGTGTTTGACTTTCATTTGATTCAAAAACCTTTGTTTGAATGTGTTTCACTTTCATTTTACTCAATTAGCTTTGTTGAATGCATTTGACTTTCATATGATTCAAAAAGCTTTGTTTGAATGTTTTTGACTTTCATTTGACTCATTTATCTTTGTTGAATGCGTTTAAACTTCATTTGATTCAAAAAGCTTTGTATGAATGTATTTGATTTTTATTTGACTCAATTATCTTTAATGAATGCATTTGACTTTCACATGATTCAAAAAGATTTGTTTAAATGGGTTTGACTTTCATTAGACTCAATTAGCTTTGTTGAATGCATTTTACTTTAATTTGATTCAAAAAGCTTTGTATGAATGTGTTTGACTTTCATTTCACTCAATTATCTTTATTGAATGCATTTGACTTTCATTTGATTTAAAAAGCTTTGTTTCAATGTGTTTGACTTTCATTTGATTCAAAAAGCTTTGTTGAATGCATTTGACTTTCATTTAACTTAAAAAGCTTTGTTTGACTGTGTTTTACTTTCATTTGACTCAATTAGCTTTGTAGAATGCATTTTACTTTCATTTGACTCAATTAGCTTTGTATGAATGTGTTTGACTTTCATTTGACTCAATTAGCTTTGGTAATTGCATTTCACTTTCATTTAATTCAAAAAGCTTTGTTTGAATGTGTTTGAGTTTCATTTGATTCAAAAAGCTTTGTTTGAATGTGTTTGACTTTCATTCGACTCAATTAGCTTTGTTTGAATGCATTTGACTTTCATTTGATTCAAAAAGCTTTGTTTGAATGTGTTTGACTTTCATTTGAGTAAAAAAGTTTTGTTGAATGCATTTGACGTTCATTTGATTCAAAAAGCTTTGTTTGAATGTGTTTGACTTTCATTTGACTCAATTATCTTTGTTGAATGCATTTGACTTTCATTTGATTCAAAAATCTTTGTATGAATGTGTTTGACTTTCATTTGACTCAATTAGCTTTGTTAATTGCATTTCATTTTCATTTAATTCAAAAATCTTTGTTTGAATGTGTTTGACTTTCATTTGACTCAATTAGCTTTGTTGAATGCATGTTACTTTATTGGATTATTAGAATGTGTTTGACTTTCATTTGACTCATTTAGCTTTGTTGAATGCATTTTACTTTCATTTGATTCAAAAAGCTTTGTTTAAATGTGTTTAACTTTCATTTGACTCAATTATCTTTGTTGAATGCGTTTGACTTTCATTTGATTCAAAAAGCTTTGTATGAACGTGGGGAAAACTATGTCGTTGAACTAATCCTCCCTACGGTCAAACAAATTTATAATCACTCAACTACCTAAATACAAGTATAGAGGTTAGTCAAGGGTAGAACCACTAGGAACGGTTATGTTCAAGTATTTCTAATTAACGCCTAAGCTAGGTCGAAGTCCAAGGTGAAAGTTAACGCTATTCTACTTTCTAAATCAAGAGCCAAACAAATAAAACACTAGGGAATGGGGATCAACATGCATTCATGATAACAAAGCTAATTAGGGAGTCAAGCAATCCAAGCAATGCAAAGCCAAATAGTAGGAGCAATAGGGGCATTCAACTAATCATCCTCACACTCTCTAACATAGATTTCTCTAGTGCTAAACAATATGAAGAAACATAATCAAAAACTCAACTAACTATGATCAAATCGATATCAAGTGGTCATGTCAATCAATTCAATCATGCAATCAATGCTAGAAATCATGGTTAGCTACTCCAATCAAACTTATGCAACATGCAAACCTCTATGAATCAATTTAATCACAACACAAGAACTAGTCAAATTCCCAAATCAATCTCAATCCATCAATCACACATGTTTACCCAAACCCTAGCAAGTAAACTACTCAAGAAACATGATCAACTCTACTATCAACTATAGAAAACAAGAATCAACAAAAATATCAAGAACAATTACTCTAATCAAACATCAAATAACAAAATCAAACCAAACAAACATCAAATTAAGTAAAGCAATTAAATGAGATAGAGTTTAGAAATGCTCATTGATAATAGAGAAAATCTCAAACACAATTGTCACACTTGCATCTTCAATCTCTTAATCACCATTGAAATCTCTCACTTTCTCTCTCTAAAACTACTCCTAAAATAGCCTAATCTAGAGAGAGAAGCTCTCAACCTAAGAGAGAGAAAACTAAGCTAAGCTAAAATCAGAAAAATAGAATAATAGGTTGGCCCCTAATTATCCCCAAAAATGGGTATTTAAATTAAGCTAAGAAAAATAATAAAAGAAGGGGAATAAAATAAAAATACATAAAGAAAAGGAAAATAAAAATAATAAAGGAAAATAAAATAAAAAGAGAAACAAGAAAAGAGAAATAAAAATAAAAGGAAAAGGAAAAATAAAAAAATTAAAGATAAAAGAAAAAGAAAACAAAAATGAAATAAAAAGAATCAGCTTCGATTTTTTTTGGCTGCTCTTATGAAGGGAATTAATCCCCTGTTTTGCTCCACCCCAGTCACGCACCATCACAACCTTCATCAAGCTCCATCAAGGCATCAATCAATCACTACCATCCATCATCATCGTCTTCATCAAGCTTCACCGTTCGATCTTTGTTAATTATCACCGGAGAAAATCGTGATAGATTTTTAGACACCTAGATGTCCGCGACCGCGGTGGTCTATACCGCGCCCTCTCCAGAGCCACCGCGTCCGCGGGAAGACCTCGGGACAACCGCGGCTACATACTGCCTTATTTGTGACATCGAGCCCGCGTCCGCTCCTCTCACACCCGCGTCCTCGGGGAAATCCAATTGAATTGGGATTTGATTGAGTTCGATTGGGGTTGCTTAGTTTGGGAGTTGATGAAGGGTGGTGCTTAATTAAATCGGGGCTGATTTGTGGCTGTGTTTTGCGGAGGTGGTGGAGCTGCTGCAATTGGTTGTGGGTGGTTGTTACGGCACTGATGGGCTGAACTGTTGGTTGCGGCAGAGAAGGGGGAATTGGAGAAATAAAGAGGTTCGTGGCTGGGCTGTGCTGGCGGTTCTGACAGGTGGCGGTTGCGGTTATTGGTGGTGCGAAGGTGGTAGGTTGGGAGTGGCGGATTTGGTGATGTAGGTGGGCTGCAGAGGTTGTTGGTGGTTGAGTGTATGAAGGTGGTTGGTTTGATGTTGCTGCAATTGTTTGTTGCTGCGTGAGTTGTGCATGGTTGGGAGTAGGGGAAGAAGGAGAGTTGGAGTAGGGGAGATGGTGAGGTTGTTATTGCAGTTGTGGTGTAGGTTAAGAAAATGGGTGGTGTAGGTTAGGCTGGCAGCAGGGGTTGGCTCAAAGGCAGCAACTTGACTTAATTCTCGGACGTTGAACTCGATCGACCAAGGACCCGAAAACACCTACAACCAAAAAAAACACGAGGAAAAGATCGGGACATAATAAAATAAAAATAAATAAAATAAAAATAAATAAAGTAAAATAGAATTGATGAGTGACATTTATGGCACTCATTTGATCTCTTTTTGGATGAATTTCATTTCATTTTACTACTCTTTTCTGTAGTTTTCCTTAGTTTTATTCTTAATTTCTTCTTTTTATGCTTTTCATGGTTAGTTTCTCTATTTTGTGCATTTTCTAGTTTACTTGTTATTTTTCCCTTTTACTTGCTTTTTATCCTTTATTTGTAGGTTGTGATTGATTGTCCAAGGATTCCCGAGCTTCCTCTCCATGGTCTTTCATTGATTTTCATGCCTAAAGCTTGTGCAAGAAGTTTCAAGTCAAAGGGGGATCCATGGAGCATGCTTCAAGGCCTTGTATATGCCTTTCTCATGGCTTATATCTTTCAAGAAATTCAAGAAACTTTCTGCCTACCTTGTCCTCCATCACCATCATCTAGGATGTGTGCACCACATGAGCTAGGACGAAGAAGAAGAAAGGAGGCTGCAGTTTTGTGTGGGCGCACACGGGGAGTGTGCGGCCGCACATATGTCGTGTTCGGCTGCACATGGGGTGTGTGCGGGCGCACCTTTTTGGGTGTGTCCCGTGCGCACTTCTCTCTCTCTCCTCCGAGCGCCCGCACCTGCGTGGGTCTATTCTTGGGCGTCAAAAGCGACCTTCTCCTTTGTATATATAGTTATTTCCTTCTATTTTTGTAGGTAAGAAGTTTAATAATAGAATTAGATCATATTCTTAGCTTAGTTGAGAGCTTTTCTCTCTAGATTTAGGGGTTAGTTTTAGGAGTAGATTTTAGAGAGAGAAAGTGAAGAATTTCAATGGTGATTGAGAGATTGAAGATCCAATGGTGACAATTGTATTGGAGATCTACTCTATTATCAATGAGCATTTCTAAACTCTATCTCATTTATTGTTTTGTTTAGTATTCATGTTTTGATTGTTTGATTTTGATTAGATTTTAATGATTTGATGGTTGATGTTTGATTAGAGTTATTGTTCTTCTTTGATTGTTGATTCTTTGATTGTAGATTGTTGATTTCTTAGTTGTTTGTTAAATTGATAATGCTGCTAGAGTAGTTGTTTGGTTAGGGATTTGGTGAAGCTTGTATTATGTAATGGATTGATGTAGATTGGGGATTTTGATGGAGTTGATGATGTGATTAAATTGGTTAATTGATTATGTGCATGTCTGTGTTTGATTTAGGCTTGATCACCCTAGTTATTCACACTAGATTGCATTGTAAGTTCACATTGATACGGACCATTGATTTGTGGCTTGCATTTACACGATTGAGGTGTCTTGTGATGTTTTCTAGCTAGAGTTTATCGTAGTTGACGTTAGTTAGACCTCTGGGAGAATAGCTTGATATGCTCTTTTGGTTGCATAATTGATCTTCCCTCGCATTGCTTGACTTAGTCAACTTCCTAAACCAATTTGCATTGTTCATTGCTATTATAAGTGAATCCTAATCCCTAGCATTTTACTTGTTTGGTTTCTTTGTCTTAGTAGTTGTTAGTGTCCTCTTGTACCCTTTGTCTTCGACCTAGCTTAGCCACATAATTGGAAGCACTTAGACATTACCGTTCCCTTGGGTTCGACCCTTGACTTACCTCTATACTTGTATTTAGGTTTGTTGAGTGTATATAAATTTTGTTTGGCTTAGGAGGATTAGTCAAACGACCTAATTTTCCCACGTCAAGAATATAAAGGAAATAAAACTAAAACTACGAATTAAGGACTAAAATAATGAAAAATCACATAAAAACTAAACAAGACTCAAAATGAGTTATTAAAATAGAAAACCAAATAAAACTAAGAAAAATATAGGAAAATAAAGAAAGACAAGCCATTTAAACCCCTAGATCGCCCTAGAGGACGAGTGATGCTTTCGTAAGGGTAATCCTTAGAGTTTATCCATAACTCTCATAATAATGCAAACAAGGCAAAGCATGAAAAAGAAGACAAATACAAGAAAAGCAAACCAATGTTCATGAAAGGACTTTTGCAAATGTACAAGAACAAGTGAATGCAAATCTTTCTAAACAAGTAAGGGAGTGCACGCTATAAGATACCTAAGGTTGATTGAAACATAAATATGCTAAGCATAGGAACTAGTTATCACACTCCACTTTCATCCCAAACGGTCTTACCGCGTTCCCCCTACTAATCTCATATCTCCCCTTAGCGAGCATCTCATAGATTCCGCGAAGGAACAGGAAAAAGATCAAATTTTTGGGCTATTCGACATCTTGACTTCGCATCCCCTTTCCTTAGGCAATGACCCAAGATTCCCTCCCTTGAATAGTGACTCAACTTTCTAGGTCGAAAGGTCTTTCCCCATGGTTGTAACGTAAGGCATAAAGGGGTAAAGGTAGGCTAAAATTTAAAATTTGGCGGTTTTCCTAAAAAGTGAAGCAAAAGGGTGATCAATCCTTAACAACACGATCAAGAAATCACCAAACAAATTAAAAGCAACACCCCCAAGCTTATTTGAAGCTATACTCACAAGAAATATATAAAAAAAGCGTAAACTCTTCTCCCCAAAGCTTAAATGAAGCATTGTCCTCAATGCTTAGAAGGAGAAAAGAATACATCAAAATATTTTTGAATTTTCACTTTTTTGAATTTTTTTTTTCTTTTTTTTTTACTTAAACTTGCAATGTCCTCGCCTTTCGCTAAATTTGGACGGCTTTTTCTATAATGCAATTCATTAGTCCATGCCTTTTATGATTAAGGACGGCTTTTACTCAAACACTTGCCATTATTCACAAAGAAAACTTAACACAATCTTGCACTCATAAAAACCAAACATCCAACTTCACCACCACAAACTCCATCAAATATGATCAATTTGCTTCACAAAAACAAGAAAAGAAAGAAAATGAAACAAAAGGCCAAAGATCTAAAGTTGTGGCTTGAAAAGAAGGAAATAGGCTCAAATGGTTGCAAGAAGGCAAATGGAACCCAAAAACAAAAATGAATCAAATTAATCTAAAAATAAAAAAAAATAAAAAACTAAAAAAAATAAAAAAAAAAAAACCCACCCCGAAAAAGGTGCCTTTGTCCTCCCTAGATAGCTCGGTCTCGGGTTTAAGAATCATACATCAAGCTTTATAGATTAGGCTTGCTAAGTCAAGGACCCATGCCACTCATGCAAGAATATGATGAAACCTTGAACAAATATAAATCTCACATGGTTGTAGCAAAAACTCAGTAAGGTTGTCAAATCGAAGATAGGGAGCAACTACCAAACATGCCACAAACAAGTAGATTCCGGCTTCATGATCCCCCTAGTTCTAGACAACTACCTTAGCATGCTTTATCCTAGAATCAACCAAACGTAATCTCAAACCGTGCACACCACTACCAATTAGGAAGAAAAGCATTCAATTATACAAGTCCAAATTTTATTATGTCCCAAGCAAGAACAAAACAAAACACATTGCAAATTTGCCTTTATAGAAACAAAAATCTTTTAGGAGTTCTTCAAAATAAAAGAACATGGAAAAGCATATACAAAGGTGCATAGCATACATGAATCAACATCCCACCAAACATGATAGGATACCCTCCCCCAAGCTTGAATGAGACATTACACTCAAACATATATCATATAATCGATGGGAGGGGAAAACAAGGAGATCAATCCAACAAACCAACATATGTCCAACAAGTCATCATCAACTAGAGAAAGAGCAAAGAAGGATATTACTGGATATTAGGTGGGAGTAAATACCCGCAAATGACCAAATATAACCTTTCAAAGCTAATTTCTCAAGAATTGAACCTTGTCTCCATATGCTCGCAAAAATAAGAGTCATTCTTCCTTGATTCTTGATCCAAATCGAAGCACCGAAGTATATCAAGTCATGTACCTAGCAAAAGGCACACAAAAATTTCCATGAGAGAATTTCTATTGTAAAACACGGGTTACTTCCCGAGAAAGGCTTGCTTAAGGTCCAAGCTTGACCGCTGTAGTAAAATAATATTGCAACGATCGCAAGAGCTTGTCAAATGCACTACTACACATTTCGTATGATAGAAGGTAGGCAAATGACGGAAGAAAAACGTGCAACAAGATCATTGCACGCAAGTGAGAAGGGAGGTGCCAAAAGAAAGAAGAAGAAGGATCAAAAGGGAAAACAAGAAAATAAGAAGAAGAAGAAGAAGAAGGGGGAATAAAAGAATGGAAAGAAAAAGAAAAAGGCAAAACCTCCTCACTAAAATATTTTTGGGTGGCAACATCACCCTTTTCCTCAACAATAAACGAATGAGGGAAATTAAGATCATCATAGACAAGGGAGTCCCCAATAGGCTTATCAACAAAGGAAGGGAGAAAAAAAGGGCAATAGGGGATGTGGTCAAACCTTTGAGAAAAAGGGGTATGAGAATTAGGCAAAGGGTTCACGACTCCCTCAACACAAGGTCTCACATCGCCAATGAGTGCATGAAAATCAATCATAGAGTCCTCAAATGAAGTCCTCTCACAATCGACATCTCCCTCAAGCTCAAAAACTCCAAAGGACTCAACCTCATCCTTCTTTGCACCACAATAAACAACCTTTCCTTCCACAAACTCAAAACCTAAGTCCTCAAAACCATGCATGAATGGATGCAAATATAACTCAAAATCATCTCTCTCCCATGAAGCATCATCAATGAACTCACTTAGAAGGCTATGGGTTTTCATTTGACTCTCAATAAACACATTGGACATAACCTCAAACAAGTCCAAACACTAATGTATAGAAGAGTCACATTCATACACTTGAGACTCATCATAATCAACCAAGGAAGAGGAGTTTAGACTCACAAAATCATCATAATCATCATCACTCTCAACTCCCTTTCCTTCACTCCTATGCTCAACAATAGGATCCTCACACACTCTTGGTTGTTCAAAATGATCATCATCATCATCCTCAACACACACATCAAATTGAGATTTTTCATAAACAAGCATCAAGGATGACAATTGGCTTTCTAACTCATCTTTTCTTCTCTTTCCCTCCTCAAGACGCTCCTCATTCTTTTTCATTATCTCTAATTGACCTCTCATAGATTGAAGAATCATCTCCTTACTAGTCCTAAGATCATCATCAAGCTCAATGTGCCTAATTTGAGACTCAAATGTATCAACAAGAGATTCAAAAGATGTAGAAGGTTGAGGCTCAACAAGAGGAGAAGAAATTGATAAGTGACTTTTACGTCACTTTTAGGGTGTTATCGAGTCGTTTCTCGGCTTATTTTTCCAATAATTTAACCCTATTTCTCCTTTATTTCTTTTATTTACTTATTCTCGTCTTTTATCTTTATTTCGAGTATTTTAGTAGTTTTTAATAGTTTTTAGTTTATTTTCTTAATTTATTTAATTTATCTTATTTTCTTTGTTTTTATTTTAAGTTTTTAGTTCTTGTTATTTAATAAGTTCCTAGTTTCTTTTCTTTTCATATTTTATTTTATTTTCATATTTGTTTTACTTTATTTTATTTCATTTCTTTTGATTTTATTTTAAGTTTATTTTATTTTATTTTATTTTATTTTATTTTGTCTTTTGATAATACTCTCGTGTTTTCGTTGTAGGATGAGTTTGGTGTGTCGGGTTTTAAAGTCGTGTTCAAGTTCAAAGTCCGGGATTCGAGGCACAAATTTGAGTCAAGCCCCTGCTGTCAGCCTTATCCTTCACCACAGCATTGCCTATCCTCCACCACATACTCCCACAACCTGCAAACCCCAACAACGCAACCACACCATCCCTCACTTCCCCTGCTGCCCAGCCACGTACCTTCAGCCTACACCACCCCGCAACACCAACAACTCCATCAAACAACAACCTCCATCTCCACCTCACACAACCAGCCTAACACCACCAACCTCCCCTGCCCTTCACGCACTCCATAAGAGCACCAGCCCACGCAACTCCCTACCCACGCAAACCACCAGCCACCAACCTCCCCTGCTCCTCTGATTCACCCACAACACCAACAACAATAGCAGCAAATCGACACCACCCAACACCTCCAATCACCGCCACTGAACCACCACCAAACAACCACCGCAGCAGCCGCAATTAGCAGCCCCCAAACTCACCAACACCAACTCGCACCACCTCCAATAGCCACTGATATCATTTCGCCACCAATCCCAGCCAACCCGCAACTCCATTAACCTCTGTATCCCACCATCAACAACCAGAAACAACTGGCAAATATTAATCCAATCACCAATTTGCACGAGCAAAATGCAATTCCAATTGGGTTCGGGCAAACCATTAAGAGTTCGGTCGAATTAATTATGCAAAAACAATCAGAATCATTCTAGTTTTTCTGATTTTAAGAGGAGTGGTTGAACACACCCATGGTTCGACCGAACCAACCCATAGTTCAGTCAAACCCACCCTCGGTTCGATCGAACCACCTCACGAGCCTCGCGCATGACATTTAGTGAGATCGAACGGTGGTGATTGGAGTTCAAAGATGCTGGTCGATCATAGCCATTGATGATGATGATGATGATGCGTGGTGATGGTGTAGATCAGTGAGCAGATAGCCACGAAATGAAGAGGGTGAAGTTTGGGAGTCTGATTATTTTTTTTATCGTGGTTTTATCTTTGTTTCCCCTTTTATTTTCTTTTTCCTTTTATTTATTTTATCTTTAGTTTTGTTTTTTTTTGGTTTTTAGTTTAGTTATTTTATTTGTTTTAGTTTAGTTTTATTTTCTTTTTAATTTCTTTTTTTTATTTTTAGCCTTGTATTATAAATACCCCCTTGGGGTTATTTTCTCTTAACTTTCAATCAACATTTTAATTCTACCCTAGTTTAGATTAGAGTAGTTTTAGTTCCTTTATTTTCTCTCTCTTAGGGTTAGATTAGGATTCTCTCTCTCTAGTTTAGGAGTAGTTTAGAGGGAGAAATCTTGGATTTTTCATGGAGTTTTTGGGATTTTGAAGAAGCATTTTGTGGATTTTTCTTCTCATTAATTCAATGAGTCTTTCTAACTTTCTCTCACCTTTATTGCTTTCATTTATTATTGTATTTGCTTATTTATTTGTTATTTTGAGTAGATTAATTAGTTTATTTGTTTAATCTTGTTTTTATTATTACTTTACCATGTTTTCTATGTTTTTATTCATCATGTTAGCTTAGGTTTTGTTCTAGGGAAATGGATGAAGGTTATGTTAATTAATTTAATGGTTGATTGTGATTAGTATGAAATTGTTTCTTGATTATTGTGTATGGATGATGCTTTTATGGATTAGAATCTTTCTAGCTAATTGATTCTATGTTCTTAATTGTATTTTCAATCAATTGCGCGAGAGTGAGATGGTTGAGAGCCCTAAATTCTTCCATACCTTTGCTAGGCTAGTTGCACGAGAGTGAATTAGTTTAGTAGGATAATTAACATGCTTAATTGTGCGAGAGTGAGTTAAATGTGTTGATTGCTCCTAATCGAGGTCATTTCCATCTAATTGTATGATATTGTTGAATGCATTGATGTAATTGGATTCCCCTTTCCCTAGTTTTAGTTATTTGCTCTTAGTAGTGTTTAGTTGAACCTCTCTTTACCTCACAAGCTTTCCTAGTATTCTAATTAGCACAAATTGATACACTTAGTCCTTTTGGGTTCGACCATTTACTTACCCCTATACTTGTATTAGGGTAGTTTAGGTTTTATAAATTTCTAATTTGATTAGGGTTAGTAGACTAACGACACTATCTTACCTCAATCAAATTTTGGCGCCGTTGCTGGGGACTAAGGCTTTCATTAGTTTGTGTTGATTAGATTATCTAGGTTCTTGTATATTATTTGATTTTTGTTTGGTTTTCTTTTTTTTCTTTGTATAAAAATGGCATGTTTATCCTTTCCTCAATTTGATGATGAACCCTTTTATGCTTACTTTGATAGATTAGATGGTTTTCTTAGTTTCCATGGATGTTCTCTTAATGATGCTTGTGGTATAGCTTATTGGGGCATGAATAAGTATACTTGGGGTATGGTTGAGAAAATGCACAATGGTATATTCCGTCATTTGTCTATGCATGATGCTTGGAATTTCTTCACTTGGCTTACTAGAGATTCTTATGATAGAGAATGTAATGTTTCTTGTTTTGATTCTCAATATCAAGATTCTTCTAATTTTTGCATGAATTCTCTTGATACTTCTAATGTGCCTTGTGATGAACCAAATATGCATGTTGACCCCTTCCCCTCTTATGCTCATTGTGATGAGGTTTGTGCTAATTTTGATAATATGCAATTTGATATTGATCATGAACCTCAACCCGATAATATTACTCCCCAAATTTTCTCAAATGCAATATCTCACCCAACAACACCAAGAGCTTCAAGAGGAACAAAAATTGAGAGAAGCGAGGCTTGCCCAAGTGATGAGTGCTATGGTTAATGTAAATAGATGTGAGGCACCTCATTTGGAGTGTGAGAGTGTTTTTGAGGATGATGTGGGCCATGGGTGCGAAGGTGAGGAGAGATTTTCTTGTGATGAGAGGATTTTTGAGGATTTTGATCCTTTTCATTCCCCTTTTGAGCTTGAGTGCCATCCTTCCCCTTATTCACCCCCTTTGAAAGCTTCCCTTGGTGAGGATGTGAGTGAGCCATCTTCCATTTTGAATGAGGGAGTTCATGAGGATGATGATGATGAGTTTGAGCTACCAAGAGAGATGGAGAGTCCCTTGAGTGGTGGTGGAAGAGTTGTGAATGAAGAAAATGTCGATTTTGAGGATTCCAACCCCCTTCCCCATCTTGATGAGTCTAGCTTGCAGGTTTGTGACCCTTCTATCCATGAGTTTTTGGATTCTTTTGAGGTTATGGCTAGTATGTTCATTGAAGGAGTAACAAAGCATTATAGCCTTTTAAGAGAGTTCACTGGCAATGCTTCATGGGAAAGGGATGAGTTTGAGAGAAACCTATATCCTTTCTTGCATGGTTTAGAGACTTTAGGCTTTAAGGATCTTGAGGGAGTTGTTGTTCATCGTTGTGATAGAGAGGACGATGAGGTTGTTTCTCTTGGAGAGTTTTTGTTTGAGGGAGATGTGAGTCATGAGTGTTCTTTTGAGGATTCTATGATTGATTTTCATGCCCTCATTGGTGATGTGAGGCTTTGTGAGACCATTGTTTCTCCTCCCCTTCCTCATGTCCCTTTCTCAAGGAAATTTGACCACATCCCCTACTATCCTTTGTTCCTCCCCTCCTTTGTCTTTAAGCCTATTGAGGACCCTCTCTTGTTTGATGAGACTCTTCCTTTTCATCCCCCCGTTATTGAGGAAATGGGTGATTATGCCACCCAAAAATATTTTGAGGAGAGTTTGCCTTATTTTTCTTCTTCTTTTTCTTCTTATTTTCTTGATTTTTCTTTTGATTTTTCTTCTTTCTTTTGGCATCTCCCTCCTCACTTACGTGCAATAATCTTTTTGCACGTCCTCCGTCTGTCATTTGCCTACTTATTATCCTATGAAATGTGTAATAGTGCATTTGATAAGCTCTTGCGTTCGTTGCAATATTATTTACTAGAGCGGTCTCGCTTGGACGTTAAACAAGCCTTTCTCGGGAAGTAACCCGAGGTTTTTATTGCTTTCATTTTCCTTTCTTTTTAGATTAGATTTTCTCTCATGGAAATGTTTGTGTGCCTTTTGATAGGTACATGACTTGATATACTCTTATGCATTGGTTTGGATCAAGAATCAAGGAAGTTTAATGCCTATTTTTGCTAGCATATGGAATTCGAGGTTCAATTCAAAAGGAAATCGGCTTTGAAAGGTTAAATTGGTTCATTTGCGGGTATTTACACCCACCAATATCCGGTAATATCTTTCCTACCTCTTTCTCTAATGGTTGGTGACTTGTTGGACATGTGTTGGTTTGTTGGGTTGATTTCTTTCTTTTCCCCTCCCATGGATTTTTTGGTTTATGTTTGAGTACATTGTCTCATTCAAGCTTGGGGGAGGGTATCATATCATGTTTGGGTAGAATATTGATTCATATATGCCATGCACCTTTGTATATGCATTTCCATGTCTTTTCTTATATTTTGAAAAGTTCAAAAAGATTTTGGTTTACTTACAAGGTAATTTTTGAAAAATGTGTTTTGTTTGTTCTTTTTTTGGACATTTTGTTTTGGACTTGTATTCTTGAATGTTTTTCTTCCTAAGTGGTAAATGTATGCACGGTTTGAGAGTGTCATTGGTTGACTCTAGGATACTATATGCTAAGGTAGTCGGGTTAAGAACTTTTAGGGGTCCATGAAGCTTTAGTTCACGGGAATGTGGTAAGATGGAGTTGCTCTCTATAGTGGATTTGAAACCCTTGGTTGGTATTTGCTTATTTTCATATCCCGTGTGAGCGTCAATTGTTCAAGCCTCCATCACCTTTGCGAGTGGCATTTAGGATCCTTAACTATGCATAACTTAATCCTTGTGTTGTCCTCTAGCTCCCAAGATCGTGACCGAGCCACTCTAGGGGAGGAAAAGGACACATTTTCTCATTTTTATTTATCTTCTTTTTATTTTGTTACAAATTTGGTTTTCTATTTTGCATCAACCTACTTATTAACCAATTTGAGCCTAATATTTCCCGCTCTTGTTTAAACCGCGTTAGAAACCTAATGGCCTATGATTACCAACCCTTTTAGTTGGTGAAGCATTGGCATGTGAGGTTTGAGTTTTGAGAGTGTTAATCATGAAGAGAATTGGTTTAAGTAAGGTCTTGAAAATTGAGCTTGAAAGAATGCAAAAAAAGTTTGAAAAGAAAAATGCAATTCAAGAAAATCAAATGAAGTTTCAAGAAAAAGCCGTCCATGATTTAAAAAAGGCAAGGATACCAAAAAAAAAAAAACAAAAAAAAAACAAAAAACACAAATATATTTTAGTTTGGTTTCGTTTTCTACCCTTGTTTAAGCATTGAGGACAATGCTTCGTTCAAGCTTGGGGGGGAGCGTTCCTTCATTTTTTTGTATATATTGTGTGTTAGTGTTGAGTAACCTTGGGGGAGATGGCATTATTGGTATTTTTGTTTGATATTTTGTGAATTCTTGAGTTTGTTTTTGAGAGTAGGCCACTCTTTTGCTTCACTTAGGAAATATCACCAAAAATTTTCAAATTTTTACCCCGCCTTAACCCTTAGCCTTACGTTACAACCCAATAAAAGACCCTTAGACTTTAGTGGGGTTAGGTCAAAGAAAGGTGGAGGGAGATAGATTTCAAACCTATGGAAAGAGTATGCATAGTTGAAATGTCGGGATTACCTTCTCAAAGTTTTTCATTTCTTTATCTTTTTCCGATTCCTTCGTGGAATCATGAGAAGCTGGCTTAAGGGTTGATTTGAAGCTAGTGGAGAGAACGCGGCCCGATTGGTTGGGGCTAGGGTGGATTGAGTCCTCATTAGTTCTCTATGCTTAGCATATGTTATGTTTCAATAAACCATTGACATCTTGGAACGTGCATACATTTGTCTATTTAGAAAGGTTTGCATTCATTGGTGCTTGTTCCTATCTCTTGCCCAAATATGAACTTGTGTTTTTATTTCTCTTTTTATGTTTTTTTTTTTTTTTTTTTTTTTTATTGCCGTGCCTTGGTTTTTTTTTTAGAGTTGTGGGTTAAACTCTTAGGACACCCTCACGAGAGCACATTCGTCCTCTAGGGCGATCTAGGGGTTTAAAGGGCTTGTCATTAGTTGCTAAAAGTGACCGTGATTCCAATGAAAGTGAGTTAGTGTACATTCTTGTCTCCTTTAGTGTTCTAGCTTTGCTTGAATAAATCATTCTCCTTCTCCCGTGTTTAATGTTAATTTGCTCGAGGACGAGCAAAAGTTTAGCTTGGGAGAGTTTGATAAGTGACTTTTATGTCACTTTTAGGGTGTTTATCGAGTCGTTTCTCGGCTTATTTTTCCAATAATTTAACCCTTTTTGTCCTTTATTTCCTTTATTTACTTATTCTCGTCTTTTATCTTTATTTCGAGTATTTTAGTAGTTTTTAATAGTTTTTAGTTTATTTTCTTAATTTATTTAATTTATCTTATTTTCTTTGTTTTTATTTTATGTTTTTAGTTCTTGTTATTTAATAAGTTCCTAGTTTCTTTTATTTTCTTATTTTATTTTATTTTATTTTCATATTTGTTTTACTTTATTTTATTTAATTTCTTTTGATTTTATTTTTAAGTTTATTTTATTTTATTTTATTTTGTCTTTTGATAATACCCTCGTGTTTTCGTTGTAGGACGAGTTTGGTGTTTCGGGTTTTAAAGTCGTGTTCGAGTTCAAAGTCCGGGATTCGAGGCACAAATTTGAGTCAAGCCCCTGCTGTCAGCCTTATCCTTCACCACAGCATTGCCTATCCTCCACCACACACTCCCACAACCTGCAAACCCCAACAACGTAACCACACCATCCCTCACTTCCCCTGCTGCCCAGCCACGTACCTCCAGCCTACACCACCCCGCAACACCAACAACTCCATCAAACAACTACCTCCATCTCCACCTCACACAACCAGCCCAACACCACCAACCTCCCCTGCCCTTCACGCACACCACAACAGCACCAGCCCACGCAACTCCCTGCTCACGCAAACCACCAGCCACCAACCTCCCCTGCTCCTCTGATTCACCCACAACACCAACAACAATAGCAGCAAATCGACACCACCCAACACCTCAAATCACCGCCACTGAACCACCACCAGACAACCACCGCAGCAGCCGCAATTAGCAGCCCCTAAACTCACCAACACCAACTCGCACCACCTCCAATAGCCACCGATATCATTTCGCCACCAATCCCAGCCAACCCGCAACTCATTAACCTCTGCATCCCACTATCATCAACCAGCAACAACCTGCACGGGCAAACCATTAAGAGTTCGGTCGAATTAATTATGCAAAAACAATCAGAATCATTCTAGTTTTTCTGATTTTTAGAGGAGTGGTCGAACACACCCATGGTTCGACCGAACCAACCCATAGTTCGGTCAAACCCACCCTCGGTTCGATCGAACCACCTCACGAGCCTCGCGCATGACATTTAGTGAGATCGAACGGTGGTGATTGGAGTTCAAAGATGCTGGTCGATCATAGCCATTGATGATGATGATGATGCGTGGTGATGGTGAAGATCAGTGAGCAGATAGCCACGAAATGAAGAGGGTGAAGTTTGTGAGTATGATTATTTTTTTTTTCGTGGTTTTATCTTTGTTTTTTTCCCCTTTTTATTTTCTTTTTCCTTTTATTTATTTTATCTTTAGTTTTTTTTTTTTTGGTTTTTAGTTTAGTTATTTTATTTGTTTTAGTTTAGTTTTATTTTCTTTTTAATTTCTTTTTTTTTATTTTTAGCCTTGTATTATAAATACCCCTTGGGTTTATTTTCTCTTAACTTTTAATCAACATTTTAATTCTACCCTAGTTTAGATTAAGATTTTCTCTCTCTAGTTTAGGAGTAGTTTAGAGGGAGAAAGCTTGGATTTTTCATGGAGTTTTTGGGATTTTGAAGAAGCATTTTGTGGATTTTTCTTCTCATTAATTCAATGAGTCTTTCTAACTGAGTAAAGCATAATACAAGGGACTGAACTTTGCATAAATGTAAGTATAGGGGACTCACCTTTCAAATGTTTGAAAGAGGGGACTAAGGCTACTTTTCCGGCCAAGCTTACCTACAGCAACCCGTTTCCTTCCTAAAAGGTAAATTTGGAGTTTTTTTTTAAAAAAAAATTTCACTGACATGATTGCAGTGCATTGGGAAACTTCATAGCAGTTGAGTAATTGAAAATAGCCGTTACAAGCAGTTTGTGAGCTATTTAAATGGTTGTCTTTGCAACAAAAAAAGCCAGTTTAATTAATCCAACAAAATTCTTTTAAGTTTTTCCAAAAAAAACAACAAAAACAAAGGTAATCCCTTCATTGCTGCGAGAATTCCATAGCTTTTAAGCTAGCACCCTGCAAGATAGTTTTGTATCAGTATGTGAATAGAATGGTTTAATTTATAATTGTATAGCTTAGTAGTAATTTAATTTCTGGTGGTTTGATTTATTTGTTTTGCAGAAAAATGTCGAGGATGAGTGCAACTCCAAGAAGGTGTCACTGTGGGATGATGGTGTCAAGCACTAGGGCATGGACTAAAGACAACCCGGGATGGCGGTTTTTTGCCTGTCCAAACTATGATGCAGAGACAGATAGAAGGGGATGCAAATATTTTAGGTGGGTAGACACAGACCCTCCTACAACCTGGCAGACTGATGTAATTTTAGGATTAATGGAGGAGAAGCAGCATCTCAAACAAGAGTTGTTATCAATGAGGAAAGAATTGTATGAAGCAAACAAGTACTCAAGGAAGGTTGTTGCTGACTACACTCTACTGAAGTTAAAACGGGCGGCGAAGTTAGGATGCAGATTTCAAGTGTGGTATAATGTTGTTGTAATTGTTGTTATTTTCCTTATTTTATATGTAAGGCAATGAATGTAACAAAATAACAAATAGGGATAGGGGTTACCTTATTTCCTCTAACATGATTGCCTTCTCTTCTGGTTTGCAAGGTTCTGCTAGTTTAAGTTAGTAGTTAGATTATGCTAAGTTAAATGAAATATTATATATCAAATATTTTAAATATGCTACCTGAAGTTGCTGTGATGTTATTGTTGGAGGTTCTTGGCTTTGTTGGCTTGATGGTGGGTAATCTTCTCCCTGAAATGAGTATATTGTTTGATCACCTTCAAAATCTGAGTAGTAAGCCCTTTTGTCCTGTCTGTTGCACAAAAGGAGCAGGCTGCACATTATGTGAATCAGATCTTGAAGAAGAATTAGGTACTCCTCCCTGCTAGATAACAGCTTGTGTTAATTATATGGAAGTTAAAAAAAAAAGGAAAAATAACAATACAGAAGCAACATAGTTAATTAAATTGAGTTTTCATGGAGTTTTTGGGATTTTGAAGAAGCATTTTGTGGATTTTTCTTCTCATTAATTCAATGAGTCTTTCTACCTTTCTCTCACCTTTATTGCTTTCATTTATTATTGTATTTGCTTATTTATTTGTTATTTTGAGTAGATTAATTAGTTTATTTGTTTAATCTTGTTTTTATTATTACTTTACCTTGTATTCTATGTGTTTTGTTCATCATGTTAGCCTAGGTTTTGTTCTAGGGAAATGGATGAAGGTTATGTTAATTAATTTAATACTTGATTGTGATTAGTATGAAATTGTTTCTTGATTATTGTGTATGGATGATTCTTTTATGGATTAGAATCTTTCTAGCTAATTGATTCTATGTTCTTAATTGTATTTTCAATCAATTGCGCGAGAGTGAGATGGTTGAGAGCCCTAAATTCTTCCATACCTTTGCTAGGCTAGTTGCACGAGAGTGAATTAGTTTAGTAGGATAATTAACATGCTTAATTGTGCGAGAGTGAGTTAAATGTGTTGATTGCTCCTAATCGAGGTCATTTTCATCTAATTGTATGATATTGTTGAATGCATTGATGTAATTGGATTCCCCTTTCCCTAGTTTTAGTTGAACCTCTCTTTACCTCACAAGCTTTCCTAGTATTCTAATTAGCACAAATTGATACACTTAGTCCTTTTGGGTTCGACCCTTTACTTACCCCATACTTGTATTAGGGTAGTTTAGGTTTTATAAATTTCTAATTTGATTAGGGTTAGTAGACTAACGACACTATCTTACCTCGATCAGAAATACAACCAAGATTGGAAGAATCAACATTAAGATCATGAGCACATACATCACATTGGGGAGTGGGGGCAAAATCAAGAACATGAGATTCATCATTAAGGGAATGAAGCACATCACAAGAAGGCATAGTAAATAATGAAGAATATTGAAACACACCATTAGCATCAACTTGAGCATGTACTTCATCATTATGAACAAAAGGGGAAATAGAGTTGAAATCATGTGTTCTAGGTTCACTAATGGGATCATGTGACAAATCATGGGAAATCATGCTAATATTAGAAGAATCAACACATTGCATATCATTATTAGGATCATGATTACCCCTATTATAAACATCTTTAGCAAACCAAACATAGAAATCCCAAGCATCATTATTAGGATCATGATTACCCATATTATAAACTTCTTCCCTAGTTTGCTCATTCAAACCAAAATAACAAATCTCACAAGCTTCCCAAAGGCTACAACAATTACAATCAAGAAATCCCTCTAGTCTATTAAAATATTCACAAAAGCGCTCATTGTCAAATTGAGGAAATGAGAGACATGCCATTTTTATAAAGCAAACAAAAAGAAATAAAAGAAAAGTATACACAAAGACCTAGACTCAAGCAATTAAAAACACTCAACATAGACACCGTTCCCCGACAACGGCGCCATTTTGACGTGGGGAAAACTATGTCGTTGAACTAATCCTCCCTACGGTCAAACAAATTTATAATCACTCAACTACCTAAATACAAGTATAGAGGCAAGTCAAGGGTCGAACCACTAGGAACGGTTATGTTCAAGTATTTCTAATTAACGCCTAAGCTAGGTCGAAGTCCAAGGTGAAAGTTAACGCTATTCTACTTTCTAAATCAAGAGCCAAACAAATGAAACACTAGGGAATAGGGATCAACATGCATTCATGATAACCAAGCAAATTAGGGAGTCAAGCAATCCAAGCAAAGCAAAGACAAATAGTAGGAGCAATAGGGGCATTCAACTAATCATCCTCACACTCTCTAACATAGATTTCTCTAGTGCTAAACAATATGAAGAAACATAATCAAATACTCAACTAATTATGATCAAATCGATATCAAGTGGTCATGTCAATCAATTCAATCATGCAATCAATGCTAGCAATCATGGTTAGCTACTCCAATCAAACTTATGCAACATGTAAACCTCTATTAATCACAACACAAGAACTACTCAAATTCCCAAATCAATCTCAATCCATCAATCACACATGTTTACCCAAACCCTAGCAAGTAAATTACTCAAGAAACATGATCAAATCTACTATCAACTATAGAGAACAAGAATCAACAGAAATATCAAGAACAATTACTCTAATCAAACATCAAATAACAAAATCAAACCAAACAAACATCAAATTAAACAAAGCAATTAAATGAGATAGAGTTTAGAAATGCTCATTGATAATAGAGAAAATCTCAAACACAATTGTCACACTTGCATCTTTAATCTCTCAATCACCATTGAAATCTCTCACTTTCTCTCTCTAAAACTACTCCTAAAATTGCCTTATCCAGAGAGAGAAGCTCTTAACCTAACAGAGAGAAAACTAAGCTAAGCTAAAATCAGAAAAATAGAATAATAGGTTGGCCCCTAATTATCCCCAAAAATGGGTATTTAAACTAAGCTAAGAAAAATAATAAAAGAAGGGAAATAAAATAAAAATACATTAAGAAAAGGAAAATAAAAATAATAAAGGAAAATAAAATAAAAAGAGAAACAAGAAAAGAGAAATAAAAATAAAAGGAAAAGGAAAAGTAAAAAAATAAAACATAAAAGAAAAAGAAAACAAAAATGAAATAAAAAGAATCAGCTTCGATTTTTTTGGCTGCTCTTATGAAGGGAATTAATCCCCTGTTTTGCTCCACCCCAGTCACGCACCATCACAACCTTCATCAAGCTCCATCAAGGCATCAATCAATCACTACCGTCAATCATCATCGTCTTCATCAAGCTTCACCGTTCGATCTTTGTTAATTATCACGTGAGAAAATCGTGATAAATTTTTAGACACCCAGATGTCCGCGACCGCGGTGGTCTAAACCGCGCCCTCTCCAAAGCCACTGCGCACGCGGGAAGACCTTGGGACAACCGCGGCTACATACTGCCTGATTTGTGACATCGAGCCCGCGTCCGCTCCTCTCACACCCACGTCCTCGGGGAAATCCAATTGAATTGGGATTTGATTGAGTTCGATTGGGGTTGCTTAGTTTGGGAGTTGATGAAGGGTGGTGCTTAATTAAATCGGGGCTGATTTGTGGCTGCGTTTTGCGGAGGTGGTGGAGCTGCTGCAATTTGTTGTGGGTGGTTGTTGCGGCACTGATGGGCTGAACTGTTGGCTGCGGAAGAGAAGGGGGAATTGGAGAAATAAAGAGGCGTGGCTGGGCTGTGCTGGCGGTTCTGACATGTGGCGGTTGCGGTTATTGGTGGTGCGAAGGTGGTAGGTTGGGAGTGGCGGATTTGGTGATGTAGGTGGGCTGCAGAGGTTGTTGGTGGTTGAGTGGTTGAAGGTGGCTGGTTTGATGTTGCTGCAATTGTTTGTTGCTGCGTGAGTTGTGCATGGTTGGGAGTAGGGGAAGAAGGAGAGTTGGAGTAGGGGAAATGGTGAGATTGTTGTTGCAGTTGTGGTGTAGGTTAGGCTGGCAGCAGGGGTTGGCTCAAAGGCAGCAACTTGACTTAATTCTCGGACGTTGAACTCGATCGACCAAGGACCCGAAAACACCTACAACCAAAAAAAAAACACGAGGAAAGGATCGGGACATAATAAAATAAAAATAAATAAAATAAAAATAAATAAAGTAAAATAGAATATAAAGGAAATAAAACTAAAACTACGAATTAAGGACTAAAATAATGAAAAAACACATAAAAACTAAACCAGACTCAAAATGAGTTATTAAAATGGAAAACCAAATAAAACTAAGAAAAATATAGGAAAATAAAGAAATAAAATATAGAAAAAGAACCTAAATCTTATTCTTTTTAGCGCCATAAATGACGCTCATCAAATGCGTTTGACTTTCATTTGATTCAAAAAGCTTTGTATGAATGTGTTTGATTTTCATTTGACTCAATTATCTTTATTGAATGCATTTAACTTTTACATGATTCAAAAAGCTTTGTTTGAATGTGTTTGACTTTCATTTGACTCAATTAACTTTGTTGAATGCATTTGACTTTCATTTGATTCAAAAAGCTTTGTTTGAATGTGTTTGACTTTCATTTGAGTCAAAAAGCTTTGTTAAATGCATTTGACTTTCAATAGATTCAAAAACCTTTGTTAAATGTGTTTGTTTTTCATTTGACTCAATTATCTTTGTTGAAAGCATTTGACTTTTAATTGATTCAAAATGCTGTGTTTGAATGTGTTTGACTTTCATTTCACTCAATTAGCTTTGTTAAATGCATTTGAATTTCATTTAACTCAAAAAGCTTTGTTTGAATGTGTGCCTTTCATTTGACTCAATTACCTTTGTAAAATGCATTTGACTATTATTTTACTCAATTAGCTTTTTATGAATGTGTTTGACTTTCATTTGACTCAATTAGCTATGTGAATTGCATTTGACTTTAATTTTATTTCAAAAGCATAGTTTGAATGTGTTTAACTTTCATTTGACTCATTTAGCATGGTTGAATGCATTTTACTTTCATTTGATTCAAAAAGCTTTGTTTGAATGTGTTTGACTTTCATTTGACTCAATTAGCTTTGTTGAATGCATTTGACTTTCATTTGATTAAAAAAAAGCTTAGTTTGAATGTGTTTGACTTTCAATTGACTCAATTATCTTTGTTGAATGCATTTATGCATTTGACTTTCATTTGATTAAAAAAGATTTGTATGAATGTGTTTGAATTTCATTTAACTAAATTATTTTTCTTCAAAGCACTTGACTTTCACTTGATTCAAAAAGCTTTGTTTTAATGTGTTTGACTTTCATTTGAGTTAAAAAGCTTTCTTGAATTCTTTTGACTTTCATTTGATTCAAAAAGCTTTGTTTGAATGTGTTTGACTTTCATTTAACTCAATTAACTTTGTTGAATGCATTTGAATTTCATTTGATTCAAAATGCTTTGTATAAATGTGTTTGACTTTCATTTGATACAATTAGCTTTGTTGAATGCATTTGATTTTCATTTGATTCAAAATTTTTGTATGAATGTTTGTCACTTTCATTTGACTTAATTATCTTTATTGATTGCATATAACTTTCATTTGATATGAAAATCTTTGTTTAAATGTGTTTAACTTTCATTTGAGTCAAAAAACTTTGTTGAATGCATTTGACTTTCATTTGACTCTAAAATCTTTGTTTTAATGTGTTTGACTTTCATTAGACTGAATTAGCTTTGTTCATTGCATTTCACTTTCATTTAATTCAAAAAGCTTTGTTTGAATGTGTTTCACTTTTATTTGACTCAATTAGCTTTGTTAAATGCATCTTACTTTCATTTGATTCAAAAAGATTTGTTTGAATGTGTTTGACTTTCATTTAACTCAAATAGCTTTGTTGAATGCATTTGCCTTTTATTTGATTCAAAAAGCATTGTTTGAATGTGTTTGACTTTCATTTGACTTAATTATCTTTGTTGAATGCATTTGACTTTAATTTGATTCAAAAAGCTTTGTATGAATGTATTTGACTTTCTTTAGACTCAATTATCTTTATTGAATGCATTTGACTCTCATTTGATTCAAAAAGCTTTGTTTGAATGTGTTAAACTTTCATTTGATTCAAAAAGCTTTGTTAAATGCATTTGACTTTCATTTTATTCAAAAAGCTTTGTTTGAATGTGTTTAATTTTCATTTTACTCAATTATTTTTTTTAAATGCGTTTGACTTTCATTGGATTCAAAAAGCTTTGTTTGAATGTGTTTGACTTTCATTTGACTCAATTATCTATGTTGAATGCATTTGTATTTCATTTGATTCAAAAAGCTTTGTTTGAATGTGTTTGACTTTCATCTGAGTGAAAAAGCTTTGTTAAATGCATTTGACTTTCATTTGATTCAAAAAGCTTTGTTTGAATGTGTTTGACTTTCATTTGACTCAATTATTTTTGTTTAATGCATTTAACTTTCATTTGATTCAAAAAGCTTTGTTTGAATGTGTTTGACTTTCATTTGATTTAAAAGCTTTGTTGAATGTATTTGACTTTCATTTGATTCAAAATGCTTTGTTTGAATGTGTTTGACTTTCATTTGAGTTAAAAGCTTTGTTAAATGCATTTGACTTTCATTTGATTCAAAAAGCTTTGTATGAATGTGTTCCACTTTTGTTTGACTCAATTATCTTTGCTGAATGCATTTGACTTTCATTTGATTCAAAAAGAATTGTTTGAATGTGTTTTAGTTTCATTTGACTTAATTAGCTTTGTTTGAATGTGTTTGACTTTCATTTGACTCATTTAACTTTGTTGAATTTGAAATTATTTGATTAAAAAAACTTCGTATGAATGTGTTCTAGTTTCGTTTCACTCAATTATCTTTGTTGAATGCATTTGACTTTCATTTGATTCAAAAAGTATTGTTTTAATGTATTTAACTTTCATTTGACTCAATTAGCTTTGTTGAATGCATTTGACTTTCATTTGATTCAAAAAGCTTTGTTTGAATGTGTTTGATTTTCATCTGAGTCATTAAGAATTGTTGAATACACTTGACTTTCGTTTAATTTAAAAAGCTTTGTTTGAATGTGTTTGACTTTCATTTGACTCAATTAGCTTTGTAGAATGCATTTGGGTTTCATTTGATTCAAAAAGCTTTGTTTGAATGTGTTTGAATTTCATTTGTCTCAATTATATTTGTTGAACGCATTTCACTTTCAATTGATTCAAATAGCTTTGTATGTATGTGTTTGACTTTCATTTAATTCAATTAACTTTATTGAATGTATTTCCCTTTCATTACATTTAAAAAGCTTTGTTTGAATGTGTTTGACTTTCATTTGAGTCAAAAATCTTTGTTGAACGCATTTGAATTTCATTTGATTCAAAAAGCTTTGTTTGAATGCGTTTGACTTTCATTTGATTCAAAAAGTTTTGTTTGAATGCGTTTGACTTTCATTTTACTCAATTAGCTTTTTTGAATGCATTTTACTTTCATTTGATTCAAAAAGCTTTGTATGAATGTGTTTGACTTTCATTTGACTCAATTATCTTAATTTAATGCATTTGACTTTCATTTGATTCAAAAAGCTTTGTTTGAATGTGTTTGACTTTCAATTGAGTCAATTAACGTTGTTGAATGCATTTGACTTTATTTGATTCAAAAAGCTTTGTATGAATGTGTTTGACTTTCATTTGACTCAATTAGCTTGTTTGAATGTGTTTGACTTTCATTTGACTCAATTAACTTTGTTGAATGCATTTAACTGTATTTGATTCAAAAAACTTTGTATTAATGTGTTTTACTTTCATTTGACTCAATTATCTTTGTTGAATGCATTTGACTTTCATTTGATTTAAAAAGTATTGTTTGAATGTATTTGACTTTCATTTGACTCATTTAGCTTTATTGAATTTATTTACTTTCATTTTATTTAAAAAGCTTTGTTTGAATGTGTTTGACTTTCATTTGAGTCATAAATAATAGCTGAATGCACTTGACTTTCGTTTAATTTAAAAAGCTTTGTTTGAATATATTTGACTTTCATTTAACTCAATTAGCTTTGTAGAATGCATTTGACTTTCATTTGATTCAAAAAGCTTTGTTTGAATGTGTTTGAATTTCATTTGACTCAATTATCTTTTTTGAACGCATTTGCTTTTCAATTGATTCAAATAGCTTTGTATGTATGTGTTTGACTTTCATTTAATTCAATTAGCTTTATTGAATGCATTTCAGTTTCAGTTGATTTAAAAAGCTTTGTTTGAATGTGTTTAACTTTCATTTGAGTCAAAAATCTTTGTTGAATGCATTTAACTTTCATTTGATTCAAAAAGGTTTGTTTGAATGCGTTTGACTTTCATTTGATTCAAAAAGCTTTGTTTGAATGTATTTGACTTTCATTTGACTCAATTATCCTTAGTTAATGCATTTGACTTTCATTTGATTCAAAAATCTTTGTTTGAATGTGTTTGACTTTCATTTGACTCAATTAACTTTGTTGAATGCATTTCACTTTATTTGATTCAAAAAGCTTTGTTTGAATGTGTTTGACTTTCATTTGAGTCAAAAAGCTTTGTTGAATGCATTTAACTTTCAATTGATTCAAAAACCTTTGTTTGAATGTGTTTGACTTTCATTTGACTCAATTATCTTAGTTGAAGTCATTTGACTTTCAATTAATTCAAAATGCTTTGTTTGAATGTGTTTGATTTTCATTTGACTCAATTAGTATTGGTGAATGCATTATACTTTCATTTGACTCAAAAATCTTTGTTTGAATGTGTTTGACTTTCATTTGACTCAATTAGCTTTATAGATTGCATTTGACTTTCATTTGACTCAATAATCTTTTTATGAATGTGTTTAACTTTCATTTGACTCAATTAGCATTGTGAGTTGTATTTCACTTTCATTTAATTTAAAAAGCTTTGTTGAATGTGTTTGACATTCATTTGATTCAAAAAGTTTGTATGAATGTGTTTGACTTTCATGTGTCGCAAATATCTTTTGGTGAATGCATTTGACTTTCATTTGATTTAAAAAGCATTGTTTGAATGTGTTTGACTTTCATTTGACTCAATTAGCTTTGTTGAATGCATTTTACTTTCATTTGATTCAAAACGCTTTGTTTGAATGTGTTTTACTTTCATTTGACTCAATTAGCTTTGTTGAATGCATTTGACTTTCATTTGATTCAAAAAGCATTGTTTGATGTGTTTGACTTTCATTTGACTAAATTAGCTTTATAGAATGCAATTGACTTTATTTGACTCAACTAGCTTTGTATGAATGTGTTTGCCTTTCATTTGACTCAATTAGCTTTGTTAATTGCATTTCACTTTCATTTAATTCAAAAAGGTTTGTTTGAATGTGTTTGACTTTCATTTTATTCAAAAAGCTTTGTTTGAATGTGTTTGACTTTCATTTTACTGAATTAGCTTTGTTGAATGCATTTGACTTTCATTTGATTCAAAAAGCTTTGTTTGAATGTGTTTGAGTTTCATTTGTCTCAATTAGCTTTGTTGAATGCACTTGACATTTATTTGATTCAAAACGCTTTGTTTCAATGTCTTTGACTTTCATTTGAGTCAAAAAGCATTGTTGAATGCACTTTACTTTCATTTAATTTTAAAAGCTTTGTTTGAATGTGTTTGACTTTCCTTTTTTTTTTTTTTTTTTTTTTTTTTTTTTTTTTTGGAAAGTAAGTATAGTATTATAAACAAATGTACAAATGTACAAGAGTACAACCCGTCAAAACAGGGAACCTCCAAACTACACAAGCCTTAAAAAAAGGCACCCACCCACCAGGATTCATGAAAATCCTGATCACCTTCTATGAAGGGTACCAGGAAAAACCAGAATCCAAGACAGATACAAGGAAACCCCGGTACCTTCTAGGAAGGGCTCAGGGAAACCAAGACCTGCAACAAAAGAAAACACCCTACCAAAAAACAAGCAGCTAAAAAAACCACATCAGAAGAAAACAAAAAGAAACAGACTTCTAAGCACTAATCTTAAGATGATGCAGCCATTTGCAGTCAGTAGCAGTTCAAGTATGGTTAATCAGCTGTTGACACCTAGTCACCACCTCCCTTCTGATTATCTTAGAAACAAACTCAGGTCTGAGCACAGCCTTATGCCAAAAAGTGTGATTCCTAGCAAGCCAGATACTGTAAATAACAGCAGTTAAGCTAGCCATAATCAGATTCTTCTGCACACGATTTCTACCCTTAGCTTTCCAAACTTTCCAACATTGAGCAATATCCACATGATTTGTATCAAATCCAATCCAGTTAGAAACAGCAGTCAACACTTTCCTGCTAAAACTGCAGGAAAAGAAGAGATGGGAACAAGACTCCACATTCTCACCACACAACAGACAATCACTACTATCACTAAATCCATATTGAAAAAGTTTATCTCTTGTTTTGAGCCTTCCCATAACAGCCAGCCAGACTATAAATGTATGCTTTGGGATATTGAAAGGGTTCCAAACTCATTTGTACCATTGAACCTTGTCCATTTCACCTTGAAGCCAAGAATAACCATCACTAATCTTGTACTTGTAACTCAACCACCCCTTAGCAGAGAAACCTTGTTTCATCTTTTTTTTTACTTTACATAACAGTTTCCAAGCCCATCCTGCATCTTTCCTAGGAGCATAATCCCACCAATCATCACCTTTAATGTACACTGAATGCACCCATTTGACCCAAAATGAATCAGTTTTATTGGCAATTTTCCAAACATAAGCACCCAGAGCAGCCTTATTCCATTTCCTGCAATCTCTAATCCCCAGCCCACCAGCTTTCTTAGGTCTACAAATCCAATCCCAGGAAATTAGAGGAGCCTTAGACAGAACAGCATTCCCACACCATAAAAAAGCTTTGTAGAGTTAATTAATTCTATTAATGACAGTTTTGGGAAGTAAAACACACTGAGCCCAATAAGTATGCAGACACATAAGAACTACATTAATGAGGGTGACCCTAGCTGCATAGGATAAGTTCCTGCTACTCCAGCAATGCAACCTAGTCAGCATCTTGTCAATCAGACTGTCATAATCCACAATCTTTAAATACTTAGCATTCAAAGAGATACCTAAGTATCTAAAAGGCATCACACCCTTAACAAACCCAGACTGATTCAGAATACATGCTTGATCAGCTTGCTGAACATTGCCAAAATAAATTGCAGTTTTCTCAAGATTAGCCTGTAAACCAGATCTAGCTTCAAAAGTCCTAAGAGCCTTGATCAAGAGCTGGACAGAATTAATGTTCCCATAAGAAAACACCATTAAATCATCAGCAAAGATTAAATGAGTCAAGGAAAGATCCTTGCATCTCTGGTGAAATTTAAAACTCTTTTTCTTCCCTTCTTTCTTCAAAAGCCTTGACAGGTATTCCATCACAATAACAAACAAAAGAGGGGACATAGGATCACCTTGCCTAATTGCTTTCCTGCCCTTGAAAAAGCAATAGGAACCACCATTAAGAAGCAAGGTAAAGGTAGGAGTAGTAACACACTGCATAACCCAAGCAATGAACTGATTAGGGAACTTTAAAGCACTCATCATTTCTGTTTAGGGTAAAAATACCCCAGGTACGTGGCCCAATCTCATAGTGACACGTGGCCCAATAAACAGGCGACACGTGGCCCTATGAGAATGTGACACGTGTCCACTTGTCATGGTGACACCTGTCAGCCATCTCTAAATGCCCCAATGCTGCAATCAGAATGAGAAAAGAGCCCTGATGACCTCAGGCCCAAATCCCGAGAAAACCTTGAAGGCCGTAAAACGGCGCCCCCACGACACGTGGCGACCTCTGATTGCGCAGCCAATCACGTCACGAAATTCTAGGGCATAAACCCTAGAGGGGTACATGTTCCCACCCTTATAAATACCCGAATCATTTATGATGGGAGGGTGGATTGTGACATAACATAAATATAAAGCATTAAAGAGCTCCAACTTCTCTCTACTTTCTCTCTCTAGCCTTTTTCCGTTTCCGTTCACTAACTTGAGCGTCGGAGGCGAATATTCCGAACACCGGAATATTCGTTATTTTGCAGGTGTCCGAGTCTTTGTCAGTAGAGCGTGACCAGTATCCGAGGGAATCACAAAAAACCCCGAAACATTTGGCGCCGTCTGTGGGGATACTCGTCCGTTATGGCAATAGATGGTCAGACACCTAATTCTGGACCTCGTCCAGGCGAGGATGGATATGTAGAGGACATACATACTACCATACACTCAAGCAATCCTTTAACTGCCTCATTTGAAGAGGCCGAACAACTTCCTGTCACCCCAGCTACCCTAATGGCCAAGCTGACTAAGCTCCGCAAGGAGTTGGCGGCTACCCAGCAAAAGGGGAGAGGAGGCACTTCCAAGAAAGCCAACAACAAGACCAATGCAACTGATGCTGGTAACACCCCATTCCGTCGTCCGCACAGAAGGTCTCCCCGAGTCCCACGGACCAACTTCTCTAGCCTGCTGGCAAAAACACAGTCGGCTGGGGGGAGGGGCAGACAGCCAAAAAGAGGTGAGACTGAGCCGTCACAGCGTTTCAAAGACGCAAGGGATTACATTCGGCACAGGCAAAGGGAGAGGGCCGCATACTCTGACACGGCCTCTACCCCAACCATGCCGGAGGAAGTCTCCAACCAATCTTTCTCCCAATATACCAACACGGCTGCTTCCAGCAAGAGTCATACTATTACTCCCCGTCCAATTCAGCCATTGCAGTATCAGCCCCCTCAAGTACTCAATGAGTTGATACAACCAACTCCCCAAGTTTTTGGGCAATATGGGCCGTATGGTCAGATGTTCGGCCAGACTCCTTACCTGGCTGGAACGTCCGCTCAGCCTCAGCCTATCAATTGGCAGATGCGTTTGTTGAATTTGGGAGATAAGCCGCCTCCGTTTTCGCAAGATATACTAGCATCCCCTCAACCAGCAAAAGTGAAGAGTGTACTAGTGGGTGCCTATGATGGTACGGGCAACCCTGAAGAGCATGTTACCTCGTACAGGAACTTGATGTACTTGCAAAGTGTAGATGATGCTACATGGTGTAGATGCTTCCCGGCCACTCTCAAAGGGGTGGCCCAGGACTGGTTTAACAGCCTCCCAGCCGGATGCATCAATTGCTTTACCACCCTCAGTTTGTTGTTTGTGGGAAACTTCTCATACAACATCCCACCAAGAAAGACAAGTCTCAACTTGGCTACAATTGTCCAAGGAAAGAATGAAGGACTACGTTCGTACGTCCAAAGGTTTAACCAAGAAAAAGCCCAAATTCATAATCTTCCGGACGAAATGGCTTACTCTGAATTTCTCCGGGGATTAAGGCATAATGGTTTTAAGTTTGATTTGGTAAGAAAAAAGATTCGGTCATACGCAGGTGTATTGCGGGAAGCCGAAGCCTATATTGAGGCCGCGGATTTTTGTTCGCTCACCAAATCAGAACAGCCGGCCAAGGGGGCTGAGAAGAAACAATCTTCTCAGCAAAACTCGGCCGGTCGAAAGAAAGAAGGGAACAAAAGAAAAGAAATCTGGGTAAAAAGCAAGACATACGAGCCTCAGTATGAGTTCAACAAGGATGGTTACTCTATTTTGATGGAGATAAAAGACAAGTTTGAGTTTGAGAAGCCTCGGCCTTTGAGAGGCTCGGCCCAGTACAGAAACAAAAACAAGTATTGTCATTACCACAAGGATGTGGGTCATGACACGAACGAGTGTATCAACTTGAAGAGACTGTTGGATAAGTTGGCCGACAAGGGTCTGCTGAAACCCTATGTGACCAAGTCCAAATTCACCTTCAAGCGGACAGACAACACGTCCGAGAAAAAGCAACAAAGTGAAAAGAAGAATGACAAGGAAGATGATGGGAATAGCACTGATTCAGGTTTTGTGGCCGTCATATTAGGAGGCTTTGCTTCAGGCGGCCCTACCATGAGAGGAATCAAGCAGGACGCTCGAAACCTGTCAAATGTGATGCAAACGGACGTTGTTAAAGCCGAGCCATTTCCTGAAGTGATCATAAGTGAGGCTGACCGTGGTGAGGTCAGAGCTTTGCACAATGATCCCATGGTCTTTGTAATGAAAATAGCAAATTTGAAGGTGAGACGGATATTGATTGATACGGGCAGTTCGGCCGATATCATAAGTCTCTCTGCCTTGAGGAATTTAAGCTTCCCAGAAGATGCTCTCCAAGATATAACTCATCCCTTAGTAGGATTTGGGGGGAATATCATTCATCCAGTCGGACGGATTGACCTTCCCATCCGTTTCGGGCAGAAGGGGGAAGGAAGAGACATGGTCGTCCGTTTCCTTGTGGTAAAAGAGTTGACTAGGTACAATGTAATCCTTGGCCGCCCTACTCTCAATGCAGCCAAGGCGGTCATAGTGCCCCATTTGATGTTGTTGAAGTTTGAAAGGTCGGACGGAAAAATTGGAACAATTCAAGGAAGTCAGAAAATGGCCAAGGAATGTAATCAGCTGGCCGTGAAGCCAACAGCACGCGGCCCAAAGTTGTTCGAGATTAAGGAAGAAGGAACCTCACTCCCAGCATACCAGGTCGGCCACAAGCGTAAGGCGACCAGGGCAGAGGAAGCCTAGCAACTAATAACTGTCGGCCGGCCAGATGAGTTGAGGCCCCAGCCGGCCAGCAGCCACCAGGATATAGTGCTTGACTCCAACCACCCAGAACGGACAGTTAGTGTCGGCACTATAGCCTTGGAATTGCTTGGGGATGAGTTAGTACAGCTGTTAAGAGAATTCAAAGATGTGTTTGCATTTGAAGTTGGTGAAATGCCAGGAATAAGTCCTGACCTGGCCGTGCACAAGTTGGCCGTGAATCCTTTGATAAAACCTGTCCGCCAGAAGAAGAGAAATCACGGAGAAGAGAGGAATCAGGCGGCCGCAGCAGAGGTAAAAAAGTTGCTGGACGCCGGTTTCATTCGGCAATGCTTTTACCCAGATTGGGTGGCCAATGTAGTTCTTGTGAAAAAGCCGAATGGGACTTGGAGGATGTGCGTGGATTACACGGACTTGAACAAGGCGTGTCCTAAGGATAGCTTCCCCTTGCCTAAGATCGACCGTTTGGTTGACTCTACGGACGGACACGCCCTTATGAGCTTCATGGACGCATACTCCGGATTCCATCAAATTCCATTGTGGGAAGAAGATCAAGAGAAAACAGCGTTTGTGACCGAGCAGGGGTTGTACTGTTACAAGGTTATGCCATTCGGCCTCAAGAATGCTCCTGCTACATTTCAGAGGCTTGTTAATACAGTCTTTAGAGACCAGCTCGGCCGGAACATGGAGGCATATATTGATGACATGATTGTCAAGTCAAAAGAGCCGGCCGACCATCCCAAGGATCTACGAGAAACGTTCGCCGAACTCAGGCGGCATAAGATGATGTTAAATCCAAAGAAGTGTGTATTTGGTGTTGAGTCCGGCAAGTTTCTCGGATTTTTGATTGATCAACGTGGAATCGAGGCCAACCCTGAAAAAATTCAAGCTGTCCTTGACATGAAGTCTCCAAGAACAATCAAGGAAGTACAAAGACTGACCGGCTGTTTAGCAGCCCTTGGAAGATTTTTGTCAAGATCAGGGGATAAGTGCCGTTACTTTTTTCAAACCATTAAGAAGAAGGCCCTGTTCGAGTGGACAGAGGAGGCCAAGGAAGCATTCGTACAGTTGAAAAATCACTTGCATACATTGCCTCGCCTCGTCAGTCCGCTCAAGAATGAGAAGCTATATATCTATCTTGCCATCTCCGAACACTCTCTAAGTGCCGTCCTTCTTGCTGAAAGGGACGGCCATCAGGTCCCGGTGTATTTTATCAGTCATGTACTTCACAATGCTGAGCTGAAGTACCCCCCAATTGAAAAATTTGGCCTGGCCTTGTACATGGCATCAAAGAAGCTGCGGCCATACTTTTTAGCACATTCAATTGTGGTCTATACAGACCAACCCTTGAAGAAGCCGTTCTCAACTTTGGAGGCAAGTGGCCGCATGCTCAAGTGGGCCTTAGAGCTCAGAGGTTTTGACCTTGTGTTTGAACCAAGGAAGGCAATCAAGGGGCAAGCCTTTGCAGATTTTTTGGCTGAAATGACACGGCCTGATCTTCAGCCGGCCGGGGACCAAATTTGGAAAGTGTTTGTGGATGGTAGTGCAACAGCGACCGGGTGTGGCGCTGGTATTATATGTGAATCTCCTGAGGGAGACAAGTATGAGTACGCCTTGAGGTTTCAGTTCCAAGCTTCAAACAATGAAGCTGAGTACGAAGCATTGTTGGCCGGCCTAAGGATGTGTAAAGCGGCCGGGGCAACCAAAATTGAAGTATGCTCGGACTCCCGGCTAATAGTCCATCAGGTCAATGGTGGCTTTGAGGCTAGGGAGCCGGCCATGATGAAGTACATGCAGCTAGTTAAAAATGAGGCCAAAGGCCTAGAGCTTTTTTCTCTCAAGCAAGTTCCCCGTTCAGAGAATCATCAAGCGGACGCCCTCTCCAAATTGGCTTCCTCGGCGTCATGTGATACTCCAAGATCAGTGTTTTGGGAAGTAAAGGAAAAAAGGAGCATTGATGCCGAGCCCGTTCAGATAATAGATAGAAGTTCAACCTGGATGGACGGAATTACTTCCTACTTAAGGGATGGAATACTTCCGGACGATCCGAAAGAGAGTTGGCTAGTGAAGAGGAAGGCGGCCTGGTTTGAGATGAAAGATGGGGAGCTATTCAAAAGAGCCTTTGTGAAGCCTTACCTTAAATGTACAACTCCTGAAAGAGGGTATGATGTGTTGGATGACCTTCATCAGGGGCATTGTGGTTCGCATATTGGAGGCCGAGCCTTAGCTGAAAAGGCGACACAGTTGGGATATTACTGGCCGAGCCTGAAGTCGGATGCCATGAAAATGGTGAAAAAATGTGACAAGTGCTAGAGATTTTCAACCCTTATTCATCGTCCAGCAAATAGTCTATCAGCCATCAGTAGTCCGCTTCCCTTTGCCAAATGGGGCATGGACATTTTGGGACCGTATATTCCTGCATCCGGCCAGAGACGGTACGTATTAGTGGCAGTAGACTACTTCACTAAATGGGTTGAAGCTGAGGCCGTCCGGGGCATTAAATGGATGGACGTGTCAGCCTTCATTTGGAAAAGCATAATCACTCGGTATGGGGTGCCTCAGTCAATGGTGTTCGACAATGGACCCCAGTTTGAGACGCGTCAACTCAAAGAATGGTTGGGAGACCAAGGCATTACCCATTGCTTTGCCTCAGTCGGCCGACCACAAGCCAATGGTCAAGTTGAGGCCTATAACAAGTTGATTTCAAATGGGATCAAGCGCAAGCTTGAAAAGGCAGGCGGCCTATGGGCAGACGAGCTGGTCAATGTGCTATGGTCCATACGGACAACAACAAAGAGTTCTACAGGGGAGACTCCATTCTTTTTGGTCTATGGAGCTGAGGCTGTACTCCCAATTGAAATGTACGAGCCCACTTTGCGGGTAATGCTTTATGATGAATCGGCCAATTGGGAGGCCATGAAGACCGCCCTAGATTTCCTTCCAGAAGCTAGGGGCAATGCGGCGCTTAGGCATGAAATTTATCGCTTAAGGATGACAAGGGCATATAACCACCGAGTGTCTAAGCGGCCGCTCAAAATGGGGGATCTAGTGTTGAGAAAAATGGAAGCTGTTGGCCGTGCCAATGAGGACGGCAAGTTGACTCCAAACTGGGAGGGACCGTACAGAATCAGGGAAGAAGTCCGAGACGGCACATATCGCCTTGAGGCAATTGATGGCCGTCAGATCCCACGGACATGGAACACTGATAACCTGAAGAAGTATCATGTTTGAGTTTTGTTTCTTTAAGTACTTAGCCAAAAAGCTGTTTATACAGCTAGGTCTACTGACCGAGCCTTGTAATTAAAGCCGTACGGCCACAACAATGTACTTTTGACAAAAATTAATGAAGTCAGGCATTGTTGAATTATTTGTTGTTTTTATGATTAAAGGCCGAATGAAATGATTTACTGAGTTGCTTCCAATATAGTAACACGGCCTACCATTCTTTTTGAATGGCCGAGTTAATAAGGAAGCAAGGTTGCTTCCAATATAGTAACACGGCTTATCATTCTTTTTGAATGGCCGAGTTAAAAAGGAAGCAAGGTTGCTCCCAATATAGCAACTCGGCCACACAAAAAAAAAAAAAAAAAAAAAAAAAAAAAAAAAAAAAAAACTGATTTAATTCAGAGATCAATGCGTCCGCCCAATTCTAGGCGGACGATTGAGGCAAGGTATCCCGAACTTGTGTAGAAAACAAGTGTCCTTTACAAATAGGGCAAGGGCATACCTAGGCATTTAGCCCGACCAATCAAGGAATCTCTGAGTTGAGATAATACTTAGGATTTCTAGGGTACGTCCGAGCGATAGATTCAACGGACTACTCGTACAATGATAGCCGAACGGCCAATTAAATTAATTCGGTGCTTCACCTAGCCCAAGGGCAATCATTACTATGATTTGATTAACTTGCTAGCCGTCATACCCTTTTAAGGCATAAAAACTACCAAGTTAATCAAACCACTTAGAAAATAGACTAGACGAACACCGAATAAAGGGGCATACCCCTAGGAACGTACGAGAAGGCATAATACTGAGACGTACGGAAAACTTGCAAAAAGCAGAAAATTTGCAAAAAACTGCTAAGTATGAAACAGAAGTAAAAGCCGCCAAAAAGGCGGACAAAATTTTCATTAATAAGACCGCACAAAGGCGGCCGAAATGTTTACATAACCGCTCGAACAGGCGGCCTCAGAAGAAGAAAAAAAAAGAGAAGTACAAAATAAACCAAGTACACAGTAAGCTGAAAAGTAAAGGAAAGCTGAGCAGACGGCTGCTGGAGGACCTGAGCTCTACTTAGCCGTATTATCTGTGGCAGGCTCCTCCGCTGTCTTCGCGTCCTTGGCCGGGGCATCCTTTTCGTCCGCCTCCTCCTCCTCCTCATCCCCTTCCCCTCCGGACTCGGGGGAAGTAACTACTAGTTCAGGAGGAGGCATGCCGGCCTTCCTTGCCTCTTCTTTAAGGCAGACGTACTGAAGCCGCTTCTTGAAGCGTTCCTCGTAATAGGCGGCTTCACCTTCGTCCACCATCAAGTTGAAGGCATCAAAGAAGTATGCCTTAAGCCTGTCTTCAGCATTTTGCTCGATGCGGATGACTTCTTCAACGCTGATCGGCCGAGGAGTTTTAAGTTGCTCCTCATAGTCCGTTATGGACTTCTTTAAGGTCTCCACCTCGACCTTCAGCGCGTCCGCTTCATCTAGAGCAGACTTAAGGTTGGCTTGGGCCAACTTCAGCTCACTTTTCAAGGCTTCGGACGCTTCGAAGCCCAGCTTCCACTTCTCCTTTTCCAGGACGGCCTCGTCCCTTTCAACCCTCATGGCCTCCCTGGCCAAGGACTCCTGTTCGAGTGCCTTGCCCAGTTTGACCAGGTCCTCTGTTTGCCGCGCCGCTTTGTCGGACAGCGCGGTTATTTGGGTCTCAAAGTGTACCCTTTGGACGGCGGCCGTCCCAGTTACAGCATCCTCGGCTTTCCTGACTTCAACCCAAGCATTCTTCAACCGTTCGTTCTCCTTGTCCTTCCAATCTAGGAAGGCGTTCAAACGGAGGAAAAGCTGCGGACAGAAGGAAGAAAATTAGTCAAAAATATGAAAAAATTGGCTAAGTGTTGGAAAGCAAAAACATAAGGAGATAGAAGTATACCTCGGCGCTGCAGTTTAGCATGGGGCCGAGGAAGCCTTCGTTGATCGCCCGCAGCTTATCACGTTGCGCTTGGGGGACCGCGCGAACCATGGCCTCGCGCATGGCCTTCCTGTCCGCGCCAGTCAGTGACTGGCCAGGTACCTTCAACTGCATCTCCTCTGATATATCTGCGAACGACCGTGTAAGAAAAGTTAGCTAAATTTTACAAGTAAACAAAGACTTATAAAAAGTGAGAAAAAAGATGGCTAACCAGTGGAGAAGGTTGGAGGAGAAAGATTGGTGGGAGGAGGCGGTAAAGGAGCTTCCCCCTCCTCCGGACGGCTCCCTACAGCGTCGCTGGACGGCGGGTTGACCAGCATCGTCCCGATCCAGCGACCGGTCATTTGTTCTGGGGTTAACCTATCCCCACCGTCCGAAGGGACGGACTCTTCATAGACCTAATCAGCAACAGGTTCCATGGGCTTGGAGGCCCCGCTTTGTGTCAGCCGGGGTTGTTCTCCATTAGACTGCGTTGTAGCAGTCTGCGACTTTGCCGTTGCCGCTGCTTGAGAAGACGGCTTGGAAGCAACCGTCTTTCTCCTCTTGGATGCGTTCGCATCAGGAGTGGACGTGGCCGGCTGCTTCCGCCTGCCCTTCGGGGTAGAGGAGGAGGTCTGCAAAAATACAAAGTTAGGAAAATTTTTGAAGTCAAAACCAAAGATGGCGTCCGTGCGATTTGGGAAAGAAGCTCCCTTCCAGCATGCATGAACGGACGTAAGGTGTCCGTGCAAACTCAGGAAGTGGGTTCCTCCCAATATAGCAGAACGACCACATCAAGGAATGAAAAATTCGAAAAATAATCTAAGTGTTTACCTCTTTGATCTGCTCGTACATCTTGAAACGAGCTTTGTACCTGGCCAAGTCCACCTCGGACATCTCCACTTCAGCTTTCTGGGCCGAGTCAAGCATAGCGTACGCCTCCGCTGCAAAGACAAAAAGCAAAGTGTTAGAAAATTTTTCTAAAAAACTCTACATGTGTATGAAAAAGGGTCTATATTTCTAAATGTCCACCTTGGGGCATGTTCTGGTACAGGCCGTACGCAGACATAAAGACAGGGTCCCTAAGCCAATTGGCAAGAGGAACCCAATGGCTAGGGACCCGTTCAGTTTTGTTGCCCCGCTTGACTCGGTTGACCTTGAAGTACTCAAGCTGGTGTTCGTGGTTTGGGTGGATGGGCGGCTTGTCAGGCTTGTGGTCTCCGCGTCCGAGTTGAATAGGCTCTGGACGGCACCTGTTCATGCGAAGGTTGAACTCCGCATCTTGAGTTTTGATGCGGTAAAAACGGTGCTTCCAGTCCCTCCATTTGCTGACACGGTCGACCACGACCATATAATCCCTGGTTGAACTCAAGATGAGCCAGCCATCCACGTCTTTCTCCAGCCGAGTCAGTCAGTGCATCTCACAGAAGACCGCAAAGTCTGGCGTGAATTTTTTGGCGATGCACGTCACCAAATACCCAAAAATGTTCAACCAACTGTTTGGCGTCAGTTGGATGAGGCCGATGTCATACTCGTCCAGGAGAGTCCGGACGAACGGGTGAAGAGGGAAGCGAAGCCCCACGTCCAAGGCTGCCCTATAGACGCAAAACGCTCGTTTGCGCGGCTTCTCCTCATCCTAGGTAGCCACAGCAATGGCCTTCCTGGGGACTTGAATTTCGAATCCCTCCCCTAAATGGAGGGACTCCTTATACTTCTCAAAATCCTTCTTTAAAAACTTCAGGGTTGTCTCCCCAACTGTACACGCGTACGGGTCCCTGAAGTTATCAATGTTGGCGACAGTTTCTTCGGCCGCCGCCTCGCCTTCGGCCGTCTCACCCACGGCCTCTTTCTCAACTTCTTCTTCTTCCACTTGCTGAGAAGGGGCACTCCCAAACTCCGAAGACAACACTCTGTCCAAATCTGCTGCCTCGGCCGAGCTTCGGCCCCTTGAGCTTGGAACGCCCATTGAAGAAGGAACGTCCTCCTCGACCATTGGACGCTTGCCTTTATCCTTGGCAGCGTCCGCCCCATTTCCCGAAGGAGGGGCGTTGCGAATAGGCAGGGCGGACGGTTCGCGGATTGAGATTCCGGTTAAGGGTCTGTCCGCCCCACCCAGTTGAGGCCGAAGTTGAGAAGAAGAGGGGACGGACGAACCAGAAGCGTCTTTCCCAGGATTGGAAGGGTTGTCTTTGCAGGCTACCAGTTCGGCCCCATCCATGACTGAACTGGCAAATTGAGGGAACCTAAGTTCCGGAGCAGGTGCGGACGAGGCGCCTTCAGCTCGCAGGCGTTCCTCGAAGGAAGAAGTGACCTCCACGGCCAAGTGATGAGAGCCAGTGGAGGCAGTCGTTGTTTGGGTGGTGGAGTCAGTCTCCACCATTGTACTTGGGTCACTAGGGTCATAAGGGACCCTAGGATGAACCAGACTTCCGTCTGGGTTCCTGGCCGCGTGAAGCTCATGCGTACGCATGGTTCTTGCCATTGCCTGTTGGGACAGAGAAGAATAAGTGGGGGTGAGTATGTACGCATCAGACATAGACTCACTCCAAGGAAGAGACAACTCTTCTCCGTCCACTCTAGATTCCTCAGTCCCAGGCGAACGGCCGGCCTCATGAGAAGAGTCGGACGAAGCCGAGTATGGATCCAGAATTAAAGTAAAAGAAAAAGAAAACAAGTAAAAGAGAAAATGTAGACGGCCTACCTCTGTACGTTCTGAAAGTTCTGAAGGTGGTGGTGAAGTTCTTGAAGATTGACCGGAAAACTCAAAAATGCCCGGAAAACTCAAACTCACGGCGGCGCTCTTGAAGGTTAACGAAAAAATAACTTTCTCTCACTAGAACGCTCTGACTTCTCTCTAGAATTCACAATTGGATAAAGTGTGAAAATGAGAATTCACCTCCCATATTTATAGAGTGAATTCATGAGGGCAAAATGGTAAAACCGTCTTTCCCGCCTAAACATTCAAACGGTAATTTCTTGAGAAATTACTCGAAGAAAGGGCCAGGACGACGTTAGGGTTCTGTTAACTTGTGAAAAAGACCAGACGAACAATTAACGGCACGTTAAAGGGAATTGAAATAAGTGGAAAATTCAAGAATTTTACACCTTCAACACTTAGTCTCCAAAACTTGAGAAAATCTAAGAGGAAAAACGTCCGCCCAGTTCTCAGACGTACGAAGCATGATAAGAAAGCCAGGAAGTACGTCTGAAATCATGGAAGCCCAGATTACCCCAAAGAAGATATGTGGCCGTTCTGGGTGGTTAGGAGATAAGCTCCTCCCAGAGTATCAGAACGTCCAGTCTCGTTGATGTGGCCGTTCTGGGCAGTTAGGAGATCAACTCCTCCCAGAGTATCAGAACGTCCAGTCTCATTGCTGTGGTCGTTCTGGGTGGTTAGGAGATCAACTCCTCCCAGAGTATCAGAACGTCCAGTCTCATTGATGTGGCCATTCTGGGCAGTTAGGAGATCAACTCCTCCCAGGGTATGAGGACGTCCAGCTTGAAACAAGTGGACGACCACATGAATTCAGAGGTTAAGCCTCTCAGAGTACGAGAGCGTCCAGTATAAAATTTGGACGTCCGGATAAGCAAAAAGCCAAGCTCATTCCAGACTACGAGAACGTCTAGGGCAAAATATATGGACGTCCACGAAGCAAAAAGAGCCTTGAATCAAAAGTATATGGACGTCCAGGGCAGATGGGAAGCAAACCCAACCCAGAGTACCAGGACGTCCAGAGTGCAAGATCAGAGGAGGCGGCCAGTAAGTGTACGAGCCACCCCCTCTGAGGGGCAAATGTTTAGGGTAAAAATACCCCAGGTACGTGGCCCAATCTCATAGTGACACGTGGCCCAATAAACAGGCGACACGTGGCCCTATGAGAATGTGACACGTGTCCACTTGTCATGGTGACACCTGTCAGCCATCTCTAAATGCCCCAATGCTGCAATCAGAATGAGAAAAGAGCCCTGATGACCTCAGGCCCAAATCCCGAGAAAACCTTGAAGGCCGTAAAACGGCGCCCCCACGACACGTGGCGACCTCTGATTGCGCAGCCAATCACGTCACGAAATTCTAGGGCATAAACCCTAGAGGGATACATGTTCCCACCCCTATAAATACCCCAATCATTTATGATGGGAGGGTGGATTGTGACATAACATAAATATAGAGCATTAAAGAGCTCCAACTTCTCTCTACTTTCTCTCTCTAGCCTTTTTCCGTTTCCGTTCACTAACTTGAGCGTCGGAGGCGAATATTCCGAACACCGGAATATTCGTTATTTTGCAGGTGTCCGAGTCTTTGTCAGCAGAGCGTGACCAGTATCCGAGGGAATCACAAAAAACCCCGAAACAATTTCCTGAATAAAATCCCAGCTTACAGAATCATAAGCTTTCCTAAGATCCACTTTAATTGTACATCTAGGAGGCTTCCTCTTGTTATTGTAAGCTTTCAGCATATCTTGGCAAATCAAGATATTATCAAGAATAGATCTACCAGCAATAAAGGCTCCTTGACAGTCATCAATTAACCCAGGCAACACTTCCTTCAATGTAAAGCAAATCAACTTAGAAATGATTTTGTACAACACATTGCAGCAAGCAATGGGTCTGAACTAAGAAACCTTATTAGCATGCTCAACCTTAGGGATCAAAGTCAAAGTAGTTGAGTTAACCTGTTTCAGCAATTGACTAGAGTTAAAGAAATCCAACACAGCCTTAGTAATGTCACTCCCAATAATATTCCAAGCAACTTTAAAGAACTTGCTAGAAAACCCATCAGGCCCAGGAGCCTTATCATCATCAATGCTCCAAAGAGAAACCTTAACATCATTCTCAGAAAAAGCTCTGCACAAAGCCAACCCTTGTTCATCAGAAATCAAATTACCCTCAGCCATGACTGCTGGGTGAATATTACCCTTGATTGGAGCTTCAGTTCCAAGTAATCCCTGATAGTACTCCAAGAAAGCATCACAAACATGCTTAGGATCATCTGTTACCTCCCCCACATTATTCACAATAGAATAAATGTTATTATGAAGCCTTCTCTTCCTAATGATGGCATGGAAAAAAGCAGAATTCATATCTCCAACTTTGAGCCAATGAACTTTAGCTTTTTGCTTTAAAAAATTATATTTATCAAGGTGGCTTTTAGCATATCTCATTCTGACTTCCCTCACCAAGGTAATCAAGCAATCATTCTCAGGATCATTTTGAAGCTTAGCTTGAATATCCAACAAAGTCTTCTCAGCTACTGCATCCTCAGTTTCAATACAAGAAAAATTCACCATTTGAAGCTTTTTCAGCACCTTTTTCACCTCTTTCATTTTCTTTACACATTGAAACATTAAAGTGTCATTAATATTCACTTCCCAAGCTTCTTTCACAGCTGACAGAAACTTAGGAGAATCCACCCAAATGTTCACAAATCTAAAAGGTTTCTTGACTGGAGTTCCAGACTCAAACAAGTTAATGACGCAAGGACAGTGATCCATTAACCCCTCTAGGAAGAAGGTAGCCTGCATATCTGGAAGCCTATTAGCAGCCTTATGGTGAGAGTAATTAGCACAACTTGTAGATGAATTAACTGCACTTCACATCTTACAATAGTCACATCAAACACCTGAGACAACTAGATATTCCAGATCCTACCACCCTTATGGTGAGAGTAATTAGCACATACAGACCAATCACACCCCAGTCTGTTAAACACAACACCAAACTTCCCAGACTTAACCTTAGTTTCAAGAAGTCCAAATAAGCTAGTTCCATGATGTCTAATGAACCATAAGACATCACAGAGCTTGCTAGCCTTATTTAGACCTCTTACATTCCAAAAACCAAGCTTATCCATTGAGAGGATGAGAGCATTCCCCCTCCTCTAAGATACTGAATCTATTACCACTACTCCTGATCAACACCACCCTTGGCCTGAGAAGCTGAAGCTGCTGACCACTATCACTTCCCTGTTGATCAACATTCAGATTATCAATCCCAGTATTAGCTTCCTGAGCACCAGATTTCTGAACTGGTTTCTGAACTGGTTTCCAGACTTTCTGTGGATTCTGTCTCCTCTAACCTCTCCCAGTTTGAAACCTCAGCTGATTCCTCTCCTGCACCTTATGATTAGGGCATTGAGGGTCCCCAAGTCCAACCCCACCACACATCTTACAGATCACAGGTCTCCATTCATACTTCACAACTTGTTTTATTGTGTTACCAAATTCATCTAAAAATTCAATAGAATCTGGCAATTCAGCATTAAACTTCACTTCTATCATTATCCTAGCATACTCTAGTCTTTCTTTAGTGGCTGTTGCCTTATCAGTCTTGATAGGAGTCCCTATCAAAGAAGCCAATTTCATTAAAGCTTTTTGCCCCCAATACTTCAACTTCAACCCAGGCAATGTAATCCAGATAGGCACCATGTCCACAGGCTCAGCAGCAAGGTCCATCCCAGCCACCCATTGTTTCATTATGATAGGTTTATTATCAAACCATACAGGCCCTGCTCCCAAAACTCTATCCCTTGCCTCTATAGTCTTAAATCGAACCAAGAAAACACCATTCACCATTAAAGAGACCTTGTCAACCCCAAATCTTCCCCACATTCTTCTAGCAAATCCATTAACAACAGATAGTGGCGGTTTAGTACCAATTATATGGCAAACAATAGCAGAATTCCAAAAATCAATCTCAGGTTGCACATCCTCAAGAGTAATCTGAATCTTATTACCTTGACCCCTATCACACCTATCACTATTCAACACACCCCCAGAAAGGTCCACTCCCTCATCCCTAGTCCCACTAAACAAGCTCTCTCTCCAATTCAATCGAGCTGCATCAGTAGAATTTGGAGAAGGAAAAACAGGGGAACGCAATTCGGGGATCTCGGAAATTGGGGAAAAAGCATTCATAGTACAATTAGAGTTGCCAAGCATCAAAATAGGAGTTGGATTGTTCATATTCAATACACTATCACAGCATGCAACATTACCAAGCTCATCATCAATGGCGGATGAAGAAGAATGAATTACCTGAAGCCAGTTGTTAAACTCCTGCTGATGCTCTCCACGTTCCTCCTCCGTTACCTCCTTCACTTGCATGGTGTTCTCCATTACTTCATCGAGCCAACTTTCAACCGAAACATCCTCAGTAGCTATACTCTGTTCCTTCCTCTTCGTAAAATTCCTTACTCTGGGTCCTTAATTCTACTTTGCTTTCTACTTCTTCTTTGATTTTGATCCAGAATTCTTGCTTGCCTTACCCATCTTCCTCTTCGCCATTAAAATCGAGCTCAAAATCGAAGATCAAAATCGTGGGTTTCAATCGGATTTTCGCTTTCTCTGTCTAGTTCTTGAGACTTTCTCTCTCTAACTTTCAACTTTCATTTTACTTTCATTTGACTCAATTAGCTTTGTTGAATGCATTTGACTTTCATTAGATTCAAAAAGCTTTGTTTGAATGTGTTTGACTTTCATTTGACTCAATTATATTTGTTGAACGCATTTGACTTTCATTTGATTTAAAAAGCTTTGTATGAATGTGTTTAACTTTAATTTGACTCTATTATCTTTATTGAATGCATTTGACTTTCATTTGATTCAAAAAGTTTTGTTTGAATGTGTTTGACTTTCATTTGAGTCAACAATCTTTGTTGAATGCATATGACTTTCATTTGATTCAAAAAGCTTTGTTTGAACGTGTTTAGCTTTCGTTTGACTCAATTAGCTTTGTTGAATGCATTTGACATTCATTTAATTCAAAAATCTTTGTTTGAATGTGTTTGACTTTCATTTAATTCAATTAGCTTTATTCAATGCATTTGACTTTAATTTAATTCAAAAAGCATTGTTTGAATGTGTTTGACTTTCATTTGAATCAATTAGCTTTGTAGAATGCATTTAACTTTCATTTGACTCAATTAGCTTTGTATGTATGTGTTTGACTTTCATTTGACTCAATTAGCTTTGTTAATTTCATTTCACTTTCATTTAATTCAAAAAGCATTGTTTGAATGTGTTTGACTTTCATTTGATTCAAAAATCTGTTTGAATGTGTTTAACTTTCATTTGACTCAATTAGCCTTGTTGAATGCATTTGACTTTCATTTGATTAAAAAATTATTTTTTGAATGTGTTTGACTTTCATTTGACTCAATTAGCTTTGTTGAATGCATTTGACTTTCATTTGATTCAAATAGCTTTGTTTGAATGTGTTTGACTTTCACTTGAGTCATACAGCATTATTGAATGCACTTAACTTTCGTTAAATTTAAAAAGCTTGTTTGAATGTTTTGACTTTCATTTGACTCAAAAAGTTTTGTTGAATGCATTTGACTTTAATTTGACTCAATTAGCTTTGTTGAATGCATTTGACTTTAATTTGATTCAAAAACTATTGGTTGAATGTGTTTGACTTTCATTTGACTCAATTAGCTTTGTAGAATGCATTTTACTTTCATTTGACTCAATTAGCTTTGTATGTTAATGTTTGACTTTCATTTGACTCAATTAGCTTTGTTAATTGCATTTCACTTTTATTTAATTCAAAAAGCTTTGTTTCAATGTGTTTGACTTTCATTTGATTGAAAAAGCTTTGTTTGAATGTATTTGACTTTCATTCAAGTCAATTATCTTTGTTGAAAGCATTTGACTTTCATTTGATTCAAAAAGTTTTGTATGAATGTGTTTGACTCTCATTTGACTCAATTATCTTTATTTAATGCATTTGACTTTCATTTGATTCAAAAAGCTTTGTTTGAATGTGTTTGACTTTCATTTGACTCAATTAACTTTGTGGAATGCATTTGACTTTATTTTATTCAAAATGCTTTGTATGAATGTGTTCTACTTTCATTTGACTCAATTATCTTTGTTGAATGCAATTGACTTTCATTTGATTCAAAAAGCTTTGTATGAATGTGTTTGACTTTCATTTGACTCAATTATCTTTATTAAATGCGTTTGACTTTCATTTGATTCAAAAAGCTTTGTTTGAATGTGTTTGACTTTCATGTGACTCAATTAACTTTGTTGAAAGCATTTGACTTTATTTGATTTAAAAAGCTTTGTATGAATGCGTTCTACTTTCAATTGACTCAATTATCTTTGTTGAATGCAATTGACTTTCATTTGATTCAAAAGGCATTGTTTGAATGTGTTTGACTTTCATTTGACTTATTAGCTTTGTTTGAATGTGTTTGACTTTTATTTGACACAATTAACTTTGTTGAATGCATTTGACTTTATTTGATTAAAAAAACTTTGTATAAATGTGTTCTACTTTCATTTGACTCAATTATTTTTGTTGAATGCATTTGACTTTCATTTAATTCAAAAAGTATTGTTTGAATGTATTTGACTTTCATTTGACTCAATTAGCTTTGTTGAATGCATTTGACTTTTGTTTGATTCAAAAAGCTTTGTTTGAATGTGTTTGACTTTCATTTGAGTCATAAAGAATTGTTGAATGCACTTGACTTTCGTTTAATTTAAAAAGCTTTGTTTGAATGTGTTTGACTTTCATTTGACTCAATTAGCTTTGTAGAATGTGTTTAGGGTAATTTTACCCCCCATGTGGACCAACCAGAGGGCGACACGTGTCAGCCCAAGGATGGTCCAAAGTGGACCTATCCCTTCTTGACACGTGTCATCCCAGATATTTGGGAAAATGGCGGCCTTCAGGCCTAAATCCCGAGAAAGCCGCAATGCGGCGCAGCCCACCACTGATTAGGGTTCTGGGACCTAATCAGGGGCACCATTCCCAAGGACCCTATAAATAGGGAGATTCCCCTCTTTTGGAGGGCACTTTTTTCCATTTATTACAAACTATCCCTTTGATAGAGACAACTGAGCTAGAAATCCTAGCAGATCCCCACCTAAATTTCCGCACCTTTTTCTCTCCTTCCAAGTTACTAACTTGATCGTCCGAGGCGGAGCACCTACCAATTGGTGTCTCCGATTGTCTTGCAGGTATAGGTCGTTCCGGACCAGTCTTCGAGCTGTAACTCTCCCGAGGGACAAAAACACCCAAAACATTTGGCGCCGTCTGTGGGGAGAGTACCTCAAGATGGTTCAAAGTTCTGTACCAATTCTCAACTCTACTTCTCTACGTCCGATTACTCAGGCGGGTAACCAAGAGGACTTGCAGCCGGTTATTCAACCGGAAGGTTTTGAAATCCCTCAGCCTCCGCCTCAGCCTCAGCCAGAGGTATTCACTGAGGAGGAGGAAGAAGAAGACAATGATGTGGAGACCTACATAACCAAGGATGGCTCCCTCATCTCTAAATCCATTCGTTACAGAGATCAACTGGAGCAAAATCTAGACCAGGCGGGCCCAAGCAGGCGCCGCCCTAGAAGGCTAGAAGGGGAAACCCAGAAGGCTAAAGGTCAAGCCCCAGTCACCCGAGATGAGCTCATGAAATTCATGACCTCTTTCAAAGGTGAAATCAAGGCCATGATCAACAAAAACTAGGCAGGCTCTAGCAAGAGTCCGCCGGCTAAAAAGACTCCCAATGATGGGAAGAAGAAGAAGCCGGTCAAGGACAGGCAGCTAACTCCTCATCCAAAGGAGAAGGCAGCTGCAAAACTTGACTGGTCTAAGATTCTGATGCCCCGGCGATCCCAGCCGGAGGCTCAAAATGCGTCTACCTTCGATGCTAGACATGTCATTAATCGGAGGAGATAGCAAAAGTCTGAGTCAGCTTCTACCTCAAGCTTTCCAGACAGCTTCAAGGAAGCTTCTGCAAGGAATTCTATGTCCTTGCATGAGAGTCGGACAGGCGGTAAATCCGTCAACACCGAACCTCAACTCATGATAGGGTCTATGCCATACGCACCCCAGGCGTAGTATGGGCAATATGGCCTCCAGTTTATGCAGCCACCCCCATTCGGAGGTCAGGCGGCATATACCAATGTCCAGCCACTGGACTGGCAGCTACGGCTAATGAGGCTAGGCGAACAGTCGTCTGCCTTTGCAGCCAATATAACCACCAACCCAGAAGACCACCTGATGGCATACACCAACCTCATGTGCTTACAGGGTTGGTACGATGCCACCTAGTGTTGATGTTTCCCGGCTACACTGAAGGGCATTGCCTAACAGTGGTTTGGCAACTTGCCAGCCGGCTCAATTGATTGCTTCAAGAAGCTAGCCTTCTTGTTTGCCACCAACTTCTCAATGAACATCCCTGCTAAGAAAACGAGCCTTGATTTGAGCACCGTTAAGCAGGGTGAGAGGGAAGGGCTACGCTCATATGTCAGGCGGTTTAACCTGGTCAGAATACAGATCTAGGGACTTTCTGACAAGGTGGCTTTCACAGACTTTTTCAAGGGTCTGAAGGACGGGTCGGCTTTTAAGTTCGACCTTGTTAGAAAAGCGGCATTTACGCTACAGGCGGCCCTGAGGGAGGCGGAGAGCTAAATACAGGCTACCGACCTCTGCACGCCTGGTAGCCAGTCAGACTCCAAAAAGTCTGACAAACAAAAAGAAAGCCGGTCTGCTCAGCCGGGTAACAAAAAAGAAGAGAGCAAAAGGAGAAAAGAAGTCTGGGCGGTTAGTGATTCTGACCAACCGTCCCAGAAGAAAAAGAGAGAGTTTAAAACGTACGTCCCCAAGTACGAGTTTAACAAAGACTGCAACTCCATCCTCATGGAGGTAAAGGACCGGCTGTCTATTGAGAAGCCGAATCCAATGAAGAGTTCCGTCCAGTCACGGAACAAAAATAAATTTTGCCTGTTCCATGAGGAGGTTGGCCATGACACCAACGACTGCTTCAGCTTAAAGCGGACGTTGGACCGTCTGGACAAAGGGCTTCTAAAGTCCTACATTTCCAAGTCCCCAGCTGGGGCAAAGAAGAAGAACAAGGGTAAGTCCTCCAAGGCTACCCCCTAGCCTACTAGTAGTTCGGATACCGACAAGGATCCGGTCTACACTATAGTAGGCGGATTTTCTTATGGTGGCCCTACCATCCGGGGCACTAAGAGCCATCTTTGAAAGATGGACAAGGATGATGATGTTGAGCAGGCGTCTGCCAGTTCCACCTTCCCAGACGTCCTCACAACTGAGAAGGACAGGGGCAGCGTCCGCCGTCCGCATGATGAGCCGGTCGTCATTGAATGTAAGGTGGCCAACACACTTGTTGGACGGATCCTTATAGACGCCGGCATCTCGTCGGACATTATCAGCCTCCGGTGCCTGCAGAAGCTGAAATACAATGTCAGCAGCATGCATATGGTCACCCACCCCTTGGTTGGTTATGGGGGTGATATGGTCTACCCAGCCGGCAAAATTGACTTGCCCATCCGGTTGGGAGAAAAAGGCCAGGGACGACATATTGTCGTCAGATTCTTGGTCGTGAAGGAGTTGACCGCCTACAATATCATCCTTGGTAGGCCAACCCTCTACGAAGCCAAGGCGGTGATTTTCCCGTCTCTCATGCTCATCAAGTATGAGCAGGATGATGGCTCTGTTGGTTCCCTGAACGGGGATCAGAAGACGGCTCGGGAGTGCTACCTCTAAGCCGTTAAAGACACTGTGGCCTTAGACGGCCAAGAGAAGGAACCAATAGACCTTGACGATGTCAAGGATGCCAACCCTGCCCCACCAGCCGTTAGTAAGAAAAGAAAAAAGCCTCTGCTGGTGGAGGTGAAGAAAGAGAAAAAATAGCAGTCACTGACCGGGGAACGGTCGGACGAGCTCCGTCCCCAACCGGCTAGTGAAAATATTGATCTCGTTCTGGACGACAGCGTACTGTGAATTGGGACGGTTGCTTATGTTACTCTGGGTGCAAGCTTGGACCTTCTGCTGAAAGAATTCAAAGGCATCTTTGCCTTGGAAGTGGGAGAGATGCCAGGCGTCAGCCCGAATCTCGCTGTCCACAAACTCGCCGTGGATCCCAAAAAGAAGCCCATCCGGCAAAAGAAAAGAAACCATGGCGAGGAAAGAAGTCAGGCGGCAACTGCCGAAGTCAAAAAGCTGCGAGACGCCAGGTTCATTCGGCCTTGTAATTTCCCCGACTAGGTGGCCAATGTGGTCCTTGTCAAGAAACCGAATGGGACCTGGCGCATGTGTGTTGACTACACAGACCTCAACAAGGCGTGCCCAAAGGACAGTTACCCGCTTCCAAAGATCGACAACCTGGTCGACTCTACAGCCGGTCACGCCTTGATGAGCTTTATGGGTGCCTACTCCGGCTTCTATCAGATACCCCTCTGGATGAAAGACCAAGAGAAGACGGCCTTCGTCATTGATTTGGGGTTATTCAGTTATACTGTGATGCCGTTTGGCTTGAAGAATGCGCCTGCCACCTTCCAACGGATGATTAACACGGTCTTCATTAATCAAATTGGGAGGAATGTGGAGGCGTACATCGATGACATGATAGTCAAATCCAAGCAACAGACGAATCACCTTGCTGATCTCCGAGAAACATTCACCACCCTCAGGCGGCATAAGGTCATGTTAAACCCCAAGAAATTCGTCTTTGGTGTTGAGTCTGGGAAGTTTCTCGGATTCCTGATTGATTAAAGGGGGATAGAGGCTAACCCCGAAAAGATACAGGCGGTAATTAAACATGAAGTCACCCCATTCTGTTAAGGAAGTTCAGAGACTAACTGGTTGCCTGGCGGCCTTGGGGAGGTTCCTCACCCGGTTAGGTGAAAAATGCCTTTACTTCTTCCAAGCAATCAGGAAGAAGACCAGGTTTGAATGGGGAGACGATGCTGAGACAGCATTCCAGAAGCTAAAGGAGCACCTGATTCTCTGCCTAGGCCGGTTAGTCCTCTACCTAGGAAGACGTTGTACATGTATTTAGCCGTCTCAGATCATGCTCTTAGTGCCGTTCTCCTTGCTGAGCGAGACGGCGTTCAGCTCCCGGTGTACTTCATTAGCCATGTCCTTAAAAATGCTAAACTCCGGTACCCCATGGTGGAAAAATTTGGTCTTGCTCTATATATGACCTTCAAAAAAGTGAAGCCCTACTTCCTAGCTCATCCGGTGGTGATTTACACCGACCAGCCACTCAAGCGGCCAATGTCCACCCTGGAGTCATCCGGCAGAATGTTAAAATGGGCTATTGAAATGCAAAGTCTTGAAATCACTTACGAACCAAGATAGACAGTGAAAGGTCAGGCGTTTGCCGACTTCATTTTGGAACAATGAGGCGGAATATGAAGCCCTGTTAGCCGGAATCCGCATGTGTAAGGCGGCAGGGGCAACAAAAATTGACGCCTACTCTGATTCACAGTTGGTCGTTAGCCAATATGAGGGAATATTTGAGGCAACTCACCCGGCTATGATCAAATATCTTCAGGCGGTCAAAGAGGAGGCTGGGTCACTTGAGGAGTTTCATTTAAATCATGTACCCAGGTCTGATAACAACCAGGCGGATGCACTGTCAAAGCTTGCATCCTCCGCCTGCCATGATACGCCTCGATCAGTCTTTTGGGAAGTACTTGAAAAAAGAAGCATCTATGAAGATCCCATTGGAGTCCTAGACCGAAGCTCTACCTGGATTCGCCACAAGAGGCAGCCGTTCTGAAAAAGCGAGCCGCAAGCTTCGAGTTGAGAAATGGAGAGCTCTTCAAGGCGGGGTTTCTTAAGCCTCTTCTGAAGTGTGTAACCCCAGAAAAGGGGAAGGAAGTTTTCGAAGACTTGCACTCGGGATTGTGCGCCTCCCATATAGGCGGCAGATCTCTAGCCGTCAGAGCCAAACGACATTACTTTTGGCCCACTCTAGAGGCAAACGCCAAGGAATTGGTGAGAAAATGTGACAAGTGCAAGAAATTTGGCAAACTTAATCACCGTCCGGCTACTGATCTGACGGCCATCCACAGCCCATTCCCGTTTGCAAAATGGGGCATGGGTATTTTAGGTCCTTACACTCCTGCACCAGGCGGAAAGCGTTACATCTTGGTGGCTGTGGATTACTTTACCAAGTAGGTAGAGGCTGAGGCGGTAAAGAATATCAAGACATCAGACGTCATTTCTTTCATCTGGAAGAATGTTATCACCCGGTATGGGGTTCCTTTGTCCATGGTGTTTGATAATGGTCCTCAGTTTGAGACGCCTCAGCTAAAGACTTGGTTGGGAGATCAAGGGATCTCAAGTTATTTTGCATCAGTCGGCCGTCCCCAGGTAAACGGTCAAGTTGAAGCCTTCAACAAACTGATCTCAGACGGCATTAAGAAGAAAATTGAAAGAGTCGGTGGCTTATGGGCTGAGGAATTAATCCATGTCCTATGGGCCATCCGGACAACAGCAAAGGGGGCAACCAGTGAAACCCCATTTCTCATGGTTTATGGTGCTGAAGCCGTCTTGCCCATTGAACACTATGAGCCGACTCTCAGGGTCATGCTTTATGATGAAGAGGCAAACTGGGAGGCAATGCGCCTGGCATTGGACTCACTTCCAGAACGCAGGGGCAATGCCGCCTTGCGTCATGAGATTTACCGTCTAAGAATGACAAGAGCCTACAAAAAGAGATTACACAGGCGTCCTTTGAAAGTGGACGACCTAGTGTTACGGAAAATGAAGGCAACCGGTAGGGCCAATGAGCTTGGAAAGCTAACTCCTAATTGGGAAGGCCCCTACCGGATTTATGAAGAAGTAAGAGACGGCACCTACCACCTAGAAACTCCAGACGGCAGGCGCCTGCCTAGAACTCGGAATGTAGATAATTTGAATAAATACTACTTCTGATATTTTGTAATTTTTGTAAACAAGAAGTACATTAATGAGAAATTGCTTTTTGTTTTCACTTTTGTTTTGTTTGTTTTATGCCCCGTCTGAATTTCAGACGGGTCACTTGTTTGTTTTTCTGAGTTTGACACTTGGAAATTGAATTAATGTCTGATTGACGAGAGGCCAATGGCCAGATAATTAAGCTAAGCACAAAACCGCTTAGTGGCTACACAGCCGGTCTCAAACAAGACTAGAGGCCAATGGCCGGATGGCTGCTTTTCCCATAAATTCGCCTGTCCCAACATGGACAAAGGCGTCCGGCGACACCCATTTGGGTGCAATCGTCACAGAGAGAAGCCAACTTGCTTACTCTACGTACCAATGTAAGCGGCCACAATTGGACGGCTGAATCAGCCATCCATAGCCTTCTGACCTGAACAGTCTAAGGAACGACCAAGTTTCGGAACCCGGATGTCCAAGGACATCAGTCGGCGACCGACTGCAGTTCTTACTTAGCGTTTTTCGTTTTTAAATTGTACACATCTTCGTTTGGGGCAAAAGAGTTGTGCAATGGCTATATGAACTCTACTTAGACGGACAACACCGTCAAGCTAGAAACTGAAACGCTTGTTAATGTACGGCTGTGTACTTGGTTTGGGGCAATCACTATTGTTATTGATTGACTTACAAACGTATCATGCTCTTTGCAGCATCTGACGTTCCCAAGTCAATAAAACAACTCCATTTGAAACCAACCACACAGCCGTCCAGGGGCAAGGACAGCCGCATACTTTTGATAAGTTAGGCGAAATTCGCCGCATGCTTTCGATAAGTTAGGAAAAAATTGACAAAATTGAAAAGTGGAAACACAAGCGCAAAATGATCAAAATCGACTCAGTCGGTACATTCATTAATATTCCACCCAACCAAACGGCTGTGGTGGGGCAAATGTTATCCGGACCCCGTCCGGGAAAAGAGAAATTTTTGTTGAACACAGGTCCTCAACCGGTAAAGATACAAATATACTCGGCACACAGGCCGGAAAAGCAACTAATGGCATACTACCGCAGATAAATAAAAAAAGAAATTGGCACACAACCGCTGAATTCATTGCCCCGCAAACGGTCCCTCCTGGCCCTTCTCCCCTTCTTCAGGAGCTTCAGTCTAGGGAGCTTCAGGCTCAGGCTCGGGATGCTCAGTTTCAGCCCAGGCGATGAAGGACTCAGGCTCTGGCTCACCCTTCTCTCTCAAGTAGATAACATCATCAGTATACTTGTGAGCCAGAGCCCAGACGCCATAATCCTTGTCGAGATAGAGGGCAGACCAGGCGGCCTTGTTGTCGGCGTCCATCTCAGCAACCAGACGGTTTTGATCCGCCTGGAGAGTCGCTCGGAAGCTCTCCTGAGCTTTGGCCGCCTTCTTCTCCAACTTGGCATTTTTGCTCTTCAGATCAGCATTCTCTGAAGAGACTCCTTGGAGCTTTTCGAGGTCTTCCTGGGCCTTATTGAGGTCCTCCCTGAGTTTGGGGAGGTCCAACTCCGCCTGTTTTTAAGCCGCCTCGGCATCCTCAACCCTCTTCTTGGCCGCCTGCAGATTCGCCTCTAGCTCTTGAATCTTGGCCGCATGTGTCATTTGGGTTGCTTTAGTTTCAAGATGGTCAATTATGCACGAGTATAAAGCAACATTATTGGCGTCTGAGGCGGACTGCTTGGCCCGTCTTACCTCATCCCGCTTGCGGGTGTAAGGACGCTTGAGCCCGTCTACCCGCAGAAGAGCCTGCAAAAGTAAACAAGGTTAGTAGTGCAGGCGGAGAAAGACTTGGAGAAAATTATTGAAAATTGTTCAAGTGCCTTACCTCAGCCAGGAGGGTCATAATGCGTTCAAGATTGAACGTCTCAATCCCCGGGATAGCATCCTTATCCCGTTTGCTGACAGCCTCCAGCATGGCCTTGGCATGCTTCTGGACGTCTGGCTAGCGGGGAGATTGATCTGCACCATAATCAGCGTCAGATTGAGATACTAAAGCAGCGCCTATCTGGTTTCGACCGTCGGAGGATGACGTCTGCTGGGAGTGTGATTTCACTCGCAACGGCCATCCCAGCTCAAGCGGGGATTCAAAAGGGTTCTTACCTACAGAGCCGGCCAGACGAGAGCCGCTAGCAGGCGTGGTGAACCCCCCGGTTGCAGATAGGGGGTTGGCCAAGTCAAGGCCAACAGAGCCGCTCACTCTTTCATTCCTTCCCCCTATCCGCGTTTGTCTCCCGCCTGGGGCGTTGGGAGTTGCGGTGGAGGCAGCCTTCTTGGAGGACTTACTGGGGTTAGAGACGGGGGTCTCCTCCCTAGCCCGTTTGAGGGTCTTCTCAAACGTCTTATCCACCTTCCCTCCTTGAAAAAACAAGCAAGTTAATGTTAGCAGTCGAAGAAAGAAAACTTTGAAAGTAAATTCACAAAAAGGGTCAGGCGTTTACCTTGGCCTTAAGCTCTCGCGCTTGGGCCTCCGCCAAGTCTCGGCGGATCTGTGCAGAGGACCGTTTAGGGGTCTTCTCGTCTGGCAACATGTTCAAAGCTTCTTCTGCAAAAACAAAAAGGGGAATAAATTAGTACATCATCAAAAACATTTTCGACACAAAAGTACTACAGACGGAAAAGTATTCAGGCGCATACGTCTGATGAACATGTGCCCTAGCCCGCAGGCGGCTAGAAAGCATTCATCCCTGAGCCAGGCGCTCTTAGGGATCCAGTTCTTGGGGACTTTTGTTGTCTCCCCGGTTGACAATGTGGCGTCTGTGAGGCCGAAGAAGTCAGCCTCAATTATTTTGTCAAAGTCCTCATCCGGGATCCGGGGAAGACAGCATTTCCGACCCAAAAGGTCGGGCTTCTTATTGTACTGGCGGAGCTCGAAGTTCTCCCGCCTAGTGGGAGCCGTCATCAGATAGAATATGTGCTTCCAGCCATCAAATTTTGAGACCTTGTCCAAGGTCATCATGTATTGAGGGAACGTGGTTAGAGTATACCACGCTTTGTACCCTCCTGGGTTGAGACTAAGATAATGCATCTTAGCAAAGGATTCCCAGCCGGGGTGAATTCCTTGGAATTCACAGGCGGCAACATACCCCAGAATATTTGCCCAAGAGTTGGGGGTAAGTTGCCAGACTCCGAGGCCGTAGCCTCTCAAAATTGCCTTCACCGCCTCGTGAAGGGGGAAGTGAAGTCCTGCCTTGAACGTCGCCTCAAAACAGCCGAAGTAGCCGTTGGCGTTTCGTTCATCGTCTTCCCAGGAAATGGTGCCGTCTGGGGAGGCACCCTTATTTTCCACCCGTCTCCCATTGGGTGCATCTTCAAAAAGTTTTCAAGACCTCTTTCCATAAGGTCTATATCTTTGAGGGAGACGTGGATCTTGAAAGGATCATCCTTATCCTTCCATTTCTTCCTCACTATTCTCAAGCGGAGGAAGATCGTCACTACTCTCTGAGGAAGAGACGGCGAGTCCGCTTCCCGTCTCCTCCCCAGATTGGGAGACAGAAGCTGAGGCGGCCTCCTCACCGCCTTGGTCGCACTCGTCCAAAAACGAGTCAGGAGGAGTTGGGGGGCCACGCAGAGGGGATCTCTCCGGAGCCGTCTGGTGTTCAGAGCCAAACGTCTCTCCCTCAGGCGTTTGGCCGCCTGAGCCTTCACTTCTATAATTAGGGTCTTGTGCCGTCTGCATCGTCCGAGCCATTGTGTCCTGCACAGATGCGCAAATGGTCGGAATCCAAGCAAGAGGGTGGTCCCAACACCCTGAGACGGCACTACCAGTCCTAGACTCAGCCATCCCTGGTGAAAGGCTGGATTCTACCCTAGGTTGTGCCGTGTGTGTTGGTGATGAATCCATTTATTGCAAGGAATATATACAAGCGGTAAAATGAAAAATGAGCTGAGAGAGTCAGAGATGGTACCTTTAGATTTGAGATCTGAAGGTAGACGGGTCCGCCTGTGACTCATACGGGTGACTTCTGCTCTCTCTTTCAAGATTCTCTCTATTTTAACTCTGAAAATTTTTTTGAAACGTACAAATATATGAGGGTAAACGGCTATATAAAGAGGGTAAATGAAGGGGTATTCCTGTAATTTACCCAAAAGGTGAACAGTGAAATTTTGGCGGTAAAATTGCCACCATTCAAAGAGTGACACGTGTCACAGATGCCACGTGGCGTGCCACATCACATTTGTGAGGGGCAAATGTTTAGGGTAATTTTACCCCGCCATGTGGACCAACTAGAGGGCGACACGTGTCAGCCCAAGGATGGTCCAAAGTGGACCTATCCCTTCTTAACACGTGTCATCCCAGATATTTGGGAAAATGGCGGCCTTCAGGCCCAAATCCCGAGAAAGCCGCAATGCGGCGCAGCCCACCACTGATAAGCGTTCTGGGACCTAATCAGGGGCACCATTCCCAAGGACCCTATAAATAGGGAGATTCCCCTCTTTTGGAGGGCACGTTTTTCCATTTATTACAAATTGTCCCTTTGATAGTGACAACTGAGCTAGAAATCCTAGCAGATCCACACCTAAATTTCCGCACCTTTTTCTATCCTTCCAAGTTACCAACTGGTGTCTCCGTTTGTCTTGCAGGTACAGGCCGCTCCAGACCAGTCTTCGAGCTGTAACTCTCCCGAGGGACAAAAACACCCAAAACAGAATGCATTTGACTTTCATTTGATTCAAAAAGCTTTGTTTCTAACCCTCTTCTACTTTCTTCTCTTCATGTTACTTTCATTTTTCAATTTACAACTTTGGATTATTGAGATTTGTGAGTTTTGAATATATTTGAGTCTTTGATAAACGGTGCATCTAGCATGATAAAGGACTATTTTTGCAGGCCGTTTGGTGTTATATTTGGAGCTAAGTTGAGGTTTGGAGACTTGGAAGTGAGTGAGGAGCAATGCACAAGAGGATTTGATGAAGACCCTGTGCGCGGGCGCGCAGGCCTGGGAGAACCCGCGCACAGGGAAGCTCAAATTTCCAAATTCTGGCAGAAACTTTTGCGCGACATCTGCGCGACATCTGCGCGGGCGCGCAAATAAAGGCTGTGCGGGCGCGCAGGCCTGGGAGAACCCGCGCAGATCGTAGACAAATTTCCAGATTCTGGCAGAAAGTTTTGCGCGACGTGTGTGCGCCATCTGCGCGGGCGTGCAGTACAATTTAGTGTTCTCTTTACGGGTTTTTCCCACCCATTTGTAGCTTGTTTGCCCCCTTTTCTCTCCTTTTTGTTCCTCTTTTCTTTGTTTGCCTTTCTCCTTGTTTTCTTTGTTTTTGTTTTGTAGGAATCAAGACATTGGAAGAAGAGCAATTCACCCAAAACTCCCCTGTGTGCGGGCGCGCAGCACTGTGAGAACCCGCGCAGGATGGCTCCATGAACAGAACACAAATAGAAGATTTGTGCGCCTTGTGCGCGCTTAGTGTGCGGGCGCGCGACCTTGATGTGTGCGGGCGCGCAGCTCTGGCAGAACTCGCACAGAACAACATCAGAAGCAGAATCAAAACAGAGTGTTGCGTGCGCCATGTGTGCGCCTTGTGTGCGGGCGCACACTCCTCAAGCGCGGGCGCGCAGTGTTGCTGAGAGAAGGCGCGCATCCATGGGTTTCATTCTCCGTACCCACAGATCTGCGGGCGCACAAGATCTGCGAGGGCGCAGACACAACTTCTGCGCGGGCGCGCAGTGTATGTGCGCGGGCGCGCACCGATGAGCTGCAGTCTTTTTATTTCGTATTTTTTGTATCTTTTAAGGGACCTATATATATAGGTCGTAGGGAGTTTAGTGCATCATCTATCATTACTTAGAAACAATTTAACCCTAATCTAGTGAGAGAAACTTCATTAGTAGAGAGAGAAAGTGTGGATTTCCATTGATGAACTTGGATATTGAAGAAGGAGCTTGATTGAATATTTGTAAATCTTCATCTTCAATTAATGAGCAATCTCTTACTCTCTTTCTTTACTTTTGTATTTAGTTTTATTTGCTTATTTTGATATTTTCCTTCATTGCTTATTGATCATGTTGATGCTTATTGATTTGATGATTGATATTGTTTTCAATATGATTTGTGAGTAGTCACCTAGCCAAGGGTGTGGGGATGGTGTAGTTGTTGATTGATTCATGCTTATGATGTTGGGGTTTTGTTAATGGTGATTAAAGTCTTTGTATGTTTGATATTCTTTAATCTTCTTGCAAGTGCACATTGTTAGTTGATTAAAGGTGAATCTTTGCTAACAAGAAACGGAAGTTGACTTAGTTAAGGTTCATTGTTATCGATAGTTCTTTGATTGCACCTTCTAATATATGGTTCTAGTGTGGAAACATGGAGGCTATGTTAGGAGAATTTGATTAACCCCGGAAGGCGGTTAGATTGAGCTTTAATTCGATATTCTTGCATACTTAGTTTACCATTGCTTTGCTTCCGTGTTATTGCATGATCAATTGGCAACTACATCTACCTACTTCCCTTGGTGTTTAGTTATATTGACTTTTAATCATTCTTAATCTCTAGTTTAATTTCTTAGCTTTTCACACTTCTCGTTCCGAGGTAGCTTAAGCATTAAGTAGTGAATGTGGTGTTTATGCATGTCTCCTTGTGGTTCGACCCCTATACTTGCCTTATACTTGTATTAGGTTTGTTTAGGTGTATAAATTATATTTGACCTAGGGATAGACTTCTGACGACGCGTTTATTCCCTTGTCAAATTGGCGCCGTTACCGGGGAGACGGCTTCCATTGCTTTTTCATTACTTTATTTGAGACTATCTCATTCCTTGTTTATTAGTATTTGTTACTACTTGATACTTGTCATTGCTTACGTTCTCCTTAGCTTTGTTGTATGAACAGAGGACGAACTCGCTCAAGGTCTTTGATTCCCATTGATCCGGAGCTAGAAAGATCTTTGTCCTTACTTCGAAGAGAAGCGAGAGCGAGGAGTAGAAATTCTCACACCCCAACGAAAGAAGGAGTAAGAGAATTGGAAGATACTCCACCATCTTCACCCTCAAGTGAAGACTTAGATAGCCCTAATTCGCCATCAAGTCCGGAAATCAACCCCTTTTCAATCTTTAAGTCTGAAAGTGAAGAAGGTTCTAAAATGGGAGAGAATACACCTTTGAGTCGTCTTGGGGCTCCCGAAGCCTTTAGAGCCCAAAGTGGGATCCTAACTCCTACCACTCAAGCCAACAATTTCGAAATCAAGCCCAATTTGATTGCTTTGATAGAGAGGAAACAATTCTCGGGTGGGAAATTTGAGAGCCCTCATGAGCATTTACAAGAATTTGAGAAATATTGTGACACAATCAAAGCCAACGGAGTGACTCAAGAGTACATCCGCCTCAAGATGTTTTCATTTTCTTTAATTGGGAGAGGTTTAGAATGGCTAGAGAAGGAGGTGCCCCCTAACTCTCTCACAACTTGGGACCAAGTAACTACGGCTTTCTTGAAGAGATTTTACAACTATAGGAAGACCGCCGAGGCTCGGTCTTTGATTCAAGGCTTTCGCCAAAAGAGTGGTGAGACTCTAAGTGCGGCATGGGACCGGTACAAAGAGCTTCAACGTCAATGCCCACATCATGGGATACCCAAGTATCAACTCATCCACACTTTTTATGGAGGTCTCTCACCTCAAGGGAGAACAAGCCTAGATGCCGCCGCCGGCGGTCCTATCATGAACAAAGGAGAGGATGAAGTGGAATGCATCATAGAAGAGGCCGCAAAGCATTACGATGATTGGTATGAAGGAGAAAGGGATGCCACTTCTAGCAAGGGTGTCTATGCATTGGAGCAAGCCAACGCAATCAACAACCTTTCAACCCAAATCTCCAAAATGGCAAAGCAAATGGATGAATTGATGAAAGAAAGGTACAACCCTCATGGTAATACCTCCCCTTCAACCAAGGGAGGCAATGGTATGACCACTTCTTCCCCCTCTTCTTATAATAAAATGCCTCAAGGATGCATGTTTTGCTCAAATTGTGAAACCTATGATCATGATACCTCCCATTGTGTGTATGTTTGTGAAGTTCAACCCCCTCCCTATGAACATGATGATAATGTAGAAGATGTCAATGCTATGAATTTTGCTCCTAGAATGGAAAATGTAGGGAACTTGAGGCCAAACTCCAATCAAATGGGGAATTGGAATCAAGGTGGAAACCGTGGTTGGAACCAAAGTGGTGGTGGTTTGGTAACCAATACCATGGTGGGGGAGGCCCTTCCAATTTCAATGGAATAGGCTACTCTAACCAAAGGGGGTATGGCTACCAAAACCAACAACCCAACTCCTGATACCATGACCATCAAAATTAAAATTTTGGTGATCAAGGTAACATGGGAAACAATCGACAAAGCAATACTCCCAACCAAGGCACCGGAGGCAATAGGGGCCAAAATGTTTCTAACTATGCCCAAACCAATAGGCCTCCGGGTTTCCATCAAGCCCAACTTCCTCCACCTCAACAACCTCTTCAAATTGAGGCCCCTCCTAATGATCCCGTGATGGCTAAGCTAGATGCCATCATGAAAATGCATGAGGAGGAAAAGAAGAGAAATGAGGAGGATAAAAAGCGAGCCAATGCTCATATGAAAGCGCTTCCGGGAGGCAACCCGAGTTTCTAACCCTCTTCTGCTTTCTTCTCTTCATGTTACTTTCATTTTTCAATTTACAACTTTGGATTATTGGGATTTGTGAGTTTTGATTATATTTGAGTCTTTGATAAACGGTGCATCTAGCATGATAAAGGACTATTTTTGCAGGCCGTTTGGTGTTATATTTGGAGCTAAGTTGAGGTTTGGAGACTTGGAAGTGAGTGAGGAGCAATGCACAAGAGGATTTGATGAAGACCCTGTGCGCGGGCGTGCAGGCCTGGGAGAACCCGCGCACAGGGAAGCTCAAATTTCCAGATTCTGGCAGAAACATCTGCGCGATATCTGCACGGGCGCGCAATAAAGGCTGTGCGGGCGCGCAGGCCTGGGAGAACTCGCGCAGATCGAAGACAAATTTCCAGATTCTGGCAGAAAGTTTTGCGCAACGTGTGTGCGCCATCTGCGCGGGCGCGCAGTACAATTTAGTGTTCTCTTTACGGGTTTTTCCCACCCATTTGTAGCTTGTTTGCCCCCTTTTCTCTCCTTTTTTTTCCTCTTTTCTTTGTTTGCCTTTCTCCTTGTTTTCTTATTTTTTGTTTTGTAGGAATCAAGACATTGGAAGAAGAGCAATTCACCACAAACTCCCCTGTGTGCGGGCGCGCAGCACTGTGAGAACCCGCGCAGGATGGCTCCATAAACAGAACACAAACAGAAGATTTGTGCGCCTTGTGCGCGCTTAGTGTGCGGGCGCGCGACCTTGATGTGTGCGGGCGCGCAGCTCTGGGAGAACCCGCACAGAACAGCATCAGAAGCAGAATCAAAATAGAGTGTTGCGTGCGCCATGTGTGCGCCTTGTGTGCGGGTGCACACTCCTCAAGCGCGGGCGCGCACTCCTCAAGCGCGGGCGCGCAGTGTTGCTGAGAGAAGGCGCGCATCCATGGGTTTCATTCTCCGTACCCACAGATCTGCGAGGGCGCACACACAACTTCTGCGCGGGCGCGCAGTGTTTGTGCGCGGGCGCGCACCGCTGAGCTGCAGTCTTTTTATTTCGTATTTTTTGTATCTTTTAAGGGACCTATATATATAGGTCGTAGGGAGTTTAGTGCATCATCTATCATTACTTAGAAACAATTTAACCCTAATCTAGTGAGAGAAACTTCATTAGTAGAGAGAGAAAGTGTGGATTTCCATTGATGAACTTGGATATTGAAGAAGGAGCTTGATTGAATCTTTGTAAATCTTCATCTTCAATTAATGAGCAATCTCTTACTCTCTTTCTTTACTTTTGTATTTAGTTTTATTTGCTTATTTTGATATTTTCCTTCATTGCTTATTGATCATGTTGATGCTTATTGATTTGATGATTGATATTGTTTTCAATATGATTTGTGAGTAGTCACCTAGCCAAGGGTGTGGGGATGGTGTAGTTGTTGATTGATTCATGCTTATGATGTTGGGGTTTTGTTAATGGTGATTAAAGTCTTTGTATGTTTGATATTCTTTAATCTTCTTGCAAGTGCACATTGTTAGTTGATTAAAGGTGAATCTTTGCTAACAAGAAACGGAAGTTGACTTAGTTAAGGTTCATTGTTATCGATAGTTCTTTGATTGCACCTTCTAATATATGGTTCTAGTGTGGAAACATGGAGGCTATGTTAGGAGAATTTGATTAACCCCGGAAGGCGGTTAGATTGAGCTTTAATTCGATATTCTTGCATACTTAGTTTACCATTGCTTTGCTTCCGTGTTATTGCATGATCAATTGGCAACTACATCTACCTACTTCCCTTGGTGTTTAGTTATATTGACTTTTAATCATTCTTAATCTCTAGTTTAATTTCTTAGCTTTTCACACTTCTCGTTCCGAGGTAGCTTAAGCATTAAGTAGTGAATGTGGTGTTTATGCATGTCTCCTTGTGGTTCGACCCCTATACTTGCCTTATACTTGTATTAGGTTTGTTTAGGTGTATAAATTATATTTGACCTAGGGATAGACTTCTGACGACGCGTTTATTCCCTTGTCAAATTGGCGCCGTTACCGGGGAGACGGCTTCCATTGCTTTTTCATTACTTTATTTGAGACTATCTCATTCCTTGTTTATTAGTATTTGTTACTACTTGATACTTGTCATTGCTTACGTTCTCCTTAGCTTTGTTGTATGAACAGAGGACGAACTCGCTCAAGGTCTTTGATTCCCATTGATCCGGAGCTAGAAAGATCTTTGTCCTTACTTCGAAGAGAAGCGAGAGCGAGGAGTAGAAATTCTCACACCCCAACGAAAGAAGGAGTAAGAGAATTGGAAGATACTCCACCATCTTCACCCTCAAGTGAAGACTTAGATAGCCCTAATTCGCCATCAAGTCCGGAAATCAACCCCTTTTCAATCTTTAAGTCCGAAAGTGAAGAAGGTTCTAAAATGGGAGAGAATACACCTTTGAGTCGTCTTGGGGCTCCCGAAGCCTTTAGAGCCCAAAGTGGGATCCTAACTCCTACCACTCAAGCCAACAATTTCGAAATCAAGCCCAATTTGATTGCTTTGATAGAGAGGAAACAATTCTCGGGTGGGAAATTTGAGAGCCCTCATGAGCATTTACAAGAATTTGAGAAATATTGTGACACAATCAAAGCCAACGGAGTGACTCAAGAGTACATCCGCCTCAAGATGTTTTCATTTTCTTTAATTGGGAGAGGTTTAGAATGGCTAGAGAAGGAGGTGCCCCCTAACTCTCTCACAACTTGGGACCAAGTAACTACGGCTTTCTTGAAGAGATTTTACAACTATAGGAAGACCGCCGAGGCTCGGTCTTTGATTCAAGGCTTTCGCCAAAAGAGTGGTGAGACTCTAAGTGCGGCATGGGACCGGTACAAAGAGCTTCAACGTCAATGCCCACATCATGGGATACCCAAGTATCAACTCATCCACACTTTTTATGGAGGTCTCTCACCTCAAGGGAGAACAAGCCTAGATGCCGCCGCCGGCGGTCCTATCATGAACAAAGGAGAGGATGAAGTGGAATGCATCATAGAAGAGGCCGCAAAGCATTACGATGATTGGTATGAAGGAGAAAGGGATGCCACTTCTAGAAAGGGTGTCTATGCATTGGAGCAAGCCAACGCAATCAACAACCTTTCAACCCAAATCTCCAAAATGGCAAAGCAAATGGATGAATTGATGAAAGAAAGGTACAACCCTCATGGTAATACCTCCCCTTCAACCAAGGGAGGCAATGGTATGACCACTTCTTCCCCCTCTTCTTATAATAAAATGCCTCAAGGATGCATGTTTTGCTCAAATTGTGAAACCTATGATCATGATACCTCCCATTGTGTGTATGTTTGTGAAGTTCAACCCCCTCCCTATGAACATGATGATAATGTAGAAGATGTCAATGCTATGAATTTTGCTCCTAGAATGGAAAATGTAGGGAACTTGAGGCCAAACTCCAATCAAATGGGGAATTGGAATCAAGGTGGAAACCGTGGTTGGAACCAAAGTGGTGGTGGTTTGGTAACCAATACCATGGTGGGGGAGGCCCTTCCAATTTCAATGGAATAGGCTACTCTAACCAAAGGGGGTATGGCTACCAAAACCAACAACCCAACTCCTGATACCATGACCATCAAAATTAAAATTTTGGTGATCAAGGTAACATGGGAAACAATCGACAAAGCAATACTCCCAACCAAGGCACCGGAGGCAATAGGGGCCAAAATGTTTCTAACTATGCCCAAACCAATAGGCCTCCGGGTTTCCATCAAGCCCAACTTCCTCCACCTCAACAACCTCTTCAAATTGAGGCCCCTCCTAATGATCCCGTGATGGCTAAGCTAGATGCCATCATGAAAATGCATGAGGAGGAAAAGAAGAGAAATGAGGAGGATAAAAAGCGAGCCAATGCTCATATGAAAGCGCTTCCGGGAGGCAACCCGAGTTTCTAACCCTCTTCTGCTTTCTTCTCTTCATGTTACTTTCATTTTTCAATTTACAACTTTGGATTATTGGGATTTGTGAGTTTTGATTATATTTGAGTCTTTGATAAACGGTGCATCTAGCATGATAAAGGACTATTTTTGCAGGCCGTTTGGTGTTATATTTGGAGCTAAGTTGAGGTTTGGAGACTTGGAAGTGAGTGAGGAGCAATGCACAAGAGGATTTGATGAAGACCCTGTGCGCGGGCGTGCAGGCCTGGGAGAACCCGCGCACAGGGAAGCTCAAATTTCCAGATTCTGGCAGAAACATCTGCGCGATATCTGCACGGGCGCGCAATAAAGGCTGTGCGGGCGCGCAGGCCTGGGAGAACTCGCGCAGATCGAAGACAAATTTCCAGATTCTGGCAGAAAGTTTTGCGCAACGTGTGTGCGCCATCTGCGCGGGCGCGCAGTACAATTTAGTGTTCTCTTTACGGGTTTTTCCCACCCATTTGTAGCTTGTTTGCCCCCTTTTCTCTCCTTTTTTTTCCTCTTTTCTTTGTTTGCCTTTCTCCTTGTTTTCTTATTTTTTGTTTTGTAGGAATCAAGACATTGGAAGAAGAGCAATTCACCACAAACTCCCCTGTGTGCGGGCGCGCAGCACTGTGAGAACCCGCGCAGGATGGCTCCATAAACAGAACACAAACAGAAGATTTGTGCGCCTTGTGCGCGCTTAGTGTGCGGGCGCGCGACCTTGATGTGTGCGGGCGCGCAGCTCTGGGAGAACCCGCACAGAACAGCATCAGAAGCAGAATCAAAATAGAGTGTTGCGTGCGCCATGTGTGCGCCTTGTGTGCGGGTGCACACTCCTCAAGCGCGGGCGCGCACTCCTCAAGCGCGGGCGCGCAGTGTTGCTGAGAGAAGGCGCGCATCCATGGGTTTCATTCTCCGTACCCACAGATCTGCGAGGGCGCACACACAACTTCTGCGCGGGCGCGCAGTGTTTGTGCGCGGGCGCGCACCGCTGAGCTGCAGTCTTTTTATTTCGTATTTTTTGTATCTTTTAAGGGACCTATATATATAGGTCGTAGGGAGTTTAGTGCATCATCTATCATTACTTAGAAACAATTTAACCCTAATCTAGTGAGAGAAACTTCATTAGTAGAGAGAGAAAGTGTGGATTTCCATTGATGAACTTGGATATTGAAGAAGGAGCTTGATTGAATCTTTGTAAATCTTCATCTTCAATTAATGAGCAATCTCTTACTCTCTTTCTTTACTTTTGTATTTAGTTTTATTTGCTTATTTTGATATTTTCCTTCATTGCTTATTGATCATGTTGATGCTTATTGATTTGATGATTGATATTGTTTTCAATATGATTTGTGAGTAGTCACCTAGCCAAGGGTGTGGGGATGGTGTAGTTGTTGATTGATTCATGCTTATGATGTTGGGGTTTTGTTAATGGTGATTAAAGTCTTTGTATGTTTGATATTCTTTAATCTTCTTGCAAGTGCACATTGTTAGTTGATTAAAGGTGAATCTTTGCTAACAAGAAACGGAAGTTGACTTAGTTAAGGTTCATTGTTATCGATAGTTCTTTGATTGCACCTTCTAATATATGGTTCTAGTGTGGAAACGTGGAGGCTATGTTAGGAGAATTTGATTAACCCCGGAAGGCGGTTAGATTGAGCTTTAATTCGATATTCTTGCATGCTTAGTTTACCATTGCTTTACTTCCGTGTTATTGCATCATCAATTGGCAACTACATCTACCTACTTCCCTTGGTGTTTAGTTATATTGATTTTTAATCATTCTTAATCTCTAATTTAATTTCTTAGCTTTTCACACTTCTCGTTCCGAGGTAGTTTAAGCATTAAGTAGTGAATGTGGTGTTTATGCATGTCTCCTTGTGGTTCGACCCCTTATACTTCTCTTTTCTCCTTTTGTTTATATAGTTTTTGGTTTCCTTTATTCTTCATTGATGTAATTACTTAGTTTTAGAATATTTTTCTCTCTCTTAGGTTGAGAGCTTCTCTCTCTAGATTAGGAGTAGTTTTAGAGAGAGAAAGTGAGGAATTTCAATGGTGATTGAGAGATTGAAGATGCAAGTGTGACAATTGTGTTGGAGATCTTCCTAATTATCAATGAGCATTTCTAAACTCTATCTCATTCAATTGCTTTGTTTAATTTTATGTTTGTTTGGTGTTATTTTGATATTTGATGTTTGATTAGAGTATTTGTTCTTGATATTTTGTTGATTCTTGTTCTCTATAGTGGATAGTAGATTTAATCATGTTTCTTAAGTAGTTTACTTGCTAGTGTTTGGGTAAACATGTGTGATTGATGGATTGAGATTGATTTGGGAATTTGAGTAGTTCTTGTATTGTGATTAAATTGAATCTTAGAGGTTTGCATGTTGCATAAGTTTGATTGGAGTAGCTAACCATGATTGCTAGCATTTATTGCATGATTGAATTGATTGACATGACCACTTGATATCGATTTGATCATCATTAGTTGAGTATTTGATTATGTTTCTTCATATTGTTTAGCACTAGAGAAATCTGTGTTAGAGAGTGTGAGGATGATTAGTTGAATGCCCCTAATTGCTCCTACTATTTGTCTTTGCATTGCTTGGATTGCTTGACTCCCTAATTAGTTTGGTTATCATGAATGCATGTTGATCCCCATTCCCTAGTATTTCATTTGTTTGGTTTTTGATTTAGGAAGTAGAATAGCGTTACCTTTCACATTAGACTTCGACCTAGCTTAGGCGCAAATTAGAAATACTTGAACATAACCGTTCCTAGTGGTTCGACCCTTGACTTACCTCTATACTAGTATTTAGGTATTTGAGTGATTATAAATTTGTTTGACCGTAGGGAGGATTAGTTCAACGACATAGTTTTCCCCATGTCATTTTCCCACGTTAATTAGATTTATTGAATGCATTTCACTTTCGTTTGATTCAAAAAAGTTTGTTTGAATGTGTTTGACTTTCATTTGAGTCAAAGATCTTTGTTGAATGCATTTGACTTTCATTTGATTCAAAAAGCTTTGCTTGAATGCGTTTGAATATCATTTGACTTTCATTTGACTCAATTATCTTTATTTAATGCATTTGACTTTCATTTGATTCAAAAAGCTTTGTTTGAATGTGTTTCACTTTCATTTGATTCAATTAATTTTGTTGAATGCATTTGACTTTATTTGTTTCAAAAAGCTTTGTTTGAATGTGTTTGACTTTCATTTGAGTCAAAAAGCTTTGTTGAATGCATTTGACTTTCATTTGATTCAAATAGCATTGTTTGAATGTGTTTGACTTTCATTTGAGTCAAAAAGCTATGTTGAATGTATTTGACTTTCATTTGATTCAAAAAGCTTTGTTTGAATGTGATTGACTTTCATTTGACTCAATTATCTTTGTTGAATGCATTTGACTTTCATTTGATTCAAAAAGCTTTGATATGAATGTGTTTGACTTTTATTTGACTCAATTGTCTTTGTTGAATGTATTTGACTTTCGTTTGATTCAAAAAGCGTTGTTGAATGTGTTTGACTTTCATTTGACTCAATTAGCTTTGTTGAATGCATTTGAGTTTTATTTGATTCTAAAAGCTTTCTATGAATGTGTTTGACATTCATTTGACCCAATTACCTTTCTAGAATGCATTTGACTTTCATATGATTCAATATATCTCTTTTTTGTTGCTATTGAAAACAAGTTGTCTTACTAGTTGTTGTTTGATTTCATCAAATTATGTCTTGTTTCCATATATTAACAAATTCTGACAACTACTTTTTTATTTGTAGCGATTTGGAAACAAATTGAGGCAATAAATTTTTGAATTGTTCCTATTAGAAATTAGCTTTCTTATTAGTTGTTGCATTTTACATTCGTTTGATTCAAAAAGCTTTGTTTGAATGTGTTTGACTTTCATTTAACTCAATTAGATTTGTTGAACGTATTTGAGTTTCTTTTGATTCAAAAAGCTTTGTTTGAATGTGTTTGACTTTCATTTGAGTCAAAAAGCTTTGTTGAATGCATTTGACTTTCATTTGATTCAAAAAGCTTTGTTTGAATTTGTTTGACTTTCATTTGAGTCAAAAAGCTATGTTGAATGCATTTGACTTTAATTTTATTCAAAAAGCTTTGTTTGAATGTGTTTGACTTTCATTTGACTCAATTATCTTTGTTGAATGCATTTGACTTTCATTTGATTTAAAAAGCTTTGTTTGAATGTGTTTGACTTTCATTTGACTCAATTGTCTTTGTTGAATGTATTTGACTTTCATTTGATTCAAAAAGCATTGTTGAATGTGCTTGACTTTCATTTGACTCAATTAGCTTTGTTGAATGTATTTGAGTTTTATTTGATTAAAAAAACTTTGTATAAATGTGTTTGACTTTCATTTGTCCTAATTACCTTTACTGAATGCATTTGACTTTCATTTGATTCTATATATCTCTTTTTTGTTGCTATTGAAAACAAGTTGTCGTATTAGTTGTTGCTAGATTTCATCAAATTTTGTGTTGTTTCTATATATCAACAAATTCTGACAACAAATTTTTTATTTGTAGAGATTTAGAAACAAATTAAGCCAACTAATTTTTTAATTGTTCCTATTAGAAATTAGCCGTCTCATTATTGTTGCTAGATGACAACAGATTTTTTATTTGTTGTCATTTAGCAATGCCATTTTACAAAACGTTTGGCAACAAAATTTCTAGTTGTTGCTATTTGGGACACTTGTTTTACTATTTGTTGCTAAAATGACATCACATTTTAATTTGTTGCCATTAGAAATAAGTTGTGTTATAAATTGTTGCTAATTTATTAAGAGTCATTGAACTAATTTACATAACAGGTCATCTTGTTCTATACAAAAGAAATATTAGATGGAATAAATAATCGTTCAATCACTTTTAGCAATAAAACGAAGGCGATAAAATAATATATATTATTTTATATGTTCATTAGAAAGCGTATGTAGAAAATGGGAATGGTTCTTACTATTTTACCCGAATTTGCTTGATTTTGTTTCTACAAGACCTTAAAACCTTATGAATTGCTTTGTTTTTGTGATTTCATTTGTGAGGCAGTTATGAATACATATATTTGACATGATTCAAGCCTTTATAAGTTCATTAGAAAGAGCATGTAGAAAATGGGAACCCGCTTCTTCCCATTTGGGCCGAATTTGCTTGATTTTGGTTCTACAAGACCTTAAAACCTTATAACATGCTTTGTTTTTGTGATTTCTTTTCTTAGAAAGTTATAAATACATATATTTGACATGAATCAAGCCTTTTCAAGTTCATTAGAAAGAGCATGTAGAAAATGGAAATGCTTTTTCCCATTTTGCCCGAATTTGCTTGATTTCGGTCCTACTAGACCTTAAAACGTTATAACTTGTTAGTGATTTCTATGCTTAGGAAGTTACTAATACATAGATTTGACATGATTCAAGCCTTAATAAGTTCATTAGAAAGAGCATGTAGAAAATGGGAACGCTTTTTACCATTTGGGCTGAATTTGGTTGATTTTGGTTGTATAAGACCTTAAAACCTTATAACATCCTTTGTTTTTGTGATTTCGTTTGTTAGGAAGTTATAAATACATATATTTGACATGAATCAAGCCTTTTCAAGTTCATTAGAAACAGCATGTAAAAAATGGTTGCTTCTTTCTATTTTGCTCGAATTTGCTTAATTTCGGTTCTACCAGTCCTTAAAACCTTAAAACTTGCTTTGTTTTTGTTATTTTTATGATTAGTAATTATAAATACATATATTTCACATTATTAAAGTTTTTTTTAGTTCATTAGAAAGAGCATGTAGAAAATGGGAATGCTTCTTACTATTTTGCCCGAATTTGCTTCATTTTGGTTCTACAAGACCTTAAAACTTGCTTTGTTTTTGTGATTTCTTTTGTTAGGCAGTTATAAATACATATATTTGACATGAATCAAGCCTTTTCCAGTTCATTAGAAAGAGCATGTTGAAAATGGGTAAGCTTTTTCCCATTTTGCCCGAATTTGCTTGATTTTGGTTCTACAACACCTTAAAACCTTATGAATTTCTTTGTTTTTGTGATTTCTTTTGTGAGGCAGTTATGAATACACATATTTGACATGAATCAAGCCTTTTCAAGTTCATTAGAAAGAGCATGTAGAAAATGGGAATGCTTCTTCCCATTTTGGCTGAATTTGCTTGATTTTGGAACTACAAGACCTTAAAACCTTATAACTTGCTTTGTTTTTGTGAATTATTTTGTTAGGAATTTATAAATACATATATTTGACATGAATCATGCCTTTTCAAGTTTATTAAAAAGAGCATGTAGAAAGAGGAAATGCTTCTTACTATTTTGCCTGAATTTGCTTGATTTCAGTTCTACAAGACCTTAAAACCTTATAACTTGATTTGTTTTTGTGATATATATGCTTATGCATTTATAAATACATATATTTCACATGATTCAAACAATTATATGTTCATTAGAAAGAGCATGTAGAATTTGGGAATGCTTATTACTATTTTGCCCGAATTTGCTTGATTTTTGTTCTATAAGACCTTAAAACCACATAACTTGCTTTGTTTTTGTGATTCATTTTCTTATGGAGTTATAACTACATATATTTGACATGATCAAAGCATTTGTAAGTTCATTAGAAAGAGCATGTAGAAAATGGGAACGTTTCTTCCTATTTTGCCCGAATTTGCTTGATTTTGGTTCTACAAGACCTTAAAACCTTTTAACTTGCTTTTGCTTTGGTATTTATTTGCTTAGGAAATTATAAATATGTATATTTGATAGGATTCAAGAATTTATAATTTCATTTTAAAGAGGATGTAGAAAATGGGAATACTTCTTTCTATTTTGCATTTTTGCCCGAATTTGCTAGATTTTGGTTCTACAAGACCTTAAAACATTATGAATTGCTTTGTTTTTGCGATATCTTTTGTGAGGCAGTTATGAATACATGTATTTGACATGACTCAAGCCTTTTCAAGTTCATTAGAAAGAGCATGTAGAAAATTGCAATTCCTCTTCCTATTTTGGCCGAATTTGCTTGATTTTGGCTCTACAAGACCTTAAAACCTAATAACATGCTTTATTTTTGTGATTTATTTTCTTAGGAAGTTATAAATACATATATTTGACATGAATCAAGCCTTTTCAAGTTCATTAGAAAGAGCATGTAGAAAATGGGAACGTTTCTTCTCATTTTGCCCGAATTTGCTTGATTTTGGTTCTACCAGACCTTAAAACCGTATAACTTGCTTTTTCTTAGTGATTTCTATGATTGGGCAGTTACAAATACATATATTTGACATTATTCAAGCCTTTTTGAGTTCAGTAGAAAGAGCATGTAGAAAATGGGAACGCTTCTTCCCATTTGGGCCGAATTTGCTTGATTTTTGTTCTACAAGACCTTAAAACCTTATAACATGCTTTGATTTTGTGATTTCTTTTCATAGAAAGTTATAAATACATATATTTGTGACGTGGGAAGATTAGGTCGTTGGACTAATCCTCCTAAGCCAAACAAAATTTATAAACACTCAACAAACCTAAATACAAGTATAGAGGTAAGTCAAGGGTCGAACCCAAAGGAACGGTAATGTCTAAGTGCTTCCAATTATGTGCCTAAGCTAGGTCGAAGTCAAAGGGTAAAAGAGGACACTAACAACTACTAAGACAAAGAAACCAAACAAGTAAAACGCTAGGGATTAGGATTCACTTATAACAGCAATGAACAATGCAAATTGGTTTAGGGAGTTGACTAAGTCAAGCAATGTGAGGGAAGATCAATTATGCAACCAAAAGAGCATATCAAGCTATTCTCCTAGAGGTCTAACTAGCGTCAACTACGATAAACTCTAGCTAGGAAACATCACAAGACACCTCAATCGTGTAAATGCAAGCCACAAATCAATGGTCCGTATCAATGTGAACTTACAATGCAATCTAGTGTGAATAACTAGGGTGATCAAGCCTAAATCAAACACACACATGCACATAATCAATTAACCAATTTAATCACATCATCCACTCCATCAAAATCCCCAATCTACATAAATCCATTACATAATATAAGCTTCACCAAATCCCTAACCAAACAACTACTCTAGCAACATTATCATTTCAATTAACAACTAAAGAAATCAACAATCTACAATCAAAGAATCAACCATCAAAGGAGAACAATAACTCTAATAAAACATCAATCATCAAATCATCAAAATCTAATCAAAATCAAACAATCTAAACATGAATACTAAACAAAACAATAAATGAGATAGAGTTCAGAAATGCTCATTGATAATAGAGTAGATCTCCAATACAATTGTCACCATTGGATCTTCAATCTCTCAATCACCATTGAAATTCTTCACTTTCTCTCTCTAAAATCTACTCCTAAAACTAACCCCTAAAATCTAGAGAGAGAAGCTCTCAACTAAGCTAAGAATATGATCTAATTCTATTATGAAACTTCTTACAAAAAATTGGGTTCACATAGGTATAAGAAGAGAGAAAAATCGTCGAAATCCGATCGGAAAAGACCCACGTCGGTGCGGCCGCACAACAGAGGATGTGCGCCCGCACCACCATGGTGTGCGGCCGCACATCCTTCGTGTGCGCCCGCACCTTCTGCGCGTGCGGCCGCACTCAACTGGGTTTCTACGAATCTTCAACTCTTCAAGCTCAAGGGGTGCACACATGATTTATGATGGTGATGGAGGACAAGGTAGGCAGTAGCTAAGGCTTAATATTGAGGGCACACACTTCCTTTGAAGGGAGCACAAGAGAAGAGTCAAGACTTGGAACTTCCACTTCTTTGCATCTTGAGCTTCCCAAACTCCATGAACTTGATCCAAAAGCTTCTTCCACCATAGTGGATCACCAAAATCAAGACCCGAACCTCGTCCAATACCTACAACCACGAAAATAGAGCAAATAAAGAAGAAAAGGCTAGAAAACAAACGAAAAGCACAAAAGCTACAAAATAAGAGAAGAAAGGTAAAACTAAGCAACAAAGCATAAAAGTAAGCACTTATTAAGAATGAAAGCTATGAAAAGAGAATAGAAAGGACCTAAATGCTTGTCAAACGTGTGCCATTTATGACACACATCAATTTGACATGAATAAAGCCTTTTCAAGTTCATTAGAAGGAGCATGTAGAAAATGGGAACGCTACTTCCCATTATGCCCGAATTTGCTTGATTTCAGTTCTACTAGACCTTAAAACCTTATAAATTGCTTTGTCTTAGTGATTTCTATTCTTAGGCAGTTACTAATACATATATTTGACAAGATTCAAGCCTTTATAAGTTCATTAGAAAAAGCATGTAGAAAATGGGAACGCTTTTTACAATTTGGGCCGAATTTGGTTGATTTTGGTTCTACAAGACCTTAAAACCTTATAACATCCTTTGTTTTTGTGATTTCTTTTGTTAGGAAGTTATAAATACATATATTTGACATGAATCAAGCCTTTTCAAGTTCACAAGAAAGAGCATGTAAAAAATGGATGCTTCTTCCTATTTTGCATGAATTTGCTTGATTTCGGTTCTACAAGTTTTTAAAACCTTATAACTTGCTTTGTTTTTGTTATTTCTATGATAAGGAATTATAAATACATATATTTAACATTATTCAAGTTTTTTTTAGTTCATTAGAAAGAGTATGTAGAAAATGGTAATGCTTCTTACTATTTTGCCCGAATTTGCTTGATTTTGGTTCTACAAGACCTTAAAACCTTATTACTTGCTTTGTTTTTGTGATTTCTTTTGTTAGGAAGTTATAAATACATATATTTGATCGACATGATTCAATCCTTTTTGAGTTCAGTGGAAAGAGCATGTAGAAAATGGGAACGCTTCTTCCCATTTGGGTCGAATTTGCTTGATTTTGGTTCTACAAGACCTTAAAACTTTATAACATGCTTTGATTTTGTGATTTAATTTCATATAAAGTTATAAATACATATATTTGACATGAATCAAGCCTTTTCAAGTTCATTAGAAGGAGCATGTAGAAAATGGGAATGCTACTTCCCATTATGCCCGAATTTGCTTGATTTCAGTTCTACTAACCCTTAAAACCTTATAAATTGCTTTGTCTTAGTGATTTCTATGCTTAGGAAGTTACCAATACATATATTTGATAGGATTCAATCCTTTATAAGTTAATTAGAAAAGCATGTAGAAAATGGGAACGCTTTTTACAATTTGGGCCGAATTTGGTTGATTTTTGTTCTACAAGACCTTCAAACCTTATAACATCCTTTCTTTTTGTGATTTATTTTGTTAGGAAGTTATAAATACATATATTTGACATGATTCAATCCTTTTCAAGTTCACAAGAAAGAGCATGTAAAAAATGGGTGCTTCTTCCTTTTTTGCTCGAATTTGCTTGATTTCGGTTTTACCAGTGTTTAAAACCTTATAACTTCCTTTGTTTTTGTTATTTCTATGATAATGAATTATAAATACATATATTTAACATTATTAAATTTTTTTTTAGTTCATTAGAAAGAGCATGTAGAAAATGGGAATGCTTCTTACTATTTTGCCCGAATTTGCTTGATTTTGGTTCTACAAGACCTTAAAACCTTATAACTTGCTTTGTTTTTGTGATTTCTTTTGTTAGGAAGTTATAAATACATATATTTGACATGAATCAAGCCTTTTCAAGTTCATTAGAAAGAGCATGTTGAAAATGGGTACGCTTTTTCCCATTTTATCCGAATTTGCTTGATTTTGGTTCTACAACACCTTAAAACCTTATAACTTGCTTTATTTTTGTGATTTATATGCTTAGAAAATTATAAATACATATATTTGATATGATTCAAGAATTTATAAGTTCATTAGAAAGAGCATGTAGAAAAAGGTAATGCTTCTTACTATTTTGCCCGAATTTGCTTGATTTTGGTTCTACAAGACCTTAAAACCTTATGAATTGTTTTGTTTTTGTGATTTCTTTTGGGAGGAAGTTATGAATACACATATTTGACATGAATCAAGCCTTTTCAAGTTCATTAAAAAGAGAATGTAGAAAATGGGAGTGCTTCTTCCCATTTTGGCCGAATTTGCTTGATTTTGGCTCTACTTGACCTTAAAACCTTATGACATGCATTATTTTTGTGATTTATTTTCTTAGGAAGTTATAAATACATATATTTGACATGTGTCAAGCCTTCTCAACGCTTCTTCTTATTTTGCCAAAATTTGCTTGATTTCGGTTCTACCAGACCTTAAAACCTTATAACTTGCTTTTTCTTAGTGATTTCTATGCTTAGGCAGTTACAAATACATATATTTGACATGAATCAAGCCTTTTCAAGTTCATTAAAAAGAGAATGTAGAAAATGGGAACGCTTCTTCCCATTTGGGCCGAATTTGCTTGATTTTGGTTCTACAAGACCTTAATACCTCATAACATGCTTTGTTTTTGTGATTTCTTTTCTTAGGAAATTATAAATACATATATTTGACATTAATCAATCCTTTTCAAGTTCATTAGAAAGAGCATGTAGAAAATGGGAACGCTTTTTTCCATTTGGCCCGAATTTGCTTGATTTTGGTTCTACAACACCTTAAAACCTTATAACTTGCTTTGTTTTTGTGATTTATATGCTTAGAAAATTATAAATACATAAATTTGATATGATTCAAGAATTAATAAAATCATTAGAAAGAGCATGTAGAAAATGGAATGGCTTCTTACTATTTTGCCCGAATTTGCTAGATTTTGGTTCTACAAGACCTTAAAACCTTATAACTTACTTTTGCTTTGTTATTTTTTTGCTTAGGCAGTAATAAATTTGTATATTTGATATGATTCAAGAATTTATAATTTCATTAGAAAGAACATGTTGAAAATGGGAATGCTTCTTACTATTTTGCCCGAATTTGCTTGACATTGGTTCTACAAGACCATAAAACCTTAATACATGCTTTTTTTTTGTGATTTATTTTCTTTGGAAGTTATAAATACATATATTTGACGTGAATTAATCCTTTTCAAGTTCAGTAAAAAGAGCGTGTAGAAAATGGGAACGCTTCTTCTCATTTTGCCTGAATTTGGTTGAATTTGGTTCTACCAGACCTTATAACCTTATAAAACGCTTTCTCTTTGTTATTTATTTGCTTCGGCAGTTACAAATACATATATTTGATATGATTCAAGCCTTCATAATTTCATTAGAAGGTGCATGTAGAAAACGGGAACGCGTCTTCCGATTTTGGCCGAATTTGCTTGATTTTGGTTCTACAATACCTTAAAACCTTATAACATGCTTTTTTTTGTGATTTCTTTTCTTAGGATGTTATAAATACATATATTAGACATGAATCAAGCGTTTTCAAGTTCATTAGAAAAAGCGTGTAGAAAATAAGAACGCTTCTTCTCATTTTGCCCGAATTTGCTTGATTTCGGTTCTACCAGACCTTAAAGCCTTATAACTTGCTTTTTCTTAGTGATTTTTATGCTTAGGAAGTTACTAATACATATATGTAACATGATTCAAGCCTTTATAAGTTCATTATAAAGAGCATGTAGAAAATGGGAACGCTTATTCCCATTTGGGCCGAATTTGGTTGATTTTGGTTCTACAAGACCTTAAAACCTTATAACATCCTTTGTTTTTGTGATTTCTTTTGTTAGGAAGTTATAAATACATATATTTGACATGACCCAAGCCTTTTTAAGTTCATTAGAAAGTGCATGTAGAAAATGAGAACGCTTCTTCTCATTTTGCCTGAATTTGCTTGATTTTGGTTCTACCAGACCTTAAAACCTTAGAAATTGCTTTCTCTTTGTTATTTATTTGCTTAGGCAGTTACAAATACATATATTTGAAATGATTCAAGCCTTTATAAGTTCATTAGAAGGAGAATGTAGAAAACGGGAATGCTTCTTCCCATGTTGGCCGAATTTGCTTGATTTTGGTTCTACAAGACCTTAAAACCTTATAACATGCTTTTTTTGTGATTTATTTTCTTAGGAATTTATAAATACATATATTAGACATGAATCAAGCCTTTTCAAGTTCATTAGAAAGAGCGTGTATAAAATGGGAACGCTTCTTCTCATATGATGTTAATTGGTAACAATAATTTTCATTTTGATGACCTTAAATAGTTAATTGACCTAAAAGAATGTCATTCTTCTAAGTGCTTTACTTACTTTTTCTATGCTTTTTGTATCATTTATTTTTTAGTGAAACTGCTATATAATGAGGGAGGATCGAGCATGGATGTATAAACGGTTAGAAGGAAAATTCCTTAGTCCAACCTCTGCTGAAAAGGCCAATGAATTTATTACATTTGCTACCACACAAGACAATGTCGTGATAGATGGTGTGATGAAATATCCATGTGCACAGTGTCGAAATATTCCTTATCAAGATCTTGATACCATTAAGGAGTATCTCTATAGTTATGGTTTTTTGCCTAACTATTTCCAATGTGTTTTTCATGGTGAACTGCACATCCAAAGAGAATCCCAAAGTAGCAGCTCCATATCCACCGAGGATGCATTGAACCCATATAGAAACATGGTATTAGATGCCTTTGGAATAGAAGGTGGTTTAGAAAATATTGAAGAAGAGCCACATGCTAGTTCCAAGAAGTTCTTTGACATGTTGAAGGCAGCGGAAGAGCCATTGTATGATGGCTGCAAGTTGTCTGTATTGTCTGCTGCTGCAAGGATGGCAAACATCAAGTGCGAGTATAATATTCCACATAAAGCTATAGATGGTGTTGCTTCCTTAATGAAAGACATGTGCCCAGATGAAAACAAGATGACAAATAGTTTTTACAAGACTAAGAAATTGCTTGAAGGGCTAGAACTTCCGCACCAAAAGATTCATGTATGTCCAAATGGATGTATGTTATTTTGGAAAGAACACAAAGATCTCAAAGAATGTCTATATTGCAAAGGAAGTCGTTATAAGACACTTAGAGAAAGTGGCAACAATTCTACTCATAGTGCTCTTATTCACTTTCTTATAGGCCCGAGATTACAAAGATTATATGCAACAAGATCTAATGCGGAGCAGATGAGGTGGCATAAAGATAATCCTCGAGTTCATGGCCTTATGTCTCATCCAAGTGATGGAGAGGTCATGGGAAGGAGAACGGTAGGTCGTTGGGCTACCACCCCACCCAATCAAACAAAATTTGTAACTCAACTAACCCCTATGAAGTGTAGTGGTAAGTCAAGGTCGAACCCAAAGGAATGGAGGTCTAATGCACGATGCCTAAGTTAAGCTATTCCGAAATCTAGTAGGGGTTTATGGTAGAAACTAGGGCTAAGCTAGGCGATGCAAAAGGCTAGTTCTAATTGAATGCTAAGGCACTAGGGGAATGGATCCACATGCATCAACAATGAAGTTCAATCAACTTGGGGAATTTACCAATCAAGTCAAGCAATGTGAGGGAAAACCGAAATTGCAGCCAAGAGAGTACATCAAGCTATTCTCGTAGAGGTCTAATTAGCGTCAACTACATCAAACACTAGCTAGGAAACATCACAAGATATCTCAATAGAGTAAATGTAAGCCACAAATCAATGGTCCGTATCAATGTGAACTCACAATGCAATCTAGTGTGAATAACAAGGGTGATCAAGCCTAATCAAGCACACACATGCACAAAATCAATCAACCAATTTAATCACATTATCAACTCAATCAATTTCCCCCAAATTAATCTCAATTCATCATCAATACATGCTTCACCACTACCCTAGCAAATAAACTACTCACCATCCATGAAGAACATCAAAATCAAAGCTAAACTAATCATCATTCCCAAATTCATCAATTGAAACCAACAAATTCAATCAAAATCAATCAAACTATCAATTAACCAAATCAAACAACAATACTAATGAAATCAAACATTGAATTGCATTAAAGAGTAAAGAATCCTTACAAACTTGATGGAAATCAAATCAAATGAAACAATCTTCAATCATCAATCATCAAACCCACACTTTCTCTCTCTAAATATGCTAAGAACTAGTGTTTTCTCTCTCTAAAATCTAATCTAATCTAATCTAATTCTTTCTAATGAAGATCTAATTCTCTCTCTATAAATGGAAAGAAATAACTAACAATCCCAAGAGGAAGTTGGGAAAGACGTCCAAAAATAGACCCACGCCAGTGCGGGCGCTCGAAGGAGAGAGAATGGTGCGTACGGGAGCAAACCCAGACAGGTGCGCCCGCACGCACCTGGTATGCGGCCGCACTCGACAGATGTGCGGCCGCACACTCCTCTAGTGCGCCCGCACAACTCTGCTGCTTCCTTCTCTTCTTCTTTGTCCTAGCTCATGCGGTGCACACATCCTAGATGATGGTGATGGAGGACAAGGTAGGCAGGAACTTCCTTGAATTTCTTGAAGGGTAGAAGCCATGAGGAAGGCATAAACAAGACCTTGAAGCATGCTCCTTGGACCTCCCTTTGACTTGAGACTTCTTGCACAAGCTTTAGGCATGAAAATCAATGGAAAACTATGGAGAGGAAGCTCGGGAATCCTTGGACAATCAATCACAACCTATAATCAAAGGATAAAAAGCAAGTAAAAGGGAAAAATAGCAAGTAAACTAGAGAAATGCATAAAATAGAGAAACTAACTACAAAAAGCGTAAAATGAAGAAAACAAGAATAAAACTAAGGAGAACTAAAGAAAAGAGAGATAAAATGAAATAGAAATCATCCAAAAAGGGACCAAATGAGTGCCATAAATGTCACTCATCAAATTCCCCCAAGCTAAACTTTTGCTCGTCCTCCAGCAAAAACCAAGCAAGAAAGATAAAGGATGAAAATTTTATTGAAAACGGAAAAGAAAGACTCAAGATAAGAATATACACTAAAACTCACTGTCGTAGGAATCACGGTTGTTTTTAGCTACAACAAGCCCTTTAAACCCCAAAGTCGCCTATGAGGACGAGTGAGGTCTCGTAAGGGTATCCTAAGAGTTTGACCCATAACTCTCCACCAAACATCAATGAGGCAAACCCTAAAAAGGAAGGAAAATAAAATGAAAACAAACCTTTGCGAAATGAACTAACATAAAGACTATAATGCAAATGAATGACAATCTTTCTCAAGTAGTTAAGGTATGCAAGTTTCAAGATATCCAAGGTTGATTGAAACATAGGGTATGCTAGGCATAGGAACTAGTCATCACAATCCACGTTCATCCCAAACAATCTTACCGCGTTCTCCCCACTAGTCTCAAATCTCCCCTTAGTGAGTGTCCCAATGATTCCTCGAAGGAACCGGAAAAAGAATTATTTTTAGGCTACTCGACAATCTTGACTATGCATCCCCTTTCCTTAGGCAATGACCCATGATGCCCTCCCCCGAATAGTGACTCAACTATCTAGGTCAAAAGGTCTTTCCCCAAGGTTGTAACGTAAGGCAATAAGGGTGAAGGTAGGCTAAAATTTAAAATTTGGTGGTTTTCCTAATAGTGAAGCAAAGATTGCGCATATCTTTACACCAAGACTAAGTTGTCACCAAACAAAAACAACACCCCCAAGCTTACTTGAAGCTATACTCACAAAAATATATACAAAAAGCGTACACGCTTCTCCCCCAAGCTAAAATGAAGCATTGTCCTCAATGCTTAGAAGGAGAAAAGAATACATCAAAATATTTGTGAATTTTTTTGGTTTTCAATTTTTTTTTTTTGTTTAATTTTTATTATTATACGAATTTGCAATGTCCTTGCCTTTTACTTAATTCGGACGGCTTTTCCTATATGCAACTTATTAGTCCATGCCTTTTGTGAAGTAGGACGACTTTTTCACAAATATTTGCCATTATTCACAAAGAAAAAGAAATAACAAACTTGCATTCATAGAAACCAAAAGTCCAACTTATCCACCACAAACTCCATCTCAAATGATCATATTGCTTCACAAAAACCAAGAAAATATAGAAAAATGAAACAAAAGGTCAAATAACTAAAGACGTGGCTTGAAAAGAAGGGATAAGGCTCAAATGGTTGCAAGAAGGCAAATGTAAACCCAAAAATAAAGAAAATAACAAAATATAACAAAAATGAAAAATACCACCCCGAAAAATGTGCCTTTGTCCTTCCTAGATAGTTCGGTCTCGGGTTTGAGAATCATACATCAAGCTTTATTAGATTAGTTTTGCATAGTCAAGGATCCACGCCGCTCATACAAGAAACGTTGAAGGCTAGAAAAACAAGTAACCTCACAAGGATGTGGCAATAACTCACTAGTGGTGTCAAATTAACTATAGGGAGCAACTACCAACATGCCACAAACAAGTAGATTCCGGCTTCATGATCCTCCTAGTTCAAACCAACTACCCTAGCATACACTATCCTAGAGTCAACCGAACATAATCTCAAACCGTGCATACCTTTACAACCTAGGAAGAAAATCATGCAAAAGACAAAGTCCAATGTACAAAGTCCAATTCAAAAGAAAAGCGAATAATAAGGCCTCAAAATCATACCACAAAGAAAAATGAAAGAAAAGGAAAATAAAAGAAAATAAAAGCAAAGTAATGGAACATAGAAAAGGAAAATAGGAGAAATAATATGAAATGGACTAGAAGGCAAGTTAAACACATAAGAATCCCAAACGACAAACAAGTGATCGATCGACATCATCATCATCGATCCCAAACACATTACGTGTTAACAAGCATCCATCCTCGAACCATTCAACTTCCCCTAAACTAATCCTATTCTATGCAACCAAGAAAAATAAAGAGAAAATAAGAAAGATCTCACCGGCTCCAAGCTTAGCAAAAATAAACGAAGTAAGTAGAAGCCACCTCGTTGCATTCCATAAACAAAAGCTTCGACCAAAACCAAGTGAGAAAAAGAAAATAAAAGAATCTATATACAAAGAAAATTGTTAGTAACTTCCAAATGAAATCGGCCGAAAATTCGGCAGCATAACGACAGGAAATGAAAAATATATATATCAGAGACAGTGAAACATCAGGAAACATCATCAGCAACAAGAATCGTCAGAGTAACAGCAGAGCAGACAGATAAGGAACAGAGTAAGTCATCATCAAAGAAATCAGCAGATTAAACATCACAGAGACATCAGAGCAGACAGAGGACATAGAGGCTAAGAAGGAAAATACGAAATGAACCACTAGCAAGGAGGGGAACATGCAAACCACAACTAACCTAAACCAACTCCCCCAAGCTAGAAATGAGCTACCTCTCCCCCAAGCAAAACCCAACCATAGGGCAGACATGAAACACAATCATAAAACATGCATACGGAGAGGGGTAGCCAACATGGCTCACTCGGCACTAAAGTAGGGGGTAGAACTAGTACACCCCCCACCCAAAGAAACAACCTCCTTCCCTTTAGCCCTACCTAACCTCCTAAGGGCATCAGCAGCAAAATACTCAGACCAATCATCCAAAACAGGGGGACCTGAACGACCCCACCTCCCCTCAGTCTCAGGGGAAGGGAAAGGAGCAGGGTTTGCTGGATCATAAGTCCAGTCACACCCTCCCGGCCTCTTGTAATCATAATCCCCTCTAGAGGTTCCACGAATGGCACTATGCGCCATATGTGGGCCCTCCCAATAGGGATAGAAGAGACGGGGCCCCACCGCCTTGTCAAAAGGCTCCCACTGTGGGATAGGGCCCTCTTGGACCGGGAGGTACGGGTAGTTCACATAAGGCTCAATATCCCCCCTAGAAACATGATAGTCATACACCCTCCTAGCATGATAATCATAGCTAACCTCAAAACAAGCATTCCCCATAGAAGAGGAAGAAGACAAGGCAAAAGTAAGGGCATCAATCTTTTCATGCAAGCTAGACAAATCATGCAAGGGAGGAGATGAAGGAGAAAGAGGAGTAGGAGAAGAAGTACGAGGGATACCTCCCTTAGATGATGAGGCCTTAGACCTTGGATGAACATTACCCGAAGAAGGCATGGAAACCCGACGAAAAGAACTTGGAATATCTCTCTTGGGAGGCTTCCAAGGGTAGGATGAACTTTTGTCTCTCACCATCGACCCTTCGTAGGGAATAAGGAACCAATCGGTAGTCCTCGACACTTTCCAAATAAACAAATCATCCATGATGGTGCGCTCAATGAACTTTTGGTTGATCAAGGCAAACGTGCCCAACAAGCAAGATGAAGACTTCTCTCTAGGGTCCTTAATCTCCTTAAGATCCCTAATCTTGGATGCATACGATTTGTTAAGTGACAACACAATGATGCTAATCATACCCCCTATTTGTATGCTTCCCGAGAGAAAGAAGCCGTCCCTAATGTCGATGAAACGTTCGAGCAAGTGCCTTGCAAAATCGATCATCTCCACCATATCATCCCTGTATCGATTAGCCAACCATAGCCAACTTAATTGTTCTTGAGACATGGCTCCAAGAGATTCCTTGAGAAAAATGCATAAGTAAGGATGCGGCTAAATAGCGCATCGCTCCATGGACTATAGAGGCCGATTTTGAAGATTGAGCACAATAAGCGTCTTCAATAGAAATATCATCCCACCAATCATTCTCATCATACCTATGGTTGCGATGAAGAGCTTCATAGGCCGGATAAATCAAAGGCATACCCTCGATGGGCTCCGGAAAATTGAACATCTTGTTTAGGAATGAAAGGGGGATAGAATAATCGTCATTGAATACTTGGAAAGATAGTGTTGGACAATCATTGTCGTTGCCATCCTTTTGCACATCGAGCGATGATAGAAATTCATATGTGAGCCTTGCATAGGTGGGAGCACTAAGGTCAATGAATTGCTCAAGGCCCAAATTCCGAGCTAACATCCGTACATCATCGTCGATCCCTTGAAGAGTAGTGGTGTCACGATCATAGAATCTCGTAGAATACAATTTCCTTGATGAAAGACTCTCGAATCGGTCCCAATGCTCTTGAACCATGAACTTGATGCCATATGTTTCTTTGATGGTGGAAGGTGGATCAATAGTTCTCCTTGAATTTGTAACCTTGGTGCGCTTAGCTTGTCTTGAACCACCCATCTACAAAATAATGGACAAAGAGAATGGTTTCAAAAATAGGAATAGTGTGCCAAAAATTAATCATGAATATGGGGAAAAATAAAGTGCACAATATTACATGAGTTAAGCAAAAATTCAATAGAGGTGAATAATGCATAATCAAGGCATCACAATTGACACAAATATTACCCCAAATCACAATTAAGAAAAGAAACAATATACCATACTACCAACAACCACTTTCTCCATTATCACCATCAACATCAAAAAAATACCCTAAAACTAAACATAAGAAAATCCAACAAGATTCATGCCACAATTCATAACATGCTCAAATAATATCATCATCATAATTAAATTTCACAAAACCAACATCAACATTTCCATAGTCATCAACATAAAAACAAGTAGTGGTAGTAATGACAGGGAGTGTGAGGGTAGTACTAGTCATGCTCAAATTCTCATGAGGTATAAAAATTGAAACTTTATCACATAAAACATGCAATTATACTCTCAATTGATAGAAAATCACAAGATTTAAGCAAGAAAAACACTAGTACACATAAACATCTCCCACAATCATACCAACAAGTTCCAATTAAAAATTACCCAAAATTTTCAAACTAGGAGTGAGAAAATTACCTTTAAAGATGTAGAATGAAGACTTGGGTAGCAAAGTAGTGAGAATTATGGAGATTTTAATGTGGAAAGATGAAAAATAATATGATGAAAATGGAGGATAACTATGAGCAACCACAATAGACCTAAGAAGGAAGTAGAATGAATTAGGAGTGAGGGAGAGAAGGAAAATCGGGCTTAAAAGAGGAGGGAAAACAAGCCCTCGTATACCCAGCTAGGTGCGGCCGCACATGAGAGATGTGCGCCCGCACAGAGCTCGTGTGCGGCAGCACATTACTGATGTGCGGGCGCACAAAAACTGGGGATAAATTCCGAGTTTCTTCCTCCCTCATCTTGTGCGCACACCCCTATGATGGTCATGGGGAACCATATAGGCAGTAGCTACACTTCATATTGGAGAATGAAAAACATGAAAATAAACTCAAGTATTCACCATTCTCCAAACTTACCCACTTTTCCAACTTAAGAATTGGGATGAGTTTACCTCAAAATTGGCATCAAAATTGTTGGAAATCAACTCAAACCATCCTACAACATCAAACACAATGAGATTAAATCACAAAAACACCATAAAAACACAAAGAAAAACCAAAAGAAAAAGGAAGAAAAAGTTAGAAAACACAGGTTGCCTCCCGTGAAGCGCTTATTTTAGAGTCTTAATCTAGACATCCTCCACCTCTTTCAAGGTGGATCATAGAGAGTCATGTCATGAATGACCCCCACAAATACTCCATCATAATACTGCTTGAGCCTATGTCCGTTGACCTTAAAACTTCTCGAAAAATCCAAAGGAGAAATTTCAATAGAGCCGTTTGAGAACACCTCTTGAACAACAAAAGGACCGGTCCAACGAGACATCAATTTTCCAGGAAAAAGCCTCATTTTGGAATTGAAAAGAAGCACCTTATCCCCCGGAACAAACTCTTTCTTCTCAATGAGCTTATCATGCACCTCCTTAGTTCTAGCTTTATACAAGCTAGCACAATCATACGCATCCAACCGAAGCTCTTCTAACTCATGTAAGTCCAACCAACGTTGCTCACCCGCACTAGCTAAATCAAAATTGATCTTCTTAATAGCCCAATGAGTGCGGTGCTCAAGCTCAACCGAAAAGTGACAAGACATTCCATAAACCAAGCGATAAGGAGTGGTACCAATAGGAGTCTTGAAAGCCGTTCTATATGCCCACAAGGCATCATCAAGCTTGTTTGCCCAATCTTTCCTACTCCTTGCAACCGTCTTCTCAAGAATCAACTTAATTTGACGATTAGATACCTCAACTTGCCCATTGGTTTGAGGATGATAAGGAAGACCAAATCTTTGGTTCACTCCATGCTTCTTCAACATCTTCCAGAAAGCATAGTGTACAAAATGGGAGCCATAATTATCACTTATAACCGCTTTGGGGATGCCAAACCTAGGGAATATTATCTTTTTGAACAATTTCATCACCACTTTATGGTCATTAGTTGGAGAAGCAATGGCTTCCACCCACTTTGAAACATAATCAACGGCAACAAGAATATATTGATTCCCATAAGAAGATGGAAAAGGACCCATAAAATCTATACCCCAAACATCAAATATTTCCAACTCAAGTATTGGTTGTTGGGGCATCTCATTCCTTCTTGAAATATTCCCGGTCTTTTGGCATTGATCACAACTTTTGACATACTCCCAAGCATTCTTGAAGAGGTTAGGCCACCATAATCCACATTTAAGCACCTTAGAGGCCGTTCTTGAAACACCCATATGACCGCCACTAGGGTCCGAGTGGCACATCTTCAAAACATTTGGTATTTCCTCATTTGGCACACACCGGCGCAACAATCCATCCACACCTCTTTTGTACAAGATTGGTTCATCCCAAACATAGTGCCTAGATTCTCTCTTGAGCTTCCTCCTTTGATTGTTGGAAAAGGAAGGAGGGAACTCCCCACAAGCAAGAAAATTCACCAAATCGGCAAACCAAGGGAGCTCCTTCACATTGATAACATATAATGAATCATCCAACATCCGGTCCTCTATAGGAGACCCATCATCTTGAACTTGAAAATCCTCAAGTCTAGACAAATGATCTGCAACAACATTTTCCGCACCTTTTTTATCCCGGATCTCAAGATCAAAAGATTGAAGCTCAAGGACCCAACGAATCAACCTCGGTTTGGATTCCTTTTTTCCAAAGAGATACTTCAAAGCCGCATGATCGGTGAAAACTATAGTCTTAGACCCCAATAAATAACAACGGAATTTCTCAAAAGAATGAACAATAGCCAAGAATTCCTTTTCCGTTGTTGTGTAATTTCTTTGAGCACCATTGAGAGTCTTTGACATATAATAGATGACATGGAGCTTTTTGTCGATTCTTTGACCCAACACACCTCCTATGGCCGTATCACTTGCATCACACATAAGCTCAAATGGCAAATCCCATCTAGGGGCTTGGACAATAGGAGTAGAAGTCAAAGCTTTCTTCAATCTATTAAAACCTTCCAAACAAGCATCATTAAAGACAAAATCAACATCTTTTTGGAGAAGATCATTTAAGGGCTTAGCAATGAGAGAAAAGTCTTTGATAAACCTTCTATAAAATCCAGCATGACCCAAAAACGATCTTACCCCTTTCACATTGACCGGGGGGGGGGGGCAACTTCTCTATCACCTCAATCTTAGCCTTGTCAACTTCAATGCCTTTATTGGAAATTTTATGCCCTAGAACAATCCCTTCTTCCACCATGAAGTGGCATTTTTCCCAATTAAGCACCAAATTGACCTTTTCACATCTCTCAAGGCATTTTTCAAGATTTTTGAGGCAATCCTCAAATGAAACACCTCCCACGGAAAAAGCATCCATGAAGACTTCCATTTCCTCTTAAAGCACGTCCCCAAAAATGCTCATCATACACCTTTGAAAGGTCGTCGGAGCATTACACAATCTAAAGGGCATTCTTCTATATGCAAAGGTACCATAGGGGCATGTGAAGGTTGTCTTTTCTTGATCCTCGGGATGAATAGGAATTTGAATGAATCCCGAATATCCATCAAGGAAGCAATAGAATTTGTGCCTAGTCAACCTTTCAAGCATTTGGTTAATAAAAGGGAGAGGGAAGTGATCCTTTTTAGTTGACGTGTTTAGACGTCTATAGTCTATACACATCCTCCAACCGGTGACCGTTCTAGTTGGAATGAGCTCACCTTTCTCATTCTCAACTACGGTCATACCCCCCTTTTTAGGAACGACATGCACGGGGGAGACCCACCTTGAGCTTGAGATGGGGAATATGGTTCCCGCATCCAAAAGCTTGGTGATCTCTTTCTTGACTACTTCTCCCATTTGGGGATGTAGTTTCCTTTGTCGTTCGATAGAAGGTAGGATGCCTTCCTCAAGTGTTATGTGGTGTGTACACAAGGCGGGGCTTATGCCTTTAAGATCATCAATTATGTACCCCAAAGCACCTTGGTGCTTTCTCAAAACACCACATAACGCTTGAGCTTGGCTCTCACTCAAGGATGCACTAACAATAACGGGATATGTAGAATTAGGGCCTAAGAATTCATACCTAAGGTGTGATGGTAGAGGTTTTAGCTCTACCATGGGAACACCTTTACCTTCTTTGGTTGAGGCCACTTGCAAAGCATCTTGACTTGATATCCCCATACAAGTTTCTTCTTCACTCCCTATATTGCCTCCATCAAGCAAATCTTCATACAATTGCACTTCCTTGGTTGGGATACCTATCTTTTCCTTATTCAACAAGACACACTCAAGAGGATCATTAGATGTGAGCAAGTGCTCATGCATGGAATTCACAATATTATCAAGCACTTCAACTCTCATGCAATTTTCTAAAGAAGAAGAGAGATATTTCATTCCTTCATTCAAGTCAAATTCAATTACTTCCTCTCCAATCTTAAGAGAAATCTTAGCACTTTTAACATTTATCATAGCCCCCGATGTAGCAAGGAAAGGTCTACCTAAGATGATAGGTATTGTAGCATCTTCATCCATATCTAACACTACAAAATCAACCGGAATAACAAATTTCCCAACCCTTAAAGGCACATCTTCTACCTTTCCCTTAGGAATCTTGATCGACCTATCGGCTAATTGCAAAGTAATCTTTGAAGGTAAAAGTTCTCCTAGACCTAATCTTTGATAAACCGAATATGGCATAAGGCTAACACTAGCTCTTAAGTCACATAAGGCATTATCAATTTGGGTCTTGTTGATAGCACAAGGGATGGAAAAATTTCCGGGATCCTTCAACTTAGGAGGCATCTTGTTCATGATAATTGCACTACAATGCTCGGTAAGGCTAATGGTCTCCACCATATCACAAGTCCTTTTTCCACTCAAAATCTCCTTAAGGAACTTAGCATAGTTTGGCATTTGTTCAACAACATCGGTGAAAGGAAGAGTTAGATGAAGTTGCTTAAGCATCTCTACAAATTTCCCAAATTGCTCATCCAACTTATATCTATTATATCTTTGGGGATAGGGAAGCCTTGGTTTGCAAACCTCTTTCTCTTTCTCTATCACCTTCTCTACTTGTTCCTCATCAACATTTTCACTCAAAGGACATTCACTACCTTCAACTTCAATGGAATTCTTACTAGTGCTCTCACTAGCAACACTCTTCTTAGGCACACCTCCCTCAAGGACCTTACCACTTCTAGTAACAATGGCATCCATAGGGTTCCTATAATCTAGGCTAGGTGGAGTCAAAGAAGAAGAGTTTGCATATTCCTTGAACACACTAGTCAATTGAGAAAGTTTTTCACTCAAATCCTTGTTATAAGCCAACATGTAATTAAACTTCTCTTCATTCAAAACCATACACATTTCCAAAGTTTTGGCTTGTTTTTCAATGACACTTTCCAAAAATTCCCTAGAAGAAAATGATTGATCATGGGAATTATCATTTGAACTTTGAGCATTTGGAACTAAATCAATTGGGGAACCATCTTGAAAACTTGCTTGAAAATATCCCCTAGTTTGATTATTCCAATTACCCCTAGTTTGATTTTGGCTCCTTTGTTGACCATGGTTATCATAACCTTGATTATGATCCCCATGTCTATGGCCATGACCATGACCATTACAACCATGATGGTTATAGTTACCATGAATCCCTTGGTATCCATGATTTCTACAACCTCCATTTTGGTTATAATCATCATGATTCATATGATAATTCCTATTTCCAACATTCCTTTGAACATCAATTCTAGGTTCACAAGCATGATTATGGACATAATTCACATGTTCCATTTCACTTCCATCATATTCACTACAAGGAACATTTGGGCACATAGAAGCATTATGATCATTCATTCCACACAATTCACATGGCCAACATTCCACAATCATGCAACAAGAAGAAAGATTGGAGTTAGAGTGAGAAGATGTACCTCTCCCCTTAATTTGGGAGGGAAGAATTGGAGCTTGGGAAGGGGGCTTCTCAAGCGTTTCTTTGAGAGACATAACTTCTTTCCCCAAATCCGCAATCAACCCACCATAAAAGATATGTATGATTTGATAGGTAGGAATCCCATGGTGTGGACACTCCCTTTGATAATCCTTAAATCTTTCCCATGCTTCATAGAGACTTTCATTTGGCTTTTGCTTGAACCCTTGAATCAAAGCTCTTGCCTCCGCCGTTTTCTTTTGAGGATAGAAACGGAACAAGAAAGCTTTGGTGACATCATCCCAAGTTCTCAAAGAAATGGGCTTCACTTCCTTATCTAGCCATTCCAAAGATCTTCCTATGAGAGAGAAAGGGAACAACTTAAGGCGGATGAATTCTTGAGACACTCCATTAACCTTGATCGTGTTGCAATATTTTTCAAACTCCTTAAGATGGTTCAATGGGCTCTCGTTCTTTGCCCCACTATATTGTCTCCTCTCAATTAGGGTGATCATTGCCGGCCTAATTTCAAAATCGTTTGCCGGTGTTGTAGGTGGAGCTATGCCGCTCTCATACCTATATGCACCGGGCACTCCAAGTTCCTTCAAGGCAACTCTTGAATTACCTCCCATGGCTTGGGATCTATGCACACAAAACTCAAAGAAAATATTAGTAGCACGGCTACAAGTGTAGCCTAAAGTGTAAAATCTTTTTGTATTTTGCAAATAAAGTGGAATAGACTCAACAACAACATGCACTTAAATCACCACTCCCCGGCAACGGCGCCATTTTGATGGGAAGGAGAACGGTAGGTCGTTGGGCTACCACCCCACCCAATCAAACAAAATTTGTAACTCAACTTACCCCTACGAAGTGTAGTGGTAAGTCAAGGTCGAACCCAAAGGAATGGAGGTCGAATGCACGATGCCTAAGTTAAGCTATTCCGAAATCTAGTAGGGGTTTATGGTAGAAACAAGGGCTAAGCTAGGCGATGCAAAAGGCTAGTTCTAATTGAATGCTAAGGCACTAGGGGAATGGATCAACATGCATCAACAATGAAGTTCAATCAACTTGGGGAATTTACTAATCAAGTCAAGCAATGTGAGGGAAAACCGAAATTGTAACCAAGAGAGTACATCAAGCTATTCTCCTAGAGGTCTAATTAGCGTCAACTACATCAAACACTAGCTAGGAAAACATCACAAGATATCTCAATCGAGTAAATGTAAGCCACAAATCAATGGTCCATATCAATGTAAACTCACAATGCAATCAAGTGTGAATAACAAGGGTGATCAAGCCTAATCAAGCACACACATGCACAAAATCAATCAACCAATTTAATCACATTATCAACTCAATCAATTTCCCCCAAATTAATCTCAATTCATCATCAATACATGCTTCACCACTACCCTAGCAAATAAACTACTCACCATCCATGAAGAACATCAAAATCAAAGCTAAATTAATCATCATTCCCAAATTCATCAATTGAAACCAACAAATTCAATCAAAATCAATCAAACTATCAATTAACCAAATCAAACAACAATACTAATGAAATCAAACATTGAATTGCATTAAAGAGTAAAGAATCCTTACAAACTTGATGGAAATCAAATCAAATGAAACAATCTTCAATCATCAATCATCAAACCCACACTTTCTCTCTCTAAATATGCTAAGAACTAGTGTTTTCTCTCTCTAAAATCTAATCTAATCTAATTCTTTCTAATGATGATCTAATTCTCTCTCTATAAATGGAAAGAAATAACTAACAATCCCAAGAGGAAGTTGGGAAAGACGTCCAAAAATAGACCCACGCCGATGCGGGCGCTCGAAGGAGAGAGAATGGCGCGCACGGGAGCACACCCAGACAGGTGCGCCCGCACTCGACAGATGTGCGGCCGCACACTCCTCTAGTGCGCCCGCACAACTCTGCTGCTTCCTTCTCTTCTTCTTTGTCCTAGCTCATGCGATGCACACATCCTAGATGATGGTGATGGAGGACAAGGTAGGCAGGAACTTCCTTGAATTTCTTGAAGGGTAGAAGCCATGAGGAAGGCATAAACAAGACCTTGAAGCGTGCTCCTTGGACCTCCCTTTGACTTGAGACTTCTTGCACAAGCTTTAGGCATGAAAATCAATGGAAAACTATGGAGAGGAAGCTCGGGAATCCTTGGACAATCAATCACAACCTACAATCAAAGGATAAAAAGTAAGTAAAAGGGAAAAATAGCAAGTAAACTAGAGAAATGCATAAAATAGAGAAACTAACTACAAAAAGCATAAAATGAAGAAAACAAGAATAAAACTAAGGAGAACTAAAGAAAAGAGAGATAAAATGAAATAGAAATCATCAAAAAAGGGACCAAATGAGTGCCATAAATGTAACTCATCAAGAGGCGTGGAAACACCTAGATGAAGAGTACCCTTCTTTTGCTGCGGAGCCTAGAAATGTCCGACTAGGTCTTTGTACCGACGAATTTTCACCATTTGGAAAGATAGAAAGGCAATATTCTTGTTGGCCCGTCATTTTAACTCCTTATAATCTTCCACCTGAATTGTGCATGAAGAAACCTTTTATGTTTCTATGTTTGATAATTCCAGGTCCGATGTGTACTTGCAACCTCTTATTGAAGAGTTAAAGCAATTTTGGGAGGTTGGGTTACCGACTTACGACATCTCGCAAAAACAAAATTTTCAATTGAAGGCTGCATTGCTTTGGACTATTAGTGATTTTTCGGCTTATGGCATGCTTTCAGGATGGACCACGTTGAGTAGATTAGCTTGCCCATATTGTATGGAAAACACTAAGGCTTTCACTCTTAAAAATGGTGGAAAACAAAGTTGGTTTGATTGTCACCGTCAGTTTTTACCCCACGATCATAATTTTCGAAAAAATAAGAGTGCTTTTTTTAATGACAGAGTTGAGAATGATTCCCCACCACCACGAATGAGTGGTGAGGACATTTGGAATCGAGTATCGTTATTTCCAAAAACTGTTGAGCAAATAAGGGGTGATGATAACGAGGCAAAAGGATATGGAAAGTTCCACCATTGGACAAAGCAAAGCGTCTTTTGGGAGCTTCCATATTGGAGCAAGATCTTGATACGCCACAATCTTGATGTCATGCACATTGAAAAAAATGTATTTGATAATGTGTTTCACACTGTAATGGATGTTAAGGGTAAAACTAAAGACAATGTGAAAGAAAGAAGAGACTTGGGGGAGTATTGTAAACGACGAAAATTGGAGGCGCAAGATGTTGTTAATAGTAAAGGGGAAAAACGGACTTTAAAACCGAATGCTCCTTTTGTGTTGCCTAAAGAGAAAAGGAAACTTATTTGTGAATGGGTGAAGAAATTTAAGTTTCCTGATGGATATGCTCTTTTACTTTCTTTTTTTTTTTTTTTAAATTAATTTGAAGATACTTAGCATTTTTTATTATAGGTTTTTATACCATTTAAAGAGGAAAGTGGGTAATAAAGCGCGAGTGGAAGCCTCAATTTGTAATGCCTACCTACTCGAGGAGGTAACACATTTTTGCTCCCTTTATTTTGAAGAAAAAGTTGACTCTAAGGTGAAGGATTTAGGATTGGGTGCACATGCTGAAAGTGAATTGAACAATTATCCTGACTTACCTGAGATGTTCTCTTCAACTTTTGGACATAGTTCGTCAAAAGGTCAACTTTGTTACCTTGTTGAAAAAGATTACAAAGTTGCTCACTGATATGTTCTAAGTAATTGTGAAACTCTATAGCAATATGAAAGGTAAATTTCTATAAAAGTACCATAACAAGTTGCTCGTAACATATCTATATGTTTACATACTAATATAATTAACAGTTTGTTTCAAGAACAAATGATCAGAGAACATAGATGCTAAAGTTCAGATGAAGTTTGGATCAAATATGAAGACATATATCCTGATTGGTTCAAAGATTATGTAAGTCACTTTACTAATATAAAATATTAATTAAATATATGATTAACTAGTGTTTTTATCATGTTAGTATATGACCGTAACGACATTTTGAACCTTTGCTTAATATAGGTATTGGAAAAGGGCATCAAAAATGACATTGTTCGCTCGTTAGCATTTGGACCACTAACAAGAGTTTGAAAATTTAATCACTATCACATCAATGGCTATCATTTTCATACTCTTTCTCATGGAAAAAATAAGTCAACTATGAATTATGGTATATGTGTGAAAAGTGTCCAAGGAAGTGATTATTATGGAATTCTACAAGAAATAATAGAGTTAACTTATGTTGGAGCAAGAAAGCGTTATACAACAGTGTTGTTTAAGTGTGAGTGGTTTGATGTTGGACCTGGCATTATGATACATGATAAGTATAATCTTGTTGAGGTGAACCATTCAAAACAATATCCAAAGTATGATCCATTCGTACTGGCATATCAAGCCGAACAAGTATATTATGTTTCTTGTCCTAGTAGTACTATTAGTAGTAGTAGTAGTAGTAGTAGTAGTAGTAGTAGTAGTAGTAGTAGTAATGAAAGAAATCAGTGGTGGTTTGTTTTCAACATTAAGGCAAGAGGAGTTATTGATGCGCCCGTTGAGCCTAATGCATTCCAAGTTGCTTGAATTGAAAATCCTCCTTTGTTATCTGAATTTGAAGTAGGTGAGGAAAAATCCCAAGAGCTTTTATAAGGAAGTGGAAGAGGGAGAGGATGAGGAGGAGGAGGAGGAGGAGGAGGAGGAGGAGGAGGAGGAGGAGGAGGAGGAATTAGAGGAAGATGATGATGAAGAGGAAGATGAAGAAAATAGTTCATTTTAGATTAGACATTTTACTTTTTACTTTGGATTATCTTAATTTTCAAATATTTTTAATGCCTTTACATTCTTGTTATTGTAATTTTGATAATTAAATATTATATTATATCAAATTTATATCATATAGTTAATATTACTTCTTTAGTATATTTAACTCTTATAGTGCCTATATTACCTTGTCTTTTCTCATTTTCTAGTGTGCAGATACACAAAAATCGTTCTAACTAGAGGTGGCTTTAATGGGAGGGGTCCAATCATTAGGCGTCAACCTAATGTTTCATCACAACTTTCTTCTCAACAAAAACCATCACATAGTGAAATGAATGATAATTCTCATATGGAAGAACTATATAGGGATCAAGAGGAGATGGAAATTGATGATGCAAATGGTGCTGGCTATAACGAAAATGAAGAGGAATTAGAGTTTCCTGATAACACGGGTAATCCAGATGCTTCTCCAGTATTGCACAAAACTGAGGGACTGTGGTGAGTAACCTTAGTTAATACAATTGAATTAGTGTATATATATATATATTTATATATTTATTTATTTTTTTTTTATTTCTAATTTCAGTGTTTATGAAACAAGTTTCATTCTCGTGAATTTGTGGATGAAGTTGTTGAAACTTCATATAAGACTTATTTTATGGGGCCATGGATTAACTGGGCTAAGGCTCCGAAAAAAGCAAAAGCAATTTGGTGGAAAGCCTTTAAGGTATTTTTCATTATGAAACATGATAATTTTTAACAATTCAAAATCAATTTTTCCTTTAATAAATTATATATCACTAACAAATGGTGCATCATTGCTCTAAAGGCTAAGTTCTCTTGGGATCCTTCAATGGCAAAAATGGTAAAGAAAGGATGGCAGCAAAAATGTTCTAGACGCCTTTCTAATGTGGTGAGTAAGATGTTCACAACAAAAGGTTATCGTGCTAAATGGTGTCACCCAAGCATTAGGAAACGACTTGCAGCTATTAGAGCAACTGATACCTTCAAAAAGAAGTCTGCCCAATATTCGTTAAATAGAAAGAGGCTTGGGAAAGAAATGCCAATCCATTGCCAAGGATCTAAATCAACCGAACAAATTAAGATTGAATTGGTATGTCATTTACAGAATGATTTATAACTTGATATTTGATATTTTATTAGTTATTCATAGAAGGATTGTGATCCCCAAATTAGTAGTAGTGTAAACTATCAATTGTTGGTATGAATGATCTAATAAGTGGAAAATAATGGATCAGTTTTTTTTTCCATATCACAAAGGGTTGCTGCTGCGGCGGTAGTGCTGCTGCCCTGCTTCGGTAGTTCTGCTGCTGCTCTGCTTCGGCAGTGCTGCTACTGTTGTGCTGCGGTGGCAGTGCTGCTGCTGTGCTGTGGAAGTTCAGTTGCTGTGCTGCGGCAGTGCAGCTGCTCTGTTGCGGCAGTGCTGCTGCTGTGCTGCGGTAGTGCAGCAGCTGCAGTGCTGCTACAGTGCAGCTGCTCTGTTGCGGCAGTGCTTTTGCAGTGAGCTGCTGCTGCTGCTCTGTTGCGGTGCTGTGGCAGTGCTGCTGCAGTGTTGTGGCAGTGCTGCAATTAGACTCAATTAGCTTTGTTAATTGCATTTAACTTTCATTTGACTCAATTAGCTTTGAATAATGTGTTTGACTTTGAGTTGACTGAATTACTTTTGTTAATTGCATTTAACTTTCATTTAATTCAACATGCTTTGTTTGAATGTGTTTGACTTTTATTTGACTCAATTAGCTTTGTTGAGTTCATTTTACTTTCATTTGATTCAAAAATATTCGTTTGAATGTGTTTGACTTTCATTTGACTCAATTAGCTTTGTCATATGCATTTGACATTCATTTGATTCAAAAAGCTTTGTATGAATGTGTTTGAGTTTCATTTGACACAGTTAGCTTTGTAGAATGCATTTGACTTTCATTTTACTCAATTAGCTTCGTATGAATGTGTTTCACTTTCCTTTGACTCAATTAGCTTTGTTAATTGCATTTCACTTTCATTTAATTCAAAAAGCTTTGGTTGAATGTGTTTTACTTTCATTTGACTCAACTAGGTTTGTTGAATACATTTTACTTTCATTTGATTCAAAAAGCTTTGTATGAATGTATTTGACTTTCATTTGACTCAATTATCTTTGTTGAATGCATTTGGCTTTCACTTGATTTTAAAAGCTCAGTTTGAATGTGTTTGACTTTCATTTGGTTCAAAAAGCTTTTTTGAATGAGTTTGACTTTTATTTGAGTCAAAAATCTTTGTTGAATGCATTTGACTTTATTTGATTAAAAAAGCTTTGTTTGAATGAGTTTGACTTGCATTTGACTCAATTATCTTTGTTGAATGCATTTGACTTTGATTTGGTTGAAAAAGCTTTGTTTGAATGTGTTTGGCATTAATTTGATTCAAAAAGCTTTGTATGAATGTGTTTGACTTTCATTTGACTCAATTATATTTATTGATTGCATTTGACTTTCATTTGACTCAAAAAGCTTTGTTTGAATGTGTTTGACTTTAATTTGACTCAATGAATGCATTTGACCTTCATTTGGTTCAAAAATCTTTGTTTGAATGTGTTTGACATTCATTTGATTCAAAAAGTTTTGTATGAATGTGTTTGACTTTCATTTGACTCAATTATCTTTGTTGAATGCATTTGACTTTCATTTGATTAAAAAAGCATTGTTTGAATGTGTTTGACTTTCATTTGACTCAATTAACTATGATGAATGCATTTGACTTTCATTAGATTCAAAAAGCTTTGTTTGAATGTGTTTGTGTAGGCGTCGTTTGAAGTGCGCCAACGTTAAGCATGTTGTGAATATGATTGACACTCATAGGAAGTGGGAATTGACATACACGATTAGGGACAAGGAAAGTAGGGAGCCGCTAACAAGTTTTTAAGGAACTTGTAAACCGTTCACGGATCATTTAAGGCAACCACGAAAAGGGACAACGAAAGGCAACAACAATTGACCCGTGAAGGTTACACCCCATTCATAATCCATGAGATTACTAACTCCATATGGTTCGGAACCAAGAAAGGAGGATCGGGGATGATGGTATAAAGTGAGTCATGGAGTCACATTCGCCCGTATTGGCCTCTACTCGATTCTTATTGTGAAAAGTATTCCTGTGATCTCAAAGGCATAAAAACAAAATATTCAATTTGCTCCAAACTATTATTATGCTAAATTGGTTGAATATTAATGCAACACATTATTCTAAAATATTAGTGAGCACTTGATTAAATAACAAGATTAAAGGAACCTAAACCGCTTGTCCAAATTATCTTATTAGGCATGGTTTTCAATTACATATTCCCTTTAAACATGAAATATGGTGATCATAATAATAATATAATAAACATTAATATTGGAAGAAATTCAGTCAAATCAAAACATAACCCTAATCATGATATTAGCAACAAAGAATAAAAAAAGTAACTAATTAATTACTCACATTCCGCACGTTCCTTTAAATTGCTACATCATGAATTAATTGTTAGTAACTTCAATAAAAAATATAAATTAAATAGAAATTAAATTAAATAAAAGGTAGAGTTGATTTGGTCCAAACCCTCAGTTAATTCTACCTTTCACGCCTTGGTTTAAGTATAGAACTTCAGGTATTCTATGGACTCCTTAGAGTGCTTAAGGGATATAAAAAGAGAGAATAGGGTGGCTAGGGTTTAGGCTAGAGCAAGAGAGAGAGGAAAGAATATTTTTGGTGTAAGGAGAGAGAATGATTTTTGGTGTAGAAGAGAGGAAGAGAGAATGATTTGATGATCAACCTTGTTGATGACTAAAAACGGTGTGATATAACCTCTATTTTATAGGGGAAAAAGAAGGGTCGAAGAATTAAGATAAGATCCGAATTTAATCAGAATAAAACTCGATAGACAGCAATCTTTGCGGTTTTTGTTTTTATCATATCTGTTGAACCAGAAATTGGAATAAGATGAATAAGATATCGTTGGAAATCTCTTGAAATCTACTTTTTAACCCAATTAGAATAAAAGATATGGCCGTAATAGTGGGACGGTGTCAGTTTTGGATAGAGTTTTGTATTTCGCTCATATCTTTTTCGTTATAGCTCGGAATTAATATTATAATATATCATTGGAAAGATAATTTCAAGAGCTATCCAACCAAATAATAATTAGATAAAAAATTTTAAGCACGATAATAATATCTGACAATCTTTGAACGTCTTTCAATTCGAATAGAATTAGGACTTTCAAAAAGAAAAGTTTTATTCAATTTCAAATGCTTTAATCTTATCTTTTCAAAAAGGAAAATTAAGATATTTTAGAAACTCATAGAAGATTCGAATTAATCCTAACTGGATTAGGAATGGGATTTAAGCCTTTGGACCCTCCACATGATCATTGGGTCGTAGGTAAGGTGGGCTTAGGTTCGATTTAGACTCAATTTAGTATTTTGGCCATAACTTATTCGTTATAACTCGAATTTTGGATTATAATATATAGTTGGAAAGTTCTTTTAAAGCCCCATCCAAATATTTAATCATTGGACCCAGATTATGGACCAAAATAAACTGGTATAAACGTTTTATAAAAAGGACACGAAATGAATGATTTTAATGGACACGAAATGAATTATTTTGCGTTTAAAGGCACCAAAATAAGTTATAGTTTGGTGAAATAGGGTAGGAATTGGATTAGTTGATGAAATTTATTGGGAATGAAAATGGATTTAAACACTTTAAAGATTAAATACTCAACCCGACCAATAATGGCGGTGAAAGGTGTTCATCATCAGGTTTGGTTTGGGGAGACATTTTTAGGTGTCTACAGAAGCCCCCACTTTGACTGAATTTGTAGAAACGTTAGCTTCGAAAGAGATAGTCAAAGTAATCGATAGGGACGGGGAATGATTTAAGACGTTCTGCGATCCTAAATCACTCTGTATACTCCAATACCTGCAGAAAATGTTTGTTCCATAGATAAAAGAGTAAAGGGATCGAATGCATATCTGAAACCAGTGTATCGGTGACTAATGAGTTTGGTTGCTTCCTATGCTTGAAGGAATCCACCGGATGATACTTTCCATGCTTGAGGAAAGTCGACAGATGATGTTGGCAGTTTTCTATGCTTGAAGAAACCCACCGGTTGAGATACTTTCCGAACGTGGGCTGTAGTTGGTTCGCTTGTCCCCGAACGTGGGCTGTAAAGGGTTCGCTTGTCCCTGAACGTGGGATGTAATTGGTTCGCTTGTCCCCGAACGTGGGCTGTAGATGATCCGCTTGTCCTCGGACGTGGGCTGTAGTTGGTCCGCTCGTCCCCGGACGTGGGCTGTAAATGGTCCGCTTGTCCCCGAACGTGGGCTGTTAATGGTCCGCTTGTCCCCGGACGTGGGCTGTAAATGGTCCGTTTGTCCCCGGACATGGGCTGTAGATGAGACCTGCAAAATAAAATTTGCCAAGGGACTTGTTGAATTGCACAAACTCACAACTTGACCTTCATTAATTGGGGTAATCACCAATATATACAAAGCTTATTCCTAGTGTTACCTTAATTAGGTTGCTAGAAATAAGGAAACAATATAAAAGATAGAAACAAATATATTCTACCAAATTTTATCCTCAATACCCCCCCTCAAGTTGGAGCACTAGGATCATAAGTGCCCAACTTGGACAAAATATTATCAAACTGTGTCTTCCCAAGAGCCTTCGTGAAAATGTCGGCCAATTGAGTAGTCGTAGGAACGTAGGAAGGAGAAATTAAGCCTTCTGTAATTGCATCTCGCACAAAATGACAATCAACTTCAATATGTTTGGTCCTTTCATGAAAAATCGGATTCTTTGCAATGCGCAAAGCAGATTGACTGTCACAAAACAACTTGATTGCCTTAGGATGATGCACACCTAAGCTTAGCAACAAACCCTTAAGCCACTTTAGCTCACAAGTAACTGCCAACATAGATCTATACTCGGCATCACAAGAGGATGTCGCAACAGTTGGTTGCTTTTTAGTCTTCCAAGAAATAGGGAAATGACCTAAAAATACCAACCAACCTGTGATAGAGCGACGAGTTAGAGGACAAGCCGCCCAATCCGAATCACACCAACCTTCCAAGGTAAGGTCACTAGTAGCAGTCAACAAAATACCCTGACCCGGGGTACCTTTCAAATAACGAACAACTCGAAGAGCGGCTTCCCAATGCTCAATGCGCGGCTCTTTCATAAACTGAGACAAAATATGAACGGAGTATGCTAGATCAGGTCTAGTTACCCCTAGATAAATTAAACGACCAACCAACCTACGATACACCTCCGGATCCTCAAGAAAAGCCCCTGTTGCACGACCGAGCTTGTGATTTTGCTCCATGGGAAAACCACTCGGCTTTGCCCCTAACAATCCTGCTTCAGAAATAATATCCAACGTATATTTTCTTTGACATAAAAATAAACCTGAAGCACTACGAGCAACTTCTATGCCCAAAAAATGTTTCAAAGGACCTAGATCCTTCATCTTGAAACAATCACTGAGATAAGCCTTGAAACCAACTAGTGCAGCGGAACGATTACCAGAAATAATAAGATCATCAACAAACAAGACATTAATCTGAACGGTGCCTTTAGTGTAAGTAAAAAGGGAATAATCCGAGCACAACCCCAACAAAAACTGCTGAAGACGATCAGCATCCCTCCTATCGGCATGTTGTTTGCCAATATTGCAAGTGCATTTACCACATTTACAAGCAATCAAAGGTTCATGTTTATCGAGTTCATCCCACAAAACAGAAAGTTTACTAAAATAAACAGCCACCGGCATACTTTTCGGTTGTTCACAAGCATTAATTTCAGATTTAATTTGCTGAATTCGAGGTCCATTAACAAGGCAAAAACGTTCATGTAAGTCATCCCACGACCTCTTAGCATTATCATAGTGAGAAAGCATCGACTTTACCTCAGGGTCAATGGTATTCATTAACCAAGAAACAAGCATACATTGAATAGTAATCCAGTCATCCTTCGTACAGGGAGGAACATACGTGGGAATACTGCCGTCCAAGAAACCAAATTTGCGGCGAGACGACAGAGCAATTCGGATTGCGTGAGCCCAGTCATTTTTTTTTTTTAAAAAAAAAATAAATGTTAAAAAAAAACGAATTAAAAACAAAAATGCATATAATAAAAAAAAATACTAGTGCGATAATCCGAAAACACAAAAAATTGAAGAATAACTTATTTTATTATATGACGGTAGCCGGTACGAATGTACGATAATTCAATAATACAAAATTACAAAATAAGTAATGATAATTAAAAATCGTACAATAGTGTATGAATATTGAATAACTTCATTTATTATACGGAATACGAAGTTCGATAATACAAAAAGAATACAATAGTGTATAATGTAAATATGTAATCATGTAATTATTATTGGTCGTCTTCGTCTTCGCCTTCGTCTTCGTCTTCATCTTCGTCTTCGTCTCCTAGAGGTTCAAGGTCATCCGCCAATTGAGTGGATTGAGAAGTATGAGAACTAAAAGAAGTCGACGTTCCTTCATCGTCGTCGTTTTGTGCATAAGTACGATCTTGAGAACGAGTTTCGGCATCCAACCAATCCTTGAAGCAAACACACATTTCAAGTGTTTTGGGTTTTAGTCTTGTTCTTCTATCGTCTAGAACTCTTCCCGACGCACTAAAAGCTCTTTCGGAAGCAACGGAGGAGACTTGGATAGCAAAAATATCACGAGCCATTGCCGACAAAATTGGATGTTTCACGGCTTGTGATTTCCACCAATCGAGGATGTCGAGGCCAAACTTCTCTTCATCGTCCATGCCTTTCATGAAGTCGTAACTTAAGTACATTTGCAACTCCGAAACATCGCTTTGTGTTCTCCTAGATGATGATGATTCTGTACCTGAATACTTAAACATCAAGTTAGCAGCTTGTGCAAATAAACCTTTCGCCCGTTTACTTACATTTTTGGATGTTTGAGAAGGGGCAAATCGAGACACGGTTCCATATTTACTTTCATAAACATTATATAAATTAAAAAACTCATTCGTCACCTTATTCTTAAAAGTTTCAACATCATCTTCAAAATTCATGTTACTATAATAAATATCAATTAATAAAAAGGTGCCATCATATTTTTGTCTAGGATCTAAAATAGAAGCAAAAATATAAATCATAGGAATATCGGTGTAATATTTACGCCATTTATCCTCCATGGATGGAAGATATCCACGATAAACATGTTGTGATCGGTGTTTCGCAAAAAGTTGTGCAAGTAAACATGCATTGCTAAGAAAAGAATGAGCACAAGGATTATATACAGAAGAAAAACAATGTGTCATACCATATAGTAATTGTAAAAACTGCATATATTTTTCACAATTAGCCCAATCATCTTCAAGTAAAGCATTTTGTGGAAATTTCATATTATAAAAAAGTGTTAAATGAACCTTGTACTCGATTGCCCGACTCAACATTTCATAGGTGGAGTTCCACCTAGTTGGACAATCCGGTGCTATTTTTATGGTTTTTATCCGTTGTTGCCTGCAAAAACCTTTCCATTCTTGATATCTCATGTTAGAGCTATTAATAGTGCAAATAGCATTCCTTATTTGTGATAAAATGGACCAATTGCTTGTGTTCCATCCTTCACACACAAGTTAAGAACATGACAAATGCATCTAACATGAAGTGCATCTCCATCTAATATAACATCGTTCAATTGGGATTTGACCAAATTCGCACTATATGTCATAGAAGTTGCATTATCGAAAGTCACATACATGATTTTATCCCTAAGACTATATGCATCAATAGCTTCCATTAAATGATGTGAAATGTTAAGACCGGTATGAGGGTATTCAAGCATTTTGAAATGAATGATGCGTTTTTGTAACATCCACTCATTATCTAACCAATGACAAGTAACACATAAATAGTGAAGTCCGTACCCACCATCCCATGCATCGGCGGTTAAAGAAACTCTACTAGGAAGATTAGCTAATTCATTTACTAATTTCAATTTGTACTCTAGATAAGTCTTCATGGCAGCAGATCGAACGGTTTTTCGGGAGTTTTTTTTGTGTTTTGGTTGTAGTGCTCGGTTAATATAGTTGTTGAAGGCATCATTTTCGGCGAAAAGAAAAGGTTGTTCTGCATGTACAATCATTCTCCCAAGTTCATCCCTATCTCTCTCGTAATTGTAAATGAAACCTTGTGGATGGAATTGAGAAATTTTAGGTTGGGTTGGATCACTAGATTGTCCACCACATTTTTTTGTATGTCTAGTAAGGTGTCCCGTCCCTCCCTTTGTATCGGCCGAGAAAATTTTACCACAAGTCCGACACTTGCATTTTTTTCCATCTTTACTTAATTGATAATGTGCCCAACATTCACTCTTTCTTTTGCTTTGAGCAAAATCCTCTTCGGTACACCACTCTAATATGTTAGGATTTTGGGTGGATGGTTCACTCGACCCGAAGGCTTGTGTTTGGCTACCTTGGGAAGGAGGAGGAGGAGGAGGAAAAGGAAATTCATATTGTTGAAATTGGGTTTGTTGAAATTGGGTCCAAGGAGCCATATCATCCATTTGTTCTTGCCCTCCCGTTTTTTGGGGATGAAAGAAAGGGGTGGAAGTGTTTGGAAAGGGCATGTTAGAAGAGGGAAAGGGCATGTTAGGGGGGGCATAGACATTGAAGTGTTTGGGTTTGGTGATTCCCTACGTTTTGACTTGGCTTTTCTAGAGGAGGAGGAAACGTTCTGGTTTGATGCCATGATTAATTAATAATAATAACACAACTAACAATAACAAAGTAACAATTAACAACAATGAGATCAATGAGAATTAATTAGTAAGTAGTTTTTATATAAATTAAATTTTCAAAAATAATTATAATAATAGTAGATTACTTGGATCAATGAGATCCCAGGTAGGAGAGGTTAGGATCGACGTTGTCCAGAGCCCAAATCCCGCCTTAGACAGATTTCAACAATCCAAATAACCCACAATTAAAATAGAAAGTAGTTTTTATATAATTAAGTAGTTCCACGTATACAATAATAATAATAATAATAATAATAATAATAATAATAATAATAATAATAATAATAATAACAATAATAATAACAATAACAATAACAAATTAAAATAAAGTTGAGTTAGATCTTACAATGACGCTTCAATGCTTTCCCAAATTTATAATTTCTCGAACTTATAATTTCCCGAAATTTTAATTTCCCGAATGTAAATATAACAATTTTTTTTTTTTTTTTTTGGTAGTAGACTAATAATAGTAAAAATGTAAAATTTATAAGAGAGTAGGAATTTTTTTTTTCTTTTCACAAAAGAGAGGAAGATTGTATGATTTGTAGGAATTTGAGAATTGAGAATTTGGGAGTAAGAAAATTAGAGAATAAGAGAGAAGAGATGAGTTGATGAATTGTGAAAATTTTGGAGGAAAATATGAGATATTTATAGGGGATTTGGGTGGGAAATTGGGTGGAAATTGGAGGAAAATATGGCCGTTTATAGCTGTTGGAAAACGGCCATAAACGGCTATTTTCCAACGGCTAGTACAAGGCACGGGCCGTGCTGTGCCGGGCCGTGCCTGGCCGTGCCACGTGCCGTGCCGGCGGGTCGTGCCAGCGTGCCGGCCGTCGTGCCGCCCGCCGTGCCACGAGCCGTGCCCGTGCCCGTCCCAGAAATTTTGTTCATGGCACGGCCTACAGGTGGGCCGCCGTGCCGTGCCGTGCCGGTGACCGTGCCCGTGCCGGGCCGTGCCGGTGTCGTGCCGGGCCCGTGCCACCCGCGTGCCGGCACGGCCCGTGCCCACCTTTACCCTAGCACCACCTTCCCACTACTATTGCATCACCTCCGGCGGCCCCCCTTTGGCCCTTTAACACATCCGATAGCTCCTCCACCATGAAACCCACTCCCCGCACTCAATCCCCCACCACGAAACCCACCCTCCCTTTCCCCCACCACAAGATCCACCCTATTCTTTTTCCCCCCACCACGATTACCACCTCGATTCTGCTTCCCCAACACACAATTCCCACCCCCTTTTACGTTACCCTCATCCCCTACCCGTGGCGACCCTGACCCCCTACCCCTCGCCGGAAATCCTTGCTCAACCAACCCTAATCTTCCTATATCCCCTTCCCCCCTAATCACCACCCTAGGGTTTCAATTTTAGGGCTTAGGGTTTTAATTTTGGAACATTAAGGTGGTGATTAAAGGGGGGAAGGGGTGGAGGAGGCTAAGGGAGGGCTTAATAGAGTTCTCTAGCAAGGGGGAGGGGGCTAGGGTGGCTAGTGGGTGGGGAGGAGGGATTTTTTCGAGGGTTGGAGGGATTGTTGGGGGGTTTAGAGGTGGTGCAATGGGTGGTTTAGAGGTGGGGTGGATGCCGGGGCGAGGGTAGGCTGCCGGAGATGGTGGGGATAGAATAAGGGGGCTGCCGGAGGTGGTTTAGTGGTGGTTTAAAGGTGGTGTTAGGGTTTATTTAATTAATCATGCCCTAAAAGTAACTAATTATAAATTAGCCGGATAATGATATCATTAGTAGATTAAATCACCTAATCAAGGGCTGATTAGGGAAAAGGGTAGCAATCTATACAATTCATCAATTTTAGGGTAGTAATTAACAACTTTTTTTTTGCGGGTAGTAATTCACAAAGACCCCTTTTTTGAGGTAGTAATTAACAAATTTTCCAAATTGAAGGCTATAATCCACGTTTTTTGTGAAATTTTGAGGTTACGGGGCCCGGTGGCGAAAAGTCTTAAGACCCTATGTAATACCCCGTATTTTTATACGTATTTTATTTAAAATATATATTTTATAAATTATTTAATTAGTTATAATCATTTTAATAAAAGCATTTCAATTAATGTTTTATAAAAGGAAAGTTTATTTAATTATTTTTTTATTTAAAAGATGGGGTTTTAATTTAAGGAAGTTTATTTTTAACAAGTTTTATTTGGGAAGGGATTAGGAAAATTAAAAGAGGAAAGTTTAGGGTAAAAGGGTTGGTAGAGAAGGGGTATAAATATCCCACTTATGAGGCAAATCAACTTTGCCTAGAGTGGAGAAAACCCAAGGTAAACTTCTCCCTTTTTCTCCTTATTTTCCTTTCTTTTTTTTCTTCCTTTTTCCCCTTCCCCTTTCTCACGGCCGGCCACCACCACCACCATACACGTGGCCGGACCGCTACCACTACACACCACCGTGCACCACCAGCACACGGCCAGCAGCCGCGGCGGCAGCAGCCCAGCCGTGCCGTGGTGGCTGCTGCTGCCGTCGGTGTTCTTCGAAAAAAAAAAAAATTAATCTTTCTTGCTTTAATTTAATCTATGCTTAGATCTAATTATAAATTATGAGTTTTGGGATTAAATCTTAATGTTTGAATGTTGTAATCATGTTAATTAATTTTCAGATTTGATTTTATTTAAAAAGCCCCAATTTTTGAAACCCTAGGTTCTTGATTTATGAAATTATGAAAGTATATAATGTATTAATGTTTAGACCTTCAATTTAAGTGCTTTAAGACTAATTTTCAGCAAGTTTTAATTATAAAAATAGTGCAGGAATTTTATGTAGAAACCTAAATTTTATGTTTTTAAAGGAAATTTAAATTACCCATTAAAGGGGACTTAATTATGGTGTTCTAAATATAATTTCAGCTTATTCTAATTAATTTATGAAGGGTTTTAAAATAGTATATATTGCTGGAAATTTGTTTAGAGTGGACTTTGATACACTATTATAATTTTAATGTGTAGGAGACTTTGAAGTAAGCGATTTTTACTAGTCGTGGCGAATTTAAGATCATATTCAAGGTACGTTTGCGTACTTAGCATATTTGATAATGTAGAATCATGCTAGGTTTGGTTTCAATCAATTACAAGTAGCATCATGCTAAGGTTTATGTATTAATTTGTGAATTTTTAGTATTGGTGATTGAATTATGAAGCATGAATTTATTTGTGATGATCTATGGATTGGAAATTATATTTTTGGCATGAGTATATGGACTACATATTTATTTATGGCATGTTAGAGAGCATGTTTAATTAAACTAATTGTTTAATTATGTTTAGAATATTGAAAAGGAATTTTGTTATAGTTCATATAATTTTTATTGATGCTTTAAGCATGAGGAAGGAGCTATATAAGTGTCTATGTACACAAGGAAAAAATAGTATGTTGGTGCCTTTGTGCACTTAAGGTGTTTTTAACACCGAGGGATAGGATTGTTGGCGCTTTATGCGTTTAAGGTGTCTTTGACACTGAGTTAGTTTTAAAAAGGGTTCAACATTAAATTATATGTGGTCACTAATTATTCAAGAATTAAATTGGTATGTTTGTTTGATTGAATAATTATTTTTGATTGATTTATTATGCTTTGAGAGTCATCACCAATTCCAATAACACGTAAATAACGTAAAGTGAAAGAGATTACGCACCAAAACTCTTGGAACGTATATACCTTGAGTATGAACATATGGGGGGAGTTATGTGACTTTATATTTGATCATAACTTCTAATGGAGTACAGAACGCTGTACATTCCTTTTATTATTATTATTATGCGCTGGAATTCCACCACCAATGTGTGGCATAGGTGATGCTGGCACGGTTAGCTCCCGTGTCAGTGGGCCTCAATTTATTGAGGTAGGATTAGTTGGAAACTCGTTCGATGCGTAATCAACGCTAAATGAATTGTTTAGTGTCTAGTTAAAGAGTCTTGTTGTTTGTTGTGTGTGCTTGTAAACAGGTGCAATGAGGTATGTATGTGTGATGCTAGGAGTTGCATGTAGTGTGTTTAAATACGCTTATGTACTCAGCTTTGCTTATTGTGTGTATTGTTTGTGTTTGGCTATGTCTTTATCTTGGCCCTACGATAATCCATTTTAATGGAGAGTAGTGGGGGCAAGTAGAGATACTCTTTTCAGGTATTGAGGCATGTTCATGATGGGGCATGAGTGAAGAGAGAACTATGCTAGTTTCCACTAGGATGTGAAATGTTTATGTTTTGGATATTTTTGTTTTATTGTTTGTTAGACTAACATTATTATTTGATTGATCGGTTTTGAATAAGGGCCTTAATGGTTCCAAGTTGTAGTGGTTTTTATTTAACTTAGTTTTGTTGATTTTCAACTTTATTTTTTATTAGTTCGGTTTTTAAATTATGCTATTTCTTAGTTTTAACTTTCAAGTCTTCCGCTGTGTATCTGTGATTGTTGCCTTAGCCGTTTTCACGGTGGCGGTAATGTCTTAGATATTCCTTAAACGTATTTTCAAGAGGGAAAAGTGTATTTTAAAGGAAAGGAATTTCTAGGGTGTTACACCCTAGGGGATACATCTTAGAATCATATAATGACGTTTGGAACCATATATGACCCGTATTTGTTGCCATAAATGTCCGTGGTAGGCTTGAGGTAACGATATCGGTGCAAGTTTGGAACGGGTAAATTGACTGTTGAAAGGCATATTGGATGGTTCCACCCACTCAATTGGATTCCCGGAGGGTATTAGGAAACATGGTAAATATCTCGGCAATTTTTATTTCCAGGCGAAAAAAGGTCAAAAAATTCCAAAATTGAAGGCTATAATCCATGCTTTTTGTGGAATTTTGAGGTTACGGGGCCCGGTGGCGAAAAGTCTTGAGACCCTAGGGGATACATCTTAGGGTCATATAATGACGTTTGGAACCATATATGACCCTTATTTGTTGCCATAAATGTCCGTGGTAGGCTTGCGGTAACGATATCGGTGCAAGTTTGAAACGGGTAAATTGACTGTTTAAAGGCATATTGGATAGTTCCACCCACTCAATTGGACTCCCGGAGGGTATTAGGAACCATGGTAAACATCTCAGCAATTTTTATTTCCGGGCGAAAAAAGGTCTAAAAATTCCAAAATTGAAGGCTATAATCCAAGCTTTTTGAAGAATTTTGAGGTTACGGGGCCTGGTGGTGAAAAGTCTTGAGACCTTTGGGGATACATCTCAGGGTCATATAATGACGTTTGGAACCATATATGACCCTTATATGTTGCCATAAATGTCCGTGGTAGGCTTGAGATCACGATATCGGTGCAAGTTTGAAACGGGTAAATTGACTTTTTAAGGGCATATTGGATGGTTCCACCCACTCAATTGGACTCCCGGAGGGTATTAGGAACCATGGTAAACATCATGGCAATTTTTATTTCCGGGCGAAAAAAAGTCAAAAAATTCCAAAATTGAAGGATATAATCTATGCTTTTTGAGGAATTTTAAGGTTACGGGGCCCGATGGCGAAAAGTCTTTAGACCCTAGGGGATACATCTTAGGGTCATATAATGATGTTTGGAACCATATATGACCCTTATATGTTGCCATAAATGTCCGTGGTAGGCTTGAGGTCACGATATCGATGTAAGTTTGGAACGGGTAAATTGACTGTTTACGGGCATATTTGATGGTTCCACCCACTCAATTGGACTCTCGGAAGGTATTATGAACCATGGTAAACATCTCAGCAATTTTTATTTCTGGGCGAAAAAAGGTCAAAAAATTCCAAAATTGATGGCTTTAATCCACGCTTTTTGAGGAATTTTGAGGCTACGGGGCCCGGTGGCAAAAAGTCTTGAGACCCTAAGGTATACATCTTAGGGTCATATAATGATGTTTGGAACCATATATGACCCTTATATGTTGCCATAAATGTCCGTGGTAGGTTTGAGGTCACGATATCGGTGTAAGTTTGGAATGGGTAAATTGACTGTTTAAAGGCATATCGGATGGTTCCACCCACTCAATTGGACTCCCGGAGAGTATTAGGAACCATGGTAAACATCTCGGCAATTTTTATTTCCGGGCAAAAAAAGGTCAAAAAATTCCAAAATTGAAGGCTTTAATCCACGCTTTTTGAGGAATTTTGAGGTTTCGAGGCTGTAATACCCCGTATTTTCATACGTATTTTCCTAATTAATTAATTTAGGATTATTTTATAAAAAGGGTATTTTAGTAAATTTATTATTTGGAGCAAAAATAATATTTGAATTTTGGCGCTAAAAGCATTTTGAAAACTAGTCATTATTTTGGATAAGATTTATTATCCATTTATCTTATTTTAAAAACCGGATTATTTACATATTTCGAATCTTTTAATTTAAGAAAATAATATTTTATAAATTAATTATAATGGCCGAAAATTCCCATTTATTTAGCTAGGAAATTTGGATTTTCTATGTATAGAAAACATGATTTTCTTAGTTAATTATTGGTGAATAATTGGTAATTTAATTAATTAATTATTTATTTAATTATTCTATATTATTTACACAATTATTTTTATTCCTTAAACCTAGCAAAATCTTCCTAAATACTAGTAAGCGAATCTCAAATTTTCCTTAATTCTAATTCTCCATCTTTTTAGTATCCAATCATCATATTCTCTTACCTTTTGTTCCTCTTAATTATTCCCCAAGTAATTCTAATTTCCTTATTATTTTTCATGACATACATACCTTCCGTATTCAAGTATACACAATCACCTTAATATCCAAACTTTCCTTAATTCTTTATTCACTTCTCCAAGTAATCTCTTAAACCCTAATTACCATAGTTCTTTCTACATTTTCCTACCATAATTCATTCTCATACTAGTCTATAAATACCCCTTCATACCTCTCACATTCTTCACACCAATTCTCTTCTTTTCTTCTCCTTAATTTTACACAAATCATCCCATTTATATTTGAAGCCAATTTTCGGGCACTTTTGATCAGTTTTTGGGGTATTGACGTTTCACAAAAGATTGTTCCTCTCGAAAAATCCTTGAGTTTAGGCTCAAGAATCACCCAATTCGGAGTTATATTGAAGGAGTTATATTGTCTGCAAGTTTTGCCTATTCTTTCCAACGCAAATCCAATACTTCTCTCTTTCTTGTTTTCTTATCTTTTCTTCTTCTTTTCTCTTATTCAATTATTATTATTATTATTATTATTATTATTATTATTATTATTATTATTATTATTATTATTATTATTATTATTATTATGGGGGATTTATAAAAAAATTATTAAGTGTATTTTTAATTATATAAAATCATATTTTAATGATGTTTATGAGAAATTAATTAAAAGGTTCATGTACATATAGTTGGGGGTTTTTCATTATTTGTTAACCTTATATTGATTAAGGTTATATTTATTTGAAGGGTGTGTTCTATCAAGATTCTTGAGGTTCTTCTGGTGTGTTAGCTAAGCAAGGATCAAGGTACATTAGGTGGCTAGATACCTTTGAAAGTGATTGGTTTGAATAACATGTTTTATATGATTTGATTGGTAATTGAATTAAATTGATTTGAATTATGATTTTTGAAATAAATTATGTTTGGAGGTATTGATAAAAGTATTTTGAGTAATTGATTTCTAAATCGTGTTTTGAATGGTTTGATCGAATTACTTATCATGTTTTAAGGAATTGATTTGAAAAGTCTATTGAATTAAATAAAAGGTTTTATTTTCAAGGAAGAGTTATTGATTTTGAAAAGTATTAATATGAGATTTAATTCTCAAGTATTTATTTAAAAGGTTTTGATTTTGAAAGTATGTGGAAGGAGTTTGAATTATATTGGAATTATTGGATATTAAAAGGATTTATTATTGAACCATTGAAATATTATTATTAATGCTTTATAATCATGTTGGTAATCCCACTATGCGGATTTGGTTTATTGATAAGACTATGGACGTTGTATGACCTAGTCTTTCCTCAAGAATAGCCTTGTAATATAAGGAGACTAGCTTGGGGGGTGTGCACACTTGGGTGAGGAATTGAATTTAAAAAAATTGGTTCAAAAAGGAATTGGATTTTTAAAGGAATTGTTTTATCAATAATTTTGAATGTTGAATCATTGGAATTGGTTTTGAATCATGAGTTTTGGAATTATTGGATTATTTATTGGAAATTGGTTTTAAAACTTGTTTGCGAATAAATTGAGTTTACATTATCCTACACTTATCGTACTTAGCATATTTTGCTAATTCGTATTTCCTATTTGTTTTGGTTCGCCCTGTTTACCGTAATGGTAAGAAGTGTTGCTTATTTTCAGGTTGGAGTCAATAAATGGTGCATTGGAGTCCCGGGATTGGTTTTCACTAAATTAGGAATTTGGTCTTGTATCTATTTTAAGTACTCATAAATTTGGTTACTATTTATGGTTATTATTAATAAAGAAGAGTATTGAAGTTTCCGCTGCAAAGTATTGTTATTTTTTGTAAGTTGAGTAGCCTTGCGTAATCACGCGGCGGTAATACGCCTAAGTCTATCTCTACGGTATAATTATACGTATTATACTAGTAATTCCGTAGAGGGAGATTTGGGGGTGTTACAAAGTGGTATCAGTTTTAACGGTCCTAAAAAGATTAAAATTGATTTAATAATAAAAATGGTGGGTAGACTTAAGAAGGGCATATAGTATAGATAGAGTTTCGCATTTGTGTGAGAGTCAAAAGCTTTATTTTTACTTAAAAACTATTTTCCTATTTGTGGAAAGATGAAAGAGAAAAGAATTCTTGATTTCTCTACGGAGGCCTATAATGGGTACGTCTCTCTGTCTAGGAAAGGCTCACCTCAACATCGTAGGTAACTTTCCTGGGAGACGCGGGCTTGACCGTCCTTTAATTTTGATTTAAGTACATATTTATTATTTTCGAAAATAAAAAGAATTGAAATTATTTGAACTTGAGTATCCGATTATGTGTGCATTAAAGTTGGTGTTAAAACACCTTAGAGTATGGTCTAGAGGTCCGAATTTTTGAGTTATTGGCCATGGTTGGGTCATCTTGAGTATGCTTGGTTTATCATTGAGTTATGAATTGCTTAATGCAAATGGAATTTATGAGTTGAGTTGCTTATGTGAAATACCATAGAATTGATAATTTATATGTGTAAACAAGATAAAAATGATTGATAATGGGAGGAAGGAATTCTTTGATTTTTTTTTTATTATTGGAAAGGTGAAGGGATTAATACATGTTAATTAACCACCCTTGTTCTACCTCTTATTGAGAAGTTTGACTTTGAAGTGTTACTCAACCACCATGGCTATTTCTATTATTTCTAACCCATTTATCTAGAGCTAAAAAGTATAAACCTTTCTTTGAGAATGAGAAGCACCATCATGAGGGAGAGTGGCTAGCAATCTTGACTCGATTCAAAAGTGATCTGTACTACCTTAAACATGACTATAAATGAACTTAAGAGGAGAGTTGTGGAACCACCAAAGTTGGGGAGAACCAAACCTTGAAATAATTTGACCAACTTCATTACTTGAACTTCCAACTACTCTTTTGTTTATCCAAGACTTCACAAAGAGCTTGTTTCCTCTATTGATGAATCCATACCACTTTTTTTAAAGCATAAGAATTATCCTTCTCCTTCCCTTACTTCAAGTTATGAGACTCCTACCTCATGTAGGCGTCCAAGCCCAAAAGCCAATTTTCACATTCTAATGGCCCAATGTTCATATTCATATATAAAGATTACCAAGTCTAAAGTATCACCCACCTTCTCCAAAGGTCCAATGTTGTTTCTTCTAAGCCAATTTGTGGATGTACTAGCCCACACTATAGCCCAATTTATAACCCATCAAATCAAAGCTCAAGCCATACTCCAAATTATAGTGATTACAACCCAATTTACCCAACTACAAATCCTACTACACTTGGCCCAGTTATTAAAGATTATTGAGTTAATGGCAAGGTAAACTATGATGATCAAGATTATGATCTTTCCAATAAAGACTTTGATTATGAGAATTAAGATTAAGTGGTTGAATTAATTTATATGCTTTCGATAAATGTTTTAAGTGAAGTGATTCTTGTTTCAATGTTTTTTTCTATGTTTTGGAATGAATTAAGTGTTTTCATGGTGTATTCCTTTTGATTTTTAAGAATAGTGTGAATAACCAGGAATTATGTCTTCAAGAATGGGAAATAAGTTCCATTAACTATGTGATAGGTGGCAAGTGTTTGGATCATACGAGTTTTGCATATGGTCAATATGGTTGAGTTGTTATTTTAGGATTAAAGGAGTTGGTGATTACCATGGGATAAATGAGGAGTTATTTTGGATAGTTATCATGAATATTTGGAGGATTTGTGCTATCAATTATTTACTAATTTTTGGAATATGATTTATGTTAAGCAAAGAAATATTATTCGTGGTTTTGATGAGTTGAATTATTTCTATACAAGTGTGCGAGTAAGGTGTTTATTTTTTGGAGATACAAATTCGATATAATTCATTTATGATTGTTTGTATCTAAAGGTGGAGAGTATTTAGATTGTGTGAGGATAAGTATTGTGGTGATTATTTAAAGAAAAATTGTTGATGGTTGAATTTTTGAAGAAACTTAATACAAAAGTTAGAGGATTTTGAGTCAATTTAAGTGAAATGATGTATTTGAAATAATGGAATTTGTTTTAATTCGAAATTTATTTTGAAGAAATAATAACTTGTAAAGGGATTTATTGAAGTTAATTAAAAAAAAAAAAGTGATTGTTTGGATGGTCACAATTAAAGGATTTTACTCTAAGGGATTGACGACAAAGTTAATTTATATGGAGAAGTTGTTAACGATGGAATAATCAATTATTGCATTGAGTTATTAATGAATTGCCTAAAAGATGAGTCATGGATTATAACAACTAGATTGAGGAATTTGAAATTATGAGAAAAGATGATTGAGTTTTTGATGAATGTTTAAAACTTTATGGTTTTCCTTACTGGGCTTGATGATTGTTGATGAATGAGAATATAGTTGATTTATCAAGGTGTTGGTCGAGTTACGGGGGCATAACTCATTTTAAGGGGGGGTAAAGGGCGATAGAGTTTCGCGCGTTTGCTCTTCGAGTCATTTTTGAGTAATTTTCGAGTCTTTCTTGAGTTTGTCAAGAGTCTCGAGTCAAGTTAGGATGTGCATAAACCAATAATTTCAAAATGATTTTCGTTTCTTTTGGCTAAGTTTCGGGTCGAAACTTATTTTAAGGGGGGTAGAGTGTAATACCCCGTATTTTCATACGTATTTTCCTAATTAATTAATTTAGGATTATTTTATAAAAAGGGTATTTTAGTAAATTTTTTATTTGGAGCCAAAATAATATTTGAATTTTGGCGCCAAAAGCATTTTGAAAACTAATCATTATTTAAGATAAGATTTTTATCCATTTTTCTTATTTTAAAAACCGAATTATTTACATATTTCGAATATTTTAATTTAAGAAAAATAATATTTTATAAATTAATTAATATGGCCGAAAATTCCCATTTATTTAGCTAGGAAATTTGGATTTTCTATGTATAGAAAACATGATTTTCTTAGTTAATTATTGGTGAATAATTGGTAATTTAATTAATTAATTATTTATTTAATTATTCTATATTATTTACACAATTATTTTTATTCCTTAAACCAAGCAAAATCTTCCTAAATACTAGTAAGCGAATCTCAAATTTTCCTTAATTCTAATTCTCCATCTTTTTAGTATCCAATCATCATATTCTCTTACCTTTTGTTCCTCTTAATTATTCCCCAAGTAATTCTAATTTCCTTATTATTTTTCATGACATACATATCTTCCATATTCAAGTATACAGAATCACCTTAATATCCAAACTTTCCTTAATTCTTTATTCACTTCTCCAACTAATCTCTTAAACCCTAATTACCATAATTCTTCTTACGTTTTCCTACCATAATTCATGCTCATACTAGCCTATGAATACCCCTTCATACCTCTCACATTCTTCACACCAATTCTCTTCTTTTCTTCTCCTTAATTTTACACAAATCATCCTGTTTATCTTTGAAGCCAATTTTCGGGCACTTCTGGTCAGTTTTTGGGGTATTCACATTTCACAAACGATTGTTCCTCTCGAAAAATCCTTGAGGTTAGGCTCAAGAATCACCCAATTTGGAGTTATATTGAAGGAGTTATATTGTCTGCAATTTCTGCCTATTCTTTCCAACGCAAATCCAATACTTCTCTCTTTCTTGTTTTCTTATCTTGTCTTCTTTTCTTCTCTTATTCAATTAATATTATTATTATTATTATTATTATTATTATTATTATTATGGGGGATTTATAAAAAATTATTATGAGTATTTTTAATTATATAAAATTATATTTTAATGATGTTTATGAGAAATTAATTAAAAGGTTCATGTACATATAGTTGGGGGTTTTTAATTATTTGTTCACCTTATATTGATTAAGGTTATATTTATTTGTAAGGTGTGTTCTATCAAGATTCTTGAGGTTCTTTTGGTGTTTTTGCTAAGCAACGATCAAGGTACGTTAGGTGGCTAGATACCATTGAAAGTGATTGGTTTGAATAACATGTTTTATATGATTTGATTGGTAATTGAATTAAATTGATTTGAATTATGATTTTGAAATAAATTATGTTTGGAGGTATTGATAAAAGTATTTCGAGTGATTGATTTCTAAATCATGTTTTGAATGGTTTGATCGAATTACTTATCATGTTTAAGGGAATTGATTTTAAAAGTTTATTGAATTAAATAAAAGGTTTTTTTTTTCAAGGAAGAGTTGTTGATTTTGAAAAGTATTAATATGAGATTTTATTCTCAAGTATTTATTTAAAAGGTTTTGATTTTGAAAGTATGTGGAAGGAGTTTGAATTATATTGGAATTATTGGATATTAAAAGGATTTATTATTGAACCATTGAAATATTATTATTAATGCTTTATAAGCATGTTGGTAATCCCACTATGCGGATTTGGTTTATTGATAAGACTATGGACTTTGTATGACCTAGTCTTTCCTCAAGAATAGCCTTGTAATATAAGGAGACTAGCTTGGGGGGTGTGCACACATGGGTGAGGAATTGATTTTAAAGAAATTGGTTCAAAAAGGAATTGGATTTTTAAAGGAATTGGTTTATCAATTATTTTGAATGTTAAATCATTGGAATTGGTTTTGAATCATGAGTTTTGGAATTATTGGATTATTTATTGGAAATCGGTTTTAAAACATGTTTGCGAATAAATTGAGTTTACATTATCCTGCACTTATCGTATTTAGCATATTTTGCTAATCCGTATTTCCTATTTGTTTTGGTTCGCCCTGTTTACCGTAATGGTAAGCAGTGTTGCTTATTTTCAGGTTGGAGTCAATAAATGGTGCATTGGAGTCTCGGGATTTGTTTTCACTAAATTAGGAATTTGGTCTTGTATCTATTTTAAGTACTAATAACTTTGGTTACTATTTATGGTTATTCACTACTACAAAAAGGGGAATACACATCGCCTAAAATAGGGTACATAGAGCGCCTCTAGGGCGCTCCTCTGAGGGGGTTCCCTATAAAGTCTACAGAACGCCTATTTGAGGCGTTCTATATCTAATAGAATATAGAACGCCTATCTAAGATAACAGCTCTCTATTTAATGTATAAAATAAATAAAAAAATGGAAAACAGAGCTGTCATCTGAAGATAGGCGCTCTATAGTTATGCAAAACAAGAACGCCTACCATAGATAGGCGATCTCTTTTCCATACTTATATTTAAAAAAAAATATATTATTATTAATATTATTATTATTAAATAATAATAATAATAATAATACGTACATAAATAATAAAACACCATAATGAATTAATAATAATACTTTATTTATCAAAATAATTACAAGTATAAATTTACAATATTTCAATTACAACAACTAATTTAGCAAAAAAAAAAAAATAATTATATTGCTAGCTAGTACAAGTTTAGACAACAACCACTTCCATTGACACCAAACGCCAGCAACACCTCCAAGCACCACACCGCCGTCACCACACCACAACCATCAGCGACACCCTACTCACCGACAAATCAACAGCCAACACTGCAAAAAAAAAAAAAAATATTGCTATTGTTTAGTACTCCAATATAATTTATAAAAAATAAAAATTAAACCAAATCTAAAGGGCTAAATCAGATATTTGAGATTTAAAATTAATAATTGAGAATTAAAACGAAATGATAAAATGAAAATAAAAAATTTGAATTAGATAAAATATAAAACATACATCAAAAATTAATAAATATGAGATTATAACATGAAAACCAAACACCCACATAGCAACCACACCAACACAGATCTAAAATAATTGAGAAGTAGAAAGAAACTTTAAAATGAAAATCAGATATTTGAATCTGAATGAAATCGTGAGCTTTAGATCGAAAAAAAAGCCAAAAAAAATCATAACAATCACTTTAAAAAAACGAATTTGAACATTGAAATTCGAACAAAAATTTAAGCTTCTCCGGCTTGGTCGACGACGGTAGTTAGTGGACAGATTCAGATCAAGCTATTGCGGGCAAACCGAGACAAAACACGCGCTAATTAACACTCCTTTATCAAAGCAGAGACAAATGAGGGGGTGATTGAAGGGTTTTTGAGGGCGATTGAAGGGGATGCCATGGTAGTAAACAAGGATTTTTGGGTTGGATTTAATCTAATGTGGGTAGGAGCCTCAGAGTGGAGATGGATGCAAGTGTAATTAAGGGACAAAATTAGAACTTAGAAGAGAGAGGAGTTAGTATTAGTGGAGGGAGATAGGAATGAATGAAAGAAATTACAGAAGTGCGTGAGTGTGTGACGGCTAGATTCAAAGGAAATGAGTTAGGGTTAGTGGTATTTATATGCGGTTTTTCTTTTTTTTTTCTTTATATAATACATATAGAACACTTAACTAAGAAAGGCGTTCTATATTGTCTAGTATAATAATTGTATATAACAAATGGAGCGGTTACCTTTGACAGGCGCTCTATATGTTTAACATACAAAGCGCCTATCTTACATAGGCGCTCTGTATAATTCTAGAGATCGCCTATGTAACTTAACTGTTGAGTATTCTGTGTTACTTATTCTTGTTTTTGTGGTAGTGATTATTAATAAAGAAGGGTATTGAAGTTTCCGATGCAAAGTATTGCTATTTTTAGTAAGCTGAGTAGCCTTGCGTAATCACGCGGCGAAAATACGCCTAAGTCTATCTCTACGGTATAATTATACGTATTATACTAGTATTTCCGTAGAGGGAGATTTGAGGGTGTTACGAGGGCCCGGTGGCGAAAGGTCTTGAGACCCTAGGGGATACATCTTAGGGTCATATAATGATGTTTGGAACCATATATGACCCTTATATGTTGCCATAAATGTCCGTGGTAGACTTGAGATCACGATATCGGTGCAAGTTTGGAACGGGTAAATTGACAGTTTAAAGGCATATCAGATGGTTCCACTCACTCAATTGGACTCCCGGAGGGTATTAGGAACCAAGGTAAACATCTCGGCAATTTTTTTTTCCGGGCGAAAAAAGGTCAAAAAATTCAAAATTGAAGGCTATAATCCACGCTTTTTGTGGAATTTTGAGGTTACGGGGCCCTGTGACAAAAAGTCTTGAGACATTAGAAGATACATCTTACGGTCATATAATGATGTTTGGAACCATATATGACCCTTATATGTTGCCATAAATGTCCGTGGTAGGCTTGACTTCACGATATCGATGCAAGTTTGGAACGGGTAATTTGACTGTTTAAAAGCATATTGGATGGTTCCACTCACTCAATTGGACTCCCGGAGGGTATTAGGAACCATGGTAAACATCTCGGCAATTTTTATTTTAGGGCGAAAATTGGTCGTAAAATTCCAAAATTGAAGGCTAATCCACGCTTTTGAGGAATTTTTAGGTTACGGGGCCCGGTAGCGAAAAGTCTTGGGACGCTAGGGGATACATCTTAGGGTCATATAATGACGTTTGGAAACATATATGACCCTTATATGTTGCCATAAATGTCCGTGGTAGGCTTGAGTTCACAATATCGGTGCAAGTTTGCAACGGGTAAATTGACTGTTTAAAGGCATATTGGATGGTTCCACCCACTCAATTGGACTCCCGAAGGGTATTAGGAACTATGGTAAACATCTCGGAAATTTTTATTTCCGGGCGAAAAAAGGTCAAAAATTTCGAAAATTGAAGGCTATAATCCACGCTTTTTGAGGAATCTAAAGGTTACGGGGCCCGGTGGCGAAAAGTCTTGAGACTCTAGGGGATACATCTTACAGTCATATAATGATGTTTCGAACCATATTTGACCCTTATATGTTGCCATAAATGTCCGTGGTAGGCTTGAGGTCACGATATCGGTGCAAGTTTGGAACGGGTAAATTGACTGTTTAAAGGCAAATTGGATGGTTCTACCCACTCAATTGGACTCCCGGAGGATATTAGGAACCATGGTAAACATCTCGGCTATTTTTATTTCCGGGCGAAAAAAGATCAAAGATTTCCAAAATTGAAGGCTATAATCCACGCTTTTTGAGGAATTTTGAGGTTACGGGGCCCAGTGGCGAAAAGTCTTGAGACCCTAGGGTATACATCTTAGGGTCATATAATGACGTTTGGAACCATATATGACCCTTAGATGTTGCCATAAATGTCCGTGGTAGGCTTGAGGTCACGATATCGGTGCAAGTTTGGAACGGGTAAATTGATTGTTTAAAGGCATATTGGAGGTTCCACCCACTCAATTGGACTCTCGGAGGGGATTAGGAACCATGGTAAACATCTCGGCAATTTTAATTTCTGGGCGATAAAAGGTCAAAAATTTCCAAAATTGAAGGCTATAATCCACGCTTTTTGAGGAATTTTGATGTTAAGGGGCCTGGTGGCGAAAAGTCTTGAGACCCTAGGGGATACATCTTATGGTCATATAATGACGTTTGGAACCATATATGACCCTTATATGTTTCCATAGATGTCCGTTGTAGGCTTGAGGTCACGATATCGGTGCAAGTTTGGCACGGGTAAATTGATTGTTTAAAGGCATATTGGATGGTTCCACCCACTCAATTAGACTCGTGGAGGGTATTAGGAACCATGATAAACATCTCGGCAATTTTAATTTCTGGGCGATAAAAGGTCAAAAATTTCCAAAATTAAAGGCTATAATTCACGCTTTTTGAGGAATTTTGATGTTAAGGGGCCTGGTGGCGAAAAGTCTTGAGACCCTAGGGGATACATCTTAGGGTCATATAATGACGTTTGGAAACATATATGACCCTTATATGATGCCATAAATTTCCACGGTAGGCTTGAGGTCACGATATCGGTGCAAGTTTGGAAAGGGTAAATTGTCTATCCAAAGGCATATTGGGTGGTTCCACTCACTCAATTGGACTCTCGGAGGATATTAGGAACCATGGTAAACATCTCGGCTTTTTTTATTTCCGGGCGATAAAAGGTCAAAAATTTTCAAAATTGGAGGCTATAATCCACGCTTTTTGAGGAATTTTGAGGTTACGGGGCCCGGTGGCGAAAAGTCTTGAGACCCTAGGGGATACATCTTAGGGTCATATAATGACGTTTGGAACCATATATGACCCTTAGATGTTGCCATAAATGTCCGTGGTAGGCTTGAGGTCACGATATCGGTGCAAGTTTGGAATGGGTAAATTGACTCACTACTAAAAAAACAGGTTTTTGCGACCGTCACAAACGGTCGCAAATTTGTACAAAACGGTCGCAAACAGGAATTGCGACCGCCAACGGTCGCAATACGCCGGTCGTTTTGTTAATGGTCGCAAAAAAAAAATTTGCGACTATATGGCGGTCGCAACTTTTTTTGCGACCGTTTTTTGTATTTTCAACGACTGGTTTTTTTGTTGTCGTAATTCTGCTTTTACGACTGCCATAGCGGTCGCAATCCTGTACAATTGCGACAGGTTACTGACGGTCGCAAATTTCTGAATTTGCGACAGGTTTATGACGGTCGCAATTATAGGAATTTGCGACAGGTTTATGACGGTCGCAATTATAGGAATTTGCGACAGGTTTATGACGGTCGCAATTGTTGAAATTTGCGACGGGTTTATGACGGTCGCAATTGTTGGAATTTGCGACAGGTGTATGACGGTCGCAATTCTTGGAATTTGCGACAGGCCCTAACCGTCGCAAATATAGGGAAGCTGAAACTATAACTTGTTTTTCTTACCCTCAAAAATTATAATTTCATTACCATTTGATTTTACGTTGCCATCCTAACCTGAACCTATAACCTGTTTTTATATTTCATAAATTTAAAAATAATTAAAATTAAATTAAAACGCATAATTCATACTAATAAGTCCAACTTTGAACAATATTTACCATAACAATGCTCAAGTTAATAATAATAGTAATTAGTTAGTAATGGTTTTATAAGGTAAACTAAAAACTAAGTTAGGCCTATATGAATTAGAAATGGCCTATGTTCTTTCAAAAATAGATAAGGCCAATATGCACAATATAATACTAAGTTAAGGACTATGTTCCCCCCCAAAAAAAATCTAAGGCCTATATCCCCAAAAAAAAGCTAAGGCCTATATCCCCAAAAAAAAGCTAAGGCCTATATGAACAATACTAAACTAAGAGCTATATGAACAAATAAACTACGACACTGGAGTCTGTTGACCAACCCCACCACCACTCATGTCCGGGTCATCTTCCCTAAGAAGCTGAAATGAAGGACGACCTGAACAGTTAGAGAACAAGTTCTGCAACATCGTCTCCATCAATCGCTTACTCTCAATTGTCGCCTCCTCCCGCTCCTTCTTCAATGCTTCCTGCAACTGTGTAGCAACCTGTGCCTCCATCTGTGTTTGCATCTACACTTTCGCCTCCTCTATTCGCTCGGCAACCTCGACTTGCACACGTTCCTCCAACTGTGAAGCTATAGAAGGATTGTACGATTGCGAGCTTTTCACAGAAGAGGGGCTGTAAAACAAACTAGCGCTTGCACCTAGGCCCTTCACTACACCCTTTTTCCTACCACCAACAACCTCCCAGTATAGCTGGTTAGGGTCCGGTTGTGACCCTTGAGTGGAAGACTCGTCAAGCTTCTTTTGGTAGGCATCCTGTAATCAAGTCAAATCATATTCAGTATATTAAACATGTTTATAGGTTCAAATTGCTTAATCATAGACATTTCCATGCATATACAAGGCTATAGGGTCAGAACTACGCTAAAATGGCTCAAATGACCTTCTATCATACCCATTTTCTTTGTTTTTGATATAAACTAAGATTTTATCAATCAAACATCTCGAATTTAGCATATTAAACATGTTTATAGGTTAAAATTGCTTAATCATAGACATTTCCTTGCATATAAAAAGCTATAGGGTCATAACTAGGCTAAAATGCCTTAAATGACCTTCTAACTTACCCATTTTTATTGTTTTTGATATAAACTAAGATTTTATCAATCAAACATCTCATATAAAGCATATTAAACATGTGTAGAGGTTCAAATTGCTTAATCATAGACATTTCCATGCATATACAAGGCTATAGGGTTATAACTAGGCTAAAATGGCTTAAATGACCTTCTAACTTACCCATTTTCATTGTTTTTGATATAAACTAAGATTTTATCAATCAAACATCTCATATAAAGCATATTAAACATGTGTAGAGGTTCAAATTGCTTAATCATAGGCATTTCCATGCATATACAAGGCTATAGGGTCATAACTAGGCTAAAATGGCTTAAATGACCTTCTAACTTACCCATTTTCATTGTTTTTGATATAAACTAAGATTTTAACAATTAAACATCTCACATTCAGCATATTAAACATGTTTATAGTTCAAATTGCTTAATCATAAATATTTCCTTGCGTTTACAAGGATATAGGGTCATAACTAGGCTTAAATGGCTTAAGTGACCTTCTAACTTACCCATTTTCTTTGTTTTTGATATAAACTAAGATTTTATCAATCAAACATCTCATATTCAGCATATTAAACATGTTTATAGGTTCAAATTGCTTAATCATAGACATTTCCATGCATATACAAGGCTATAGGGTCATAACTAGGCTAAAATGGCTTAAATGACCTTCTAACTTACCCATTTCTTTGTTTTTGATATAAACTAAGATTTTATCAATCAAACATCTTATATAAAGCATATTAAACATGTTTAGAGGTTCGAATTGTTTAATCATAGATATTTCCTTGCATATACAAGGTTATAGGGTCATAACTAGGCTAAAATGGCTTAAATGACCTTCTAACTTACCCATTTTCATTGTTTTTGATATAAACTAAGATTTTATCAATTAAACATCTCATATAAAGCATATTAAACATGTTTGTAAGGTCAAATTGCTTAATCATAGACATTTCCATGCATATACAAGGCTATAGGGTCATAATTAGGCTAAAATGGCTTAAATGACCTTCTAACTTACCCATTTTCTTTGTTTTTGATATAAACTAAGATTTTATCAATCAAACATCTCTAATTCAGCGTATTAAACTTGTTTATAGGTTAAAATTGCTTAATCATAGACATTTCCTTGCATATACAAGGCTATAGGGTCATAACTAGGCTAAAATGACTTAAATGACCTTCTAACTTACCCATTTTCATTGTTTTTGATATAAACTAAGATTTTATCAATAAAACATCTCATATAAAGTATATTAAACATGTGTAGAGGTTCAAATTGCTTAATCATAGACATTTCCATGCATATACAAGGCTATAAGGTCATAACTAGGCTAATATGGCTTAAATGACCTTCGAACTTACCCATTTTCATTGTTTTTGATATAAACTAAGATTTTATCTATCAAACATCTCATATAAAGCAGATTAAACATGTGTAGAGGTTCAAATTGCTTAATCATAGACATTTCCATGCATATACAAGGCTAGAGGGTCATAACTAGGCTAATATGGCTTAAATGACCTTCTAACTTACCCATTTTCATTGTTTTTGATATAAACTAAGATTTTATTAATCAAACATCTCATATAAAGCATATTAAACATGTTTATAGGTTCAAATTGCTTAATCATAGATATTTCCATGCATATACAAGTATAAGTGCCTATGTTTTGCTTTCTTCCTATAAAAATTATTTCATTAGTTTCCAAAGTTAGATGTGTTACCGAGATTTCTTGTGCCCTCTTGTTAGCCGCAACTTTTCCCTTTCCAGGAACTTCCTTGAAATGGGTCTTTAGGAAGACCTCAGGGGCAGTTGGAAGCACTCCACCGGCTTTCTGAGCCTGCACAAATCATATAACTCTTTTAATGCTTAATGTATGTAACTACTTAAATTTATCATTATATACCATTAAGTATTACCATTTTCTTTGCATACTTTGATGCAGAGATAGAACCTTGGAAGTGTTACGGCTCAATTGGATTAGATAGGTTGCCGCCCCTCCTGTTCTTCTTAGCTTTTTCTGACCTCTCCTGAAAACCCTTCTCCTTTCTGTTCGCCATCATTTGCTGAAACATAGTCTGCCCCATCCATTTTTGAACTGACTTGTTTCTGACAGAAGCATTATATGCCATCTCTTTCAACCTCTTATGTGCCTTCTTTTCATACTCCTTCTTCACAAGGGTGTCAAGATCAGCATTCCAAAGGTATTGTTTCTGCAAATTTTTTTAAGAAACAACAAAAATATTATGATTAATAATTTATTGTAATAAGTAACCAACACACACCAAAGTTAGATAGGTAAATTAAACTTGGGGGTTATATAATACCGTAAACTGGTTCCACCAATGGGTCTTAGTACCTTTGTCAGCCTCGTCATAGTTAAGCCATGGTTTGCGCCAATGTGCTTGAAAAATCTCTGTAATGGAGGTGCTCACGGTGTTATCATCGAACCTTAGTACCAATAAGCAAACAAATGAAGTCATTACATACATAAAATACAAATCTAACCAACATTGATCAAATTCGAATGCAAATTAAGCTAAGCATGATTAACTTACCATAACCCTGTAGGGTGCAAAGTCCTTCTCGCAACGGGGGTAGCTACCTCACCCATGGTAGAGTCATCGTCTTGCGTCTCAGGAACCTGAGTAGATGTCCCAATACCATCTACACGTGACTCTGGTGATGGGGTAACTTCTGGAGAAGTTTCCGTATTTGCAAGGCTTGTCAATGGAAACAATTCTCTCGGGGTTACATGTCCCAAAATCCGACGACCACCACCAACCATGACAACCTATAGTAAGAAAAACATTATGCACATCATCTTAAAAATCATATAGTCATGTTATCGCGATCTATAAGGTAACATCATACATAACCTTGGCTTTGCACAATATCAATAATACACAAGTATATCAAATTAAAACCTGGATGGTCTTTTAAAATAAATTGAAATCCATTAAGATTAAATAATAAAAAAGTTAAAACAAGGTTACAATAAATCTCCTAAATCACAGTAGAATCAGCCTCCCCATCAGCACTAAGATCATCATCACTATCGTCATCCCAAAATCCATCATCCTCATCCTCGGCATCAATATCAGTAGATTCGAAACTAAACTCATCGAGGGTCGTCCTCAAGCCTACCACGGACATTTATGGCAACATTTAAGGGTCATATAGGGTTCCAAAAATCACTTTATGACCCTACGATGTATCCCCTAGGGTCTCAAGACTTTTCGCCACCGGGCCCCGTAACCTCAAAATTTCTCAAAAAGCGTGGATTATAGCCTTCAATTTTGGAATTTTTTGACCTTTTTTCGCCCGGAAAAAGAAATTGCCGAGATGTATACCATGGTTCCTAATACCCTCCGGTAGTCCAATTGAGTGGGTGGAACCATCCAATATGCCTTTAAACAGTCAATTTACCCGTTCCAAACTTGCATCGATATCGTGACATCAAGCCTACCACAGACATATATGGAAACATATAAGGGTCATATATGGTTCCAAATGTCATTATAAGACCCTAAGATGTATCCCCTAGGGTCTCAAGACTTTTCGCCACCTAGCCCCGTAACCTCAAAATTCCTCAAAAAGCGTGGATTATAACCTTCAATTTAAGAATTTTTTAACATTTTATTCGCCCGGAAATAAGAATAGCCGAGATGTTTACCAAGGTTCCTAATACCCTATGGGAGTCCAATTGAGTGGGTGGAACCATCCAATAAGCCTTTGAACAGTCAATTTACCCGTTCCAAACTTGCACCGATATCGTGACCTCAAGCCTACCACGGACTTTTATGGCAACATATAAGGGTCATATATGGTTCCAAACGTCATTATATGACCCTAAGATAAATCCCCGAGGGTCTCAAGACTTTTCGCCACCTGGCCCCGTAACCTCAAAATTCCTCAAAAAGCGTTGATTATAGCCTTCAATTTTTGAATTTTTTCACCATTTTTCGCCCCGAAATAAAAATTGCCGAGCTTTTTACCATGGTTCCTAATACCCTCCGGGAGTCCAATTGAGTGGGTGGAACCATCCAATATGCCTTTATACAGTCAATTTACCCGTTCCAAACATGCACCGATATCGTGACCTCAAGCCTACCACGGACATTTATGGCAACATATAAGGGTCATATATGGTTCCAAACGTCATTATATGACCCTAAGATGTGTCCCTTAGGGTCTCAAGAATTTTCGCCACCGGGCCCCGTAACCTCAAAATTCCTAAAAAAGCGTGGATTATAGCATTCAATTTTGGAATTTTTGGACATTTTTTCGCCCAAAAATAAAAATTGCCGAGATGCTTGCCATGGTTCCTAATACCCTCCGGGAGTCCAATTGATTGGGTGGAACTATCCAATATGCCTTTAAACTTTACCCGTTCCAAACTTGCACCGATATCGTGACCTCAAGCCTACCACGGACATTTATGTCAACATATAAGGGTCATATATGTTTCCAAACGTCATTATATGATCCTAAGATGTATCCTATAGGGTCTCAAGACTTTTCGCGTTAGGCCCTGTAACCTCAAAATTCCTCAAAAAACGTGGATTATATAGCCTTCAATTTTTGAATTTCCGAGACGTTTACCATGGTTCCTAATACCCTCCGGGAGTCCAATTGAGTGGGTGGAACCATAGAATATGCCTATTAACAGTCAATTTACCCGATCCAAACTTGCACCGATATCGTGACCTCAAGCTTACCACGGACATTAATGGCAACATATAAGGATCATACATGGTTCCAAACATCATTATATGACCCTAAGATGTATCCCCTAGGGTCTCAGACTTTAAGCCACCGCGCCCCGTAACCTCAAATTCCTCAAAAAGCGTGGATTATCGCCTTCAATTTTGGAATTTTTTTTACCTTTTTTCGCCCGGAAATAAAAATTGCCGAGATGTTTACCATGGTTCCTAATAACCTCCGGGAGTCCAATTGAGTAGGTAGAACCATCCAATATGCCTTTAAACTGTCAATTTACTAGTTCCAAACTTGCACCGATATCGGGACCTCAAGCCTACCACGGACATTTATGGCAACATATAAGGGTCATATATGGTTCCAAACGTCATTATATGACCCTAAGACGTATCCCCTTGGGTCTCAAGACTTTTCGCCACCGTGCCCCGTAACCTCAAATTCCTCAATAAGCGTAGGTTATAGTTTTCAATTTTGGAATTTTTTGACCTTTTTTCGCCCGGAAATATAAATTGCCGAGATATTTACCATGGTTCCTAATACCCTTCGGGAGTCCAATTGAGTGGGTGGAACCATCCAATATGCTCTTAAACAGTAAATTTACCCGTTCCAAACTTGCACCGATATTGTGACCTCAAGCTTACCACGAACATTTATGCCAACATATAAGGGTCATATATGGTTCTTGATGTCATTATATGACCCTAAGATGTATCCCCTAGGGTCCCAAAACTTTTCGCCACCGGGCCCCGTAACCTCAAAATTCCTCAAACAGCGTGGATTATAGCCTTCAATTTGAGAGTTTTTTAACCTTTTTTTGCCCGAACATAAAAATTGCCGAGATGTTTACCATGGTTCCTAATACCCTCCGGGAGTCCAATTGAGTGGGTGGAACCATCCAATATGCCTTTTAGCAGTCAATTTACCAGTTCCAAACTTGCACCGATATCGTGAGCTCAAGGCCACCACGGACATTTATGGCAACATATAACGGTCATATACGGTTCCAAACGTCATTATATGACCCTAAGATGTATCCCCTAGGGTCTCAAGACTTTTCGCCACCGAGTCCCGTAACCTCAATATTCCTCAAAAAGCGTGAATTATAGCCATCAATTTTGGATTTTTTTGACCTTTTTTCGCCCGAAAATAAAAATTTCCGAGATGTTTACCATGGTTCCTAATACCCTCCGAGAGTCCAATTGAATAGGTGGAACCATCCAATATGCCTTTAAACAGTCAATTTACCCGTTCTAAACTTGCCCCGATATCGTGACCTCAAGCCTACCACGAACATTTATGGCAACATAAAAGGGTTATATATGGTTCGGAACGTCATTATATGACCCTAAGATGTATTCCCTAGGGTCTCAAAACTTTTCGCCACCAGGCCCATGATGACTTGTTATTTGGTACGATTTTAGGGTACTTTTGAACCTTGTTTTCGTGATTATTCGACATCAAAGTTCATTATTTATCCTATTTTTATACAAATTTTGTACCATCCATGCTTCACGGGTTCTTTGTGTTTTTGATGTAATGTGGCTATTTTTAGCACCATATATGGATGTGATCAATCATGAGTGAACAAGGAGAAGGGAAAGCTTGGTTGATAGAGCAATGGAGGAAGAAAGATGAGTGCCTTAAAGAGAAATGGAAAGCTTTTGGAAAGCTTTGAAGGATTGTTTGCACAAGGGTCAACTTCAACTGACTATAACTTTGTTTTACTCAATATTTTGAAGTGATTCAAATTGGAAAATAAAGTTAAACTCAAGATCTTTCCAACGACTGGTCACATGCCTTATTCCGATGAGTAACGATGAAGTTATGACCTTCCGAAAATAAGCTATTTCGCCAGAAAAGGGTTTCACGTCCGTGCCAATAAGTGGCATGTCCGTGCAGGTCCCTGCACGTCCGTGCCAAATGAAGCACGTCCGTGCAAGGTCAGGAAGTAGCTACTGCTCGTATTTTAACAGGTCTGCACGTCCGTGCAACCTTTGGCAAGTCCGTGCCGACCTGTAGACGAGTCGTTTTTCTCGTTTTATCTGTCCTTTCTATTTGGGGTAATAAAATACCTTCTTTGCTCTGATTGTAAAAGAAAGATCTTAGAATAGTTTTTGCTTAGGTTAGGGTTTTTAGAGAGAGAAACTCTCATTTTCTAGAGAGAGAAAGTGGGAAAAACTTGTTGAAAGCTTGGAATATGAAGAGTTGAAGAAGATTTGAAGATTTTATTATTTCTTGCAATATCAATGAGAATTTCTAACTCTCTCTCTTGTTTTATTGCTTTAATTACTTATTTTTGCATCTTTACTAGTTATTTACTTGTTTATGTTAGATTAGTGTTTGAATTCATGTTCTTAGTTGTTAACTCCCTTAGTTTTGGAATTTATAATGTTTTATGGCTAGTTTATTTACTTAGGATGGTTAAAACCATTGATGAATTCACAAATACTTGTTTACATGTGTTGATTTAGCTAATGTGGGATGTTAATTAGTTGAGCTTAAGTGGTTTCATTGTTAGTTCTTGTAAGTGGCCATTGCTAGAACTATTTATTTAAGCTTTCTCAACGAAGGATCGAGAGATGAACTTGAGTTAGCTCCATTATGCTTAATTGACTTGAAATGCCATGAGAATAGAAATTTCTAGTCAAGGGAATGTTTATGTCATTGTGATTATGTTTTAACACTTGCTTTATGCTTTGTAACCACGAGAGTAGGTTGTATCTCATGATTCAAGTAATGCCTCTAGCTTGAGAGAGTAGTTGGGTGCCTTAGATGACTTCCCCTAATTTATTCCCAAATGCTATGTTTTGTATGTTAAATTATAGTTTGTGAATGACTTAATTGGTGGATACCTTCCCAAGATCCTTTTTATATTATTGTTTGTAGTTTTTTTCTTTATAACTCAATACCCAAAAAGACTTGTCTTAGCTTATCACAAATCAATATTTGTTAGTGCTCCCCTTAGTCCTTGTGGGATCGACCCTTACTTGCCCTTTCTACCCATTAGAAAGACCAAGTTAGGTTTTTATTTTTTGGTAGGCTCGACGATGGCCTATTAAATTTTGGGGTTGATTGTTAGTTTGATACTTGAATTTGTTCATAGTTGTGCATTTGGATATTCACATGCTTTTTCTTCTTTTCTTTATCATAACTTAAAAAGACAAAAAAAAAAAAAAAAAAAGCCCAAGGATGACACTCAAATGACGATGCTTATATGTTTTGCTTGCTTGAATCTTGAGTGATGAGTACTAGTTCTTTAGAAGGGTGTATGCTAGAGTGTGGGTCATTTAGAGGCTTATTAATCTTGATTGCATTAGTGTATATGGAATAAAAGCCAAAGAATGCTCAATTGCACGTCTAGCATAGGATATTGTCAAATTTGCCCAAGTAGGATATGTATGAATCGAATTGCGGTCCCTTGTGCCCTTGATGTGCCTCCTCCCCTCCCCGAAATGAAACTCTATTATGGAATTGGTTCTACTTGATTGCATTAGTGTAAGTGGAATAATAAGCCACATGTTTTGAATAAAGAAAGAGCCGCTCACAGTTAAAAGAGGCGAGGGCAATGAATGTTGAAAAAAAAAGAGAAAAAAAAGAACAAAAAAAAGAAAAAAAAAAGAGAAACCAAAAGAAAAAAAATATGGAAAAAGAAAGGGAGATAAAAAACTACTCCAAAATTCTCAAAATTTTCACTTTTTCTTATTAGAGGTCAACTTGTGGACGCCTCCCACACATTGTCTATCTTGATATTTCTTGTGTAAAATTTCCAAGTTAGAGTGTAGTTAAAGGGGCTTGGGTGTGCATTTTGGGAGGTGGACTTGCATTTTGAGATTCTATAACTAAAAGATGGCTTGTTGCAACTTTGGAATATCTAGATGTGCTCTAATGAACTAGTAAAAGGTATAAAGAAGTATCCTAGTGCAACCTTGCTTAGTTTTCCTCTTTACCCCCAACTCATGTGTACATTTGTATGACTGGTAATTCTTGAAAGTTGCTCACTTGTCTTGCTTGTGTCTCTTATCTCGATGAGTTGACTTGGGCGAAAAAATTGAAATTGTATGCATGATTTTTTATGATTTGGTGTGGTTTGTGTGAGTTGTGGGTCAAGCTCAATGAAAACCTTCACGAGATAAAAACTCGTCCTCTTAGGCGACTTAGGGGTTTAACTTGCTTTTCACTTGTGCTAAAAGTGAGTATGGTTGTTACCATGCGGATTTTTTTGTTTTTCTTTTTTGTTTTTGATTTTGTTATTGTGCTTCCTCTTCATTACCTCTCCTTGGTGTGATCTTTAGCAAGTTATCTTCCTTCTTGATTTGACATGTTTGTTTTGCTCGAGGACTAGCAAAAGCTTAGCTTGGGGGGATTTGATAACTTGTTATTTGGTACGATTTTAGGGTACTTTTAACCTTATTTTCGTGATTATTCGACATCAAAGTTCATTATTTATCCTATTTTTATACAAATTTTGTACCATCCATGCTTCACGGGTTCTTTGTGTTTTTGATGTAATGTAGCTATTTTTAGCACCATATATGGATGTGATCAATCATGAGTGAACAAGGAGAAGGGAAAGCTTGGTTGATAGAGCAATGGAGGAAGAGGGATGAGTGCCTGGATGAGAAAAGGAAAGCTTTCGGAAAGCTTTGAAGGATTATTTGCACAAAGGTCAACTTCAAATGACTATAACTTTTGTTCTACTCAACATTTTTTAGTGATTCAAATTGGAGAATAAATTTCATCTCAAAATCTTTCCAACGACTGGTCACATGCCATATTCCAATGAGTAACAAAGAAGTTATGACCTTCCTAAAATAAGTTATTTCGCCAGAAAAGGGTTGCACGTCCGTGCTAATAAGTGGCAAGTCCGTGCAGGTCCTTGCACGTCCGTGCCAATAAGTGGCACGTCTGTGCAGGTCCCTGCACGTCCATGCCAAATGAAGCATGTCCGTGCAAGGTCAGGAAATAGCTAGTGCTCGTATTATAACAGGTCTGCAAGTCCGTAAAACCTTTGGCACGCCCGTGCCGACCAGTAGACGGGTCGTTTTTCTCGTTTTTTCCGTCCTTTATAGCCTTCAATTTTGGAATTATTTGACCTTTTTTCGCCTGGAAATAAAAAATTGCGAGATGTTTACCATGGTTCCTAATACCCTCCGGGAATCAAATTGAGTGGGTAGAACCCTCCAATGTGCCTTTAAACAATCAATTTACCCGTTCCAAACTTGCAACGATATCGTGACCTCAAGCCTACCACGGACATTTATGGCAACATATAAGGGTCATATATGGTTTCAAACGTCATTATATGACCCTAAGATGTATCCCCTAGGGTCTCAAGACTTTTTCGCCACCGGGCCCCGTAACCTTAAAATTCCTAAAAAAGTGTGGATTATAATAATATCCTTCAATTTTGAAATTTTTTGACCATTTTTCGCCCGGAAATAAAAATTGCCGAGATGTTTATCATGGTTCCTAATACCCTCCGGGAGTCCAATTGATTGGGTGGAACCATCCAATATGCCTTTAAACAGTCAATTTACCCGTTCCAAACTTGCACCGATATCGTGACCTCAAGGCTACCACGAACATTTATGGCAACATATAAGGGTCATATATGGTTCCAAACGTCATTATATGACCCTAAGATGTATCCCCTAGGGTCTCAAGACTTTTCGCCACCGGGCCCCATAACCTCTAAATTCCTTAAAAAGCGTGGATTATAATAGCCTTCAATTTTGGATTTTTTTGACCTTTTATCGCCCGGAAATAAAAATTGACAAGATGTGTATTATGGTTCCTAATATCCTCTGGGAGTCCAATTGAGTGGGTGGAACCATCCAATTGTCCTTTAAACATTCAATTTACCCGTTCCAAACTTGCACCGATATCGTGACCTCAAGCCTACCACGGACATTTATGGCAACATATAAGGGTCATATATGGTTCCAAACGTTATTATATGACCCTAAGATGTATCCCCTTGGGTCTCAAGACTTTTCGCCACCGGGCCCCAAAACCTCAAAATTCCTCAAAAAGCGTGGATTATAATAGCCTTCAATTTTGGAATTTTTTAACCTTTTACGCTCGGAAATAAAAATTTTCGAGATGTTTACCATGGTTCCTAATACCCTTCAGGAGTCCAATTGAGTGGGTAGAACCATCCAATATGCCTTTAAACAGTCCATTTACCCGTTCCAAACTTTCACCGATATCGTGACCTCAAGCCTACCACGGACATTTATGGCAACATATAAGGGTCATATATGGTTCCAAACGTCATTATATGACCCTAAGATGTATCCCTTAGGGTCTCAAGACTTTTCGCCACCGGGCCCCGTAACCTCTAAATTCCTCAAAAAGCGTGGATTATAGCCTTCAATTTTGGAATTTTTTGACCTTTTTTCGCCAGAAAATGAAAATTGCCGAGATGTTTACCATGGTTCCTAATACACTCCGGGAGTCCAATTGAGTTGGTGGAACCATCCAACATTCCTTTAAACAATTAATTTACCCGTTCCAAACTTGCACCGATATCGTGACCTCACGCCTACCACGGACATTAATGTTAACATATAAGAGTCATATATGGTTCCAAACGTCATTGTATGACCCTAAGATGTATCCCCTAGGGTCTCAAGACTTTTCACCACCGGGCCTCGTGACCTCAAAATTCCTCAAAAAGCGTGGTTTATAGCCTTTAATTTTGGAATTTTGCGACCTTTTTTCGCCCGGAAATAAAAATTGCCGAGATGTTTACAATGGTTTCTAATACCCTCCGGGAGTCCAATTGAGTGGGTGGAACCATCCAATATGCCTTAAAACGGTCTATTTACTCGTTCAAAATTTGCACCGATTTCGTAAACTAAAGCCTACCACGGCTATTTTGTACAACATATGAGGTTCATATATGGTTCCAAACGTCATTATATGACCCTAAGATGTATCCCCTAGGGTGTCAATACTTTTCGCCACCAGGCCCCGTAACCTCAAAATTCCTCATAAAGCGTGGATTATAGCCTTCAATTTTGGAATTTTTTGACCTTTTTTCGCCCGGAAATAAAAATTGTCGAGATGTTTACCGTGGTTAATAATATCCTTCGGGAGTCCAATTAAGTGGGTGGAACAATCCAATATGCCTATAAATAGTCAATTTACCCGTTCCAAACTTGCACCGATATCGTGACCTCAAGCTTACCACGGACATTTATGGCAACATATAATGGTCATATATGGTTCCAAAGGTCATTATATGACCCTAAGATGTATCCCCTAGGGTCTCAAGACTTTTCGCCACCGGACCCCGTAGCTTCAAAATTCCTCAAAAAGCGTGGATTATAGCCTTCAATTGTGGAATTTTTTGATCTTTTTTCGCCGGCAAATAAAAATTGCCGAGATGTTTACCATGGTTCCTAATACCCTCCGGGAGTCCAATTGAGTGGGTGGAACCATCCAATATGCCTTAAAACGGTCTATTTACTCGTTCAAAATTTGCACCGATTTCGTAAACTAAAGCCTACCACGGCTATTTTGTACAACATATGAGGTTCATATATGGTTCCAAACGTCATTATATGACCCTAAGATGTATCCCCTAGGGTGTCAATACTTTTCGCCACCAGGCCCCGTAACCTCAAAATTCCTCATAAAGCGTGGATTATAGCCTTCAATTTTGGAATTTTTTGACCTTTTTTCGCCCGGAAATAAAAATTGTTGAGATGTTTACCGTGGTTACTAATATCCTTCGGGAGTCCAATTAAGTGGGTGGAACAATCCAATATGCCTATAAATAGTCAATTTACCCGTTCCAAACTTGCACCGATATCGTGACCTCAAGCCTACCACGGACATTTATAGCAACATATAATGGTCATATATGGTTCCAAAGGTCATTATATGACCCTAAGATGTATCCCCTAGGGTCTCAAGACTTTTCGCCACCGGACCCCGTAACTTCAAAATTCCTCAAAAAGCGTGGATTATAGCCTTCAATTGTGGAATTTTTTGATCTTTTTTCGCCGGCAAATAAAAATTGCCGAGATGTTTACCATGGTTCCTAATACCCTCCGGGAGTCCAATTGAGTGGGTGGAACCATCCTAAATGCCTTATAACGGTCAATTTACCCGTTCCAAATTTGCAACGATTTCGTAAACTGAAGCCTACCACGGCTATTTTGTACAACATATAAGGGTCATATATGGTTCCAAACGTTATTATATGACTCTAAGATGTAATCCCTAAGGTCTCAAGACTTTTCGCCACCGGGCCCCTTGACCTCAAAATTCCTAAAAAAGCGTGGATTATTGCCTTCAATTTTGGAATTTTGCGACCTTTTTTCGCCCGGAAATAAAAATTGCCGAGATGTTTAAAATGGTTTCTAATACCCTCCGGGAGTCCAATTGAGTGGGTGGAACCATCCAACATGCCTTAAAACGGTCAATTTACCCGTTCCAAATTTGCACCGATTTCGTAAACTGAAGCCTACCACAGCTATTTTGTACAACATATAAGGGTCATATATGGTTCCAAACGTCATTATATGACCCTAAGATGTATCCCCTAAGGTCTCAAGACTTTTCGCCACCGGGCCCCTGTAGACACCCATTTGTGTCTCCCCAAAACCAAACCTAGTGATGAATGCCTTTCACATCGAACCATAATCTGAGGTGAAAGTGTGGAAAAGTCAAGTGTTTCGGTTTAGTTTTATTTAAAATTATCTTCTCTCTATTTTCGAAAATAACTCTATTTATTTAAAAATAGCCAAACCAGTTTAGTTAGGTCCATAATTAATGTCCAATAGTAGTGTAGTTGGATGGGGGTTGAAGAGACCTTTCCAACGATATATTATAAGCCCAATTCAGATGAATATTGTGGAAGTTATGGCCAAAATACTAAGCTAGGCCCGGTTAATTATTTATATACGACCCAATGATAATTATTATTCCTAAAATTATTAGGATTAATTATAACTTTCTAGAAGTTTCTAGAAGGTTCCTTTTAATTCTAAAATTATTAGATTTAATAATTATTTACTTTAAAGTGGACTTTTATTTGGAATAAAATATTGTTATTATTATTTTAATATCATTATTATTTTTATTATCTTTGAAAATACGTTTTTTATCTTCTGTACGGATTCCGTAGATCAAGTTGATTAAAGATCGGATTGCGTGTGGAAAAATGCGCTTAAACCAGGTTGTCGCCAAACGACAAGGTTGTCGCCTCGTGACAGACCTTGTGTCCTCGCGACAGAGTGGATTCCTGGCGACAGCGTGTAGTTTTATTCCTTATTAAATTCTATAATTTTCCGGACTATTTTCCGTATAAATAGGGTCTCAAACCCCCGTTTTTATTCATCAATTCTCATCAACTATCAACTCTCATCAAGAATTTGTTTGTACATGTTAAAGGGAATTTGTTGCTTGATCACACCTTTTATGCATGTTAAAGGGAATTTGTACTTGAAATCACGCTTAATAAGATAATTAATAATTTTGATTTAGGCTAATGTGATTTTAATTCAAGTGATCGCCAATAATAGTTTTATTTGTGCATTAATATTCAACCAACATAGATAAACAGGTTAGGTTCAATGTAATGTTCGTATATTATTCGAAAAGCGCACATGAATACGAGCAGAACAAAGTAGAAGCCTATTTTATAGGGCGGGTCCTTTCTTTTGTAGATTGGATTTGTACCTTCATCCCCGAACCCTGTTTGGTTCAAGACCTTATGGAGTTGATGGTCCTTTTGGATTGTCTTTTAGGTTTACAAGTTCCTAAAACTTGTTGGCGACTCTTTTGCTCTCTTTTCTTTCCCTTTGGAACGCCACCATACTTTAGTGTATGATCAGAGTGGGGTTCAAGTTTGGGATCATAATGCTTGAAATATTCCCTACAGTTTTTGGTGAATCCACTGGGGAGGATTTCTATTTTTATTCCTGAAATTTGTTTTGGCAATTATTTAGAATGAGCGGATGAGACTCGAAAAATTCTAAGTATTTCATGAGCGTAATTTGATTAACATTATTGTCATATGCATAAAAAGGTTCTCATTGGATAGACCAATGAGTCAAAACATAGGATTTTTACACGTAGGAAATTTGAGAAATATCTTTCATGACTGGAACCGAAAAAACGCTACAAAATCTGGAAAATTCTAAGAACATAGACACTTGCCAAGGCATGTAGGAACTAGCTTCTAGAAAACAGGGCTTGTCGCCTGTAAAGAGCTTCTGTCGCCTGGCGACAGTTCTGTCGCCTGGCGACAGGGGTTCTTTTACAGCGACAGTCCCTGTAGTCTGGCGCCAAGTTCTTCCAATACCGAGCCAGGGATCTCCCTTCTTGTTTTGACTATTTCTAGTACCGTTGGCTCGATTCTACTTATTGATTGAGTCCTTTTCTCACTTTTCTGAACCCATATGTGTTCTACATATGAACATAACCCTTTGGGGGTTCCTACTTTACCTGCCCAATTGAATATCCACTTTATGTGCAACAACGGGTACGTGCAAAGTTTGTGAATCCACCAAACCATGGAGTCGAGTTCGATTTCATCACGAACCCGCGGGGTCCCGTCCATTCGCACCAACCCTCACGGTAGGCTTGTGTGCAATGCATACCGATTCATAACCATGGACCTTTTTTGACTTAACCCATATCCTTGAACTTTAGAGAACTAGAACCATGGTTAGGTTGCAAACTCATTGCATCATATTGTGACTATGTGAACTACTTGTGCATCCTTGTTTGTGCATACTATATATGTGTTAATCGTTTGTTTGACTTGTGATTAAGACTAAATAAATTGACTAATGACTAAAAGGACTTTGTCTAATAATCAATTATTCTCGAATTAATTAAAGGCTAATAAATTAATCAACTTGACTTAGTACGACTTTAGGCATGTCCACTTAGAGTAAAATTACTGGAAACAGTCCAGATTGATGTTCCAGCAATGGCACAGAAATTTGGGCTGTGGCGCCGCTGTTTAGTGTCTGTCGCCTGGCGACAGTTCTGTCGTTTGGCGGCAGGCTTTAAACAGTGGCGACAGTCCTGTCGTTTTAGCGACAGTCCCGTTTCCTGCTCGAGTCATCACGATGAGTCTAATTAAACAGTCTACTAATCAATTTACCAATTTATTAATGGTTTAAACCACGTCCAAGTCTTTAGTTGAGTCTAGGCACTTAAAGTCCAATGGTCATACACTAAGAGTCAAAGCATGTCACTCACACACATTCATAAAGCACACACATAACATGTTTGTCACACTATGATCATGTCTAGAGAGTCTTGCATGCGTGTTTTCCGTCATTTTTTTAGGGGGGTAAGTCGGATATTAATCCTCCAATTTAAAACTTCATTAAACCTTCCCCTAAAATATATACCCTATTTTTGCTTTTTCTTTTTAATTTTAAACCATAAAGTCAAGTCAATTAGAGTCGAGTATTAAAACAAATATGGTTTAACTTACAGCGCGTGGACAAGATAGGAAGGGCGTTTAATCAAGGACAACACCTTCGTTCAAATCTTACTTTTTGACAAACCGGTTAGTAGGAAAAGGAAAGCTAAGAAGACAATGCCTAGTCAAGAAGAGCTTAATGAAGTCAAGGGAGAGGTAGCCAACTTGGCTGAGATGTTGAAAAACATAACCCTGCAAATGAATGACCCTGCGAGAAAACAACAAATGGACCTAATCAAGGAAAGCTTGGGCAAGCTGTCCAACGACTTTAGATTCCAAGGGATTAGCTCACAAGGGGTCTCGATGGATAAAGACCTTCTCCCGCAGAAGTTCAATCCCAACGACATCCCTAAATTTAAGGCTATGGATAACCTTTACTTTCATTGAAGAGCATTTGAAACTATAATGAATGTTAAGGGGATAGATAAGAAAGCTTTTCATTCTGTATTTTCTTTGTCTTTAGAAGCTGTATGTCAACAGTGGTACTTTTCACTTGATAAAGAAAAGATCTCTAGCTAATAGTCTATTGTAAGTGCTTTCATTGAAATATATAAATGCAATATTCAAATTGAAACTGATCATAGAGAGCTTGAAATTCTAAAGCAAAAAGAAAATGAAGGTTTCACTTACTTCTTTAATAAATGGAGGGAAACCACTGCAAAAATGGTTGAAGTACCTAGTGAAAAAGAATCTGTCAGTATGTTCATTAAGAACCTTTAGCCAAACAAAAAGCTGCTAACAATAATTCCAACAGTGGATGGAAGGGTAAGAAGAACGACAATCCTTCTTCATCTAAATCCACCCACTCAAACAACATTAGCACCTTTAGTTTGAATGAGGTCCTAGCTATGAACAACAATCAAGGATAAAAGAAACCATTTAGGATTGTACTCCTGTTGGTATGAGTTATGACACCGCGTTTGACCGTCTACGCGCAAAAGGTCTTATAACTCCTATTGGACCATTTGGGGACCCACTTGTGGAAAGGAGAACGGCTAGCTAGAACCCAAATGCACATTGTAAGTATCATCAAGGCAGGGGCCATCCTACGGAAAATTGTTGGAGGCTAAAGGAAGCCATTCAAGACTTGATTGATAGTAACAAGCTTACATTGCCCCCTGCAAGTAAGAAGCCAAGTATCAACACCGCACCACTGTCGGGTTCCTTGGCTATTTCTGATGAAGAAAATCAAATGGACCCATCTAGTCTCATAGAACTTGTTGAGACTATTGAGGAAGAAGTCTTCGAAGATGCCGTTGATTCTCATGACCAAGAACCTGCGACTAGACAGGACGTTTATGTATTAACACTATTATTGTCAGAAATGTACAGGTTGTTGTTCCAAACCTATGAGGTTTTAAAGGAGAAAAACGAGTTGCTCAAAAGTAGACCTCCACCCAAGGAGAAGAAACCCTTTTCTCTCCAAGTAATTGACACTCCCAAGAAAAATAACAAACATTATACTCCAATTGGGACGTCATATGATAACATGTTCAAAATGCTCACCGAGAATGGTAAAATCCAACCTCTCGAACCGAGACCATTTGAGTCACTAAAAAGAATGGACAAATATTATTGTGCATACCATCAATCAGGGGGGCATACAATAGAGAATTGCTTTAAATTCAAAGAGTTGGTTCAACCAATGTTTGATGACAAGAAACTGGTTCAACTCCCACAGGATGTCGCCATTAATGGAGTGTGGGACAGTGATGATGAGGATGTCTACCTCAAAGATATCGAAGAGACTCCTCTATCAACAATATACCCAGTAAGTGACATTTGGGACGAGGAAGATTCGCCCATAGATGTCCTCACCAGGTCCGGGAGAATGCAACCTCCCATTTCAACACAACCTATGCCCGCTATCCAACAAATTCCCATACCAATCATAGAAGACAACGATGTTGTCAAACAATTAAAAAAGACTAAAGTTGAAATGAACGCATGGAAGCTCTTTGCCACATCCCGAGAGCATAGAGTTGCAGTCATGGATGCCTTCGCTAAAGTAGGTATAGACTAGCTAACTTCCTCACGAGTGATATTCCAAGTCCGATCAACTTGATTACTTTTTCGGATAAAGATTTACCACCGGAAGGTGACAAGCACAACAAGGCTCTAAACCTCACAGTAATATGTAAGAGGATGAATGTTCCTATGACCCTTGTGGATAATGGTTCAGCATTCAATGTTTGCCCACTTAGGACCGCAAGAATGTTAGGAATAAGAGATGAGGATTTGTCCCCATCAACTCAAGGAATAAGGGTTATGATAACTCACGCCGTCAAGCATTAGGAACAATCACCATGAACATAACGGCGGGTGCAATTGAACATGCCACTACGTTCCAAGTAGTGGACATTAAAGCATCTTTCAACTTGCTATTGGGACGCCCTTGGCTTCATGATCTAAAGGCCGTCCCTTCATCTCTTCACCAACAAGTGAAAGCCATAGTTGGAGGAATTCCAATCACCATCGACGCTTTATCTATGAGGATCAAAACAGTGGAAAATCCACTAATCAATGTAGAACACGATGAAAATGATGAAGATTTGTGGGGCTTTAACGAAGAGGTCTCCTTAATAGAGGAAGATGAAAGGACCCCTCTTCATTACGACCTCCACTCAAACATGGTAACTAATGCTATTCTAAGAAAACAAGGACACTTTCCTGGAATGACTCTAGGAAAGAAGAAAGGAATAGCTAAGCATATGGGATTACCTGGCCTCCCTAAATTGGATACTTTCGGACTTGGTTTTGAACCAACTCGCGAAGATCTTAAGCGGGCCCAGGAAAAGTCGAGAGCACGAAAGAATGCTCGTACACAAAAGAGGGAAATGCCCATGGATCAATATCCTTTCACTCTAAATGGACAATTTATAAGAGAAGGAGAGGATTACCCTTGTCATGAATTTCCTGAACCTTTCGTTATAAACGGCATAAGACAACCAGGGTTCGAGATCTTTTTGGATTGTTACTTCCTAGACGAAATCCCAACTCCAATTCATAAGGAGAAAGCACCCACTTGCTTTGACTTTAATTTCATGGGACTCCTCTTTGGAAGAGAAAAGAATGAGCCAAGATATGTGGAAGACAACTCTTCACTCATTCAAACGGTCCTTCAAAGTGAAAACTTTGATCCCTCGAAATTCATCACTCCAATGGAAGATCAAGAGCGAGGATGGCGCAAAACAGTGAAGGTAACCACTACAAATGGAAGGAAGATTTCAGTAACTACAGGACAAGGGCCAATGTTCGATGAATCGTTTGAGTCTGAGTCCGAGTTAGAGTCTTCCCCTATCGAGTCTTCCAAATCCTTAGTTGTAGCACCCCCACCTTCTATTTCTACTCCTAGGATAGCAAGCAATCATGTCCCAACGGACATTTCTCTATTCGATGTAATGATTTCAGAGTTTAATAATATGTCTTCTTCCCCTTATTCCTCTTGCTTTTCTTTATTTAAAGATGACGAGCATTGCTTAAGTAATGATGAAAATGACAAAGAAATAATTAAAGAAACGGAAACACTTGAAAATAAAACGCTAATAATTGAGGATACAGAAACGGTTGACATCTCAAAAGATCCAACCATTAAAAGAGAAGTTAAAATCGAACTAACACTAAGTAAAGATGAAAGAACCGATTTAATTAATCTACTTAAAGAATTTATTGATGTATTCGCTTGGTCATACGAAGATATGCCAGGCATTAATAGAGAGATAGCTCAACACACAATACCAATAATTCTAGGAATGAAACCTGTAAAACAAAAGTTACGTCGAATGATACCCGACGTGGCTCTAAAAATAAAAGAACAAGTACAGAAACAAATAACTGCAGGTTTTATTAGGGTATCTAAATACCCCGAATGGGTCGCCAATGTCGTCCCAGTTCCGAAAAAATATGGTAGAGTTCGAATGTGTGTCGACTATCGAGATCTAAATAAGGCAAGTCCAAAGGACGACTTCCCTTTACCGCACATCGATATTTTGGTAGATAATACAGCAAATCATGCGCTTCTCTCATTTATGGATGGGTACGAAGGATACAATCAAATCCTTATGGCTGAAGAAGACATGGAAAAGACAACGTTCATAACACCGTGGGGTACTTACTATACTATGTTATCTTTTGAAATCCTAAATAAAATCTTACCAATCAAAAAATTTTCTAGTACTAAGCCACATATCCGTTTTAGGAATTTGTTCTAGTTCATGTAATGGAAATTTTTCTATTTGTTTGAAAATGAGAAGAAAATAAA